>NC_088379.1:183303214-183956071 GCF_037993035.2 Macaca fascicularis
AAAAAATTAGCCAGGCGTGGTGGCAGGAGCCTGTGGTCCCAGCTACTCGGGAGGCTGAGGCAGGAGAATGGCGTGAACCTGGGAGGTGGCGCTTGCAGTGAGCTGAGATCGCACCACTGTACTCCAGCTGGGGCGACAGAGCGAGACTCCGTCTCAAAAAAAAAAAAAAAAAGACAAGAAAAAGAGATATCACGGAAATGCAAAGGATCATAAAAGACTTGTGAACAACTATATACCAACAAATTAGAAAACCTACAATAAATGGAAAAACACCTGGACATACGAAACTTACAAAACTGAATGATGAAATAATTTAAAACTTGAAATTTTGACCAATAATGAATAATGAGATTGAATCAGTTATTAAAAAAATCTCTTATCAAAGAGAAGCCCAGGACCTTATGTCTTCAATGCTGAATTCTACCAGACATTTAAGTGAAAACTAGTACCAATTATTCTCAATTTGTTCTAAAAAATTGTAGAAGAGGAAATTATTCTAAACTCATTCTTAGAGGGCAGTTTTAACCTGATACCAAAACCAGATGAAAACCCAAAGAAAAATGGAAATCACAGGCCAATCTTCCAGATGAATGTGGATGAAAAAACATCGTTCAATGCCACAAAGTACTGGCAAACTGAATTCAACAGTGAATTAAAAAGGTCATTTACCATGATCAAGTGGGTTCATCCCAGAGATGCAAGGAAGACTCAACATATGCAAATCAATAAACATGATACATCATATTAACAGAATCAAGGACAAAAGCCATATAATCACTTCAATAGACACAGAAAAAGCATTTAAGAAAATTCAACATCTTTTCATGACAAAAACTGTCAACGAAGTAGATATAGAAGGAATGTACCTCAATACAATAAAGGTTGTATATTACAAACACATAGCTAACTCCCAGATAACATACTGAACAGGGAAACGTTGAAACTTTTCTTCACAGATAGGAACAAGACAAGAATACTCACTTTCTTCACTTTTATTTAACATAGTACTAGAAGCCCTAGCTGAGAAAATAGGTGAGAAGAAAACAAGAGAAAGGCATCCAAATTGGAAAGAAGAAAATCAAAGTGTCTCTGTAGACAACATAATTTTATATGTAGAAAACCATGTATACGCCATCAAAAACTGTTAGAACTAGTAAATAAATTAACTAAGGTTGCAGGATACAAAGTCAATATACAAAAACCAGTAGTGTTTCTACACACCCATAGTGAACTATCTGAAAAAGAAATTACAAAAGCAATACCATTTATAATAGTGACAAAAAATAAGATATCTAAGGACAAATTTAACCAAGGAAGAGAAAGATCTGTATACTGAGAACTATAAAACATTGATAAAAGAAATTGAACATGACACAAATAAATAAAAAGATATGCCATGATAATTAATTGGAAAAATTATTATTGTTAAATGGCCTCACTAACAAAAGTGACTTACAAATTCAATGTAATTTCTAACAAAATACCAATGACATTTTTTACTACAATAGAGAAAGCAATCCTAAAATTTGTATGGAAACACAAAAGACCCTAAATGGCAAAATAAATTTTGAGCAAAAGAACAAAACAAAACAAAACAACAAAGCCTGTGGCATCACACAATCTGAATTCAAAAAACACTACAAAGCAATAGCAACCAAAAATGATACTTGTGTAAAAATAGACACATAGACCAATGGAACAGAGTAGTGAACACAAACTTGCAGCCCACCGATCTTCAACAAAGGTGCCAAGAACACATATTGGGGGAAAATACAGCCACTTGAATAATGATGCTAAGAATACTGAATATACAGGAGAATAAATCCAGAGCTCATCTCTCACCATACACAAAAATCAAGTCAAAATTCATCAAAGACTTAAAGGTACAACCTGAAACTACTAGAAGAAAACATGGAAGAAACAGAACATTGTTCTAGGCAAAAAATCGTGTATGTGTGTGTAAGACCTCAAAAGCACAGGCAACAATAGTGAAATTGGACAAATGGGATTTTATCAAACTACAAGTTTCTGCACAGCAAAGGAAACAATTAACAAAGTGAACAGACATTATACACAATGGGAGAAAAGATTTGCACGCTCTCCATCTAAAAATGGATTAATAACCAGAATATAGAAGAAATTCAAAGAACTCAATAGCAAAAATAATAATAATCCAGTTAAAAAGGGACAAAAAACCTAAATAGATGTTTCTCAAAAGAAAACATACAAATAGCCAACAGGTATATAAAAAATACTCAACATTACTAATAATCAGGGAAATTCAAGTCAAAACCACAAAGAGATATCATGTCACCCCGATTAAGATGACTATTTAAAAAAATGCTGGTGACGATGCAGAAAAAGGGTAACATTTGTACACTGTGTGGGAATGTAGAATAGTATAGCCATTATGGAGAACAATATGGAGGTTCATCAAAAAACTACAGGTAGATCTACCATACGATCCAACAATCCAACTGGGTGTATATGCAAAAGAAATCAGTGTACAAAAATCAGTGCTGCATGTTTATTGCAGGACTATTCACAATAGCCAAGATATGAAATTAACCTAAGTGCCCATTAGCAGATGAATAAATAAAGGAAATGTGGTGTATATACACAATGGAATACTATTTAATTATGGAAAGAATAAAATCTTATCATTTGCAGCAACATGGATGAACCTGGCAAACATTATGTTAGGTGAAATAGGCCAGGCACAGAAAGATGGTATTTCTCTCACTCATATGTGGAATCTAAAGGAGAGCTCATTGAAGAGTAGAATAGTAGCTACCAGAGGCTGGGGAGAGGAGGTGCAGTGGGGATTAGGAGAAATTTGTCAACAGGTTCAAAGTTACAGTAGACAGAAGAAATAAGTTCTGCTGTTCTATTGCACATTAGAGTGACTATGGTTAAAAATATTGTCCTGTATATTTCAAAATGGCCAGAAGAGAGAATTTTGAATGTTCTCATTACAAAGAAATGATCATTGTATGAGATGATAAATATGCTAAATACACTGATTTGGTTTTTATACAATGTATACATGTATGGAAACATCACACTGTATTTTGTAAGTATACATGATTATTATGTGTCAATAAAAACAAAATTTTAAAAAGCAATGCCTTATACTTAACATCAGAATAGATAGTTTACGAGAAAAAAATTATCACCATTGTTCATATTAGCTATGAACTAGAAATAGCTGAATAACTCAATGCCTATTCTATTCCATTCTATTCACTCTTCTATTCTATTCTATTCTATTCTATTCTATTCTATTCTATTCTATTCTATTCTACTCTATTCTATTCTTTTTAATTAATTCTGTTCTTCTTTGTATATAATTGATATTACACAGCAATGGAAATTTTCTATTGTTCCCTACAATAATATGAATAGTGTAACACCACAAAATACTGCAAAAAAAAAAAAAATGAAAAAATATATTCAATGATTTCATTTATACATTGGAAGTCAACACCAAATCTACATTCTATTGTATAACGTTTTACATATACTTAGGTGGTAACACACAAATATAATAGGGTGTGATTTTATAAACATCGTGAAAATTGTTACCTATAGGCTAAAGGCATATAGGTAATTGAAAAGGATTATTCTAAGGGCTCCTAGGATACTGGCAATATTCTGTTTCTTGGACAGAATGATTATTTCATGGCTGTTTAATTTTTAATAATTTGTACACTATTAATCAACAATAAGAAGATTATACCATATGTTACATTTTATAATTTAAAGTAAAAGTCAAATCATCATGTGTATACTTTAAAACACAATTTTAAGTAACATATTATCTATTTTTAGGCAGCAAATTACATAAATATTTTATGTAATTTTTAAGAATTTATATTTAAGGATGAATAATATTTAAGGATGTTAAAGTCTATCCTTTATTAAAAGCATCACACATGTAATTAGCATTTATTGTTCCTAAATATGTAGCAAACTTCAATAGTGTGAAGATAGATTCAATTTTTTTTGGCAATTTTGTTTCATGGACATATGTACTATTATCATCAGCAGCAGCTATATTTAGAATTACCATTTTCTAAGCATTGCTGTATTTAGAATGTCTAATCCGCTGTGTTTAAAATAAACTAGTTTTAACAAAATTGGAAGCTTTACCAATGAGCACTTATTCCAATCTTGTATGTTTCTAGGAATTATTTAAGAAGTAAAATTATTTTGATTAAAATATAAGTTTTTCCTGGCAGAGCAGATGCTCATCATTTTCATTCCAGTATGTTTTCGTTATCGACAGATTTTGTGTGTTATATACACTTCAGTAAACTACATCAAATGGCTCAGAAACATGTGAGATATATTTGCTTTAATTTTTACCAGTTACAGAAGCAAAACAATAGAATTAATTTAGATTAGATTCAAAATAATGTGGAAAGGGTTACTTGTTCGCTAGTGTTATTTCTGAAATAAGTTTACGCTAGAGGGGGCTTTTTTTTTTTTTTTTTTTTTCTCAGACGGAGTCTCACTCTGTCGCCCAGGCTGGAGTGCAGTGGCGTGTTCTCGGCTCACTGCAGACTCCGCCACCCTGGTACAAGCGATTCTCATGTGTCAGCCTCCCGAGTAGCTGCGTTTACCGACATGAGCCACCATGCCCGGTTAATTTTTGTATTTTTAGTAGAGATGAGGTTTTGCCATGTTGGCCAGTTTGGTCTGGAACTCCTGACCTGAGGTGATCTGCCCACCTGGGTTTCTCAAAGTGCTGGGATTAAAGGCATGATCCACCGCGCCTGGCCTAGAGGGGACTTTTCTTTTCCTCAGGCTCATGCTTCTTTTGGAGAAGACCCCTTTAGAAAAGCATCCTGGCCCCATGACCCAACCCTTCTCATGTTGCCGCCCAAGATCAGAGTGTGTCAAAGGGTATGGTGGCCAGTCTGAAGGAGCTCCAAATGTCCAAAGCTGGATAATGTGAGCACTGAAATAAATAATGTTATATTGTACTATAAGCCAAAGAATAAAATAAATGTCCATGCCTTGGAATTAATATAAATAAAAAAGGAAAGCATGGACAAATCATAATAATTTATATGGATACTTTCCTTCTCCACCACTAACAACACCAGGAGGTAAAGCCTATTACACATTTTCCTTGAGTGTGTATTCCAGGAGTGTCCTGTATATTCCCAGTTTCAGTTCTAGAATTAGCCATTTCTCCAAGAAATCCTGGGTTCCTTTTACTGGAGAATGGCATTTAGAAATCAAGATTTGGGCACTGGTTATGTTTGTGGCTGCTAGATGTTCACTGCTCCAGTAGCTTCTCACCAGATAGACTGAAGAAATGTAGATAAGTATCCTCATCTATATGTATAGACATAGCTATAATTAGTTCTGTTAAAGGTGAGTTTCTACTGATGTCCCTGACTAATCTATCGCTGTGTGGTTCATTCCAGTATTCTTCTCTTGTTTATTTGTAACTTCTTTCTGTGACATTGAGAAAACTGCCTTCCATTTTCCGTAGCATATTTACTTTTTAAAACCATCCCTAGATACATATAAAATAGTTTCAGAATTGCTAACTTGTACCCCTGTGAGAAACAAATTTACCCACTGGTGATTTTACTCACTTATTCCAGTTTTTGACTTTTAAAATCCAATCAAACTTGATTTCACAAAGTTCATTTAAGCCAGTTTCTTTTCTCTTACTCTCCAACTGAGGTTATATCCTGTGTTTGTAATGCAGTTAAATTTGTTTGTTGCAGTCTGCATTCCACCCTGGGATCACTATAACTTCTAACAATTAGAAAAAAATGCATACTTGAAGGTTCACTTTCTATAAATCTTCGGAAAATACATGGCTATGCATATAATATATAATTTAAAAGTAAATTTGAATCAAATGGATTTTAAAAAAGCAAAACATACAACTGACTACAAAAAAGTACAAAATTAACCTAACTATAGATGAAATAAAAACGACGTTATACAAGCACCCACAAGCAAAAATGAATTAATTCATGGAAATCTGGAGCACATAATTGAGATGTGTAATTTTACTAAGACAAATAACCTGCTAGATAGTTGTGATTTTTACTTAGTTTTTTTTGGTGGTATTATTAATATAATGATTCTAGAACTATTTTGTGTACATCGTAAGACAGAAGAAACAAGTAAATTTAGTAATATTGCCAGGAACCAGCATTTTCACTATGGCAGTAGGAAAGTAAACATATGTAATGTCAGAAGGAAAGGAGGAATCCTATGATATTAAACTGAAGTTGGAGAAATCAGTCCAAAGCCATGATACTTTACCAAATTTCTTCAGAGCGCCGTCCACTGAAGGAACCTAGTAGAATAACACAGAAGTAGCAGTGAGCATACATATTGCCCAGATCTTGGTGTGCAAATACCATCTCCAAGTAAAAGGAACTAGGGCTCTTATTTTAAAAAAAAAAGGTATTTAGTTCAGATCTAGGGCTGTAAAAAATAAAATAAAATGAGGCTGGAACATCTTATGCAGACTGAAATTAAGAAAAATTGATTGTATCAAAAAGACACTATAGTCAGCTTGAATGGCTTCCTTTTTGGGAAAATTGGACTACCAAAAAGAATAATGATATCTGTCTAAAATGAGAACAAAAAAATTGAGGGAAATAGATAAAATAAGACAATAGAACATTGGCAATTGTTAGAGCAGTCTAATGTGTAATTATAGTTTAATGCATCATTCTCTTTACTTTTATTTGTATTTGAAATTTTCTATAATAAAAAGTATACTATATGTATATATTATATTATATATGCTAATATAATATTATAATGTACATAATATTCTATACATATATAACACTAAAACATAAGTAAAATGTGGTAGTTACAAGAATATAAAGTTTGAAAAAATAAAGTATAAATGTAAAAATTCAAATCAGTGTCATATAAAGAAGTTAAATAAAAAACCAGAAGCTCACAGAAAAATTAAAATGAGTAATTTACCTCCAAGCCTAAACCAAACTAATTACCAAACATGTTAAACATTAAATTTAAATAATATAATCATAAAACAATTGGAATAAAAACAGGCGATTAATGACTTTTTATGAAATTGGGAGAAATATTCCAAGCAGAAGACTGTAAAAATCAAAAAAGAAAAGAAATAAACACTTCTCAAACTCTTGTATATGAGAAGTAAAGGACTGTATATCTGAGAGGATAATGACTGACTTGCAAAAGTATTAAGCTAAAATTCAATTATCCTAGCTCAAAAAAGCACCTGCAAATAAATAACGTAATAAATATTAATAATAATCTAATAAAGTAATGAACAAAATATAATTGCAGATTATTCACCAAATATGAAAGCTACTAGTTAGTAGATTTGAGAACAAATTTAACTTACCAGAAATAGGATATTCAAATTAAAGAAGAAATGAGATTCTGTGTGTGTTCCTATTGAGTTAGAAAATAATTTATTATTATAATACCAAATATTGTTCAAGGTGGACTGAGATAACTACTCTAATAAACTGAATATGAACATTGAACACCCCTTTATTGGGGCAATTAGGATATAACTAACCAGTTATTTTAAATGTTCATATGTTTAAACTCTCAAAATATATCTTAAGAAAATTACCATCTGTGAGGTTATCATTAAAAATAACTTGTAGCTTAAAACACAGAATATTATTGTCCCAAAATATGTAAATGTTGCATAAATGTTAATCTATCTATTAAATATGGTAGCATAGAAGTCTAAAGTCATGTATTATAAGCATTTCAAGATATGCAAAATATGTGATATTAGAATTAATGAGAAAACATATTCATAAGTAATATAATTATAATTTTGTAAAGAAATATAAAGGAAAAAAATTAGAAGGCAAAACACAGCAGTCTTATGAGTAGCTATCTATTGGTGGCCATTTTAAGAATAATTTGGATTATCCATTTATAATTATTTTTCAATGAAAAATGAAGTTTGCATGTAATTTTTCAAAGCAACACCATTTTGAACACAACCAGAAATAAGAATATATTCTGTGAATAACTGAATGAAATAAATTTTTTATCAGTATTAAGTCAATACACAGGGCAATATCTTGAAATGTAATGTTAAATGATGCCATTAAAGTATGACATATTACATATTCTGAAGCGGAAATTAGCCCTGTGCAAGCACCATTCAGTAAGGCTTTCTTTGCTACCTATTCTGGATATTAAAATTTCAAGGTTACTGTCAGTTAAGATCATTCAGTTTGGGTTTCTTTATTAGTAATAGGAAAGATTATTTTAATACTCTACAACAAGAGCAGCATTAGCGGCTCACCAGTTGTTTAATGAGAATTGAACCCGTGTTATGGAACCAATAACATACAGATGAAAATGGTTTAACATCTAGTGCACTCACATCAAACTACAAACTACAGTATATTTTGTATGTTCATTATCAATTTTTCTGCTGAAAGAAATTACTAAGACATTTACCCAGGTGCAGGAAACTGGTTTTTTGTTGTTTTTTTTTGTTTTTTCCTGGCCTTTTCTAGTCTTTTTACGCACCATTTTACTGTACTACTTCCTAATCTTTTTTTTTTTTTTTTAATACTTTAAGTTCTAGGTACATGTGCACAACGTGCAGGTTTGTTACATATGTACACATGTGCCATGTTGGTGTGCTGCACCAATCAACTCATCAGCACCCATCAACTTGTCATTTACATCAGGTATAACTCCCAATGTCATCCCCTCCCCTTCCCCCCTCCCCACAATAGGCCCCAGTGTGTGATGTTCCCCTTCCCGTGTCCAAGTGATCTCATTGTTCAATTCCCACCTATGAGTGAGAACATGCAGTGTTTGGTTTTCTGTTCTTGCGATAGTTTGCTGAGAATGATGGTTTCCAGCTGCATCCATGCCCCTACAAAGGACACGAACTCATCCTTTTTTATGGCTGCATAGTATTCCATGGTGTATATGTGCCACATTTTCTTAATCCAGTCTGTCACTGATGGACATTTGGGTTGATTCCAAGTCTTTGCTATTGTGAATAGTGCTGCAATGAACATACGTGTGCATGTGTCTTTATAGCAGCATGACTTATAATCCTTTGTGTATATATCCAGTAATGGGATGGTTGGGTCAAATGGTATTTCTAGTTCTAGATCCTTGAGGAATCACCACATTGTCTTCCACAATGGTTGAACTAGTTTACAGTCCCACCAACAGTGTAAAAATGTTCCTATTTCTCCACATCCTCTCCAGCACCTGTTGTTTCCTGACCTTTTAATGATTGCCATTCTGACTGGTGTGAGATGGTATCTCACTGTGGTTTTGATTTGCATTTATCTGATGGCCACTGATGATGAGCATTTTTTCATGTGTCTGTTGGCTGTATGAATGTCTTCTTTTGAGAAATGTCTGTTCATATCCTTTGCCGACTTTTTGATCTTTTACAGTGTCCCACCTCAGCAAAAGGCCCTGCTGATCGATCTAAACCACTTTCACACTGAATGGGTCACTTTCTGCGTCAGGACTGATTGATACTAATTGTAGGGAAGCATCTGTCTCAGTCTGCTCTTTTTTAAAGTTAAGACTTTAAAGAAACAAGTACATCAATTGAATTGCTCTAGTTTTAGTTGTTTTTGTTTTTAATTATTGGTGTATAGATCCCTGTGTATGTAGGACCCTGAAGATAGGAAGTTCTTTAATAGGCAAAACAATGACTTTCAAAGTCTCAAAGTCTCTTTTCTCCATCTGAATTGCTGCATCGGGAGGAATTTTATCAATTTTTCTGACATTTAAAGAAAAATAAAAACTCCTGATCAGAGTTCTCCAGACAGTGTCTCTTCAAATCCTGCAATGCTCTTTAGACTACAATTACTTCTTTGTGATTCTTTCAAATGTCTCCTAATAGCAGCAGGTCTGGTTGAAACTGTCCACTTTTGGCTCACTGGGTTTTTAATTTTTAACTGCAAATGTGTGATAAAATCAGAGGAAAAGTGAATGTTCATTGATTGCAGTTATCTAAAAATGTTTTGTTTAGGCCTTTTGTGCCATGTGGCCAGCAATACCTGATATGGCTTCCTCCAACTTCCAGCTATGATATCTATATAATGAAAATAAACAAAATGCTACGAAAAAATTACAAAACTCTAGCACCTTTGGGGAAACAATTTATATGGCCTCAGGGGAATCTTTGCTAACTTCCTATCTAGTAAAATTAGATTAAGAGTAACCTATTTGGGCTTTCTGATATGAAATTCCCAGGCTTCCTCTCATGAAAGGGGATTGCTAAAGCAGAAAATCAAAATGGGTAAGACAGTGAATCTTGCATTCTTCAGAATATGTCTCCTGACTCTAAATGGTTGTGTACCTTTTGGAAATAGCTGCCTTTCACTTCTGTACTGAAGTGCTTCCTCCCTTTCTCTCCTCTCCCCTTCTTTCTCTCTCTGTATCTGTCTTCCCTCTTTTTGGTCTTAACAGTGTAGAGTGACATGAGGCACAGCACTTCACCAAAAAGTATTCACCCATTAATTCTGCTATTTTTCTCCATCCAAATCTAAGTGTAAATAAACTACCACCAGGAAAGAGTGGTCTAAAACTGACGATGGTAATGAAAGGTTGTATCTTAAAAAAAGTTAGATTAATAAAGTTAGATTAATAGAGCAATGTATATAAACATGGAAACATAAGAAGAAACTGTAGCAGATAATTATTCCATTCATTTAATACTTATTAATTGAGATTTACTATGTGCAGGTAGTACTCTAGGCCCTTGGAATACATCAATTTAAAAAAAAAAAAAGATCTCTACCTCCTTGGGGCATATTTGGAAGACAGGCAATAAATAATTCACCTTTACAAAAAGTAAATTATATAGAGCATTAGAAAAGGCACTAATGGAAATGAATAAGTAAATCAGCAAAGAGAATCAGTTGATCTATTACAATCGTAGAAGTCAGAGTAGACAATATTGAATAAATGAAATGTGTCACAGTTGGGAAATACAGCCATAGGAATTAATGGTAGAAGAGTATTATTCTAGACAGAAAGAACAACTACAACAAAGACTCTATGTTATGTGTGTTCCTACTGTGTTTCAGTAGCAACAAGGAGGCAAATGTGGCAGAGCAGAGTAAATAGGGAAAAATGTTAGAAAAGGATATCAGAAGAGTAAGGTCGGACCAAATAAGGATGTCTTGCAGGCTATTTATGGACATTGATTGTTTCTTTGGTTAAAAAGAAAAAAAAAAGGCAAGGCATTTGTAGTACTCGGTGTTATCCACAGAAATAGAACCAATAGAGTATATATTGCCACATAAGAGGAGATTTCTTATGAGAATTGGCTCACACAGTTATGGAGGTTGGAAGTCCCATAATATACTGTTTGCAAGGTGAGGAACAAGGAAAGCTTGTGGTGTAACCAGGCTGAGTACAAAAGGCCTGAGAATTGGAGGTGGTGTGTGGTTAGTATAAATCCCTAGTATAAGTCCCAAAGTCCAAATGCCCCCAAAGCCAGGAGCTCCAACATCCAAGGGCAGGAAAAGATGTCTAGCTCAAGAAAAGAGGGAAAGTTTTCTTTTCTTCCACCGTTTTTGTTCTATTTGGGCCCTGAATGGATTCGATAATGGCCACCTACACTGATGAGAGTAGATATTATTTATTTAGTCTACTGGTTCAAATGCTAACCTCTTCTGGAAACAAATACTCTCACAGGCACACACAGAATAATGTTTCACCAGGTGCCTAGATATCCCTTAGACCACCCAAACGGACACATAAAATTAACCATCACAGCATTATAAAGTTTTGAGTGGAATACTAACAACGTTTAACTTACATTTATAATGATCTCTGTAAATGCACTGTTGAGGATAGACTGTTAAGACTACAGAGGGTCAGGGTAGAGGCAATGATAGTAACGAGAAATGGACTAATAATGACCTAGAAATATTAGCTGGAGGGAACACACAAATATCAGATAAAATAGACATAAAAAAACAGCAGAGAGAGAGAGAGCAAACAAAACAATTTATAATTTAAGCACGCATGTGCCAAATATAGAAAGAGCAAAAACAGGCACCAAATATATACAGAGCAAACACTTATAGTAATACAAGGAGAAATAAACAATTAATTAGTGATAAGTAGAAACTTTTGTATTAGTTTCTTAGAACTGTCATAAAATTACCTCAAACTCTGATGGTTTAAAACACAAGGCTTTGAGGGTAGAAGTGCAAAATTAAGATACTGGCAGATCTCCCTGTAAAGATGCTAAGAAGGACTCCTTCCTTGCCTCCTCTAGTTCCTGGTGATTTGGGGGAATTCCTGGCATCCCTTGGCTTGTGCAGCATAAATCCAATCTCTTTCTCTATCTTCCCAAGGTCTTTCCTCCTTTGTGTCTACCTATATGTCTACACATGGTCTTCTTATAGGTCAGTAGTCATTGGAGTTAGGTTTCACTCTATTTCAGTAAGATAAGACCTCATTTTAAATTACAACTGCAAGGATGCTGTTTATAAGTTAGGTCAAATTAGGAGGTTGTGGGCATTCATGAATTTTGAAGGGACACTATTCAACTGAATAGAGTTTATTCTCTTCCCACCCTCTACCAAATTTATATCTATTCTATGTGTAGAATGCTTTCATGCAATCCCAACATTCTTTAAAATCTTAACTCATGGCATCATTAATTCTAAGTCCCATATTTTATCTGGGTTCAGACTGAAAAACTTCCAAATCTCATCATCCAAATTATCTAAATCAAATAGGGGCAAGACTTTGGATACAATCTATCCTGAGAACAATTTCTTTTCATCTGTGGATAAGCCGAACTAAAAATCAAATTAAATGATTCCAAAATATAATGGTGAGACAGGTGCAGAATAGACATTCCCATTCCACAATGCAGAAATTGGAAGGAAAAAAGGGGGTTACAGATCAAGAAAGTCCAAAATCAATCAGGTAAAAATTCCATTAGATTTTAATGCCTTCAAATAATACTCACTGGTTGGAGGTGGCACACTCTGGTCCTACACAGGCCACATGAGCGCCAGCCTCTCAGCCCGTGAAGATCTCATTGCCTTGACCTATGGCTGTAGTGTCCCTGCTGTCAGTTTCCTGCATATAGAATCCTAGATGTCTGATAGTTTTTCTTAATTTTATTCTGTCTGCCCTCTTCAAGCTAAGATGGCAGTGTTTTTGCTGATACAATATTCTCAAAATTCTTGTCAGTCTTCTGTGGAAATCAGGGAGATCCATGACATGACAAAAGAAGGTTTTCCACAAATCCTTCTTGAATAACCCATCGCTATTGTTGGCTTCTACTGAGATAATTCACTGGACTTATAAATTACACAATCTCCTCAGCATAAGTATTTTCCAACCATACTTGTGGCCCTGTTTACAAGCACACCTCTGGGATAGGCTGATAATTTTCTAAATCAAGTTAGTGCTGCTTCCTTTGTGCTTAGCAGTTCCTTCATCAATTTATCTTTTTTTTCTTTTTTTTTTACATTTTATCATAAGCGGCAGGGAAAACCAGATCACACCTTTTGCATTTTGCTTAGAAATCTTCTCGCTAAATATTTTTCACTTACGACTTCTACTTTCCATCTAATAACAGAATGTAATCCAGCCTGGTGTTTTGCCTTTATAAAAAGGATTGCCTTTCCTTCAGTGTTCAGTAACATGTTCCTCACTTCCATCTAAGGCCTCCACAGAAGCACCTTAAATGTTCATGTTGTAGCAGCATTCTCTTCATGTTGATGTATGGATCATCTTAGAAGATAGAAGCCTCCTCTATGCTTTCCTCACTTCTTTCTGAACCCACAACAGAATTGCCTTTAACATTTATATTTCTACCAACAATCTCTTCATGAAAATCTAGATTTTTTTTTCTTTTGTGCACCTCAGAATAATTTTAGCCTCTATTTATCATCCAATTCCAAAGCCTATTTTAATGTGTAGTTATTTATTAAAAGAGCACCCCATTTTCCAGCACCAAAGTCTATCTTAGTTTTCTAGTACTACTGTAACAAATTAACCCAAAGTGGGATGACTTAAAAAAACAGTCATTTGTTTTCTCACATTTCTGGAAGATAGGGGTATGAACTCAAGGTGTTGGCAGAGCCCTGCCTCCTTTAAAGGCATGAGGGAAGGACCCTTCTTCGCTTCTCTTATTTTCTGGTGGAGTTAACTATCA
Organism: Macaca fascicularis; assembly: GCF_037993035.2. Taxonomy (NCBI): domain Eukaryota; kingdom Metazoa; phylum Chordata; class Mammalia; order Primates; family Cercopithecidae; genus Macaca; species Macaca fascicularis. Next base: position 183,317,397 of record NC_088379.1, read on the forward strand.
TTGGCCTTATTTGGCCCATGGCAGCGTGACTCCAATCTCTGCCATTGTCTTCAAATAGGCCTTTTCCTTGTGTGTCTGTGTGTCTTCACACAACCTTCTTATAAAAGTGTACATGGTGAGTGACCCTAAACAAATAAAGCTTTATATAAGCATATTATGAATAGTTGTACATCATAAAGTTAGATAACTTAGATAAAATGAAAAAATTCCTATGAATATGTAAACCAGTGAAATGAACTCAGGAAGAAGTTGACAGTTCGAATAGACAAAAGCAAGTGAAGAGATGGAAATAGAAGTAAAAATACTATCCACAAAAAACAGAACAAAACGAAACAAAACAAAAAATGCTCAGACCCAGATGGCTTCACTGCTGAATTCTACCAAACATTTATAGAAATATTAGTACCAATTCTTCACAAAATATTCCAAAATATAAAGGAAAGAACTCTTCTCAATTCATTCTATGATGTCAGTATTACTCTATCAATAGAACAAAACAAACTACATGATTATCTTACTATACATATTAAAAACATTTGAAAAATTCAACACACTTATATGATAAAAACCCTCAACAAATTGGATGGAAGATAAATTTATCAATCTAATAAAGAACATCTATGGAAAACCCACAGCTCGCATCATACTTACAGGTAAAATACTGAATGCTTTTCACCCCAAGATTAGGAACAAGACAACACGTCCATTCACACCAATTCTATTTAAAACTTCACTGTGAGTTCCAGCAAGGAAAAGTAAGAAAATAAAATAAAAAAGAAAAAAAGAGAAAAGAATATAAATGCAAGAGTTGAAAATATTGTATAGTAAATAATTCAACCCTGCTCAAAAAGCACTCCAGTTGTTGATACTAGGAGGTAATTTTCACATTCTTGGAATGTCAAGATAGGAGCACTTTTGCTTACCTGAAGTCCTTGAGGTAGACACATAGTAACAACGTGACTCTGGACGGGGCTTTGGGTGAGTCATATGATATTAGCTCAACCTCCTAAAGGGATGGAGCTAAGATTGGTCATGGAGGCAGACAACTGTGCTTGAGGTATATAGGTATAGAGGCCCAAATACTCTGAACATCACAGATTGGGTGAGCTTCCCTGTTTGGAAGTATTCTGTATATATTGTTACATGTTGATAACAGGACAGTGATGTTGTCCTAACTCCACTGTGATAGAACAATTTGAAATTCTACATTTCAAGCTTTCCTGGACTTTGCCTTATTCTGTCCCCTCTTGGTTGATTTTAATCTGTATCAGGTAGTTATAATGAACCATAACTATGATTATAACAGCTTTCAGTGCATCCTGCGAAGTCTTCCTGCAAATTATCATACTTGAGCATAATTTTTGGAACCACTCAAACTTAAAATTGGTTTCAGAACTAAGGGCAATCTGTAGACTTTTCCTTAACTCTACCATTGGCTAACCTTCAAAACTATAAAGCTATTCAAAGGAAATATAGAAGTAAATGTTTATAACCTTGGATTTTGGTAATGGATTCTTAGAAATGACACCAAAAGTATGAGCAGCAACAAAAACAAATTACACAAATTTGACATCAGCATGATTAAAATAATAAAGAATGACCTCTGTGTTTCAAAGGACACTGTCAATAAAAAAAAGACAACCCATAAAATGAATGAAAACATTTGTGAATCATATATCTGATGAAGGATTCTATATAGAATATATAAAGAACTGTTAAAATTCAAAAGTAAAAAGACAAAAATTGCAAATGAAAATTTAGCAAAGGACCTGAGTGTACATTTTTTCAAAGACAATACACAAATATTTGTTAAGCATATACAAGTATACAGCCACTTTAGAAAACAGTCTGGCCAGCCAGGCATGGTGGCTCATGCCTGTAATCTCAGCACTTTGGGAGGCCGAGGTGGGCAGATCACGAGGTCAGGAGATTGAGACCATCCTGGCTAACATGGTGAAACCCCGTCTCCACTAAAAATACACACACAAAAAAATTAGCCGGGCGTGGTGGTGGGCACCTGTAGCCCCAGCTACTTGGGAGGCTGGGGCAGGAGAATGGTGTGAACCCAGGAGGCGGAGCTTGCAGTGAGCCGAGATGGCGCCACTGCACTCCAGCCTGGGTGACAGAGCGAGACTCCGTCTCAAAAAAAGAAAACAGTCTGGCAGTTCCTCAGATGGTTACAGATATAGTTACCATATGACTCAGCAATCTATTCTTTGTTATATACCCAAGAGTAATAGAATAATCATACATATATCTTCATGCAAAACTTGTGTATGAATGCTCATAGCAGCATTATTTATAACGACCAACAGTTAGAAACAACGCAAATGTCCATAAACTGAATAATGGATGAACAAAATGAGGGATATATATATACAATAAAATATCATTTAGCCTTATAAAAGAATGAAATACCAGTATATGCTATAACATGAATGAACTTTAAAAATATTATGCTAAGGGAAAGAAGCCAGTCACGAAAGACCTTACAACGTTTTTCCATTTATATAAAATATTCTGAATGGCAAATCCATAGAGACAGGAATTAGATTAGTAGTTGCTTAGGGTTGATTGGGAAATTAGGGGGGTAATATCTAGAAGATATGAGGCTTCTTCTTGAGGTAATGAAAATGTTCTAAAATTAAATGTGATGGTGTTTGTATACATCTGTCAATATGATAAAAACTGTTGAGTTCTACACTTTACATGTGTGAATTGCATGGTATTTGAGCTATAACTCAATGAAATTGAGACTGGAAATTGAGACTGGAAAGGAGGAGTAGAATCATTTTTCTTTTCATTTTCTTATAAATTTGAATTTGCTAAAACAAGTGAATATTACTTTTGTCATCTAAACATATATTTAAATAAAGTTTTAAAAAATATTTAAAAAGGACAACGAAGTTGAGTTTTGAAGGCATAATGATATTTTACAGTAATACTATTTCCATCCAAGTTATTTTTCACATCTAAAGTAGACATAAATACATGTTCAGGTACCCAAGGCTTCCAGAATTATATACCAACATATTATCTTGAAATATTTTCCTAGAAAGTATAATCCAAGTAACTTAAAATAAAATTCAAGAGTTTACATTTATGAGTTTAAGAACAGAAAAACTTTTATGAGAAGACAATGGTCAGCATTGAAAACCATTAAATATTAATTGAGATAATTTCTATACCCCTAGTCTCACCTGAATATTTCATAGCTATCACAAGCTTTTCAAGCCATTTTTATCTTACACACACACACACACACACACACAACACAATACAGTATATTATTCTGTTAACCTAAGCCTCATAATTGCTCAACCAGTGCTCTAAGAGTCATTGCTTTCATGTTTTCCTTTTCCTCACTTCCATATCCATATATAAGCAAATCATATTGGTTTTATTTTTACAAAAGAGCCAGCATCCTCTGTCTTCATTCATTTTGTGCTGCTATCACAGAATAACTGCAACTGGGTAATTTATAAAGAATAGAAATGTCTTTCTTTCAGTTCTGGAGGCTGGGAAGTCCAAGATCAAGCCACCTGCATCTGGAGAGGACCTTCTTGCTGCATCATAATGTGGCAGAAGGTACCACATGGTGACAGTGAAGCCAAAGGAGGCTGAACTTATCCCACTTCAGCAGTAAAGAGCCCACTCCTGTGATAACAGCATTAACTCTTCATGAAGGCTCTGCCTAGTCACCTCTCCTTAGACCCACCTCCCAATACTACTATTGCAGTGGGGATTAAGTTTCCACTACACACGTTTTAGAGCACACATTCAACTCATAGCAGCCTCTAATCTGGAATGTCTGCTTTTTGTTTTCTCTACTCTAACAATTATTGAAAACAGACATAGACATCTTTTTTAAAAGGTAATTTATTTTTGTTACTTGCTTAACCTCTCTCAGTGTTTTTCTTTTTTGGAATGTATTCATGGACTTTTAACTCTCTGTTCTCCCCTGGCCCATGTAGAAGTATTGGCCTTTTTTTCTGGGCTTTTAGTGTACTCAGCTGTTTCCGATGTCAGCGTATTGAACTTAAATTTTCTCTCTTTTTAAAATTCTTTTTCACTCTTCCATTTACAACTAAACTCCAAAGCTACATTTTTGACACTTTCTTCAATGTATTCCTGTCTCTGTTATTTCCTTGTCATTGAATGCATAATGGCTGAGGCCCTATTCTGTGCCAGGTATCACTTTAAGCATAGATACTACAATTTTGTTTGATTTTGTCACAATTTCTAATTATGCTGCTTATTTTCTATCCTGACTATTGACTGTCTTCTTGGCAAGATCCTTGTATCATGTTCTGAGCAGTATCCTTGCATATAGTTAGCCCAGCCTCCTAATATACTCAACAATCACTCTTTTAATGAATATGCCATGTCCTGGCTTATAAACATAGCTTTCCTACAAGTCATACTATAAGCATTGTACAAAAGCCAATCTGGAGTAACAGTGCAAGCTAGAGTTCTTCATCCAGAACCCACCCTACTCTAAATACTCCATTTATGCTTCATGATTTTATCTCCTTGGGTTTTTGCTTCTTTGCACTGTAATTCAGCTTTTAATATTTGCTAAAAGTCTTTTTCTTTAGCATTTGTTTATTTATTTGTTCAACAAATATTCACTGAACATCTATTATTTGTTAATCACTTTGTTAAGGACAGGAGATTTAAGATAAATATCATGCCACTTCAAATGAAGTTCATAATCTATCATACAAATAATTACAACAAATCCTATAAAGAGAGTCTCGTATTATAGGAAAAGTCAATGTTATATTACAGCATATAGAAGAGAAACTGATCCTGGCATAAGTACTCAAAGTAGTTCTCTTGGTAGACAGATACACATTTAAGTAGAATCTTAATAAAGATGTTCACTTTCTCAAAGAGCTGATTGGACCCAGAGAGTGACCAGGTTTTATCTCATTCTCTAGTTTACAAACTCAATCACCTTCCTGAATTCCTGGTTCTATAAAATCCTTTGAGTGTAGGGGAACTTTCAGTTTTATCTCTGAGAGATTCTCTCAAGTCTTCCTCCTAAACTCTACAACAATGCCAGTAACGACTCTCACCCTCTGTAACACTCAGCAACTGAAAGTAGATTTAAGAAAAAGTGTGAAACAGGGAACTCAACAAGTGAGGTCTTAGAGAAGGGGAAGAGTTTGGAAGTAGAAGGTGAGAGAGTTACAGGAGATGGTCACAGAATATTTTGACAAACTTATCATTGGATTCAGAAATGGACACGGGAAGAAAGGAAAGGTGTTGGGTATGTGTCTGACACTGTTATAAAGATTTCAGATTTCAATTTAATATTATAGTTTATAATGTGGAGTAGCTGAATAAGAAAGAATGACCATGTTGGAAAAATATTTTATTATGATATCAATAAAGATCTTGAAAGTTTTATACATTATGAGAGAAGGAAGGTAAAGTATACAACATTTTGCTTAACTTTTGATATTAAATCTATCAGGATAAAGGACAGAGCACAAAAGACAGGCTGGCCTGTGTTATATCCAATACTAAGATGAACTAAAGTACTCAAATGTGTCTTAACCTCTACGTTACTCTGGCTTCCCAGGGAGATGATAGTATTTAGAGGCACCTGCTAGCATCAACATTAAAGTTATGTAGTTATGTTTTTCACCTCCATTTTAATAATTATCTTGAAATTATGTTTTATGCTAGTGTGTATTCATATGTATATATGGTTACATAAACATGCACACATATATGTACACACATGAACTGTGGATATATACAATTTGGGGTATAATTTTGAAAATTACATTGAAATAATAAAAATGCTGACATTAAAATAAAAGGTAAGAAAAATAGATTAATAGAGAAAACTTACAAATATAAAATGTATATATATATATCTGCCACATATACAATATATGGCAACATTACAATAGATATTCATAAATTAAAGTTTTTTTATTAAATCTGTTTTTTGGGAAACATATTGTTTGCTTTTCAAGAACTATTTAAGCACTATTCTGGAAATATAAATTATACTACCATTAATTTAAACTCTGGTATAAGTTGAAATCCTCTTGCACTTATCTAAGAGTATAGATAACTAATGTATTGAAAATTCATTATATAAGATACTCTTACCTATGATTTTACCTTATACACAGGATAGTAAATCTCAAAATTGTATAGTAAAATTTAATGATACAAATGTTATAAATGTGCATATAAATATTTAATGGATTTACTATGCATAATAGGAATAAATTAATTTTCAGCAGTAAATGTTAATCTATATCTAACATCAACTTACAGGTAAACTGGATATACTCCTCAAGTCTTTAGAGCATTAATTTAAAATTTTCCAAAATACATGTTACGTTTTAGTTTCTCAGATTGAGACAGTACAGAATATTTCCTAGGATAATTTTATGCAATGAATCTAATGATTGTTATCTAGAGGAAGTTACTTGAAATGTACATATTAATATTGATAGATATTTTCATCAGCAGATATCGTATAAAATGAGTTTTGTGGAAAATAGCCAAGAATCATCAATGTTATATTCTTACACATGTGTAAAATGTGAAATAGTAAAACTCTCCATTTTAAACCCTTGTTCACAGAACATGTAGAAAATAACATGTGTTTCTCAGATAAAGTCCCACATCATTAAAATACTCTTCCTGAATAAAGATTACTTAACTGTATCTTCGAGTAGGGCAAACGTGTCCTTTTACAGATCTGGTTTCTTTCAATCAGTCCTAGAACTAAAATGCATTAAATTCTCTTCCTAAAAATCTATATATTAGTTGTCCACTATTACTTTAGTGTTCTTCTACTGAAAATTAGAATACATAGAACAATGTCCTCAAACTCTGAAATGTACTATTTGCTCTATGCATCCTTCATTGAAGACAGAGTTACATGCTAAACACCTAGTAATGTGGTTTCCTAGGGCCCTTCTAGTCACTAGTGTGAAACAGTAACTGTACTTATTTTCAAATATTTCTTTATACACTTTATCCATTATTAAATTGGTATAGATGTACATAATCATAGAACTGTAGTTTAGAGGAGACTTTATACATTATTCTAATTCATGTTCTGTACTGGGAATTGTTTCCGTTGCAGACGAAGAATGTAAAAACTGCATTTCATTTATAAATGCCTCTGTTGGAAAATTCTTTCTTAAAGCAGATTAAACTTATAACTTCCTAGTATTTTATAACTGTATATTCTAGTTATGCTTTCTGGTACACATAATAAACATGTTCTTTTTGGCAAAACACAGCTCTTAGATATTTAAAGAGAACTATCACAAATACCTGTCTTCTCTTGCCATGTTAAATAATGTGGGCTTCTTCTGGTACTCCTTAGGCTACTACTTTATTTTCCAGCTTTGTGGCTTTTGGTGATCCTTTCCTGACCCTACTTCAGCCTGTTAACTTCCTTTCCATCATAGGTAAAGAGTACAGAGTTCAATTCAATTATTTCCTTTATTTGAAAATGGAACTCTATCTTGAATAACAATCAGGCAATATCCTTCGGTTACAATTGATTTGTAATCAATTAAAAACTTCACGTAAAAACATTAATTTTAACACCTAATTTTCTTTTCAATATATATGTAAGCATTTAGGATTTCACAAATAAATTCAGAATTCTAAATTTGTAAAAATGAGTTGCAAGTTTCAATACACTAAAAGGTGGAGAAGTAAAATGTATAAGGAAACCTTAAGATATCACATTACATTTGGCATTATAGTGACTTTAATTCTAGTGAACCATAGAGAAGAAAAGAGTGGATATAAGTTTATATTTTTAGTTTGAATTAGAGGAGTTTGTCATTAGTTTGTTTATGAAGCAAAGTGCAGGGAACAGGTTTGTGGAAGAGTGGAATTTAATTCTGAACACACTGATCTTGAGTTCCCTGCAAGGTTTCCAGGCAAAGAGATCAGATCTACAGTTGAAGAAAAGATCAGACAGAAGATGGAGAAAAGATCAGACAGGGCTCAAAAGTAGACACAAGAGAATGGCGGGATTTCTGCTTTGAGAGAAATCATGCTCATCAATGCATATGAATTTTAAGTTATCTGCACAAGATTTTATGAACTGATTAATTTTGTCCTGTTAAAATAAGCAAACTATACTACTTTCTATTCCTCCAGGTATGTTCAAAATTATCCAGTGTAAATTTTAAACATATCTACATTATCTGTATAGATGTGCTATTTGAAGACAGAAGTAGGAATGAGCTTTCTAAGAAAGACTGTAAAAAGAGAAGAGAAGTCTGCGGACATGAATTCGGAAAAATTTTTATCCTGTATTTAATAAAAAGAGAAGGATCCATAGGAGAGGCTGAAGAGTATCCCAGGAATTAGCTGGATGCTCAGAAAGCTTATTTCTATTCTTCCCAAACACTCCACCAGCAGACATTTTCCAGCTTCCTGGTAGTTATACTTGGTCGTGTTACTGATTTCTGGATAATCGAGAGTTTTATGGAAATGAGAAAAATCAGTATCTGACTTCCACACATGATCTTCACTGCTTCATTTTCTAGTTTCTGGTAAAGGTGCTAAAGAAAAATGAAAGGACCTTGGATCTCTGGATATCGTCCTAGAAAGGAGTTTCCCAGTGGAGCTGTCTAACCTGGAGCATCCACAAGAGTGAGAACTATGTTTTTCTGTTGCCTTACTATTTTATTAAATCAGTGCATAAGGAGAAAATTCTTTTCTGTTAAACTACCATCCAGATCATTTGCTTTAATTCCACTAGCTACATGTTTTTAGACTTTGTGTTCCAATGTTCCACTTCTTTGTATGTCCAAGGATTTGTTTATTTAATACTAGACATTAAGAAGATTACACTGTAGAGATTCTGGTTGGAGGCACACTGAAAGGAATTGAAGAGCTATAAATACCTTTTAAAAGCCAGTAAAGGAAGCCTATATTCTTCAGAGACCTTTGGAACCTAAAGGAAGAAGAGATATAGAAAGTAACTTATGGATAATATAATTTTTTAAATTCAGTTAACTTATTTACTTTAAACAAGGCTTGACCACAGGAAAGAATATAGGGAAATTAGAGACTGAACATGGAAGAAAAGGCAGAATAACTACATATTTCTGGGAAAAGCAGAAAATATATACAATAAGAGTACAAGTAATTAAGACGCATTTTGGTAATGCAGCTTCAAAGGTAAAATTCTGTGGTCTGTTACTAATTGACACATTAATAATCATCATATTTTGAGTATGATTGATGAAAGGCATAAATATTCCTAGCTAGAACATATATATGGCATAATTTTTCAGTATTAGCTATAATGGTATTATAAGGCACTTAAAAAATTTGGCTAAAGTTGACCTACACTATTATAGTAATCATAGTAATTGAATGTTAAGTCAGCTTGTCATGACTTGTTTAGTGAACACATATTTATTTCTGTCAATCTTTCTGAATTTAATTTTCTGGCCTTTCAAAATTAATCAAGCATATTCGTTTAAAGAAATTGTGCCACTGGGATCAGAGTATCTATCCACTTACCAGCGTGTGTATGTGTGTGTATATGTGTATTTGAATTTCCTGAAACCTGCACATTTAAAATCTGTCAAATATCTGTCTAGAGTCAACACCCCTTTTATTCAATGCTTCTAAATCTAACATGGTATTAGAAAATAGGCAGAAAAATAAGGGAGGTGAAATTCCCAGTCAGGTGTCATACAGAATTTTGAAATTTGTGAGATAGGATGATCACAGTGTGTTATGTGTGGAATACACTTGAGTTGAATAATTGAGGGAATTAGTGGAGATCCTGGAAAAGAGGAGATAACCAAATACACATTTCACCTATTTAATTAAGTGTTGCAGTGTCAATTCTGGTTGTTGTTATGAGGACTATCATTATTCAAATTTCTACCAGTGTTTTCCAAGCCTCAAGATAGATGATGATATATGTGAAATCATTATAATAGCCCGTGTATAATAGCCTGTGTTAAAGAAAGATATTTCAGGGTGCCACAAACATAGCTTTAAAATATACCACTTTCTTTGTATCTCTTTCAGTTGGATTTATATTTTTACCTATTTCCTACACAGAAGTGTAGGAAAACCCAAAGGAAATAAGCATATTTTTTAAATTAGTGATTTTTCAGCTCTGATTCAACATTTTTCATAAGACCAAGCCTATTTTTCTTAAATGCACAAAAAATTACAAAGCATTACAGCACTTTGCTAATTGCATGTAGATGATTGAAAGTTATATCTTTTAATATGTAATCCAGAAGATTGTTTTCCTAGATGTCCTAGAAGCTTGACCAACCAGAGAAGATCCTAAACAGCATTTTATATCAATTATGTGCAAAACCCTGCCAATTATCTTCTCATATAATCCACATCAATAACCGAGAAGCACAAAAGATGTAAACTCAAACCATCTGCTCTCACTACAGTAGGCAACTGAGAGCTTAGACAATAACTCACACAGTAAAATACTCCAATACATTTATCTGGGATCATGCTGTTTAAGTGGGATTTGTGATTAAAAATATGGCCACTCTGGCCTATCCACTATTAGAAAATATGTTTTCCCTTTTTAGGAAAAGCATTGTCATTTTTGTTTTATTACAATAGTAAATTAAGAGAACTACTGCCAGCTATCTATAAAGAACAAAAACTGCACTTCCAGTTTATGCTTCACTGTAATTCTTTTTCCTGTTGATGTTAACAATACCCAGGCTCTTAACAAAAAGAGAAGGAAAAAAATAGCCTCCAGAAATTCATTGCTTTGACACCTGTGTAATTTTTGAACCATGCTAAATGCCAAACTAAAGCTGTATCAAAATATAAAATGTTAACCGAAAGTGCCTATATGACCTAAGAAAAAGGGAAGTATTTAAAGATAACGGTCACCTAAGATGGCTGATATTTAAAGATAATATAATGCGACTTTTTCTAAGCATTTGAGACACAGAACTGGCAGTTGGCAAAAATAGATATGATTTTAAACGCTGTTGCAATAAGAGTACAGAAGACAGACAATTCCCTCCTGTTTTCCATCAGTGTCCTTATCTTACATTATACCATATTCGACCTGCCAAGATATTTCAATATTTCCCACATTAACAACAAAGATATGTAAATGACAATATTGCACTGTCAAATCCCCTAAACATCCCTGTGTTTCATTTACAAATTATCGAGTCAGTTTGCTGATGAATTAACATTTACAATTATAATTCCCATGCATCTTACAGAACTATATTTTACTTGTTCTCAGACTTCAACAATGTAATTTTGCAATCATGGTTTGAAAATTATACTGCTTGACATATTTTGCCAATTGATGAGGCATTACTTTAGAGTGGATTTTCTTCACTCTGTTACCAATTAAATTTACATTTTAATTAGAACAAAAAATTATACACTTGATGATAGATTGGGGGGATGAAGAAATATAGTAGCTTAAGTATTCAGAGAAGCTATGTATTGTGCCATTTCACAATAAGATATTCACAAGTGTTTGAAAAGCAAGGCAAGATTCGTATGGTTTGTGCATGAGCACTATCCTATTTGGCTACCAGTATGTATATATAATTATGATATCATACAGTTTAGTATTCTCATTTATACATGAGGAAGCTGGCAAAAATATAAGTAAGGAGGTGAGCTTGGATCAGATGCACACATTTAAAACAGAAGTGTAATTACGAAAACATTTTAAGTTATAAGGTACTATGAACAATGTAGAAAATTCTGTCAAACAATATTTCAATACCCTCAAATTGAGATTTTAAAAAATTGAGGTTGGAAATAAATGAAGAAATTTTATTTTCCAACTATTGTTCCTAAAACAGTCTCTTTTTTGCTGAAGTCAGAAATACAATTTCTCTTTTAATTTTTTTAAGTTTTTATTTTCATTTTTCCATAGGTTATTGGGGTGCAGGTCGTATTTGGTTACACGAGTAAGTTGTTTAGTGGTGATTGGTGAGATTTTGGTGCACCCATCACCTAAGCAGTATACACTGCACCCTATTTGGAGTCTTTTATCACTCGTCCCCCTCCCGCTCTTCCCCCTAAGTCCCTAAAGGCCATTGTACATTTTTTCTGCCTTTGCATCCTCATAGCTTAGATCCTGCATATCGGTGAGAACATGATGTTTGGTTTTTCCATTCCTGAGTTACCTCACTTAGAATAATATTCTCTAATCTCATCCAAGATGGATCACTAAATTTCCTATACTGTTTGGAAAAAAGTGATCACGCAAAAAATATCTTTAACAGCAATGGATGATAATAATTACCAAAATTATAAAAGCTATTTAAGATGTTTGAAATGTATTAAGCTACCAGCAACAGGAAGATTTAAAGATATCCCCCAAGATTCCCACCCTCTGGTGTATATGCGCTGTATAATTCACTCTCCTTGCCTGTGGGTTGGAACTGTAAGTATGATGGGGTAGCCGCTCCCACCACATACCTAAGTTCTGTTACACAGCACAGTAAACTTTAAGAAATGGAGATTACCCCGGTGTGCTGATCTGATCAAGTTAGGCCTTTAAAATAAGAAGCGCCGTGTGCGGTGGCTCATGCCTGTAATCCCAGCACTTTGGGAGGCCGAGGCGGGCGGATCACGAGGTCAGGAGATCGAGACCATCCTGGCTAACAGGGTGAAACCCTGTCACTACTAAAAATACAAAACATTAACCGGGCGAGGTGGCGGCGCCTGTAGTCCCAGCTACTCGGGAGGCTGAGGCAGGAGACTGGCGGGAACCCGGGAGGCGGAGCTTGTAGTGAGCCGAGATGGCGCCACCGCTCTTCAGCCTGGGCGACAGAGCCAGACTCCGCCTCAAAAAACAAACAAACAAACAAACAAACAAAAAACAAAGAAGCATATTGGTTCTTGCTGGTGAAAGAGATACAAAGCCTGAGAGGACTTGAAGCCCCAGAGAGTTTCCAAGGCTGGTTTGAGGATGTAGGAGGCCATGTGAGGCTGTGAGAGTGACCTGCAGCCCGTAGCCAGAGAGGAACTGGGTTCTTTCACCAATCTGAATCTGCTCGGAAGAGGACCTTGTGCTGCAGCTGAGAACGCAGCAGGTCAACACCCGGTTTCAGCCTTGTGAGTACTTGAGCAGAAAACACATCAACTTTCCAAATTCCCGACCCCCCAAACTATGAGCCAATCAATAAGCAGCTGTTGTTTTAAACTGCTAAATTTGTGATAGTTTGTTTGATATACAGCAATAGTAAACTAATAAACCACTTAAAACTGTGTAAAACCCAAATTACAGTCTACAATGGAATGTGTCGTTATAATTCCATCATAAAAAAATCCTAAATTAGTTTTGAACAATCTAAAGTGACATTGATATAGATTTCTTAAAATAAAATGCCAGTGTCCAGAAATTTTCCCCATTCAACAAATATTTGTTGAGCAGCTTCAACAACTCTTTCTCAGTGTGTGGGTTCTAGCAGCGAAGAGTACAGACATAGTCTCACCCCTCATTGTCTCTCCAAAGAGGCCCAGAGACATATTCTGTCTTCTGGAAACTGAGGGAGAAGTATGCTTCTCATGATCATATTTATTAAAGTATGAGCATTATTAGAACATGTCTTCTTTAGAACGATTTGTTTCCCTATACAAAAATAGGGAGGTAAATTATTATTATTTATTATTTATTCCCTAAACTGTTTTTATGGCCAAAAAAGACAAGGCAAGCTAAGCAACTGCCAAACTTCTTAATTATAGTATAAAGCAAATTTTCTTTTTAACGGAAGTATGAGTTTACCAATTCTGTTTAACTATAAAGTTGTCTACCTAAAAATAATAATAATGCCCCTGTATCAATTTTGATGATGCTAGGAGTAAAGAATAAATTAGATGCTGCTAACAGAGTTTTACTATGCATGACTCTACAAAAAGAAGTAAAATGAACTTTAGTTTGATAAGGACATTTGGAATAGAGAAAAGATAAGAAATAAAATAATAGATTGTCTATAATGAAAAACCATTTATTGCTTAAAGCACACTCATCCAAGTCATCTGATTCTCAAATTTTATTGGCTTTGTGCTATTTTAAGTTCTGTAAATTGTAACTAAGAGCAATGCACATAATTATTGTTTATAGATAGGCAAATGTACTCTTTCTAGTGGATGTTCAATTGACTTCCTTCTATTCAGTTTACAAAACTAGTTCCACACTCATTTGTAATTTATTTAATGTTCTTTTACTTCATATAAATTTGTGGTTCTTTTGCGTTCTCAATTGAGTTGGACAACAATCCTCCAGTTTCCTCATTAATAATGAGTTAATTCAAATCTTTGACACATATTCATTTTATAATCACATGAGAATCATTATTTTATCTTTTTTCTTTTGAAAATAATCATTTAGCTCTATGAGGAGAGAGCCAAAATTATGAGACTTCCAAAAACATTAATTCTGTGTTTTAATGATATTCACAGCAAGTCATAATTTCTTCTCAGTTAATCCTCTTAGATTTACATGGTTTTGCCAAGATTGAGGAACTTCTTCAATGTACCTAATTTCTAATTCTGTAATTCAGAATTTTCAACTTAGAAATAAGAATACCATAAATGAGATGAAGAATTCTACAAATAGACACCCAGCATTAATCCATCTCCTCTGCCCTTCTTTTTGGGCTTTATTTTTGAACATCATTTTCTATCTGTGGTAGGCTGAATTAATAGTTCCCCCAAAATATCCACATCCTAATTCCCAGAATATGTGAATACATTACCTAATATAATCCCCGGATCCTGTGAATATGCTATTTTGCTTTGCCAGTATATTAAGGATTATGAGAAGGGAAGATTATTCTAGATTATCTGGGTGAGTTCTGTGTAATCACAAGTGTCCTTCTGAGAGGGAGGCAAGAGAGTGAGAGTTAAAAAAGGCAATGCAGTGATGGAACCAGATGGAGAGAAGGAGACTGGAAGATGGGAACAGGTCATAGAAAGAGACAGTCAGATATGATGATGCCACAACTGCCAGCCTTTAGGAATGCAGGAAACCTCTAGAAGCTGGAAAAGGAAAGGAAGAAGATCGTCCTATAGAACTTTCAGAAGGAACTCAGCCCTGCCATCCTATTAGAGATTTCTGACTATTTTTTAAATTATAATATCTTTTCATTGTTTTAAATCACTAAATGTGTGGTAACTTATTACAACAGCATCAGTAAACTAATACTCCATCTAAAATGACTGTGAGCCTAGTTGCCACAGAAGCCTCTTTTACACTAATGTTTTCATGGTGGCATTAAAACTTAATATCTAAGAAGTTCAGTGGTATAGAGGATTATACTTAAAGATCCTTACCAAATTTTGAACATTTTAAAAGGCATCTTTTTACATATCAATCCATTTATATAGCAGTGTGTCAAATATTACAACAGTACTTCATTATCTTTATAGAAAATATTTTCACATAGCAGGATTTACTAAGTATACATGGGGTACTTGGCTTTTCAGTAACTTACGACATACTGACACTGCACCAGTGCTTCGCAGATACTGGGATATTTATGGTTCTAAATTTTTTGGATGAAGAAAGAGCCAGTCTGGTTTTTGCTAATTTAAATTTTAATCAGTAATTTATACAATTTAATTTCCAAATAAAATGTCATCTAAAGACTGGATTGCTTCTTTTGCATTTCTGCCCTCACTCAGAATCATGAGTAATGTGCAGAGACAGCAACAGTATTTAATAAATGCTCATTCGTGTGTGTATGGATATACACACAAATGTATATACACATAAATGTATTTTTAGAAACACGGTCTCACTCTATCACCCGTACTGGAGTGCAGTGTCTCTATCATAGCTCACAGCAGCCTTGAATCAGGGTCTCAGTATGTCAGCCTGGCTGGAGTGCAGTATCTCTATCACAGCTCACAGCAGCCTTGAATCAAGGTTTCACTTGGTCACCCTGGCTGGAGTGCAGTGGCTCTATCATAGCTCACAACAGTCTTGAATTCATGGTCTGAAGTGATCCTCTTGCCGCAGACTTCAAAAGTGTTGACGTTACAGATGTGAGCCAACACACATGGCAGCTCTTGCATATTTGAATATTTCCAAAAAATGCAACTGAGACCTATAAAAAGAGCATCCTATTTTTTGGCCTTCTCCAATCATATGGTATACATTATATTTTTAAAAGTGAATACATATAACCTTTTATGCCCTGATCATTCATTGTAGAGCAGGGAAACAAGGATCACAAAACAGTAGGCATATTTATGTTGGCTATAACTGAAGTTGGCCAGAAAATAAAATAGCCAAGAGTTTCAATCCTAATCCCATAAAAATTGTGACTTTTATTGTCTCCAATACCATGCACCTCATTGAGCACTCAACACATCTTCAGAACCTAAAAATGAAAACATTTCTAATTCAAAGCTTTCCAAAAATAAACATTTCTCTACCAATTTAATTTAATTTACATATGCAGATTTATGTGAGTGAGACTATAAATATACCGCCTATATGTTAGAAATGATATCATAAATTAATTCTGATATCATCAGATTTGGAAAAATCCCCTAAGTATTGAAATATTAATGGTAGAGTATATATGTGTATATGTTTATATACCCACTTGCATGTAAGGTTGCACATCAAAAGATTTTGTGTAACAAACACTTTTATAAATCAAAAGCTAGATGCATCTATGTCAGTGTGTCCTGCAGTTGAATAACCCGGATTGGTCTGTGTGACAGGGAATCTGGTTCTCAGCTGGAAACTTAGGTCTCCTAAAATGAGGAGTCCCTCTAGTATTACGTATGTGGCATAATTCTTAAACAATGGCACTGTGAGGATTCCACCTCATTATTATTTAAATAAGTTCATAAATGTTTTACTTAGAATTCAAGAAGGGAAGCTTTGCATCTTGATACACTAGTGGTATGGCTTCCCATCTAATTTGTTGTTGTTGTTTTAACAGATGTAGAGTTACCACAGTATCATAAAATAGTAGAGCAATATCCTAGAAAAAATGCTGAGGCTAATATTATAATGCATAAAACCTATCATCTCAACACATTTCCAATCCTTTGTACTCAGTTTTATAGTGGTGAATCCATGAACAGATAGGAAGGGGGAAAAGAATTGGGTGACTATAACTGTAGATCGGAAACTTCTAATAGTACAATGTTATTAATTTAAGACATGCATATACAAAACTTGGTAAACTAAGGCTCTCCTAGGAATGTTAACTTATCCTCATTTAATATACATAACATGTGGTATTTCAAATTACCAGTTAGGTTTCTAAATACATATTTTATTGTGCAGGCCATATAATGCTGATGATATAATGTTACCAGGAGAACTGTAACTTTTCTGTTCTGACTTATATGTTTAGATTTGTAACCTTGTTGTTGCATTAGCCTTGAATTGCTTTTCAGATATATTTCTTGTGGTTCTGAAAGAGAAAGTGAAGGAAAAAATCATTTAAAAAAACACATTGAATTGTGGAAATATACATGCTGCACAATGCTGAATTTAACAAATCTATAATCAATAGCACTTCAAAAGATGACAACCATATTGAAAATTAAATAATATGACATATTGAGATAAAATTTCACTGTTCCTGCCTTTTATTTTAATTTATTACCATAGAAATAAATATTTTAAAATTTACATCCTTTCTTCCTATTTACATTTTAATTCTTTAACTTTCAATGTCTCTTGACATATGCACAAACTAGTATTTATCATCTGTGGTACTTTGAAATTAATATATTTAAGTGTTAGATTCTATTAGTGCATTTTAATACTAACTGTTTTTGCCTCAACAAATATTATTTAAACAAAATATAACGCAGAAACCTTAAAACATTTCTTAGATAATTCTTTTAATTTACAAACATTTTAAATATACAGCAGAAAAATAGGAGGTAGGTTTTACCATATGCTCTAATTTCATTTAAAAGACAGTTAGGATTGGGTAATTTTTAATATTAAGTACACTGATGATATATATTTCTTTTGAGAGTTCATAATGAAAGCAAATTTGGATTTTTGATCCTTTGTGAAGCTGAAAAGTCTCAAGTGTGCACTGCTGTATAAAATAATATTTTATAAACATTTGCAAACTAAGACAAGTTGAAAATTATTTACATATTTTAAAATTATAATACTTCAGTTCAAAGGCTTCTGAGGAAAGTCATCTTTCCTCTGGTTGTATTTAATCTCAAAACAAACAAATATAAAATCAATATATATTGAACAAGAGAATTAAAGCTCAGAGCAATTTTACTTCCCGAATTATAAAAAAGTCACTGAGTTTAAATGTAACACTGCATGGGGAAGTATGGAAGGGGCAAAAGTTATCATACTCAACTGCCAAATACTCGATTTTTGCTTAGAAAAACAATACATGTTGTCATTATCATGAAAATTATCGGTACCTTTTGTGAGTACAGCACTATATATATACCAAGTTAAAATAAATGACAGAAGAGCCTGTGCAACTCTGTTTTTTGCTAGGGTAACCTGCTATATAACTGTAGTGATCATAAGGAATAGATGTCAAGTCACTTAGAGAGTGCCTCTATGAGCATTTCTTGAAAATTCAACATGGAAGCTATTACCTCTCAAGAGAGGAACAGACAGGCTTCTTGGGGATGAGTATATTTCACATGTGAGCTCTCCAAGCTATCGTCAGGACAGAAAACCAAACACCGCATGTTCTCACTCACAGGTGGGAATTGAACAATGAGAACACTTGGACACAGGGTGGGGAACATCACACACTGGGTCCTATTATGGGTAGGGGGAGGGGGGAGGGATAGCATTAGGAGAGATATCTAATGTAAATGACGAGTTAAGGGGTGCAGCACACCAACATGGCACATGGATACATATGTAAGAAACCTGCATGCTGTGCACATGTACCCTAGAACTTAAAGTATAATAATAATAAATTATAATAATAATAAATAGTAAATTTAGAAACCACATGTGAGCTCTCAACTTGGGGAGGGGATATTACAGTGAAATGTTTAGGTAGAACACTAGAATGTGGTATATTGACTAAAACTAGGATGGTTAGTTCTTAACCCAGGAAACCATGTAAAGTTAAAATTGGATGAGCTAATAATTGCAGAAGAAAATAAAATGAAATACCTGTTGTCATTCCATAGATAATACCAATTTGGCTATTGGTAAATTTATTATTTTTTATTCCTCTTGTTTTCAAAAAATCAAGTGTGGCAGATTAACATGTCAACAGATCTATTGCAATATAATGTGACAGGGACTTAATAATATGAAGAGATGCCACCAGGATTGGGTTCTTTCAACGACGAAGCTGTTCTACGTAGTACAAAGACAATTGACATGATTCACTGAATTGAGTTTTGTGTGTGTGTGTGTACAGGTGTGTGTCTCCATGTGTATTTGAAGTACAGTAAAAAATGAAAATCAATAAAAAGAAAATAACAGTGTAGAGTAAAAAGTTACATTTTGGGCTCCTGATTGAAAAGAAGGCAGCTATTGAGGAAGCTAATTTATTTCTGCTAAAAAAAAAAATTTCATACTACAGGAATATAATGGACATTATTTATTGAGAATGTTATTCCTTTAATGTATATTTTATTTAAAATAGTGTATTCTGTGTTTTTAAAAAGCAGCTGCTATAGGAATTATAAACGGTATAACTACTACTCCGGATATTTACTTTTGCAAATATTTTACAAATACTCAACAAATGCTTAAGTTACATGTTAAAAGAGAAACATTAAATCTGGATCATTTCATATGCACATAGTGTCTACGAAATTCTCATTTACATTCTTTGTCTTATTTCTCCATGGTTTTACTTTTCTTTCATTTTTATCTTCCCATTAAAAGCATCAGTAATATTGCACCATCCCCTAACTCTCACTGAAACACTGTACCAACGTACCAGTAAATCAAGCTCACTGCTTCTACAAGGAAAGGGGCAGTATAGCACAAGCATTACGAGATCTGTGGAGCTAGACTTTCTCTGTGACTGGACATTCTTTCTAGAGAATTGAAATGATATTTTAGCCAATAATATTTGATAATATTAAATAAACCAATGGAAACAGCGTACCTGGAACAAATTCAGCAATACAAACAAATAAATTTTATTATGATTATTGTTCCTGTTATTTCATTTCAATTTCTAGTACATGTCATTACAGCCTATTGCAATAGTTTTGAAATAATGGAGGAGGATTACTGAGGAAGTCTAGGAGGTTGGCAGATTTCACTTAGAAATTAAACTCTTTTGTCTTGATTATATTAAATACCTGAAGTAAACATTTGGTTGTGAAATGTATCGTGCCATAGAACATGGGCTAGAATCAGAGGAGGACAGGAAAAGACAATTAACTAGTTCTCAATATGAAAGTAGATACAGTTGAGATTATCTGCAGGAATTAAAGAGTATAGAAAAGATTAGGGGACACTATGATGATAAATAAGCAGAGTCACCCAAAGAATATGACGAGAGCATAGAAACTATGAACAATGTTTCCTGGATAATAACATCTATACAATTACATTCACTGTTGTAGGATATAAGAAAAATTTGAAATGGAATAAATGTTCTCCATATAAATAACCTCACTAAACTGTTGTATTTATGTACCATATTATTATAAATGTAACTCCAAGTGTTATTATTTAATAATTTCTTGTATCCGTACAATATTATCCTATCCAAATATTTTGGGCTATGTCTTTATTTTTCATCTAAAGCAAGCACATTTTACTTCAAGGAAATTTGAATTTATAAGGCAAACAGCAATCTGTCTTTAAGCTTTGCCAAATCCTTGACCTCGTAATTGTTACAATTCAGAAAAAATAGAATTGCATGTATATGGAGGCTAGATTTACAGGAAACTTGTGCAGTAAGTGAAATTCACTTAGATTTAAAAAAAAAGAAAAGCTTTAAAAATCGCTTGAATCACCCATTAAGTTTACCCTGTGTAACACTGCATATGTAAAAAAATGTGTATAAATATATACTTCAGGATAAGCAATGAGGTCATAAAAATAAATGCTACTTACTACATTTATTAGTCTCTTACTTAGCCTGACAAGATTGTGTTTAATTTTTCAGAGTACATAATTTGCGTTAGCACAATTTATTAAAGAGAATATAATGCAATTTCAAAGAATAATGTTTAATTTCAATATTAGCTTCTATGCTTCTAATATCTTTAACTTACATGAGTATTGTTGATAAATAATAATTAAGGAAATTATTATTACAAAATATCAAGTTTAAGAGCAAAATAAACTACATTGTTCTAAAATAATTATGTATGTGTAATACACTAAGCCATAATTAAAACAGTAGTGTATGGTCTTAAGTATAACTAAAATATAAATGTAGAATAGTATCAAAATCTTAATACATACAGTAGAGTGGAAATGACAACTGGTTCATTCATTCATTTATTTAATTATATATATAATTGAATAAATAATACATAGCCTACTGTTTGCCAAACCCTGGGGATGGAATGGGAAATGAGAGAAAAATCTCTGTCTTCAGAGAGCTTGCATTAAAGTAACCAGAGGCAGCACTGAATAAACAAATAATTGTATGACATATTTTCAAGCAATAAAGAATATTGTAAATAAAGTTTCAAGGGATAATTGTACTCAGTAGTGACGATGACTGACTTTGATAATGACTACCTTACTTTAAATAAGGTAGAGAGGGAATACTTCATAAATCGATAAACATTTTGAGATGGTTAGAGAAAATTGTTTTGGCCAATGGAGGACTCAAATGAATCAAATGTTGATTAAGATGGTCTCACTAGGGCAGCGCGCCAAGGCTCATACCTGTAGCCCTTGCTATTTGGGAAGCTAAGATGGGAAAATCACTTGAGCCCAAGAGGCAGAGGTTGTGGTGAGCGGTGATGGTGCCACTGCACCTCCAGCTGCCTAGGTGACAGAGTGAGACTCTGTCCCTCTATCCAAACAAACAAACAAACAGACAAACAAAACCCAGAGATGGTCTCACTAGATGAAGTAAATAAACTGGAAAAATACGCCCAGTAGTCTATTTAAAATTGAAAGGTTGAGGACGGTGAAATAATGAATGGTGTCAGAATCTAGGATCTGATTCTATATGTTAAGAGATATGGGGGTGATAAAGTCAAAGATTACTAAGGTGAAAATTTCAAATTTCAAATAACAGGTGAGAGTTTCAGGTGAATTGCTTTCATCCATCCGTCATTAAGCATGAATGCTAGTAGCAGTGCAGGGAAACCTATTTGGCTTGTTTCTGAAAACTTGCAGTAGAGTAGAATTAGCCTGAAGATACTTAAGTGATCACAACAAAAGGTGTTTGAAGGAAAAGTGCTAAAATTTGGAAGCAGCAGCAGTCGGGGAGTAAGATAATACCTAGCCCACCGGCAAACCTGTGCATTTTAGGGTACCTTGGAAGGAAAAAGAAAACCAAACCAAATGACTAGAAAACTTTTCTTTCAAGGGGCAACAAAATCAGGAATGAAAGCTGTGGAAAACAAGGCTCAGTTAAATGAAAAACATAAGGGACCCTTCCAAGCTAAACACGACGGTGATTTGCTGATATCAGAGCATGACTTCAGAAAGTAGAAAAGTTTGGGAAGTTGGAAAGGGTGAAATGTTGGATGGCATGAGATCCTATGGGTTAGGATCCTGGTGAGGATACATAAGCTTGGAGCTTAAATATTTGTCGAAACAGAGGAAAACAAGGCTGAGACCTTGCTGTATTCATCTGCAAGGTTATCTAGAGGAGTGTGGAAATTCAGTTCAAATTATAACCTTCTTTCCTAGGAGAGGTATGGGGAGCTAGATTCTAGTACTTTCTCTCCCAGTAATTAACTGTACAAGATATATGAAATTTTTCTAAGCATCACTGTTTTTTTGTAAAATCAGAAGAGGTGTGGGGTGTGTGTGTGTGCGTGTGTGTGTGTGTGTGTAGGGGTGGAGGGAAGGAGAGAGACAGAATGAGTCATCCCCCCCTTTATTTATTTATTTTTTTGAGACGGAGTCTCACTCTGTCGCCCAGGCTGGAGTGCAGTGGCGCCATCTCGGCTCACTGCAAGCTCCGCCTCCCGGGTTCAAGTGATTCTCCTGCCTCAGTCTCCTGAGTAGCTGGGATTACGGGCACATGCCACCACACCCGGCTAATTTTTGTATTTTTAGTAGAGACAGGGTTTCACCATGTTTGTCAGGCTGGTGGTCTCAATCTCCTGACCTCGTGATCTGCCCACCTAGACCTCTCAAAGTGCTGGGATTACAGGCGTGAGCCACCGCGCCTGGCCCCATCCATCTTTTAAATGTAAATTAACATTATAAATAGGGATGAACATATTTGATTACCACATATTAACTCCCATGGTGTTCTTTATTTTCCTCCTATAAAATGAACTTAAATGGTACAAGAACACATTTTTCTTTTCACCATAAAATTTTAAAAAATATCAAGTGCCTCTTTGGAAATAAGTATGGCATATAATTATCAATGAAAGTCAAAATCATATAATTTTATAATTTTCACTTATTTTATTCTACCTGCATTTATTGGATATTTGATCTGTAAATTTACAAATTGCTTCCGAGTAAGATTTTCAACATACTATATTATCCTAACTTATCGAAAGCAGTAGGAGGTAGTTTTCAAAAATGCCTAATCAGAAATAAATTGTTATGTATTAGATTGCTATATGATATAATCTGTGCTAAGTGTTACTTTTACTAGACTTAAAAACATAGATTTTTTTTCTGGGTATACAGAAATGTGAGTTGTTTTACTTAAGTTTCCTCATGACAGTAAGATTTATATCTATTCCCTGAAGCTAACATGAATAAGATCTATAGATTTCTGTTTACTTTTAACTTCACATATTCTAGAAAAAATTTGACATTTAAAATATTTGTGTGGATATATTTTATCAGTTTCACATTAACATAAATACATAAACAAGAAGCTTTGCCACCATAATTAAAGCTCTCTTTAGTCCTAATATCTTAACGTATTGAACATTATATGCTTTCCAACATCTCAATATAATCCTAGGAATAAAACTTTTTAAAAAGCACTGGGAGGTGAGTAGAGTAACCAGGAAAGCCAGCAATGTCAGGATAGACACTCAGTGCCCTATTATGGTCGGTACAGGTACTTTTACTATATTGTATTACAATATTTTTCATGAATAAATACTTTTAAGCCTACATAGAAGAGCCATTGCTGAAAGATTTTTATAAGGTTCTTAATGGAGAATTTAATGTCAAATTCAAGTGTGGGCCATCTATGAAAATGCTGAAAATACTAGCTACATTCTTTTTTCCATTATGACTAACTTTCTAAACATCTCTTGTTTTTAAATCAGCACTCAAATTACTGATAACATTATAAGAGGCTGAGGGAAAGAAATTGAGGTTTAGCTCTCATTTAACATGAGGTAGAATAGTGACTGCACTACCATAACTGATGAAGTGCGATTCAGGTTCTCTTTGAATACAAAAGAGAAGGCTGGTCACCCAGTGATTTATTGCATTTCACAAATTATTATATAGCACTTCTGTTTTAAGACATAAAGCATCCCTTTTCAAAGTACTTTATGGATTGATGGGTATGAGTTAAACATTTCCAAGTAATACTTAGTGTTGGGCCAAAAATGTTTTTCTACTTCTAAATTACTGCCATGCAGAGAAAGAAAAGTAACTAAATGCAGAGGAAAGTCAGTCTTGCTGGTAACTGAGAGAGATTTTTGTTGTTGTTCTGTAAAACTTTCTATAGAACTTGAAAGAAAAGGAAAGAATAATTCTAAAAGCTTTCTTGCTTGTGTTATAGGAGAAAACAAAATCTGCATTATGAGCTCTGAACTTTGTTATGAAAATGTACCATGTAAATGATAAAAATTAGCACTGAGTACGTTAAGAAAAATATTTTTAAAATATTGACCCAAGAAGCTGTATTTCACCTATGTAATATCTTGCATATATTTATATAACATAATATATAATTTTCCATGTAAAAATGCCTTTAAAAATTCAAAGCATAATTATCAGTTTTCTCCATGGGTTGCTTTTAAGCTGTTTTATTCCTAATCATTGTGACATTTATTTACTTGCTCCTATTCCTTTGCTGCTCTATAGTCATCTTTTTGCTCACCACATTGTGAGAATATCAAGAAAAAAAAAGGATGTGTTATCTCTTATTTTCCTCTGATTTGAGAATTCATCAATGGTTGCTACAGAAGCTGCCTAAGGCCTTTGGGAACATAAAAAAGTTTCAAAGTTGTTTGTGGAATGATCTAGATGAGAGGAAGTGATAACACTTAAATTGATTTCCTATTCTGTAAAATGAGTATTCTGTTAGAAAGATATTCCATATGAGACTGGATGAATTTTGTCCTCTAATAGTTTGACAAAGACAGATTCAACGTATCAACTAGTTACATGCCAAAGTCAGAAATCCCTCCTCTTCTCCCCAGAGTACCTCCTGTTCTCATTATTTTCAACATACATGTCCTCCACCTCTGTGACCCATTGATGCCTGGAAGTGTAACCAAAAGTCATTAGTCAATGATGAGAAGCAATTTGCATTAAATGGGTATCACTAATTTATTAACACTTTAGAAATGTAACTTGGCCTACTGAGGCCAAAAATGTGTTTTATTCAGCTTTCTGAATATGATCTGTAGAAAGAAAGAAGTTAGAATCACAAATTATCTCACAGAAAAGTGATGTTTGTCTGTGAAAATGGTTGAGTGTGGTTTTAGGGAGTGTGGTGAATCTCACCATGAGAAATGCAAGTGAATTATTGAAATTTCTGTTATTTTCTATTTATTATTTTGATAGGAAAGTCAAAGTTGCAGACAAGCGTCATATAACTCTATAATCTTTTTAAGTTACCTTTGTTTATAACTCACTCATGAGTTGTCCAATTAGCCCCCATTTTCATTTCATTTGCTTGTCATGAGGACTGCAAAGAGTAGGGAGAATTGGTGTAGACTACTGTTTAACAGTCTCAGGGACAGAAAAGTACCAATAATAAATTCATTGGTGGTATCTTGAAGAGAACAGAAAACAAAACAGATTGACACATTGGTACTGATTCAGAGAAAGAGTAGAAAACAAGCAGCAGCTCACTCAGCACCACTGAAGAAAACACACATGCTTCTTGACCTACAATGGGGTCGCTTCCTGATAATCCCATTTTAAGCTGAAAATATTCTAAGTCAAAAATACATTTAATACATCTAGCCTACTGAGCATCATTGCTTAGCCTAGACTACCTTACACATGTTCAGAACACTTATATTTGCCAAGAGGTGCGCAAAATCGTTTAACACAAAGCCTGTTTTATTAGAAAACGTTGAATATGCTTTGTAAGGGTATCCTATCGCAAGTTGCTAGCCCAGGAAAAGACCAAAATTCCAAGTACAATTTCTACTGAATACATATCATGTTCACACCATCATAAAGTCGAAAACTTGTTAGTTGAGATATCATTAAGTCAGGGACCATCTGCAGTTCTGCATTAAAGCACTAGCACTTGCCATTACCATTATTCTTCATTTTTCTTCCACAGAGGAGGGTATTCTTACATGAGGATTTACTGATGCTAAAGTGTATGAAAATGGTAATGATGATACTGATAAAAATTGCTATTGTTACTTAATATTAACTATGTGGCCATCTAATTTTCTAAACTTTTTGATATGCTAATAGATTTCATCGTTTGAACAAACTAGCTAAGTAGGTGTAACTTTCATCACATTTTGTAATGAGGAATATTAATAATAAAAAGGGTTAGCAAAATATCCAGGGTCACAAGCTAGAAAAGTTCTGACCTGGCCTGAGATGTGTCTATTGTGATTGGGTTTCAAACTTTATTTAATCATTAACTTAGAAGCAGCTCTTTCAAAACATCTCTAAATTCTGAAGTTACAAAGAAACAGAAACAAACAAATTCCAATTGATTTTGTGTTTTTGACAACCATAAAATATCTCATGAGAGAATCCTTTGTATTGGACATCTTGCTAAATACTGAATATATAGTAATAAACAACAGAGAGAGAGCCCTGTGCTTTGGTAACATGAAACCTACCAGGTGAGTATTAGTGGTTCTTAGGGCCCAACCATATGGGTTATCGATTTGTTCTATTCTATCCCCATTTCCTGGGTGAGCTCATGTACTCAATTATTCAAAGTGGATGACTCACACTAATTAGTTATGAAAATTATTATTAGTCTACCATAATCAAAACAATACAGAATTACCATGATGTGACAGACAAGTCAATTGAAGAAAATACTGAATCCAGAAACAGATATGGTCAACTGAATTTCAACAAAGGGATGAAGGCAATGAAATGGAGAAATAATGACCTTAGGAAGAAAATGAGACTTTAAGCTTTGAATATTCATGCAAAAACAATTTGAGACTTAAATGTAAAACATAAAACTATAGAGAATATCAAATAATATATTCATGATCTTGGGTTAGGCAGAAAAATTTCCAGTCAAAAAAGCACACATAATAAAACAAATTTAATCTATAAGTTTTACTTTTATCAAAATTAAAAATATCTGCTGTTCAAAGGACATTTTAAATAAATCAAAATGATGTGCCATGAATTAGGTGAAAATATGGGCAAAAATATGGGCAAAATATGTATCTGATAAGTCTGTTATTAAGAATATATATGTATTAGTGTGTTCTCACACTGTGTAAATTACCCAGCCTCTAGTATCTCACAGAAATATACCCGAGACTGGGTAATTTATAAAGGAAAAGAGGTTTAATGGACTCATAGCTCCACATGGCTGGGGAGGCCTCACCATCATGGTGGAAGGCAAATGAGGGGCAAAGTCACATCCTACATGGTGTCAGGCAAGAGAGCTTGTTTAGAGGAACTCCCCTTTATAAAACTATCAGATCTCGTGAGACTCGTTCACCGTCATGAGAATAGCACAGGAAAGACTCTCCCCATTATTTAATTACCTCTCACCGTGTCCCTCCCACAACATGTGGGAATTATGGGAGCTACAATTCAAGGTGAAATTTGCGTGGGGACACAGTCAAGCCATATCAATATAAATAGCACTTCAAACACAATCAGACAGACAACCTACTTTGAAAATTAGAAAAAGTCCTTAAAAGATACATTACCAAATATATATAAATGGCAAACAGGCATATGAAAAGATATTTAACATCATTACTTTTTAGTGAAATGCAAATAAAAACCATAATGAGATCCTGCTATGACCTACTGGAATGGCAATAAAAGAAAAAGAGGAGGATGAGGAAGAGATATCATAAAATTGTGAGGACACTGTCCAGTCATAGAACTCTCATGAATTGCTGGTGAGAATACAAAATTGCCCAGTGACTGTGTAGAACATTATGACAGTTTATCACAATGCTAACTACTTACTCATCACATGACTCAGCCTGATGGGCTTTTAGGTAATCATCTAATAGGAATGAAATATAAGTCCTTGCAAAGATCTGTACACAGATGTTTACAACAGCTTGATTCAAAATTGTCCAAAAGTGGAAATGACCCCTGGTCTTATTAAGTAGTGAACAGACAGACAATTTGTGTCCACTCATCCAATGGAACACTCGCTACTGAACAATAGGAAGCTTGAAGCTCTGATAGAAGCACAGGATTGTCTAAACCTCAAAGTTGTCACAGTAAGTGTCAGAAGAAAGACACAAATGCTGTATCATGTACAATCCAATTTATCTGGCATCCTGGAAAATTAAAAACAAAACACCTATGTGGCTAGAAATCTATTCAGTAGTCACCAAGGGTCAGGATGATGGGAGGAGAGAACATAGGGGAGCAGAAGGGAACTTACGAGGATGATGTAAAAAAATCTCTATCTTGATGGTGTTGGTAATCAAAGGGCTGCAAGCATCTCTAAAATCTGAACAAACTGTAAACTTCAGTATGACTTTTATTGTAGAAAGTAAGTTTGAATTTAAAAAATAGATTGGAACAAAAGTTAAACATGTTTGGAAGGCATGAGGGAGTGATTCATTATCTTGTAAGAAAAAAACTGAGTCATTGTTACTTATTCATATTTTTGAGTGTGTGTGTGTGTGTGTGTCTGTGTGTGTGAGAGAGAGAGAGACAATGACAGAGTGAGAGCTTGAGATTGTGAGACAACATGAGATGGAAATGGAGATAAGCATGGCATGGTATGAATATGAGGCCAGAGTAAAAATTTGATAAAAGACAGGGAGGATAGAACAAGAAATGGACTTGGAGTCCAGGAGCGATGGCTCATGCCCGTAATCCCAGCACCGTGGGAGGGCAAGGCGGGTGGATCACCTAAGGTCAGGAGCTTGAGACCAGCCTGGACAACATGGCGAAATCCCATCTCTACTAAAAATACAAAAATTAGCTGGGCGTGGTGGCTGGTGTCTGTAATCCCAGCTACTTGGGAGGTTGAGGCAGCAGAATGGCTTGAACCCGGGAGGCAGAGGTTGCAGTGAGCCGAGATCATGCCATTGTACTCTAGCCTGGGTGACAGAGTGAGACTCCATCTCAAAAAGAAAAAAAGAAATGGATTTGAACCAAAGTAATGGCATTGAAAATATGGCAGGTCATATCAACAATGACTTAGAAGATAGACAAAGTAGAATTTGCCAATTCAATATGTATCATTTTATAAGTGGAAAAACTCAAGATTTCTTCCAGCATATCCAATTTTGGAGTATAATCCTGAAGATCAGAACTACAGAGGACACCTTGGGAGAAAAATAAATTCAATTTGGACGTGGTAACACCTTACATAGCCTTTTTCTTTTTTCATTGTAGATTAAACAATTCTGAGTTTTTCTGTACTTTCTATTATTTTGGTCACATGAACAAGATATAGTTTTCTGTTGTTAGCAGATACTGGGAATTGATAAATGTTACATGGTTTTGTTACTGTGGTGGGTAAAATTCTGAAAAATATCCAGCACACTTTTAGTATTCATTCCCAAACTATCCCAGCCCAAAATCACGTACCAGAAGCCATGCAATCCCTCTCCATAGCAGGCTACTTGTACTCCTATGTAAACTCTCCTAATCATAATTCTTCACTTTCTCCCTTCGGCTGGCTGTGTACTCCATATTGTGTTTCAGCCTCTTGAAATACAGTGCCATTTTTTTCTTTCTGACAATGTAGCATTTGGAAACACTAACATATTAATATTCTAGTCAAGACAAACATCTGCGCAGTTTCTGATACTCTTTCATTTTCCCTTTGCTCCCTCGGCATGCACTGGATAAAGGCAACTTTGCATCTATAAAGATGGTCATTTTATTATTGAATGAATAATGAAAACAGAAACCTGATGAATATTGAAAAAGTGTTTTCTCACTAAAATTAAAATTAAAAGTATTTGAAATTGTAGAAACAAAGTGACTCTGTTAGGATGTGTGATATCACGAAGTTACATTTAGATTAAAATATACAAACTATGAGCATATACACTGACTACAAAAGCAAGCTTATAAAAGAATCTTGCTTGAGTAGGTTATTTGCAATCTGTTTGATTGTGGACTTCTCTCTAACTGTGGTCTTACTTGCTTTCATCAATGGTGGCTGAAACAAATCTCACGTTTGGTATTTTGGTGTATCAACAGAAGTGAAATTCAGTTTATGTGGAATAAATTGCTTTTTTATTGGCTTCCTAATAAACTTCTAATTGCAAAGATTTCCCCTGCAAGGTGGCCCAAGGGTATATCTGCACATCTCTTATTTGCT
The DNA here is from genome assembly GCF_037993035.2 of Macaca fascicularis. Classification (NCBI taxonomy): domain Eukaryota; kingdom Metazoa; phylum Chordata; class Mammalia; order Primates; family Cercopithecidae; genus Macaca; species Macaca fascicularis. The sequence continues at coordinate 183,348,167 of NC_088379.1, forward strand.
AGACAATGGGAACTGCTACATAGACATTTCCAGTAAACCTCCTCTGCCCCAATATTTGTCTCACCCAACTATCTTAACAACCATCTCTTTCGTTTCCTAGAAGTTCACTCTTCAAATACCTCCTTAGTTTATAGAAAACCTGAGAGAGACTATCTTGGCATAGACTCCACTTGCTACTAAAAAAAAAAAAAAAAAAAAAAGTTTGAAATTACAAGATTCCTATAAAATGAAATACAAAACCTTCTTTTTAAGAATGAAGATAAAATAATAAAAGTACAGAAAACAGAACGGAGGAATCCAGCATAGCTAGTATGAGGGTGGGCACAACTAAAGTGAAATGAGTGAGTAGAGCCTGGTGTTCTGGGAATCACAAGAAAAACATGAGTCTATTGGGTCGACAAAGTCAGGTTTAGATGAAAGCCGTCTGGATACAGTTCCAAAGAAAATATTTCAAATGGAGAGACATTACGAAAAACTCATTAAAACTCATTAATGGATAGGACTGGGTTTGAGTGAAAAGAGGAGAAGGCGGAAAAAAAAGAGTAAGTTATCCGGCTTCACTTTGCCACATGGGAGGTGTCGAGGGGTATTTATATATTTTAGTTGCATAGGCTATTGGCATTAACATTGATTATATAGAAGTTTGTTATTCAAACAAAATTGTCATCCCCTATCTGCTTCTCTCATTCTCTGCTAAGAATCTACATCTCCTCAAAACAGAGCACTCTTGAATGGAAATACTTTTGCCTATAGATTTTTCTACCGTTCTTCATATGTGGTTGTGTGTGTTTGTTTTAACAAAATTCGCCAATTTAGTAAACCTTCTTATTTTCAAATTTCTCTTATGGGAACTCTGAATCCTCACTAACAGATACAATGTCAGGTTGGATATTTGGATAATTAATGCTGAGCATACTGAGAGTGCTGTAAATCTTAGGATATTAAACAGTGATAACAGGCCAGGCGCAGTGGCTCATGCCTGTAATCTTAGCACTTTGGGAGGCTGAGATGGGCAGATCACGAGGTCAGGAGTTCAAGACCAGCCTGGCCAACATGGTGAAACACCATCTCTACTAAAGATACAAAAAATTAGGCGTGGTGGTGCACACCTGTAATCCCAGCTACTCGGGAGGCTGAGGCAGGAGAATCACTTGAAGCCAGGAGGCAGAGGTTGCAGTGAGCTGAGATTGTGCCATTGCACTTCAGCCTGGGTGACAGAGCGAGACTCCACCTCAAAAAAACAAAAAGAAAAAAAAAGCTGTCGGTAAAGTTGTCAGTGTATGGTAACCACAGCATAGAACTAAGTGAAATTTAGTGCAATTTACTATTGATATCAGGGGGCAACTTCCTTCAGTGTGAATCAGTGGATACAATTAAAAAGAGGTGACACAATTTCCAGTTGTTATTTGTTCTGTTATTTGAATGCATAAAACAGAATGTTTGAAAACAGAACAAGACTCATTTCCTTCTTAATCGTTAAAGCCACACACTAGTCATGCACTAAAGTAAGTTTCCAGAGACATTTATCTGAGGGGGACTGCTCATTTATTTACACATTGCTATTTTTGATGTAATCATTTAGAGATTATTTTTCTACCAGAATTATGTAGATATCTTGTGATGGTTAATACTGAGTGTCAACTTTACTGGATTGAAGGATGTAAAGTATTGTTCCTGGGTGTGTCTATGAGGGTGTTGCCAAAGGAGATTAACGTTTGAGTCAGTGGACTAGGAGAGGCAGACCCATCCTCAATCTGGATGGGCACCATCTAATCAACTGCCAGTGAGGCTCGCATAAATCAGGCCGAAGAAAGTGGAATGAGACTTGATTGGGAGAGTCTTCCAGCCTTCATCTTTCTCCTGTGCTGGATGCTTCCTGCCCTCAAACATCGGACTCCAAGTCCTTCAGCTTTTGGATTCTTGGGCTTGGACCGGTGGTTTGCCAGAGGTTCTTGGGCCTTCATGCACAAATTGAAGGTTGCACTGTTGGCTTCCTTGCATTTGAGGTTCTGGGACTCGGAAATGGCTTCCTTGCCCCTCAGCTTGCAGATGGCCTATAGTGGGACTGTATTTTATGATCATGTTATTACTCCTTAATAAACCCTCTTTCCTATATACATCTGTCCTATTAGTCCTGTCCCTTTAGAGAACCCTGACTAATACATAATTATATTATATTAAGAATAAATATGAACTTCTTATCAACTTATATTTTCTTAGAATTTTTATGCATATGATATATGCATGTGATATAATTCTTAGATAATGAATTTTTCCTAGAATGTACAATACAGACTTCACCTTACTTTTTCCTTCAGAGCAGGAAGTTAGGTTTTGGGGGAAGAAAAAAACAAAGATTAAGTTTGGTTTAAATCCTTGAGAGTCTTTGTAATAATTTTTAGACACACTGAAATTAATATAAAATACATTTTCGTAAAGAAAAATCTCCAAATTATTTTTGCAATTAGCTACCTTGGGCTTTTGGATTAAAAAATAAAACAAGGTTAGGATGTTTATTATAACTATTTCTTGTAGATAATTTTTTTCTATTTGAAAAAGAGAACAATCTATGGCCCAAATAACATTCAGAATTTAATTAATGAGTACATTTTAACTTAAAACACATTCTGAATCAAATATAATACTGGCAGGGGAGCAACATGACCCAATCATATGATAAGATTTGTTAAAATTGTGTCTCTAATTAAGATATTTATCCTGTAATAGACTCTACTCTCCTTTGTTTTGATTTTTTACGATCTATAATTAATCAATTCTTCTCTACAAGAGCTTTCTCAAATGCCACTTTGGTTTTAGAACAATGGCTTAGAAACTGGATTTTTCCTGACTATGCTAAAGTGGACTTATATGTGTGCATGTATTGGGGATAACACTATAAACTAAGTAATTCTTGGTCACAGAATGGAGTTTTATTAGTTGGAATACTTTCTACCCTGTTAGGATTATTCTATGGGATCCAATACTCTCTTCTACGTCTCTCTGGATTGGAAACGCAGGGAACAACTCATGCTTCTGAATCAAGATTCAGTAAAGCTACTAGTGTTCTATCTGCCCAAAGCGCTTCTCTCTTAATAAGAATCGTGAGTAGATTGGGAAAATTCTTTTGTCGTGGAGGATGAACAGCAAAATGGAGAGATGTACGTCTGGTTTCATGTTTATCTTTTCAAAGTGATCATGTACTCATCAACTACCATCTTTCCCACATTTAGTCTCTGTGATAAAAAGTACACAAGTTATTTGAATCATGAAGATGGTCTAGCAATAACTGTAGTGACTATCTATTATTAAAAGTAGCTCCAAGAAGTCATCTCACAATACGATGGCATTTTATACAAGTTAAATTTATATAAATGGTCACCGCAACCATTTGTCCATCACTTTCCTGGTTTTACTGAAAACTTTGTGAGACACTCAATTACTCTCAAGGAGATAGTGATAAATGTATTTGTTTGTTTCATATACAAGGCAATCTTTTATGTGTCTAATACTTCTTCAAATGATCATTAATGCCTTTGTTTATTTAAATTACCTGGCTGGAAGCTAATGAGCATCTCCTTCTGAATTCTGCTTTCATTTATGGTCTCAAAGATGCTGAGTAATTTTGGTGGTGATAAAAACAGTGTTGTTTTCCCTTAATCAGATCAAATACCCATAGAGACCAAATACCCATAGTTAAAGTACTATTCTACCCATGAGGACATATAGCCAGAACTTTTCATTTTACATATATTTTCAATCTGTACCTAATCAGATATGTTATCTCAATATGGGGCTGTGTGCTGTGTTGACCATTAACTTTAGATTTTTCCTAAAATTTTATTGCAATATCTTTAATTTTCTTACTGCATATTTTTTTCTATAATAACTGACCAATTTCTTCTTTTTCTAATTACTCCCTGGTGAGGAAAATTAACCGTTTCCAAACCAACTCAAGTTTATATCACATATGCAAAAATGTAAAACAACTGTTCTCTAGGCCACTTTTCCATTTGTTCTTCTTAACAAATATTTAGACTCACTTATCTTCCAAATACATCTAAATTACTTTTCAGATATATTATACTTCACATTGCTTATGGTGATTTTCCCTATGGTGAAAATCTATATTTAAATCTTTTCAAATGCGTATGTTTCAAGTATGTTGCTTCCATTATGAAGTATGCATATAAATCCTTTTGCAAACATAATTATGATTTTTTTCTAACAAATGCTTCTTTTTCCTTTATATCCCAAAATAGATTCTGAAAATGGGCTAGTGGGTTATGTGTGTGAAGAGGAGATTCTTAGATTAATTTCAGGCACTTGCACAAATTCTGTGAAATCTATGTGTACTGAATTGTGACTGATGACAAATCTCACCCATTTTTTCCTGAATGCATATCTTGAGGAAAATATAAGAGCTACATTTTTTAAAAAAAAAAGCACACCCATTGGATTATCTTACAAAATGCACACCCATTGGATTATCTTACAATTTACATACCTAAAATTCTGTTTCTTGTAAAATACACATAAGTAAATTTTTATATGCTAGAATTTTTCACAGAGGAATACATTGTTGAGTGGTAGTTTTCTGTTATGACTTCTTTAATCACAAGGGAAAATCATATTTTTATTTGTAGTAAAATATTAACAAGGATAGGTATGTGAGTTAGCTGTCACTGCAATAATAAATAAGCTAGAACTGAAAAGTTTAAAATCAAATGGCTTTTCTCTTTGAAAACTATACACTCATGCACAAACGTGTCACAAACACAATCTTTGTCATTTTATGTTATTATAAGCAATATAATAAAGTTTGGTATAGGCTAGCCAAATCATATATTTATGCAGTAATTATTGGCAAGATAGGAAAGAAAAATTCCAAACAAAAAAGTATTATGATATTTTCCTTTTGTGTCTTATCTATTACATTACATCTATATGTTAATTGGAAAATGTTTGGATGTCTGTTAATATATATTTATCAAAAAGTTAAAGACATTTCTCTTGTAAAAATATAAAATAAATATATGTCAGCAATTTCATTTAACCTACTGATTAGTGAAGTAACTGGAAAGATGGTAAGACTTGTTCAAATAGCATGTGATGAGCTGAGCATTTATGGGCAGTTAATAAAGCAATGTTAGAATGAGGTTGCTATGTGAGATATAAAATTGCTTAATATTCTGCAGAACAAAAACTATAATCTTTAGAGTTATCTTTTCTACTGGGAATCATTCTGTAACTTCATTAGACCTAGATCATTAGTCAATAGGAAACAATGGGTCAAACACATTACATTCCCTAAAATACCACTTGGGTAAACTATTCAAACAATGTCTTCATATGGTATGAATCAATATGTTTCCAAACACTTGTTTTATTTTTAAGTTTACAATAAACATTAGTCTGACAGATTATATGTATTGGCCTTTACTATTTAAAATTATTATATAATATTTAATAAATTCACAGCATATGGATTTAGATATAGATAGGTATGAAATATGGATAAATTATGAATTATTTTATAAAGATTAAACAGACCATCCAATTTGTACATATTCATGCTATAAATATCCTTGAGTCATCTCTGGTTTCTTCAAATCCTAAGGCTTGATAATTTAAATTTTCCTGAATTTCCATATTATTAGTCAGGGTTCTCCAGGAAAACATATATATATATGTGTGTGTGTGTGTGTGTGTGTGTGTGTGTATGTGTGTATATATATGTATAAAACTGAATTCTGTAGAAGACCAGAGGTAGAACCATGGCTAGTCAGAGCCTTATGTAGCTGATCATAACCTCCATAAGAGAAAGGTAGGAGGAGAGCAAAGGAATTCAAAAAATTAATAACACCCTTAAAGACAAAATATAGATTAGATATTGCATATGAGAGTAAAAGCAAGAGGGAGGTCAGAAATAAAATCGAATGTGCGTGTGTGAGTGTATGTGTGTGTATGAAGAAGCTTATTTTGAAGACTCAGCCCATGTGATTATGGAAGCTAAGAAGTCCTCGGTCTTCCAATGGCAAGCTGGAGACCCAGGAAAGAAAGTGCTGTAATTTCAGTATAAGCCTGAAGGCCTGAGACCTGGGGAAGCTGATTGTGTAAATTCCAACCCAAGGGCAGGAGAAAACTGATATCTCAGCTCAAGCATGCAGTCAGTAAGCAAACAGGACAAATTCATCCTTCCACCACCTTTGTTTCTATTTGGACCTTCAGTGGATTGGATGATGACCATCCACATTGGGGAGGGCAAACTATTTTACCGAATCCACAGATTCAAATGCCAACATTATCTGGAAATACCTTCCCTGACATATCGAGAAATAGCCTTTAATCTGGGCACCCCTTCGTCCAGTAAAGTTGATACATAAAATTATCCATCACCATTCCTATTAGATTCCCAAGGAATTTCTATTTAATGAATTTAACTTCTGCACTATTACTCTTCCTTTACGTGAACACATCAAGCTTGTTCCCTCATCACAGCTGTGTATTTGCAATTTCTTCTGCCTGTAACTCTCTTTCTCTAGGTCTTCTAATGGCTTTCTTCTTCTCTTCATTTGAGTCTCAGTTAAAAATATCTGCTTAGAGAGGACTTTTCTTACCAGTCTCTACCTCTAGAGCTCTATTGTATTTCCTTCATACCTTCTAAAATTGCTTCTTGTATTTATTAATGTTAAGTTTATCTTTCACCCCACAAAAATGTAAATTCTGTGAGGACTGGGATTTGCCTTGGCTCTTTTACTTCTGTGTTTTCAGCGTGTAGAACAGATACTTGGATTTGGTGGAAACTCAGTGAGATCTGTTGATTAAATAAAAGCTTTGTTTGTTTTGTTATATTCTACTCTGAAAAATCTGAAGGACCAGAGGTAGATCCATGGATAGTCAGAGCTTTATGTAGCTGATATAACCTCTACAAGAGAAAGGTAGGATAAATTTGACCTTTCTCTGCTTTTAAGCAGAAAAATTAAAAAATTTGTGATACCCTTAAAGACAAAATGTAGGAATTGTATGTGAGAGTAAAAGCAAAAGAAAGATCAGAAATGAAATTGAATATATGTATATATGTTTCTATTTTATCTTATTTTATATTCAGGGGGTACAGATGCAAGTTTGTTACATGGGCATAGTGCATAATGCTGAGGTTTCCACTTCTAATGATCCTGTTGCTCAAGAAGTGAACACGGTACCAATTAGGTAGTTTTTCAACACTTACCCTGTCTGTCTCTCCTTCCCTTTAGAGTCCTCAGAGTCTGTTGTTCCCATCTTTATGTTCATGTGTACTGAGTATTTGGCTCCCACTTATAAGAACATGCGGTATTTGGTTTTCTGTCTCTGCATTAATTTACCAAGATATACATCTAACATGGAAAGATGGATGACATGACAGGAGTAATGGGATAATTCAATTTAGTAACTATTTTTCTAATTTATTATGTATAACTGATTGGTTAATACTGAGATATTTTTAGGGGTGATGTTTCCAATCTATATGCCTTTACAATCATTCTCAGTCTAACTGTATGTTTTTTTCCATTGGATTCTTCTTTGCTCTTCCTGTAGCAACACTGAAATACTTGAAACAATTGCATTAAGAAAGTGAAACAGATAATTTTATGACTTTTTAATATCATGAATCTTGAAAATGAGCCAATATTTATAATTCAAGCTAGTTACGTGGCTAGTAAAATATGCTGATTGGTAAATATCAAACTTCTTCCCAAGGTGTTTGTTCATTTTTCAGATCTCTAGTTTAGAGTAACATTCAATAGTTATTCTGTTGTTGAAATTATAATATTTTATTGTGTGCTTTTGTTTGCTTTAAATTTGCAAATCTCCATTTACCTCTAAGATGATTAAGGGAAGGACTACATTACCAATTCCTTACTATTCAATAACTACTGCTGTGCAATAACTACTACTAACCAAGATTTACACAGAAGAGATTAACCTGTGTCAAAGACTTGGAATATATTTCTATGTAGGAAAAACAGTCAGTCATTCAGTGACTATTTTGTAGTCTTGAATTGAATGCATGCTGAATCTTATTTTAGGATAAAAGCTAAAGTCACCTTTGAAAATAGCAGTTTCCCCACTCATATGGAATTCTTATTCTAAATAAGTCTTATTTGGTTAGTGAAGAAAATTATATGATACTTTTACTAAAAAAGACAAAAATAATAAAAAATATACTTTATATTTAATAGTAATTTATTCTAACCCTTAGATATTGTTCAGTTTTAAAATTATTTTGTGTATATATATGATGTTTAAAATTTTATAAATATATTAGAATGCTGTAATCAGTTATTCTGTGGATTTTAGCTGAAAAAAATTTGGAAATTTATGTATTTTTCAAATTTTAACTTAATTGTTAATATAAAAATCTTCCTTATAATAATGATCATATCCTTCCTAATATAATTTCTAGTAGATAATGATCACACAGTTGATAACAAAGCTGAAAATTTCCCAAAACTGCTGGATATTCTCAGAGGGAATGGCAGTCATGCAACATATAAACACATTCTATCCATCTTTCTGTGTAATTAACAGAGTTTCTTTTTCTCCATAATGATATGTTCAAATGATAGTCAAACGAATAAATTATATGTTCCATAGAATTAATAATGTTTATAAGTAACATTTTCGTAATAACAATTATTTTATTTTTGTAAAGAATATAATGAATTAGCAATTTACGTGTATTTATGTATACTCAGTGGAGGGGATCAGGGGATCACAGGAGTTTACTTGATTTAATAGAAATGATACTATAAAATGTGTGGTTTTCTTTGGCTTAAGTTATACACTCCTTGAGACATTCATTTGTAAGTGGCTCCATGATTCCTATTATGCATTTAAGCAAGAAGCAATGACCTACGAGAGACCAAGGATACGTTACAGAAAGAATGATTGAGTTTAAGAAATTAATTCAGTGACACAGCAGGGAAAGAGGAAAAACAACAACAACAACAAACCCTGCCTCGTCAGGGTTCATCTATAATTTCTCAGTACCAGTAAGCTCAGTTTGTTATTAAATAATAACAGTTCTTCCCAAGGAAACATGGACCATATTATAGCAATCACAGTAGCAGTTTTCTCCCGGGAAAAGAACACTGTTCTCGTTGATTCTTGATTCTTAAAATTTTCCAATTAACCGATTTTAGGTTTTATATTGTCTGTATTCCTCATATTTTTTTTTTGTACATAATACTCAGTGTACCTTATTTCAAAATGTCCAGAGTGTTTTGTCTTTATGTTTGAAGTCTTAAATGGTACATACTCACACATACACATGACTTCTTACATAAATGTCATTTAAAACAAGGCAGAGAGAAGCCCAGGCATGGTGGCTCACACCTGTAATCCCAGCACTTTGGGAGGCTGAGGTGGGCAGACCACTTGAGGTCAGGTGTTTGAGACTAGCCTGGCCAACATGGTGAAACCCTGTCTCTATGAAAAATACTAAAATTAGCCAGGTGCGGTGGCATGTGCCCGTAATCTCAGCTACTCGGGAGGCTGAGGCAAGGGAATCACTTGAACCCAAGAGGCGGAGGTTGCAGTGAGCCGAGATTGCACCACTGCACTCCAGCCTGGGTGACAGAGCGAGACGCAGTTTAAAAATGAAATTCAATAAAGAAATAAAATAAATAAATAAATAAATAAATAAAACAAGGCAGAGAGAGAAAAAAAAAATGTGGTATAGCAAAAAGACTACCAAGCAGTAGATCATGAATATTACTTCACATGTGTATTCTGGGAGCAAAACTGATGATCTCTAAAACCACATCACTTAAAGATTTTATTCTCTATGTCCTGTCTATTTTCAAGGGTTAAATTTTACAAGTTATATCTAGCGCCAGGTAGCATAGCCCCAGGATTTGATATCTGTTATACTTAAATGATTAAGCAGAAATGTATTTTTTGTTTTATGACCAAAAATGTCTGGGTAATTTTTAAAAACGTGAGCTTGTTGGCTCACATCTATAATCCAAGCACTTTGTGAGGCCAAGGTTGGCAGACTTCTTGAGGTCAGGAGTTTGAGAACAGCCTGGCTAACTTGGTGAAACCCCGTCTCTACTAGAAATACAAAAATTAGCCAGGTGTGGTGGCGGGCACTTGTAATCCCAGCTACTCGGGAGGCTGAGGAGGGGGAATCACTTCAACCTGTGAGGCGGAGGTTGCAGTGAGCCAAGATGGCGCCACTGTACTCCAGCCTGGGCAACAAGAGTGAAATTCTGTCTCAATAAATAAATAAATAACCATGTTATTCTATGTATCGATCATTCTCTATGTATCATCCATATGGCAGCTCTGCTTGTGCACTGTCCCACTGTCCAACATGTAACAGAAAGCATGGCACTCTGGTTGCCATTTCAAACTGAGAATTGTCCTATAATTAATTAGCAATTGAGTGTAACTATAATTTTATCTTATATTTCTAGATATATATAAATACACTAGAGGATAAAATAACTATTATGTAAATACAGATATACTTTATTATCTGAAAAAATTACTTATTCTTTATTTTCAAATTTGATGAGGAAACTACTTAGAAAACACGTTTAGTCTTTTCAACTGACAGTACAAATTTGATAAGATTTTTGTCTCTTTTGCTGCTACTGAGAAGAGTACTCCCTATGTCAAGATACATAGGATCAAATATGATCAAATTTCAAATTTTCAGAGACGTCTCCACTCATGGAAATACTTGAATTGATTTATTAATAAGTTCAGCACTAAATTATTTTTATTCTCAATGTATGCATAGAGAAAGCGATGTATTCTTGCCAACATGAAGTTATTAGTTCACGGCTTCCCTTCTAATAAACAAAGTGATACTGGAATGGAGTTTACCCATCAGTGATATGTAAACTACACTAAAGGTTCTAATTTGGCCAACTAATAACAATGTGCTATATTTTATAAAAGGTTTTGTGAATGTGGTGGTGCACACCTGTAGTCCCAGCTACTTCAGAGGCTGAAGCTGGAGGATCCCCTGAGCCCAAGAATTTCAGGTTACAGTAAGCTATGAAAAAAATGAAAAAAAAAAAGGCTTTTTGGGTATGTATTTTGATTCGGCATTGACATTATCAAGTAAAGGGTGGAGCAAGAAAGCTTTGCCAGTTTTATTAGTATTATTTTTTGCTTGTTTGCTTTTAATTATAATAAAATAAAATTAAAGAAATAAGAGTCTCGCACAATAGTTAATGGATTCAAGAACAATTTCCAGAATTCCACTTTGTTTTTATACATGACTGTAATTTATTTTGAAAATATTTGGAAGTAAAAATTACCTATAATTTTATTAGCTGAAAATTCCAGTTATTAATTGTTATAACATTGATTTTCTATGATACTTATTTTTATTGTCATATTATTCATATTATAAGCATTATATATTTCTAACTATTCTTCTATAATCTTATCTTTTAAAATTGTGTGATATTCTGTTATATAAATGTTTATACTTTTTAAGTCATTTTCTTTTGATGGCTCTTTATGTAGCTACCAATTTTCATATTACATACAGTGATGCAATAAACATCTTTTATAGAAATACCTTTTCATCCTACAGTAGTTGCTGAATAATAAATCCTGTGAAGTTGTACTCCTGGGTCAATAATTATGAATATTTTAGATTGTAAAAGGAGCTTTCTACTGCTACAAAGAAAATTTCACAGTTCTCTTTCCTTAGCCTTCTCTGAAAGTTTCACTCATAAAACATTATCCATGGTCAAATTTCACAATGAACCTATACAGAGTCAACAAGTGTGTCTGTGTGTGTATGCACATGTGTGTGCACACCTTGAGCTTTGTGTGTTAAGCTACGATTGTTTGAAAAGTTTGAAATATCTATAGGACACACACACACATACACATTAATTGAGTGCATTATTTTTCAATCTCAATTGTCTCCAAAATGTGATTGGTTTTGGAAAATAAATTTAGATGTATATTGTAAGAAACAATATTGACAATTCCAACACCTTTAATTTGACTAAATTTCAAAAAAAATCATTCTAGTAATATAAAAAAGAAAAAAACTTAAAACTTGTAATATATCTTGCCTTTACAGAATAGAATTTTAGGTTTATTTAAAAAAAGGACAGAAAGAAAAAATCAGTTTGTTTGTCAGCACTCTTTAGCCATATTCGCACAGCCCATATAAGAAGTACAGTTTCCTCTGCAGAGGCAAACTATAAGATCAACAAAAAAGAGGTCCAAGTAAGAGATATATAATATGATCCTTAAAAGAGAAATGATCATTAACAGATAAAATACTGAAATTGATTTATTAATAAGTTCACTAAATTATTTTTATTCTCAATGTATGCATAGAGAAAAGCGACATATTCTTGCCAACATGAAGTTATTAGTTCACGGCTTCCCTTGTAATAATCAAAGTGATACTGGAATGGAGTTTACTTATCAGTGATATGTAAACTACACTAAAGGTTCTAATTTGGCCAACTAATAACAATGTGCTATATTTTATAAAAGGTTTTATGAATGTGGTTGTGCACACCTGTAGTCCCAGCTACTTGAGAGGCTGAAGCAGGAGGATCCCTTGAGCCCAAGAATTTCAGGTTTATGATCTAGCAATACCAAATGGTTTGTTGTTGCAGGAAAATAGCACAAGTTACTTGGCTGTAACTTGACTGAATGTATTGACATATACAAACTGAAATGTGAATCAGATGACATGAATAACTAAAGTAATTATATGAGAAGTATTTCTAGAGGTAATCACTGGTAGTGCCTATCTAAAACACTGTCCAGGGATGAATGTGTCCTAACACATAATAATGTCTCCAGCTTCCAGCTCTTTTAAATTCATAGTATATCTACCTACATAACATGAATACCCATTGGAACTTGAATTTGGACCAACACAGAATTTCCTATAATTTCCATGTTTTAATCCCAATCTGCTGCACACCTATATTTTCTGTCGTTTGGTTTTAATCCTAATCAATGTTGTCAACATGTTTCTGTTTGCTCAGTCCAGAGCTTTATAATCGTTTTAGTCACATTATTAATTTTTAAACACCTGTAGAAGCCAACATATATTTTGAAATTACCTTCAAAACTTCTCTGACTTTTTCTTGCCTACACTATTTCTATAATTAGTTAGTTGACAGCTCATATCCTCAACCTGTCTTCCCTAAAAATGTTGAAAAAACATCATCATTTGAGTTAACATATGGTCATGCTGTCTCCTAGTTTAAATCATGCCAATGTTTACTGTTTTTCCCTTAGCTATGTCCAAGATGGCTATCAAAGCACACAAAGTCATTCATGATGTAATTGGTCTGACTGGTAAACTTCTCCTCAGCCTCTCAGCCCTTAGGGTTTATGATCTAGCAATACCAAATGGTTTATTGTTGCAGGAAAATAGCACAATGTGTCACATAGCCAGAAGCCTTGCTGGATCCCTCTTCTTGTCATCCTAGGATTTGCTTGGCTGGCTGCACGTCTCTATTCTGTAGATACGTGTGCCCGATATGCCAATAAACACTGTTTTATAATCTCATACATTTTTTTTTGCTGTCGCATTATTGAATTGTGTATTAATTTATGTCTTTATCTCTTTCCCTTAACATACAGTGGTATTTCAGAGAGCAGCAACTTCATGTAATTTTCTGCTAAATGCCCAGTATTTACTCTGGTGTCTATCAGGTAACCCACACTGAATATATGTATGTTGACTTAAAGATAAAAAGTATTATGGTCATAATTAACCAAAACCTCTCTGAAAGTATTGTGGCATTACTTTTTTTTTTTTCGAGACAGAGTCTCCCTCTTTGGCCCAGGCTGGGGTGCAGTGGCAGGACCTTGCTCACTGAAACCTCTGCCTCCCGGGTTCAAGTGATTCTTTCACCCCAGTCTCTGGAGGAGCTGGGATTACAGGTGTGCGCCACCAGGTCAGGTTAATTTTTGTATTTTTAGTAGAGATGGGGTTTTGCTATGTTGGCAGGATTGGACTCAAACTCCCGGCCTCAAACCATCCTCCCACCTCAGCCTCCCAAAGTGTTGAGTTTACAGGCATGAGGCACCACACCTAGCCTGCAATATTTAACTCTTTAAAAATTCCAGTCTACTAAATGCAAGCAAGGTAATGCACAATAAAATGAAGGTCCAGGAAATCATGTAAGGTTTTATCAGGATACTTAATCTGGGTAGCAATTATAGTTCACATAAAGAGAATAAAAATAACTTTATGCCATCCTGGCTGACACGGTGAAACCCCGTCTCTACTTTAAAAATATAAAAAAACTAGCTGGGCGAGGTGGCGGCGCCTGTAGTCCCAGCTACTCGGGAGGCTGAGGCAGGAGAATGGCGTGAACCCGGGAGGCGGAGCTTGCAGTGAGCTGAGATCCGGCCACTGCACTCCAGCCTGGGCGGCAGAGCGAGACTCCGTCTCAAAAAAAAAAAAAAAAAAAATAATAATAATAATAATAATAACTTTATATACTTCAAGCAGAAACTGATTATAGAGATTCAGGAGCTTACAAAATTGTTGAGAAGGCTATAGAGGCAGCCTCTGGTTTTGGCCTGGGCAAATGGCTTTCTGTTTGCCACTACAGAACTTGTCCACCAAGAAAATTACTACTAGGTACATGTTGTAATTGTCAGATACACGACTGCCCCATTTTATCCACATGCTGTAGATAAAATCAGCTTTCATAAATTTTGTCTTCAGAAACACACTGACTTTAGTCTGGGAATTAGGAAGTGGATTCCAGATCACTTGGCTCCAGAACATGCTGTTTGGAATCCTAGCTGCCAGTGAAATAAGCCAATCACAGAATGAGAAACATTGCGTAATTCCATTTATATCAGCTATCTAAGCCATTCAAACTCTAGTAGCAAAGAATACAATGGTTTTCAGGGAGCCTAGAGAGTTGTTGTTCAATGGGCATACGTTTCAACTGTGCTAGATGAATAAATTCCAAAGCTCTGCTGTGCAATGTAGAGCCTACAGTTAACAATATGGTATAATGCACTTTATTTGCGAAGAGTTTGGATTTTGTGTTAAGTGTTCTCACAAAACAAAAGCAAAAAGAACCCCCAAAGGGATACAAGGAAATCTTGGGAAGTGTTGCATATGTCGATTACCTTGGTTGCAGTGAGGGTATCATGGGTGCATGCATATTCCAAGCTTACCGAATTGTACACATTTACATATGTGCAGCTCTTTGTATATCAGTTATACTTCAATAAAGGTGTTTTAAAAAAATAAACCCTAGTGCGAGGCGGTTTAGGAAATATACTGTATATCTTTTCTGCAGTTGCAGATGACAGGCTGAAACAAAATTGGAACAGATGGTTTATCTAACATTTCTGCCATAATCTCTCTTTGCAACAAGAGCAAAAGCAACCACATCATAATGATACTGCTAGAAAATATGTTAATATTATTAAAAGTCTAATAAATTATTAGTTTTATGTATGTCAAAAATATGTATGTCAAAAATATGAATTTATCTATTTTACAGTTAAAATCAAAGGAATATTGAATAGCTTTTCTGCATAACACACTGCACCAAATGTAATTAAAATGTCTATACCTTCAAAACTTGCAGTCAAAAAGTAAACTTCGCCAGGCGCGGTGGCTTATGCCTGTAATCCCAGCACTTTGGGAGGCTGAGGTGGGCGGATCACCTGAGGTGGGAGTTCAAGACCAGCCTGACCAACATGGAGAAACCCCATCTCTACTAAAAATACAAAATTAGCAGGGCGTGGTGGCGCATGTGCCTGTAATCCCAGCTACTCAGGAGGCTGACGCAGGAAAATCGCTTGAACCCGGGAGGCAGATGTTGCAGTGAGCCGAGATCACGTCATTGCACTCCAGCCTGGGCAATAAGAGTGAAACTCTGTCTCAAAAAAAAAAAAAAAAGTAACCTTCAGGCCAGTCATGCCTATAATCCCATCAGTTTGGGAGGTCAAGGAAGGAGGATCACTTGAGGCCAGGAGTTCCAGACCTGCTTGGGCAACATAGTGAGATCTGGTCTCTACCAAAATTTTCTTTATACCAAGTGTGGTGGCACTTGCCTGTAGTCTTGGCTACACAGGACGCCAATATGACAGAATCACTTGAGCCCAGAAGTTTGAGATGGCAGTGAGCTAAAATTGTACCACTGCACTCCAGGTTGGGTGACAGAGTGAACCCTTCTCTTTAACAATAAATAAATATATAATAAATAAAACCAAATAAATTTAAATTTTACTGAATTCTTCCAATAATACATGCTATACAATCTTAATTTCACATACATAATTCACATTTACCAATACTCTTTTTCCCCTTATAAATATTTCGGATTTCTGACTATATATGTATATCTTTTGAATCTCCTTTTTCATTTGTCATTTGGAAATATAGGCACATACACACTTGCACACTTATTTATTATATAAAATCTGTTTATATTCCTATAAAATGTGTTAAATTATAAAATATTACATGACATGTAATTACGATTTCTCTAGCTTAATTTGTACTCCATCCTGAAATTCTCCACCTTCAATTTCAAACTCTTTACCCAAGATTTAAATGGCCACTTAGTTTAACTCTTGTGCAGGACTTGAATACAGAGTCAGGCAATTCTTGCCATACAAAAGCATGATTAATGCTTCCTGTAGCTTCACCTAAGAATGTCTTTACAAGCCTGTGTAATCATTTAGCACAGATGGTGAAAATTTGTAACATGGACCAGTTACCATAAGCACAGTTGACCTAATCAAAATTAACACTCACATTAGAACATTTTATTATCCATTCATAAAATTCAGTGGCATAACATAAGTGTCATGTCATCTTAGGTCTTGCGTCAGTAATTGATTTGTTTATGATACAAACTAATTCTCAGTATTTTGTCTCTTTCCTGCCAATAACAAGTAGAATCATGAACACGGAAGGTTATTATTTACTAGCCACAGCTCAGTGCACCATGTAATCAAATCCTTTGTCAGAGCATCCTGCCACATAATCAGATCGTGTGAATTGTCAAAGACAATTTTATAAATATATATTCATTTAAAGCCTCGGTAAGCTTGTTATAGTGTAGGATAAGTGCATTTTTCTTTTTCTTTTTCTTCTCTCTGTTGTATTCTGAATTCTTGTGTATGGAGTAATTACATTTCTTAAAAATATAACTCAACTGTGGAAAAATAATAAATTCTCTATTTAAATATTCCCCTTCAAAGTCCAACGCATTAAATTATTATGATTTGATTTGCTTATAATTTTCTCCCAGGATCACTTCTTTACAAGATATTTTAAATGTGTTTTTCTGAAATAGCAATAAATATTTTTGCTGAGCCACGTTAGAGATTAATAATAACGCCTTACACGGTCAAAAGCTTATCAAAATGTGTTTGGGGATATTCGCGCAGACACTCACACCCACACAAAATTACACTAGTTTCCAAAGAGCAAGTTTCTGTGTGATTTGTGACTCTGCCTTAGTTTGAGTTGTACCTGACAGGCAGTTGAACATTCTTCAGGCTTTGTTTACTCTCGGTAACAATGAGAGCTTGTCTTCATAAGGTTCATGGTATTGATTAAAATGACTAAGTGAAAAATCAATCTATACCTCTTTTCAGAGGCCAGGTGACTCACCACCAATAATGAAAAAGGTATTTCATAGTTATTCTTCCAGGGCAGAAATTATGTAATCTCAGAAATAACAGCGAAGAGATAAGCCTCTAGTCTCTTAAAAATTACTTACATGCCCCAGAAAATTATCCAGGAGACATTTCTTCATTCAACACTAACTTTACAAAATATTAAATATCTATTATTGCACTCAGGGCATTTAAGAGGAAATAGGATGTGGGGGATTTAATCTATATTCTTAGCGAGTGTAGGTTAATGAAATCCTCACAAAACAAGGAACAAGGAAGGAGAACCAAGTGAAAGCAGACAGTGAGAAGGAACAGATGTTAGTGGTTATGAAGCAGCCACAATGGCATTTTGGTGAAATCGAAGTGTTCGAAGAAGGACCTAATTGATAACAGTTTGGAAGAGAAAATGTAAGTTAGATTTTCTAGGTAAAAGCTCTTGGATGTGGCCTTATGTGTTATAGGATTTAGTGAAAGAGAGAATGGATAGAATGTTTTCCGTTGGGAGAATCTCTCTACCTACTTTCATGTCGTCTTATGTCCAATTTTAGTATAAAATAATTATAATAATTACTCAATGTAACAATTATGTGTTAATTACAATAAAAATGTTATAACAGTAACAGGGACTTCCTCATGTGCAATAGTCTTGATCCCTTGCCTCAGTCTCTTAATCACTCCCTGTGCTGAAGGCAGTTACATATATGACGGTGACTTGGGCACAAGCAACTGGCTTGTTTGAAGAAGCCGTGGTGTATCACTTTATGAAGATCCTCTGCCCGACGGCAGCATGCTCCTCTCTGCTGTATATGTGGGCAGGCCCATGCAGGTTGGCTACAGTTGTTCACTACTTTCAGTACAGCCTGTGACCAGAAGGCATGCATGTTAAGTTCAAAGCCCTGTGATAAAGTAATTGGACAGGGGTCTCCTTTTTCGGCTTTGGAGCCCCCCTCCCTCTGTCTGTACAAGGGAGCTTCTTCTTTCTGCCTTCATTCTTCTTTCTGACTTATTAAACTCTCCGTTCCATAAAACAAACAAAACAAACAAATAACAATAAACAAATAAATAAATTGGACAGTAATTTCATTGCCAAATAATAAAATTAGTAATAATCGGCCAGGTGTAGTTGGCTCATGCTTGTAATCCCAGAGCTTTGGGAGGCTGAGGCAGGATCATCTGAGGTCAGGAGTTCAAGACCAGCCCAACCAATATGGTGAAACCCCATCTCTACTAAAAATATAAAATTAGCCGGGCATGGTGGCACGTGCCTGTAATTCCAGCTACTTGGGAGGCTGAGGTAGGAGACTTGCTTGAACCCAGGAGGCGAAAGTTGCAGTGAGCTGAGATTGCACCACTGGACCCCAGCCTGGGCAGTAAGTGAAATTTTGTCTCCAAAAAAAAAAAAAAAAAAAAAAAGCGAGTAATAATCTCCATTTACTTGAATCCCATGTGTGTATTTCTAATCCAGCTTATCCATGATCAGGGAAAACACAGTGTAATTATCCACTGGGCTCCCCAAATGCCAACTGACTTGTAATTTAATAATGAGAAAATCTAGAACACAATACTTCTAAGATCTTTTCCATATTTTGATGTTTGTGATTTAACCACATTTAAACACAAATGCCAATTTCAATCTGACAAATCACGTACATATAGCATGAAATAGGCTCATACGTCTGTTTTTACTAACATACAACAAATCTGTAAAGCAATCCTTCTTACTCAAAAAAGATGTCTCCAGTCTAAAATTCTTGCTTGAAATAATACATTCATCTACGTACTGTTTGCTAATGATACATACTACAGAGTTCTACAATCCAACAAGATCTTCATCTCATCATAAGAAATCGTGACATTTTAATTTTGTTCTGTGGTTAGAGGAATGCTACAAATGTACCTGCTTTAAACCACTTTTGGTTTCCTTTTAAATAAAAATGGTACATTTCTAAATAGGAAAATTTTTTCTCATTCTCTAAAACAATTTTGTACACTTTTTTCTTTTAAAAATTCGAATTTATTACAAACTATTAATTAGTTATTAGCCTTTGCTTTTTGGTGAAAGCATGAGTGCAGTTTAAAAGCATATGAATTTGGAAACAAATTTATTTTCTTCCATTTTAAAGAGAATTTTCCTCATCTGAACAGTGCCAGACAGGAACATGTAATCTGTATTTTTTTTTTGAACTACAAAGGAACCTTTTACCTGTGGAAGGAGTCAAGGGTAATTCACCCTAATTCACCCTATCAAGTTTGCGAATTTAGGTTCTTTTTTTTTTTTCCTGCCTCAGGTTTATTTGTACAAATAGCAAGGAGGACCCCAGCCCCATGCAGATGGCAGGAGGTGGGGGTGGGGAGGTGGGGGTGGGGAGGTGGGGGTGGGGAGTCACATCAGTCCTTCTGTCCTCATGTTGGCAAACAGAGATATCTACTCTGTAGCCTTTGTAGGGGTGTGGGCACCTTTGGGAGCCTGAGCTGGAATTGAAGCTGGAGCTGCAGCCTGGGCCTTGGTTTGATACTTGGCCTTGGCCTTTGGCTGGCACAGCTGGAGCCCCTTGGCAATGCAAGCACAAGCATGCTTCCTGGGTAGGCAATGTAGGCAAGTCCATCGAGCTTGCGGCCGACACCCTTTGGGATCTTGGGCTTAACCTCCTTGGGCTTTACGACGGCCTCGATAGCCTCGGCATGTGCACTCGTGGCCTTGGCATTGTTGGCCTGCATCTTCTTTAGGCTCTTCTTGTTGTGCTTCTTGGCAAAGCGCATGTTCCTCAGGAACTTGGGGTCCACCCCCTTAAGAGTTTCATATCTTTGTGATTAGGGTTTCTTGATACCATTTCTGTGCCATTTTCGGGACTGGTTGTGTGTGGTGTGGTTCTTGGACTTGGCCATGTCTGCACCTGAAGCTGTGGCTCCCCTAGGTTCTCTTAATAACACCACCCACAATAAGCATGAGGAAGACACTAACGGTGTGAATCCTGGAAAAGTTACTTCAGCAAATAAGTTGAGACAGAAAAGTCCATTTCTGAAACCTCTGTTAGCTGAACTAAATAACCCAGACTTAATCCCTTATTAAAAACAAGCAGTAGGCAAAGCATGGTGGCTCAGGCCTGTAATCCCATCGCTTTGGGAGGCCAATGTGAGAGGAACAATGGAGGCCAAGGTGGGAGGATTGCTTGAGCCTGGCAGTTGAAGACCAGCTAGAGCAATATATTGAGATCCCATCTATAGAAAAAATTTAAAAAATTAGTCAGACATGGCGCCCGAGGTCCTAGCTAATCAAGATGAGGTTGGAGGATCCCTTGAGCCCAGGATTTTTAGGTTACAGTGAACTATGATCAAAGCACTATACTACAGCCTGGGTGACAGCAAGAAACTGTCTCAAAAAAAAAATGCAGAAATTCTGGACAAATACAAAGGTCATCTGCATCTGCATTAAAAAGCTAGCAAAATAGTCAAAAATTACTAAGTTAAAGAAGGACAATGCCTACTTTGGGGACCTGCTTTTTTGCTCGGAGTGGTTTCTGGATTCTGGGGCAGTGGCTGAGGCACTGGGCAGCATGTTTTCCAGGCCTTGGAGAGTGGTGCACTAGGATTAATGGGGACGGGTGGAAGGTAGCTCTGTTCAGTTTTTTAGGCTCTCAACCAAAACTTTAGTTAATTTTTGCAATAAGGAAAGTAGAGAATTTGGACAAAACAATGAGCTTACTTATCTGCATTTCTTTTTTCTTCTGATTTCAGTCCAGCATATCCTAGTTGTTTCAGTAACTTTCCTGTACCTTTAAAAAAAAATAATTTTAGATGCTCATCCAGATAGTCTATTGAATATGTCAGCTTAGTTTACAGTGCTTGAAGAGCTCTCTCCTAAATGAATAGATGAGAAATAGAAGATAAAGGTGTAGACACTTGCTAGCTATAACCACAGCAATAGACATAGGTATAGATAAATATAAATGAACAAAAAAAGGCTGGGTATGGTGGCTCACACCTGTAATCCCAGCATTTTGGGAGGCCAAGGCTGGTGGATCCCATGAGGTGGATACAAAGCCTGAAAAATGTTCAACTGCCTGTCAAGTACAAATAAAACTAGAGACCAGCCTGGTCAGCATGGCAAAACCCTGCCTCTACTAAAAATACAAAAAATAAAAATAAAAAAATTAGCCAGGCATAGTGGCGTGTGACTGCAATCCCAGCTACTCAGGAGACTGAGGCACGAGAATCGCTTGAACCCAGGCAGCAGAGTTTGCAGTGAGCCACGATCGAGCTACTACACTCCAGCCTTGGTGAAAGAGCAAGACTGTCTCAATAAAAAATACGTAAATAAGTAAATAAATAAATAATATAGTGATGCCAAAAAAAAAAAATCATGGTACTATTCCAATAGGGCAATGTTAAAAATAATTAGAAAAATTAACAGACAGATTTATCCATCTTCTCTTTATCTTATTTCTGAGGCTATCAAGTAGTCTGTCTTTTCCCAAAGATCTCTTTCATGTTCATCTTTTACTAAGAAGAAAGCTCTGAGATGACTTTTCTTCTTTAGTGGTCTTTTTGTTGCGGGATGAAAAGGAAAACAGGAGAGGCAGAGGAATAGTCACTACTTTTGAAATCATGCAGGTGATGTGGGAGTTAGGGAACAGGAAGCAATGAATGAAAAAGATTTATAAAGTTTTGGTTTAATAAAGTTTAAAAAAAAATGCCCCCTTCCCTTGCCCCTTCCAACCCAACGAGCCCTTTTAATTAAACATACAATGAAAAAAAAAAAGTAGAGTAGATGTATTCAACTTATTTGATTTCTACTCCATACAGGTAATGAATGGTGTGGGTCTGAATTTCAAACCTACATGATTCATTACCTGTTTATTGAAAAGAATAGACAAAGGTTTAAATGAAAAGAATAAAGACCAGAAAAGACAAAAGTCTTTTTAAATTTTATTTATTTATTTATTTATTTTTTGAGACGGAGTCGCGCTCTGTCACCCAGGCTGGAGTGCAGTGGCGCGATCTCGGCTCACTGCAACCTCCGCCTCCCGGGTTCAAGCGCTTCTCCTGCCTCAGCCTCCCAAGAAGCTGGGAATACAGACACTCACCGCCACACTCAGCTAATTTTTGTGTTTTTAGTAGAGATGGAGTTTCACCATATTGGTCAGACCAATCTCGAGCTCCTGACCTTAAGTGATCCACTCGCCTCGGCCTCTCAAAGTGCTGGGATTTCAGACGTGAGACACTTCACCCTGCCAACGAAAGTCTTTAAGACTGAGAATTAAAACCTTTAAGGTTAATGGCAAAATTGTACCTTTCAGCTTCCCTGTGTAATCCAATACTTAACTTCTGTAACTGAAGTCTGTAATTTCATTTTATACACTAGATTCAATGAGGGTACTCTGTGCTTCCCACCACCTGATAATAATTGTGTAAGCTGGTATTCTATTGGCCAGATCTGACAAATGTGAGAAAATCAACAGTTTATAATTTTGACACATATTTTCACATGCTAATTTTCTCAATCTAGAAACAAAAAAAGAAAAGAAAATAGTAAAATGGAGAGGAAAACAGGCTCTTCATATATGATGCCTTTTACGTCTCCTACTGAAAGAGAACAATGACAAGAAAGAAAACACGGTTTCCAAATTGGCTGAGAAATATTTTTTGTCGTAGTGATATTCTTTGTCTTAATTGTAAAACTTCTTGTTTGAAGAAAAAACATATGAAGGAATGTAATATGACAAAACCCATTTCACAATTAATAAACTTAAAATGTCAATGATATAAAAACAAAATAAACTTTTGCTAAAAGTTTAGGTGTGTCAAAGGCCCAGAAGTAAAATTAAACACTGCTGTGCATGCCAGTAATTCATTTTCTGAAATTTAAGACGAATAGGAGTGAATAAGAAGAAATGGAATAATAGAATTTGTTAAATATTACATTTTGTTAAAGAAAATATAGATTACTTTCTTTAATAAACTGATTTGCAAACACTTTTATTTCTTTACTCCTAGAAAAAGTTTGGTCACAATTTGTATTAGTCCATTCTGCCGAATCATAGCAGAGGCACCTCCTCACCGGGCGGCAGGGGAATGAGTGCCAAGCAAAGGGGAAAGAGCCCCGTATAAAACCATCAGCTCTAGTGAGAACTCGCTCACTATCATGGGAACAGCATGGGGAGAATCACCCCCACGATTCAGTTATGTCCACCTTGCCTCTCCCTTGACATGTGGGGATTATGGGGATTACAATTCAAGATGAGATTTGAGTGGGGACCCAAAGCCAAACCATATCACTACTGTTTTACTCCTACTGCAATTAATTTACGAAATGTTAGTATACATGTACACACATACACACATAACAGAGATCATACACATAGAGGGAGAGGAGAGCGAGGGACAGGGGAGAAAGAAGAAAACAGAGGTGCATGGCAATAAGGTACTCCCAGTCACGTGGTATCAGCTCCAGGAAGTCAACAGACTCTTTTCCTTATTCAGTGATGAGGAAACAGGCTAATAAGAACAATTAAGTAAACTCTTTTATTAAAGTTTTATGTTCATTAAACTAAACCAATCCTTTCTAGTGATCTGGGTTTTCCTAACACTGTACTTTTCCATTAAGTATTAATTACTGCCATGCGCGTCCGTGTGAAGAGACCACCAAACAGGCTTTGTGTGAGCAATAAAGCGTTTTAATCACCTGGGTGCAGGCGGGCTGAGTCCGAAAGGAGAGTCAGCAAAGGGAGATAGGGGTGGAGCCGTTTTATAGGATTTGGGAAGATAAAGGAAAATTACAGTCAAAGGGGGTTGTTCTCTGGCAGGCAGGAGTGGGGGTCACAGGGTGCTCAGTGGGGGCCCTTTTTGAGCCAGGATGAGCCAGGAAAAGGAATTTCACAAGGTGATGTCATCACTTAAGGCAAAGACCTGCCATTTTCACTTCTTTCAGTTGTCATGAGTTAAGGCAGGGGCAGGGCATTTTCACTTCTTTTGTGATACTTCAGTTACTTCAGGCCATCTGGGATTATACGTGCAAGTCACAGGGGATGTGATGGCTTGGCTTGGGCTCAGAGGCCTGACAATTACTGTATGCAATTTCAACATGAGTGTTATGTAAGCAATAGAAATGTCTAAGCTTCTGTTTCTTGCTCTGCTAAGTGAGAGAATACCAATGTATACCAATTTACCTCTCTAGTTCTGTAGGAACTGAAATAGCTAGTGTTCTTTCTCTACATTAGATAGAAAGTATCAGAATATTTCAATTGAAAGTAAATCGATATGTGATAGTACTGGTTCTTGAGTTTTACCTGGGATTTTGCTAAAAACATGCTTGAGGTCCATACCCAGAGCTAAAGATCTAGATACATATAAATAAACTACTGCTGATCAAGATATTTTTATTATGAAGGATTATGGCCAAGATAATAAAAAAATTGCATATAGATAACAATTTAACTTAATTTGAATAGCTATACCTGCCGTGTCTGCAAGTATAATTTAATTAAAAGTGGAAAATGTGATATTCAGGTAATAGGGTTTGGAACCTTGTATCTAATTACCAACTGTAAGTGCACTGACCTCATGCTGCTACTAAACAACTACAATAACACAAAATATATTTCCCTAATGTTTCTTACAAAAGAAGTGCAGATAGCCAATTATAAGTAAGTGTTTACTTTCACATTTCCATTTAAGCTAACATATACGTGGTAAAATTTAGAATCTTAGGAAAATTTAAATTATTAGACTTCTATATTAACAGAAAAAGTTTATCAAAGCATTATTTCAGAAGAGCTTTCCTGTCTTTCATAAACTTGTTTGAAGCGAATGAGGATTTGAAATAAACTCTGTGAAAATAAACTACAGATGTAAAAAATGCATTTTCACAAAAGTTTTAAAATCTTCATTGTTTTGTGTTTGTTCTCACAGAGATAATAACTGATACTTTGGCACTCAAATGCAACCTGCTTGGACATGGTCCATCTATTTATTAAATTTGGCTTCATATATACTCTTAATTGAGTGTATTAGATTTTATGCAACAAATTTATGTTAAGTTGTCTTCTGATCTCCCACTCTCAGGCTATGAGCATTAGAAAATTAGACATTTTATTTCTAATGAGTAAGAAATGACTTATCTGTATGCCAACTTTATTTGAACTAAAATGTGAAGATGTTTCAATGATATTATGATTTTTATGATAAGAAATGATAACCAAGGAATTGACAAGTCCAGCTACTCAGAAGGTCTCCAAATCCAGGCCACTGGTGTTTTTATGGAGACCTTAATTGTGTAGCATGAGTGATTAAACCTTTGGCCATTGGTGATCAACTTACCTTCAGCCCCTCTACCCTCTCAAGAAGTTTAGGGGGTGGGGTTGCAAACCTTTGTCTTTCCAATGACTAGCCCCATCCTGAAGCTATCGACAATATCAGCATACAAAAAGACAGCAATTCAGAGACTCTAAGAATTTTAGGAGTTGTGTGACAGGAAAGGAGCCCAGGACTAAACATGTATTTTGCCCTTTCTTCCTTTCTTAATCTCCTGTATGTTTCTCTTTATTTATATCCTGTTTCTTATCTCTCTTTAAAATTTAAAAAATAAAATATTTTTGTATCTTTTTATGGGTGTCAGGCCTCTGAGCCCAAGCTAAGCCATCGTATCTCCTGTGACCTGCACCTGTATGTCCAGATGGCCCAAAGCAAGTGAAGAATCACAAAAGAAGTGAAAATGGCCGGTTCCTGCCTTAACTGATGACATTCCACCACAAAAGAAGTGAAAATGGCTGGTCCCATTTAACTGATGACATTACCTTGTGAAATTCCTTCTCCTGGCTCATCCTGGCTCCAAAGCTCCCCAACTGAGCACCTTGTGACCCCCACCCCTGCCAGTCAGAAAACAACCCCCTTTGACTGTAATTTTCCGCTACCTACCCAAATCTGATAAAACGGCCCTACCCTGTCTCCCTTCACTGACTCTGTTTTCGGACTCAGCCCACCTGCACCCAGGTGATTAAAAAGCTTTATTGCTCACACAAAGCCTGTTTGGCGGTCTCTTCACATGGATTCACGTGAAACTACCAGATATCAATTCAAGCATAGGTTAGGTGCAGATTTTGCATTCTTTAACTTACTAAAAAAGAGACAGTGTTTTTTCTTCAATATTAATATCTATGGATGTATCAATGTATGTATTAGATTCCAATGTTTAATCATTTATGAAATGCATACATATAATATGTATAAATAACATATGATCTTCTAGGAATTAATCTCATGATAGAAATGCAAGTATATGAAAAGATAGGTTATTTGTCATCAAAATCAAATAGCCTAGAAAACATAAAAACACACCTAAAACTATCATTTAAAAACCCTACAGATTACACTGGAGAAGTGTACCAAATTGTCTGAGAGCACAAGAGAAGGAAGAGGCTCTACATCTTCCTGGAGGAGTGGGGTTACAAGTAGGGAGCATAAAAGAATAAAATATTTGAATGGAAAGCCAGACAGTACTGTGGTTTTTTTGGCAGGCAGGGGGAGACGGAGTCTCGCTGTTGTCACCCAGGCTGCAGGCTGGAGTGCAGTGTGGCGTGATCTCGGCTGGCTGTAACCTCTGCCTCCCAGGTTCAAGTGTTTCTCTGGTCTCTGCCTCAGTCTCCCGAGTAGCTGGGATTACAGGCGTGCACCACAATGCTTGGCTAATTTTTGTACGTTTAGCAGAGACGGGGTTTCACCATGTTGGCCAGGCTGGTCTTGAACTCCTGACCTCAATTGATCCACCCGCCTCAGCCTGCCAAAGTGCTGAGATTATGGGCATTGAGCCACCACGCCTGGCCGGGACAGTAGTATTCTGGCAGGAAGACTGGCAGTGCAAGGTGCTCAGATGAGGAGATGAACGTGAATCCTGCCTAACACTGAAAGATGTAGGTGAGGCTGGGGGCCCTGCGCACATGGGTGTATCTAGAGCTTAAAGTATAAAAGGGGTAGATGGTCAAAAAATACGATGGAAACTTAAGCAAGCCTGCAAGCAGTAATATGTCTGGACTTTGTTTTCAGAATAAATGAGGAGTCCCAGGGAAAATGAGGAAGGCAATATATGATTTGTTAAAAATAGCTCTTTTGCATTTATGGGAAGCATTAATTAGATTGAGGGAGTGGAGCCAATTAGAGGCTGCGGCAGCGGGGATCCTAAGCTGGTACGTTACAGTGGAGTCACTTCCACACAAGAATTTGAGTCTAAATTTATAACCTCAGGTATAAAAAACCTATAGTCAATATTTCCCATGAAAATTATTTAGAAATATGAGATTTTAGAAGCCAAAATAACATCTCTCCATAACTACAAAATTAAAGCTTCTGCTAGTTAGGATTTTACCTTTGTTATTCACTACTTCATTCCTAGGGCCTATGATGGTGATGCCTGGCACACACCTCATGCCTAATAAACATCGGTTGAAGAATTAGTTAACAATAGACAAGTTGTCTTCTTGTGTTGGTTGAGAAAGATTTTTACCTGTTTGTTCGTTTTTCTGCTTCACAGTAGTTGCAGTAGCTAGCTTACTATCAAGGTCCATACTGTATATAGAATACGTTTTTTCATAGCTCAGGAAGATGTTCAATAACAAAATACTTACATAGTGAGAGACATTTGGGATCTAACACTGAAAACCAAAAACAAAAACTCAAGTCCTGGTCTTATGCTGAGAGAAGGGTATCAACCTACCAAGTGAAATGGAGAGATAAATGTAATGTGTGACGCTTTCCTTTCTCTTTTCCTCCCTTTCACAATTTCTTCTTCTCTTTCCACATAATGAGTTTAATTTTAATACATAGCATTCATCTTACGTGAATCCATTGTTTTACAACTATTTTATATAAAGGATTTATGACTTCAACATGGCTGTACCAATAGAGGTACAGAAAACGGGACAATGATGAGGAACATTTTAGTGATTGAATAGATAAGATAGTGAAGCAATTGATTTGTATGAAAGATAAGAGAGGCGCTAGTCAGAGGTGTTTGTGGCATGGGCTAATCGTTCATCAAAGCTGCCATTCATGAGTATGGAAACATATGAAGAGGAGCACCTTTATTGCTGGAAAGAATTGCAATGATCTACTGATCTTAACGTAAATATGTTATTTTTAAATAAAACTTCTATGCAGATTGATTTTTTGAACCTCGAGAGGTCTGAACTGAAGATCAAAATGAGAAAGTCATTAGTGTATCTGGTGGTATTTGAATTCATCTATTTGGATACGGTACATCAGGGATAATATAGCATGAGAAGATAACTCTAGAGACAGAGCCATGGGGAGCATCAAAGATAAACCTTGGATATCACTTTCCAGGGCCTTGTTTTTATCAGAGGCCCTTCTCCCCTTCACATACTAGGTCAGGGGCCACCTATGATCCCATTTTGGCCAGTGCATCTTCAACTTACTTGTCAAATTTGTCTCTTCTAGAATTCAGCAGTTTAACCTTCAAATGATGCTGTGAATAGGTTATCAGTCTCTCCTCAATGACGCCTGCTACCTTTATGAATTTCCCCTGAATTCAGCTGGATACCAGTTTCACCTTGACATCCCCCACCCACCCAGCCTTGAGTCCCTTCCTCCAGCAAGATCCAAAATCCTAAGTTCCACAATTCAGGACGATGACCCACAGGGTCTCCTGACAGACCAACAACCATAGGTAGGGTCAACTCTATGCTCCAGGCCAGAAGGAAGCCGTTGGGGATGAGAACTTTGCCCCAGTGCCAAAGATTCATCATTTTTGTTCTGTTGTTGGATAAGGAGAAATGTGGAGTCTTGATAAGACAAGGTAGCAAGAACGAGGAGGAGGCCCCAGGGTGGAGGAGAATAATCGTTCTGCTAGATGGCTAAGTACAAACAACCCGTTTGCACAACATCCTGTTCTCAAATACCTCACTCTGCCAAGTAACCCTAGCATGACCCTATCTGCATGTAGCACCACCAGCACGACCCTATAAAACTTCCCTCCAGCCCCTGCCTCCTTGCAGACAGCCCCTTCTCTGCTGTATGACCCATTGCACTCTTGCAGTACATCATCTTACTTTTCTTCTAATACACTTGCTTTCTTTAGCTAACTTCTGTTTTGGTAAATTCTTTTACTGTCCACGATGCTAGCCCCAGCCAGTCACAACCCACAACCATTAGTCAAGAAGAAAAATGTAAGAAGTGGCTTCTACTTCTTTAAAAAGATAAGCCATCATGAGCTACTCTTCTTTTACTTCAAAATCAACATGAAGAAATGACAAAGGAAGAAGGAAACTTGAATTGCAATAATGAGCAAAATTAGCCATTATCTATGGCTTGGAACAGAACACCTGAAACTGGGTAATTTATAAAGAAGATAATGTATTTCTTATAGTTATGGAGTCTGTGAAGCCCAGGGTCACGAGAATGCATCTGGTGAAGTCTTCTTCATGGCAGGGTCTCTCTGGGGCATCTCCAGGCAGCCAAGGGCATCACATGGAGGGGGCTGAGGATAACCTGTGCTAGCTCAGGTCTCCCTTCTCATAAAGCCACCAGTTTGCCTCCCATGGGAACGCATTACTTCATTGATCCATGAGTGACTCTGTCCTCACAATCCAGTAGCCTTTTACCACCTGCACCTATCAACACCTCCACATTGGAGATGAAATTTCAATATGAGTTTTGGAGGGGCATTCCAACCATAACAACCTCCCATAAACTTGAAAGCGGTATTGCATTGTATTGCATTGGGGTGAGTGTGGGGTGGATGGCTGCCACACAGGGCAGTGTGAGCTGGAGGAAGCAGTGAGAAAATGCAAGACAAAGCTTTTCAGGTTCTGCCACTGCCTCTTCTCAGTGCTGCGGAAATGGATGGCAATAGCTCAGGCCATGGAGGTAACGTTCCACAGACAGAGGTGTACACAATCTATGTTGGGGCCAGGAATGGATGAAAACAAGAGAGGGACAGAGGGACCATCATCTCTTTATGCTTCCTCTGACGGTTGTTCTTCCTGAGAGTTTTTAAGGTGAAACCTGGGACCAGAGGA
Organism: Macaca fascicularis; assembly: GCF_037993035.2. Lineage (NCBI taxonomy): Eukaryota > Metazoa > Chordata > Mammalia > Primates > Cercopithecidae > Macaca > Macaca fascicularis. The sequence goes on from NC_088379.1 coordinate 183,378,847, forward strand.
AATACACTGGTGAGGAGGCTGCAGAAGGGAGAGATGAGCTGTCTTCTCCAGTATCTGGGAAATTCTTCAGTGAGAATCCTTCCTACTTTTCCCCATCAACATATGAAAGGACACAAAGATAGATGTGTACCCGCCCCCCACCCGCTACACCCTTGTTCTGCTCTCTAATCTTTGCACATACCAGAGATTTCGTAAGTTCTGTGAGTACCTGGTTTTCTGCACGTACCAGAGATTTTGTTTTGCACATACCAGAGATTTTGTAAGTTCTGAGGCAAGGTCACAAGACGTGTTTAAGTAAGATAAATTCTTGCTTCCATAAACCTGCTCTCCCGCCTCAAAGTTTGAACCAAAATATCAGAAATGGCAGGAACCAATCATAGCCAAATCGCCTTGTTCAAACACTAGCCAATCATATATCTGATTTGTATAATAACTCTATGCCCACTTTTCTTAGACTATATAACATTGTTCGGAGCTGAGTGGGGGAGCTCTCCTGCCCGTCTCGTTTCACGAGCGAGGGAGAGTTCCAGGTTCGAACCTGTAATAAAGATCCTTGCTGCTTAGCTTTGACTCTGAACTCTGGTGGTCTTCTTCGGGGAATAAACGGTCTGGGCATAACACATACCCTCGTTTTTTAACTCAATGTAAATGGTAGTTCTGGCTTCACATATTCTGAAATATAATACCTTCTTAGAAACCAGAGCCGCTGTGTCTAGGAGAGTAGGAGCTCATGGGCTGTAAAGAGATCCCTGCCTGAGAAGTAGAACTCCTCAAAAAATAGAACACAAACTAAAACGATTGGTACCATTTGACATAAAATTACTGAAACACATGAACTAAGAATTTAAAATAGCAGAATAAATATACCTAGAGAAATAAGGGAAGATATGAGCAGTATAATCAAGAACAAGAAGGCTTATAGAAATATTAGAAAGGAAATTTATTTGTTGAAGTGAAGGACAAAATAGATGAGAAAATCGTAGAATAGATTTTGCTTCGAAATTGACTGTTAAACTGGAAAATGGAACACTTTCAAAGGCAGCAAAAGAAAATAAAGAATATTAATACAGTTTAAATAAATGCGACCGGAAAATAAGAATTTTGAAGAAAAATGTGATACATGTAGATAAGGAGGTACTTCAAGAAATATGGTAATAAATTATCCATAATTTAAGAAAAATTAAGTTTCCATTTAAAAGACTCATAGAATGCCAAACAGAAGAGAAGAAAAATCACAAAAGCAAACACATTTTAGTTAAATTTAAGAACATTAACACATTTGTAAAGCTTTCAGAGAAAAGGACAAACCACCCAAAAAGTGACATGATTCAAATAAGCATCAGGCTACTCAATAGCAACACTGGATAGAAGAAGTCAGAAACAAAACAAAACAAAACAAAACTTCCTAACGTCAATATTTCTTTTTCAGAATCAAGAAAAAAATGTAGCAAATGAGTAAAGAAGATGAACAGACATTTCATACAAATAGCCTGTAGCATAATTTCACACATTATAAGAAAAGTGCAAAATAAAACTACATTAATATGAAAGTTTTTACCTACTCGATTGCAAAAATGTTTACAGCTTCACAAAAAATTGAGGAGTTGTGGAGATGGTATGGAAGTGAGGTTTTCTCATTCCTATGCAAGGCTTACAGGAATGCTAAGTGGAATACTTTCACGGAAGAAAATGTGGCCCCATCCAGCACAAAGATATATGCATGTGACTTTTGACACAGATACTTCACACATAGGTAAAATTCCAGCATCTGTTTTGTAATATTAGGGGGAAACACCCACAAGTACCTATTTATTGTTGCAGAATTTGTAATGTCAGTATATTGGAAAACACCTGGACACCCATGCAGAGAAGACCCTAGGTTCACATACACACAATGGAGTACTGTGCAGCAGTAAAAATAAATACATAAATAAATAAAAATAAAATTAAAATAGATCTAATCAGTGTAATCAACTAGTGTGGAGTGAAAAACAGCAAGGTGCAGAATACTACAAAGCAATCAAATGTAGTTAAATGCATTTGTTTGCTTTTGCAAAAAAAAAAAAAAAAAAAAAAAAAAAAAAAAAAAAAAGAGAGAGAGAGAGAGAGAGAGAGAAATAGCAGAGAAAGAGAAAGCCTAAATGTGAAACTAACAAAAATGCTTATTAAGAACGTAGATGAAAATTGAGCAGAAGGTAGTTCTGACTCAACATCTGCTAATGATGCCCATGTTCAAAAATTAATTATTTAAAATGTAAACTAGAGTTAAAAGGAGATTAAATACTTTAAAAACAGAAAAACACCTAACACTATGTCAAACTGATAACCTAACTACACATACAGGGAATTAATGTAGGTAACTTAAAAACACAGCACTACAATTATTCACCCTTAGTAGGATGTGTAAAAATATTGCAAAAAAAAATCTTTCAGTTAAATTTTTAGTTAAATGTATTTAGTATAGTTGTTGTGAATGGTGGTATGGGTATAGCAATTTAAGAATGCTCATTTTTGTTGTGGGGTAGATCAAAGAGTAAATACATTAATATTTCACCGGAGGAATTTGGTAAGTAGAGCAGAAATAAAATGTGACTCCATAAATAAAGCTATTTATCAATATTTTGTGAATAATAAATTCAGTTAGTACTTCAAATTAGTGAAAAAGAGATGAAATATTCAATTAATCATTATGGTACATGTTAAAAGCTCTTTGAATAGTGTTGGATCATTAATTCAATCTTTACAACAGAATGAATTTCAAATGGATCAGCTTATACACACACATGTATGAGCTTATAAATATGTATATGCATGTGTGTGTGTATATATATATATATATACACACAATAAAATAGTTGACTTTATTTTTAATCATGGAGTTGAGAAAACCCCCTACAGAAAACCAAGAAGCAGTAAGGAATATATTTAAAATATGACTAAGTAAAATAAAAGGAAAAAGTTTGAAAATCTTCTTTGGCAAGAACACATTATAAAAAATTTAAAAGTAAATCTTTATATGAAAAACATATTAACATGTATAAAGGACATTAGTCTGAGTTCCTTAATTTCCCAGGAGTTCATAAATTAATGTTTAAAATACAAATATATACAAAAGAAAAAAAAATGGACAAATGAGGCACATGTTGGAGAATTAAAAATAAATACCAAGTGAAATTCTAAAATATGCCCACTTTTTCCCACTTAAAGACATGCAAAGCAAATAACAATGATAACATTTTCCCTCTGTTATAATGCCAATAAATCAAAATGTTAGATAGTATCCCATATTGACAGCTGAGTGGAAGAAATTGTCATTTTTGTGTAGTGTTGGTACAAGGCTGATATTTGGATAGAATGTATCAGTTTGGCCATATTTTCCAATTGATAACAGCATCTGTTCTGATTGGGCAGTGCCTATATCCTAGTAACTGTAAGATATTTTAAGTGTCTCCCTTTTGTGAAGAGTATGAATTGGCACAACCTTTTTATAATACACTTAGCATTATGTATTCTCATTAAAAATATGCATCCACTTCTGTCCAACAATTCCACTGATAAAAACGTTATTACTTCTCTAATATGTAGAAAGTACTTATATACTGAATCTCATAGCAATTTTTTTAATAGGGAAATTTTATTAAACAGGTGTGAACCCCTCTTTCTGGAGGATCTCATTCGCGATGTTATATTCCGTGTATAGGGAGCTGCCTTGGAATACAGTCTTGGATTCTATCAGTCTGCTCACACACTTCTCTCCCTGGGCAACACAGAGTGATGTATCTGATTGGTGGCTTTGGGATGAAGCAGCTGGAAAGATTTGTCAGTCTTATTGATCAACCATTCTCCTTTGGGATCATCTCTAAGAAAAGCAAAACACTTTCAACTACTCTCAAGCATGCTATCATGTTAGTGACGAGGGCTCTGCATTTATGGGACTTGCACTCAGTGAAATCTAATTTGGACACAAAGTACTTAAAATACAAAAGTGTTATATACTTAAGCCAAATTCTCAAGTATCACCTTCTATCCGTATTATAGTCTTATTCTTCATCTGCTTATTCTTTTATTCTTATCAGTGAATTGATTTTGAAATTGGATAAAAGGAAGGGTAAGATTTATGGTGCTTCCAACAAATTCCATAATCTATAATACAATACTGGAATTAATTTTCTTATTTACAAAAGTGGATATTAATAGTACCTACTTCACATTGTGTGCTAAACTTATTTATACACTTAAAAGATTTAGTTGACTCCATTTTCCTCTTAGTTCTAGCTATGTCATTAATAAGATACCTGGCTACACAGCTAGTTGCCTCGTTTTCTTTTTCTCTTTCTCTCTTTCCTTCCTTCCTTCTTTCCTTCCTTCCTTCCTTCCTTCCTTCCTTCCTTCCTTCCTTCCTTCCTTTCTCCTTCCTTCCTTTCTTCCTTCCTTTCTTCTTTCCTTCCTTTCCTCCCTCCCTCCCTTCTTTCTTTCTCTTTCTTTCTTTCTCTCTCTCTTTCTTTATTTTTCCTTCCTTCCTTCCTTCCCTCCCTCCCTCCTTTCTTTCTCTCTCTCCTTCCTTCCTTCCTTCCTTCCTTCCTTCCTTCCTTCCTTCCTTCCTTCCTTCCTTCCTTCCTTCCTTCCTTCCTTCCTTCCTTTCTTTCTCTTTCTTTCTTTCTTTCTTTCTTTCTTTCTTTCTTTCTTTCTTTCTTTCTTTCTTTCTTTCTTTCTTTCTTTCTTTTTCTTTCTCCTTCCTTCCTTCCTTCCTTTTTTCCTTCCTTCTTTCTTTTTTTTTTTTTTTTGTTTGATGGAATCTTGCTCTGTCACCAGGCTGGAGTGCAGTGGCACAATCTTGGCTCACTGCAACCTCCGCCTCCTGGGTTCAAGTGATCTTTCTGCCTCAGGTTCCCAAGTAGCTGGGATTACAGGTGTGCAACACCATGCCCAGCTCATTTTTTGTATTTTTAGTAGAGATGGGGTTTCACCATGTTGGCCAGGATGGTCTCGATCTCTTGACCTTGTGATCTGCCCTCCTCGGCCTCCCAAAGTTCTGGGATCACAGGCGTGAACCACCACGCCAGCCAGTTGCCTCATTTTCTAAGTATTATCACGTGTCCCAATTTAACCAGAACAGTCACAGTTTATTCCTGCATTCTTACTATAACTATCATACTTATTATAATTAACAGTAACCTTTTTTAATCTCAGAAGCACCCACATTTGAAAGGTTGATTACATGGTATTCTCTTTAACACTGCTGGCTGTTTTAGGTTCCCCCATGGAGTAAGGGCTGGGCTTTGGCACAACTTCTTTTGTGCTCACATTGGCAGGAGCCCTGGCATTTCCAGCCCTCAGGTCCAATAATATGAAACCACAGAACCGCTTGTTTCTGCTACTACTGCCCAGAGCAGCGTTATAACTCAATATAGATGAGAGGGAAAGTTGATGCATGATGGAATGAACTTTGTCAGTTAAGTGAAGGGGAACAGGGAGAATGCAGAGTGCCATGTGTACGTTTCTTCTCCCTGACAGCTAACGATGAGGTGCCCTATTTCCTTTCCATAAGTCCTCTGCATGTGTTCAGACAACTAGCCATATTTTAAGAGGCTGGGTGCTTTAGTAAGGCACTTGTTTGAATTTGCCTTTTTTTTTTTCTTCCCTGGCGCACTCTCCTTTTCCCCACCTTGGTTGACCTGGGATTGTATTCAAAGACATAAAGTATGGATTTTTATCTTGCTCTTTTCTTTTAGGGAACCCATAGTAAAACAGTACGAGGAATGGCGCTGAAAGCAAAGCACTCATAATGGGCTCTAGGACTGGATAGTTTACCTATCAAGATGTAACAACAATCCCTTTGCCTTTTATAAATGAGGCATAAAATTATGGCATGCTATAACATAACCCATTATTAAAGCTTTCAACTTTTTAAATTGTTAGGAGGTATAGGTAAAAGGCAAGTTATTAGGCGATCAAGTGGATGTGGCATTTGTGGATTTAAAGGTTATGAAACGTAGATGAATTTTGGTGTGGGTGATTGTTTTTTATGATGTTACAGATCTTGAAAAATCAGAAAATAATATACTCAGGGAACTTAATCTTCAATTTAAGACATGTCCTAAAAGTTAGAGACTTTTAAAGGAGTTTCAAAGAGATTCTTGTATCCCCAAGCTATAGGCAATTCTGTGTTGAAATCAAGCCCAGGATGTAGGAGAACACTCAGGTGAAGTGTAATGTTTTCTGCAAAATTTAAGACTGTAGTACAAAGAGTAGGAGCCTGTAAGCTGGGATTTGAGTGGATGGGTTTGGGAATATTCAACTCCCCCAGTCCTCTGAAATTTCCTGGCTTGCAGAAGCATCCCAATCGCCCTGTCAAAAGGAGAACAGTTTTCCTTGTCTATAAGACTCTGAGATCATCACAACCAGAGAATTTACCTCACAGGACAATACTAAATCACCTCAATATTCACACTACTACCCTTTTCTGTCTTCAGGAAAATAACAGGTTCAATTCTCTGCACAGCCAGAGCTTGGCAGTACAAAGTCTGCTTTGGAAAGAAATAGTTTAAGGACAAAATAATTGAAGAAAGCAAGAAAACAATTTGGGGAATAGTTATTGAAAGTGTTAGATGATAGGGACAGAAAATAAGGCAGATAGTGGAGAATTCCTAGATAAGTGGGCACTAACTTAAGACATGGTATCAATGTTCTGGTAGGAAACTCTGGAATTGAGCAGCTGGTCATATTTTGCTGCTTTTTGAGACCAGGGACAAAGAATTAACCTTCGTTTAATGTGGTGGAGATTCTAAAACTTTTATGAGCACAATACATCAGGTGGAGAAGAGGGATCCTAACAGTCAGAGAAATGGCAACCCCAGAATCGAATGCTGAATATTCACCACTTGAATATGTTTTCTAGGAGAATACAACAAGCAGTCTCTTCATAAAGCACTATGATCTGCACTGGAGGCAAAGATGCTATTATCTGTGAAAAGTGTGTTGGTGCCTTCTCTCTGCAAGTTAAACTTGAAGTTGGTGATGCTCTGTAGGATTGGGCTCCTAATATTGCTTGTGCAGTGACAGAAGCCAGGTGACAGCACTTGATTGGCACTAACATAGTGGATGCAATTATCTTAATGTGAAGCGAAGTCAAAGTATACTCAGAGTTCATTAGTCTATTGAAATATATGGCAACGGCTAATAAATAGATCTTGAGTGTCGTGTTCTGAAGGACAAGAAAGATAACTGACTAGAATTTTGCTCTATTTGCATACTGTAAAAAAATGATTACTTCAAACAGAAGATTGAGCTCAGTCTCCACTAAGACTGGTCACAGATCCTCACACATTTTTCCATGCTTATGACAACCACAGACACAGAGCTCACTGATTGAAAGGAGACTGAAATTATTATGAAAGGATTATAAAATGTCATCTCCACATATATGGTTAACATTGTTCCATTCCTTATCCAAAAGACCTGTGTCCATATGCCAGGTTAACAGTTCTCTGGAGAAAAAGGAATAACCAGATCTTTTTGAGCAATGTGAGATACAGGGCTGACACTTGCTAATGATACCAGGAATCTCCAGTTGTGAACTGGGTTTCCCTGTACTTTTAGGTTAATTGACCTTACATACACTAAGGAGCTAGGGCTGATACTGCACCATGGAGGAAGGGTAGAAAAACCATCTAAGACCTTAGAGGATTCTAAGAGGAATGTGAAGTTGAAGAAACCATGGCCCAGCAAATAAGCGCTCTGACATTACCAGGATTTCTGAAAATTTCCCAGGCAAGACAAAGGAAAGTGTTGGCCCAGGTGAAGAAAATCTACAGTAGGTGGTGATGGTGGGAGAAGATCCATATTAATTACTCTTTCACTGAGTACAGAAACAGAAGCCATAGCTTGGTTAGGCAATCTTGTTGGGGGACTGCAAGTGGCTGTTTTTGAAAGGTTACACATGGGTATTTCCCGCATTGGAAATAGGTAAGAACATCTGGATATTATTAGAGGATACAAGTGTATCAGAGAGGCATAAGTCATAGGGTGTATCTCACAGTGTTTGTACTTCCCTCACTCAAATGCTTGATCTTGGCTACCAGTGGGGTTGCAACACATGCTACTTGGAGAGCCTTGACCACCGTGGATGTAGCCTCACCTCTTAACACATAACTCCTAGGGCAGTAGTTGAGGTTATCATGGCTGTATTGCACCTGCTCCAGTGGAAAGTGCAGCAGCTCCAGTGCCCAGGACCAATCACACCAAAGCCATGGAGAAATGTGTCCCACAGTGCATGTCTGGAGGGGTTGAGTTGCTCAGTTAGGAACTGCAGGGAGGTAACAGCTTTTGATTGAAGTTTAACCAATAGCAGACACAAGTGAGAAAGGAGCCGGGTGATTAATGCCTTAGCTAATTTTCCCCCAACAGACTTCTCTGAGCCAAACTTGTTCCATGGGTATCCTCTGGAAACATTATATATGACCAAGCAAATTGCTTTTCTTCCTTGTGTGAAGCACAAGACCGCAGTCCTAGGCTATACACAAAAGTGTCTGCATTCCTTTCTTCCCTGGACTATTAACCCATACATGTTATAATAGAGCTAGAGTTAAGAAATAAGAATGTTTTAGTTTTAAGTGACTTAACGCATGCAAAGCTTTAAGAACAATGCCCAGTCCCTATAAATAATATGCAGGTAACCATAATAAAGAGATAAAAAATGAGCTTAATCAGCATCTACCAAAATTCAAGTTATTTTATTAAATGTAAAAAAGGTAAGCTCCTAGGTAATGGATGCATAATAAAGTGCACTTACGTATAATTGCAAATTCAATTCATATATGTTCTGGTGTATAGATTATAACTAAAATACCCACAAAACAATGAAAGGTTAGATAAGACCTGATCTTCAGAGAGAGAATACAATACTCATTCTTTCTTTTGACACTTGTTCATTTATCTACTATAATAGTAAGCAGACAAAAATTAATAATAAGCCTTAAATATACAGTATAAAATATATCACATTACTAAAGTAATCATAGATTACATGGAAGGTAAAATTTTGGCTCAATTTGTATTTATTGTTATAACATTGGCCTAAAACTGCATAGTAAATATTATTTAAGTGATTCAAAAAGTATTCCAACCTGTATACATTATGCTAGTCATAACAGTAAATATTATAATGTATAATTACATTTTGAAATTAGCAAATATGTTTAAAGAATGCATAAAAGAGAAGCAGACATAGATTAGGCTTCTTCAGAATTAAAAAAAAATAGTAATTCTACAGTTGAAATAGAGAAGTCAAGCTGAATGTTTGAATGGAAATTCTTGCATTGATGAATGCTGTCACAGTTGTAAGAGTTTCAGTGAAATAAACCTTTGAAGTTGAGAATGGGTCTGCTTTTGCAACCTTAGACATGTTTCCTAGAAATAGATGTTTGGACAAATGTAGAAGCTGATAGTAAATGAGAGATATAAAAGTAGCCAAAGAAAAAGTTAAACAATTTAGAAAATTGTACATATGACATTTATACTAGGAAAGAAATATCCTTATACCAAATTGGTCATCCTCATACCAAAATGGTCTCCATCAATGAAATAGAGATTTGAAGTAAATTTTTAAATAAAGTATAAAGTATCATTGATTTGCTTTTTACTCTTTCTGTCTAATGCATTTTCAATATGCTTATTTGCAAATATAAAATAATTAAAAAGAAAAATTTAAAAAATCATTTCTCTCTCTCTTTTTTTTTTTTTTGAGACAGAGTTTTGCTCCTATCGCCCAGGCTGGAGTGCAGTGGTGCCATCTCGGCTCACTGCAACCTCTGCTTCCGAGGTTCAAGTGATTCTCTTGCCTCAGCCTCCCAAGTAGCTGGGATTACAGGTATCTGCCACCACACCTGACTGATTTTTGTATTTTTAGTAGAGATGGAGTTTCACCATGTTGGTCAGGGTGGTCTTGAACTCCTGACCTCAGGTGATCCTCCTGCCTCAGCCTCCCGAAGTGCTCGGATTACAGGTGTGAGCCACTGCACCCTGCCCCATTCTATCATATCTTAATAAATGCTTTTACCATGCTAGTATTTTCATCTTCTACTCAACTAAATTCTTTTCATTGCATTACATCTTTAATTATATAATCTTTTTTTCACTAGTGAATGTATGGCAAATATTTTCCTATTAAAAATAACCTTTGAAAACAATTTAAACAGTTGTACTTTACTCTATCATATGTTTAAGGCATAATATACTTAATCGTTTACTGCTTATAAAAGTGATTACTCTATATTGGTTTTGATCTGTGTTACCCCAAGTAAATTCTTACTACATTTCCCACCATCTTTTCCGGCAGCGTTCTGGGGTTGGATTAGCCACACGAAAAATGTACGTGAGATTGTTCAACAGAAGTTAAGCTCTGAAGGTTGGAGAATAGGTCAGGTGCTGCTGCAATTTGCACATATCTTCAATAATCTGCTTCTTTACCTTCTTAGGGTATGAGTCAGGGTGGGGAGTGGGTCCTCCAGGCCCACAGCTACTTCTCTCACTAAATGTTCTCCTGTAACCTCTACACATCTTGAACCAGGTACACTTATTGCCCCATGGTGAAATGGTCAAGCAGGTGACTGTAGATTTGAGTTGGATGTGATTATATCACTGCCAAGGTTGTCCTCGAGGGTTTCAGTATCTACTGAGCTGCCCATCATTTCATATCCAGTTTTTCTTCTTAATTGCACATCCTGATGACACATAGTGCTTCTAGATACACCACTGGATGCAGAGACAACAGCCATGCATGGTGTGGTTGCCAGCTCCTGCATGGCGCAAGGTCAGATCCTCATAATGAAGCCCTGATGCCATGTGACTTGGGTCTTGTGCCCTGATAAAACTGATATACTTTTTGTCTCCAGAAAAAGAAATCTTTGTTTCTATCAACAATGATGTCACAACAATAATGATGTCTATAGGATTCATTTCTTATAATAAAACGAGAGTGCCAAAGTTAAGAAATCTTAATAATTTTGAACAGATCATAATTTGTCAAACAATATCAAATACGACTATCAATGTTTGAAATATTATAATTCCCAGAATCACTGAATCTCTATCAGAGTCTCACTGAATATTATAGTTTTATTTTGCTTAAAATAATTTTTTTTTTTGAGATGGAGTCTTGCTCTGTTGTCCAGGCTGGAGTGCAGTGGTGTGATCGCCGCTCACTGCAAGCTCTGCCTCCCAGGTTCACACCATTCTTCTGCCTCAGCCTCCCAAGAAGCTAGGACTACAGGCGCCCACCACCATGCCCGGCTAATTTTTTTTTTTTTTTGTATTTTTAGTAGAGATGGGGTTTCACCATGTTAGCCAGGATGGTCTCGATCCCCTGACCCCGTGATCTGCCCGCCTTGGCCTCCCAAAATGCTGGAATTACAGGTGTGAGCCACCGCGCCTGGCCAAAAATAATTTTTAAAAATTTAAACCAAAATATCATTTTAATTAATTTAATTTGAAACATAATGATAAATTTAAAAATTGTTTCTACTACAAATTGCTTTTAAAATTTCTTTATTCTCTAAAATTTTAAATCTTCTATGACAATGTTGTAAAGAGGCACAACTGACATGGATAAATAGAAGAATTTTTTAAAAAAATATTGAGCATACTTTATATAATATGTATAATAAATTAGACAAGGCAAATCAACTAGCAAGTGATAGATTATTTTAAAGTATTAAGCATCTATAATAATAATAATGACTTATTAACTTACCAATTATATACTACAATTGACTTCAGATGAACTAGAAAATTGAAGAAAATAAATAAACTCTTTCAAATAGTATATTAAGATTTTGCTTTCAACTAACAAACTCTTTTAATGTTTTCCATTGAAAATATTTTTCATCAGTGGCCTTTTATCGATAGCATGTTTAGAACAATTATTTTCTTCTTTACTGCTACTTTTATAGGTCCCATTTTGTTGCATAGCTGCTTTTTACAGTCAACCTTGAAATATTTGAGAATTTCCCTAGTTTATAGTTTCTAGGCTGTCTGTGTATCTAGAGATTTTGGTCACCTCGGTGTCATTTACCATTCTAAAAATTTTCAGCCAGAGTGATGATTAATATCTAAACACTTTTAGACAAATATTTGGTTAGCATGCAAACATTCATCACATTTCATGGTTCTCAAATGAAAGTTCATGAATGTATTTTTGCTATTCATGAAGTGTGTTTGAGAATATTTGTTTTTATTTCATCGTTGCTATTCTAAAATCATAATCACATTTGAAATAATCTAGATGACTATATTAAAACAGTGTATTACTACATGACTTCAGAGCCTACATTTTCATCTATCACTATATTCCATAAAAATCTATTTTTTAATTGATGTTTCTTGTTCGCAGTAGTAATTGCAGTTGAAAAGGATTTCCGTAGATTCAGGCTGTGATTATTTAAGGAATTTAATACACTGACATTTCTATTTGTTATCAGGAAAATAACAATCTAGCAATTTATCATTCTAATTTTACTGGATTTATGGGAAAATAGAGTAGGCTTAATTTGTAAATAATATTTTAATTAAATGTAGCAATCTAATATCATCAAACACTGCATAAGAAAGGTTTTATAAGTTTTACCATCGTAGAAATAATTTTCAATATTATAGTTATTTCTTGAGTATATTTTATGTTCTCCCTGTTATTAGCAATGCTTTATTAATTTAGAGAAGAGTTTTTAAATAAGCAGTATTTTGTTATTACTTTTGCATTTGGAGACATTCCACTAAGTTAATTGTTTAATCAAATTAATAGTCTAGTGCTTAAAAATAAATTTCTCATATAAAAGAAAAAGTGCTTATGATGATAATAATTATTAAATTGATGATTCTTTATGCTCAAAAGCAAAAGTTCAATTTGACAAATAAAACAAAACACAAAAAAAATACAATTTTAGTATTAAACACAACATTGGTAATGTTTTTTCAAAAACTAAACAATGTAACTTACATTGACATAATAATCATAATAGTAGTACTTATTTTTACTAATTTTGTATTTTTAAAATAGTTTGCAGGTTTTTAAAAAAATTTAAAATGTACATTAGCAAAAAGCATAAAGGAATGTAATGTACATTTATGTGTAACGTAGAAAAAACATTGGAATGCTAGCCACTAATTATAAATGTCTGTTCTGATTTTTGAAAATGTTTTTTCTAAATTATTCAAATATGAAAATCTAATTATATGCTGCAGAACTAAGCTGCACCCTTCTCTTATAATATAAGAGTCTCATATTTCTGACCCTAGGTCCTCTCATAGTGAAAAGTATATATTTCCCTAGACGTTGTTTTATAATTTCCAGCATTTTTTGTAGCAATTCATAAAATATTACAATATTTATAGTATATCAGTTCCAATTCTATTCCTTGCCCTTATTTGCTACTGAATTCATATTTAGGAATTTAAGGATACTTATTTACATGTCAACATACATACTATTAGTCACCTTTTTAAATATCTTGATTATACAGTCACTGACAGATGTTTAATTTTCATTGAAGAAATCTTAAAATATTGAATTAGTTTTGTTCACTAGAGATAAAAAACATTTCCTTATATAACATTAAAATGGTTTTATACATTCACAATTAATATTGACAGTAAAGTAGTTTAAGTTTTCCAAAAGTAGTTCCAATGAAACAGGCAGTTTTGGAAGTGAATAATAATGATGATAATAAGACGCCTTTTATGACTCCGCTGAGTTACATGCAGTGAGAGATTTTATGAAATTTAGTAGAACAGGGCACTTAGTAGGACATTGTCTTGTCATCTAATCATATGGAGCATAGAGGAAATTTCCACTGGACTATAAGAAATGCTAAATTTATGTGCATTTTTCTGATAGCATCCTTGCAAGAATTAAGCACACATGCCCCTTCTGCCGTATTAAAAATATTTTGTATGTTAACTTTTTCCTTTCCTATTTATTTTTATAAACTATAAGTGATTTTTTGTTGGTTTAGTTTTTGTTTTGTTATGCAAAGGAGAAGCAGTTCCTCAGACCTGTGAAAATTTTTCCTTGCCAGGATTATTTTGAAAAGTGATGTCATATAGGTACAAAAATTGTATTTTAAAAGCATATGTCAATTAACATCACTATTTCTCTCCAAAATTAGTAACAGTCTATATTCACAACGCTGACTAGCGGAATGTTAAGTGGTGTGTAGTTCAAAATAACAGCACACAAACTGAAGTCAGACAATTATCATTTTTTAGGAAAGTCTCATACTGAAGCCAATGTATTGTAGAAGCCTGGGTTTTCAAAAGCTTATGTTATGTATTTATTTACTTTCCTATTCTGGCCAATGGCCGGATCTCAGCTCACTGCAAGCTCCGCCTCCCGGATTTATGCCATTCTCCTGCCTCAGCCTCCGGAGCAGCTGGGACTACAGGCGCCAGCCACCACGCCCGGCTAGTTTTTTTTTGTATTTTTTTTAGTAGAGACGGGGTTTCACCGTGTTAGCCAGGAATTTTTTGTATTTTTAGTAGAGACAGGGTTTCACCGTGTTAGCCAGGATGGTCTCCGCCCGCCTCGGCCTCCCAAGATGCTGGGATTACAGGCGTGAGCCACCGCACCCGGCGTATTCTGGCCAATCTTTTAAAGAAAGTTGTACATCTACTGCATTAGTCTGAGACAACTAAAAAAGAAGATCAATACTGGATGCTATAAGGGTGAACATAGACATCATAGTCATTTAATCCTCACTATTCCACAATATATGTTCTAGTAAAATTCTTTATCAAAATATATATTCTTATTATCCACCAATCATAAAATTTATACATTATATTAACTTTGGAAAAATTCATTGTAGTAATTGTATTTGATAGTATTCTAATGTTCTGTTATTTCCTACTTCAAATTTTCCCAATACATCTTTATGTAGAAATGAGAACACATTATATATATATATTTTTATGTCCACCACATGCAGCAGCAGGGAATGTGGGGCTCAGACTTGTTGCATTGAAAGCTTGAGTAGACCTGACAATTAAGAGAGAAGTAATCCAGGGTCAAGCTAAATTACATACCGAGAAAACGCAACGTAATAAATTAGACAGTTTAAGTCTGATTTTATTTTTCCCCAGTTTAAAATTGAGAAAAGAAGAGTGAGTCCAATTCTGTCCCCATTTAAGGTAAAATCTCTAACTGCATTTTATTTGAAGGGTACACAGATGGTTTGTTAGTAATAAAGGTAAAAGCGAAATTACTCAAGTCCAATCATCATTTTTATTTAAACTTTGAACATAGAAACTTACGTTTGTATCCTGTTTCATGGGAAAATAGACTTGCTTTACTTATAAAGAGTATATTGAAATTTAATCTTACCATCCATATGTGTAACAAACCATAAAAATCAAATGAAGGATTATTTTAATTAAACTTTGCCAAATTATTCAAATTTTCTGAATTCTAATAACATTTGCATGATAGAACCTATGAATACTAATAATCCTGCTGAAAGTCTAAGTGTTTATTAATACTGATTTTGTTTTTATGTTCAAAACTGGTTACTCTGTATTAAATTTCTACTTCGGAGTACTATGTAAAATTCTCTTTCTAGAAAGACTGTTTTCATGACATTTTTGTTTATGTTAATTGATTAGCCCCTAGATTCTTCTAAGCAAATAGACAAACATTTTATTTAAAAAACAAGGTCTTTACCCAATGATTGCTCAGAGTAGTTTCTTCTTAATTACCATGACATAAAAATGTATGATAACTCTTAGAAGCAAATTTAGGAGTAAGTCTTTGTGACTTTAAGTAATTATGTTAAGTAATTAAGTAATGATATTTTCTTGTGATTTTGAGCTTAGGAAATGATTTCTTAGCTATTAAGTGAAATGTTAATAATAACATTATTTATCATGGTCAAGAAGTGGAAACAATATAAATGTCAATCAATTATGATGTATCTATACAATGGAATATTATTTAGCAGTAAAAACAAGGAAGTACTGATGCAGAGAAGAATCTCAAAAAACAGTAAGCTAAGTGAAAGATAATCACAAAATACCATATATTGTATGATTCCATTTAATTGAAATGTCCAGGATGGTCAAATCTGTAGATAAAGTAGATTCCCGGCTTACTATATTTGGTGAGAAGGAATGGGGAGTAACTGCTAAAGGATTTAAGGTTTCTTTTGTGGGGGATGACCTTCTAAAATTAGATTGTGATGATGATTACACAAGGGATGAATATGCTAAAACTGTTGGATTGTTCACTTTAATTTGGTGAGTTTTGTGGTATGTGAATTATATTTCAATAAAGCTGTTCTTAAAACGGTACAGAAAAACCAGGCTGTAAAATCTGGGTGAAAGAAAAATTAAGCAAAATAGTTCAACATAAAGAGAAATACAGTGTTCTTGATAGATAGCTGAAAGCTGCAAAGCACAGTCAAGGTGGTGCTTCAAGAACAAAGCTATGTGTGTCTTTTGGGTGGGGCTGCACCATTTGGAGCACTGAGGAGCAAGGTAGGAGCATATGACGTATTGTTGCATAGAGGCTAAGTTAGAAGGGAGGCCTTCCTATAAAATGGAGGCATTTAGAAGTCAGCAGCTTCTGCAAGTCAAGGCAAGGTGGAGAGACTGTCTCACGTTAGGACATGGTGGCATTATCTCCTTCTTCCTGCTGTAGCTCTGAATAGGGCAGGAAAAAAATCTTCCCTGCAAGTAACTAAGCATAAAACTGAGCTCATGTTGACTTGGAGTTCAAATTCACTGTTTTTACTAAAATACCTTTTCTCACACTCTTCACATTCTGTCCTCCTATGCCTGGAAAACAATCATTAGTAATCAGTTTTTAAAACTAATGTTTAAAAATGTTTTTAAAATTTTGCCCTTTGGGTCCTGTCCCCTTTGCAACTATCAGAATGCAAATTATTTATGAAAAAATAGACTTAAGGTAATACCACAGATAGAATTACAATACAAACAGGACTTAGTAAAAATACCAACAAATGGGAAAAACAGAGCTCAATTAGGAAGAGTGGCTGGGCACAGTGGCTCACGCCTATAATCCCAGCAGTTTAGGAGACTGGAGATAGGAGGATTGCTTGAGCTAGGAGTTTGAGGCCATCCTGGACAAGATGGTGAGAACCTTCCTCTACAGAAAATGTAAAAATTAGCTGGAGGCTGGGCTTGGTGGCTCATGCCTGTAATGCCAGCACTTTGGGAGGCCGAGCTGGGTGGATCACTTGAGGTCAGGAGTTCAAAACTAGCCTGGCCAACATGGTGCAACCCTGTCTCTACTAAAACTCCAAAAATTAGCTGGAGTTTTTTGGAGGTGGGCACCTGTACTCCCAGCTACTGGGAAGGCTGAGGCAGGAGAATCACTTGAACCTGAGAGGCAGAGGTTGCAGTAAGCTGAGATTGCACCACTGCACTGCAACCTGAGTGACAGAAATGGACTCGGTCTCAAAAAAAATTAAAATAAAAAAATAAAATTAACTGGGTGTGGTGACTCATACCTCTAGTTCCAGCTGCTCAGGAGGCTGAAATGGGAGGATTGCTTCAACCCAGAGATCAAGGTGGCAGTGAGTACCATGATCATGCCATGGGTCTTCAACCTGGGCAACAAAGTGAGACCTCCTTCTCTAAAAAAAAAAAAAGAAGAAGAAAGAGTCAGTGTAAAGAAAAGAAAGAAAAGCACAAACTTCAGAATGAAGCCTGTAGAAAATAAAGATATTGAACTTATCAGGAAAGTAAATATAACATTAGTTTCAAAAAAATTAATGTAGATGAAAAGTATGATGATCAAAGATGAGACAAATATTTACCAAATTGAAATGAAGATAAAATAATTAAAATAAAAAATTCACTGGAGAGCTTTTACATTGCACTGGTACCTATCAATCATATAAATAGTTGGACTCAATTTATGACACATATTATGCCAGGTGTTTTATGTGCTGTTTGTCATTTCCTACTTTGAAATAACTCTACAAGGTTTGTACTATTTATATCCCCATTTCACAGATAAGGAAGCTGAGAGGAAAAAAAGAGGGATGATATGAACTAACTTATTTACAGTCACATAGCTAATAAGCCAGGATTTGAACAAATGAATTGTGACTCCTGAGTTTGCACTTTTATTTATCTTACTTTACTATTTGTCAAAAGATAATACAAATGAACAAATAAGTGGATGTTATAAGTATGAAATTTTAACTTGTTGACATAGGAGGCAACAGAAAGAGATAAAAACTTTAGAAAAATAGTTATATTTAGATATATAAGACATGCCAATTTAGAAATTGTAGGGTGATCAAAATTTATAACAATGTATAATGATATAATTATAGATATAATATAGTTGTAATATAAGTATTACAAGTGTTATTTTTCATATATAAAAAGTCATTCTTATCCCTTATTCTATATTTTCTGCATGACTCCAAAGCGCTTGAGATTGTATATACTTTTTATTTGTTTATTATCTCTCTAGTTTCACTAGTAAATTCCTTAAAAACAGATTTCCCAAAGTGTGTAACATAGAATATTAGCCCTACAAGATTTTGTATAAAACAAAACAAATTTTTCATTGAATAAGAAGTTTGGAAAATACTGCATCACAGCTACAAAATTATTATCTTGCTCTCAAACAAAAGAAAGCAAAATCGGGCCCTGAAACAACTGATATCAGAAGGAACTAGTATTCATTAGAATCTACCTTCTGAAAAGTTTTTTTCAAACAGATCAGCAAGTATGTAATAATATGAATAACCAAATAGGGAATAGGAACATCCACCAAAAAAGCCAAAGCTTTGGATAGATAAGAACGACTGTTACTCAATAAGTTATAACAAGAGCATGTTAGTGATACATATTTGTGGAATCCCTATAAACAGACTCAGGTAGCAGAGGCACATAATCTTACATAGTTCAGTTATCTTGTTTTATATGCCAATAATAGTTTTTAGCCTTTCCTTTTAAAGTAGCTCTACTACCAAAAATATGCAGTTTAATAAAAATATTATGAAAATTGCTTTACAAAAAAAGTGATGGAGAGGCCATAGAACAAAAAGAAAGATAATATTGGGGGAACCAGCCCCCAATATTTCAACATAGATTCTTTTCTATTTTCCGTAAGTGTCAGCTGATCTGAGAAATAAAGGGAAAGAGCACAAAAGAGAGAATTTTTAAAGCTGGGTGTCCGGGGGAGACATCACATGTCAGCAGGTTCTGTGATGCCCTCTGAGTCGTAAAACCAGCAAGTTTTTATTAGTGATTTTCAAAGGGGAGGGAGTATACGAATAGGGCATGGATCACAGAGATCACATGCTTCAAAGGCAATAAAATATCAAAAGGCAAACGGGCAGGGCAAGGTCACAAGGCCAGGGTGAAACTAGAATTACTAATGAGGTTCCCTGTTCCATTGTGCATGCATTGTCATTGATAAACATCAGGAAACAGGGTTTGAGAGCAGACAACCGGTCTGACTAAAATTTACTAGGCAGGAATTTCCTAGTCCTAGCAAGCCTGGGGGTGCTGCAGGAGACTAGGGCATGTTTTATCCCTATCTACAACTGCATAAGGCAGACACTCCCAGAGCAGCCATTTTAGAGGCCTGCCCCTGGGAATACATTCTGTTCCCAGGGCTGTTAATTATTAATATTCCTTACTGGGGAAAGAATTCAGTGATATTTCTTTTACCCGTTTTTGGCAATAACAGAAATATGGCTCTGTTCTGCACAGCTCCCAGGAAGTCAGACCTAATGTTTATCTCCCTTATTCCTTTAACATCACTGTTATCCTGTTCTTTTTTCAAAGTGCCCAGATTTCATATTGTTCAAACACACATGCTTTATGAACAATTTGTGCAGTTAACATAGTCATCACAGGGTCCTGAGGCAACATACATCCTCAGTTTACGAAGATGACAGGATTAAGAGATTAAAGTAAAGAAGGCATAGGAAATTATAAGAGTATTGATTGGGGAGGTGATAAATGTCCGTGAAATCTTCACAGTTTATGGTCAGAGACTGCAGTAAAGACAGGCGTAAGAAATTATAAAAGTATTAATTTGGGGAACTAATAAATATCCATGAAATCTTCACAATTTATTTTCTTCTGCTGTGGCTTCAGCAGGTCCCTCCATTTAGGATCCCTGACTTCCTGCAACAATCATCAGAAAATAAAGTTAGTTACCTTTAAGATAGTTCTGGGGAAAAAAAAAAAAAACTACACCAAATACCAGAGACATCTACGAGAAGATGTATAACCAGTGGGGAGGGGAGGTGGGTGGGGGTGGGGGCAGTCAGGACGCAGGGCAGAAAGAAACATGAGAACAGAAAGAGAAGATATGTCACCATGTATCTATTCATATTGCTAGAATATTGAGAATCTGGACAGATAATATTCAAGAATATAATGCCAGAATGCTTTTCACATTTTGTAAAAGACATGAAGCATAAGATATAAGAATACTATTTGTAAATAGACACAAATAAATAAAGCTAATTAAGTTGATATGAGGTAAAAATACATTTGTTGTAGTAAAAATTCAGAATGCCACTGTAAAAGAAAATATATTAAAGCAACCAATGAATATAAAAAAGAAAGAAATGACAAATTGAAAGGTACATTCTCAATAGCAGTTCCAGAAGCTGAAGATAGCATAATTTCAAAAATGTAACTGAGAAGTGGAATGGCATTATAGGAAATGAAATAACTCCAAATCCAAAATTCTATAGTCTAAAATATCTTTCAAGAATTAGGACAAAATACATTTTCAGATAAACAGAGAATTGAGGAGGAAGAAAAATCATCACAGGAGAGCTTGAGATGCAAAAATAAATGATTCCCAAAGAAATGGTAAAATTTAACAGCAAAAGTAAACAAATGTTGATGACATATAATGAGGAATAAAGTCAATACAATTCTACATATATATACATCAATGGCATTTGGTTGAAAGAAGCTGTTTTCTAAATTACCTTTGCTTAATTTTTCTTAATTATTTTGTTTTTATGTAAATATCAGCACAGCTCAGCACCTGACAAGTAGCTGTTAAAAGACTGTATTAGTCGAATTTTGATATTATTAAAATATACATAAGCTTAAATTGCTTAGGTTAACATCAAAAGAATATTAATGTAAATTATAACTTCAATCTAGGAGAAACGGAAACTGTCTAAATAGATCAATGAATACAATAATTAAGGATAAAAAAGAAAATAATCAATATGACAAATGGAAATAATTATTAAGATAGTAAAAGTTTTTGAAAGCATACCAGTGATTAAAATCAATACAAATGGGTTTGCATATCCAGTTAGCAAAAAAAAAAATATTGTATGTATCTAGAATTTTTTAAACTTTTATTTTAAGTTCAGGGTACAAGTGCAGGTTTGTTCCATAGGTAAAGTTGTGTCATGGGGGTTTGTTGTACAGATTATTTCATCACCCAGGTATTAAGCCTAGTACCCATTGGTTGTTTTACCTTATCCCCTTCCTCCTTCGAGTCTCCACCCTCTGAAAGGCCCCAGTGTGTGTTTTTCTCCTCTGTGTCCACATGTTCTCATCATTTAACTCCCACTTATAAGTGAGAACATTCAGTATTGGGTTTTCTGCTCCTGTGTTAGTTTGCTAAAGATAATGGCCTCCAGCTTCATCTGTGTCTCTGCAAAGGACATGACCTCATTTTTTATGACTGCGTAGTGTAAATACGTACCACATTTCTTTATCCCGTCTATCACTGGTGGACATCTATGTTGATTTGATGTCTTTGCTATCATGAATAGTGCAGCGATGAACATACACATGCATATGCTTTTTATAAACCCCAAATTCCAGAAACATAAGATTAAAAATATTTGAAAGTACAAGTGTGCTGTTTTAAAAAAAAAGTAGAGATCAGAAGAAGTCTATTCCAATGGGCTATTCTTCCCAGTATTCCTAGGAATGAAATAGATGGCAACTAAATATATTTATTAATTACCACAATTAGAAAAAACATAGATCTATAGTCCAAAAACCTGACTAACATTTTCATGATGGCAAATCAGTTTTTCATCTTGTTTTCAGGCCTAATCTAATTGACATTCTGGAAAACTTCTCACTGAAAGAATATTGGGTCTCTTTTAAAAAGGAAATTGCCACACATATATATGTAAATCCTCCTCCACAAACAGCCAATGTGCTCTGCATTGATTTACCAAGATGCGTGTGCATGGGAGTAGGAAAATTTGCAAACATTTTAGTAATTATGAGACATGACCTTAGTTCAGATCCATTGTCAACTAGATAGACAAGAGGATTATGGAGTTCAGGTGACATAATGGAATTTTGTCTCAAACAAATCTCACAATTTTTCAATGTGTCTTATCCCAAGAGTCTGGCTATTTTTTCAGTTTCTGAATGCATTTTAAGAATAGCCAGTCTTTTTCAGATTCTCCATATTGGCTCAGTAACCTATGGACTATGGCTATTGTTGTAGGAAAAGCTAAATAGAAGCCTTGGTAACTTCATCTACAAACCAAAATATTAAAGTAAATGTAACATTGATTTCGTGAGGGAGTTCTAGAACAGTGAAGTCACCAAATGCTTATATATGTAGAGCTGGTGGTTTCTATTACATCATAATTAACTCTCCTGTCTGATCTGTACAAAAGCCAAATAAATTGATAATACTGACTGGGGTTTACTATGACTAAACCATGTGGGATTCAGATTGAAGCTGTTCCAAGTGTGACATCCTTGCTAGATAATATCAGCACAGCTCAGCACCTGACAAGTAGCTGTTGATCTTCGGTATACCTTCTTAAAAATCACACAAGTTACTAAAGAAAATCCAAGAAATATATATGCATTTACCTGACAGTAACAGGGGTACACCTTATCTATCTTACCTCATATCTAAGTAAATTATCTTGTTCTCTGTCATAATATAATATACCATATGATTCTGTTTGGACCTATGGATTATGTAGCATAGAGAACTCAAGATATCATAGGCATTTACTTACTCGATTACATTTAAAAAAACATAAAATTTTAAGAAACTGACATAGAAATATTTCTAAGTTTTGGTTGCGGTATGTCAGGAAGTCCCATGTAATGTTAAAAACAGGCTATTCTGCCTCACCTTGGACACCACAACAAGAGAAGGTACGAAGTTCTGCAGGGTTTCTTAGGTTATACTTTGTGTGTTACTCTGCTGCGTATCCACAGGAACACATGAGGCTGCTTGTTTTTCGGCGGACTTGGAGAAACTATGTGCCAGATACAGTCACATGCCTTCAATTGTTTTTGCTGCATCATAAAGACTAATTGATGAAACGACTTCAGCCACAGCCTAAACTGTTTAGGCTGTGGCTGAAGTCGTTTCATCAATTAGTCTTTATGATGCAGCAAAAACAATTTTGCTTGAAATATCTATGGATATTAAATACATTGTATGGCAAACCTGGGGACTTCTAATAGGAAACTCTGAGTACAGACATCTATGATATTGGAGCAGTTACAACCAACCTCACTGATCAGTGTTATCGTTTAAAAAAGATCAGTGTTTTATATATCATAGTTGCAGATAAATGCGTAAATCATAAGAAAATTACACAATACATTTTCACAAAAAAAGCCTCTTTTGCTGAAAATTGTTTATGAAGTTTACCGTTTTTATCGAATGTGTTTTTAGTCTGCGCATACTCCCTGTTGCCTGTGATCCCTGTATGGTTATACTACAATGATTGCATCCATCATGTTTTGAGAAGATTTCAGTTCTTACAGACAATGCTGGTATGAATATCCTCATAGATGTTTTCGGTTAACATATGCTTTCATTTCTTTTGGGTATTTCTTTGGATATAATCAAATAAGAAAATACTGTATGTCATTAAGACAGTGATATTTCAGATTGTGATAACATGGACTTTTCAGTAGCAGATTTTATGGAATAGGAATAAGCTAAGGAGATAAGTCATTAAAACATGGTAGTTACCATGACATAATGTCACTCTTGAAGAGAAACTAAGTGCCACATACAGTCACATGCCTTCAAACACCCAGGAGTGTTGTCACCTGAAAATTATACCTGCTGCTTTTTTAACATGGATAGTGTACATTTCTTATATTTAAGCACAGTCATATTCATTTTAGGTATATTTCCCTGATCATAAGAATATACTGATTAATAAGATATATACACAATTCAAGGTATAATAATATTGCATAGCTCATTATAATGTGAGGGAGAAATTATTTTACTCTAATAAAAAACAAGAAACAAACCCTCATTTCTTCTCCATTAAAAAACATATTGCCAGGTGCGGTGGCTCACGCCTGTAATCCCAGCACTTTGGGAGGCCAAGGGAGGCAAATCACAAGGTCAGGAGATCGAGACCATCCTGGCTAACAGGGTGAAACCCTGTCTATACTAAAAAAAAAAACAAAAACAAAAACAGGTGGGCTTGGTGGCAGGTGCCTGTAGTCCCAGCTACTCGGGAGGCTGAGGCAGGAGAATGGTGTGAACCCAGAAGGCAGAGCTTGCAGTCAGCCAAGATCACACCACTGCACTCCAGCCTGGGTGACAGAGCAAGACTCCATCTCAAAAAAAAATAAGTAAATAAATAAATAAATAATAACATGTCAATGAAAATATGTGAACTGACCTTGAGTTACATATTTCTAACAATCATAAAAATGTAACTGTTTATGAAAATGAATTCACCATTATAATCACTGATCATCTTTCTAAAATTTTATGCCATTAACAAAGGGTAATCACCTCCTCAAATAATTATAATGTTTTTATTTCATCTATACTCTTTAAAAAGACAGGTATAAGCAAACATAATTAAAGAAAAGTGAACTGTGGTGCTTTGCATCATAAACTTGCAGCTAATATTTCATTGATTGGTTAATAATTTAAAGATAGAAAATGTTTATTTGTTATTATAATAGGAAAATATAGAAAATATATTATTTTTATAAAGTAAATCATTTAAGACCCTTTCATGATTCTTCTGCACAATTTTAAGATAAAATAATTATCTACAAATTAATTTAATATTAGGGTGATGCGCATTCTTTCACACAAGCTACTGGATTCTAAGAAGAGAAAACTGTTTTTCTTTCTTCCTCCCAAACCTTTCAATACTCTATATGCATTTGAGTATTTTATCTTACAATACATTCTATTTGTTTTTACATTTTCAAGTAGAGATACTACAATTTAAATTGCCAAAATAGTCAGAACCTTTAAACACAGCCAGTCAGTTGTAGAATTGATACAGAATATGGTACACTCTATTATTTGTCTAAAGGGCTTTCCACTGGAATTCACTGCCTCCATTAAGAGAAACACAGGAGATGTGAAAGAAAAATGTTGACACTCTAATCAAATGCCTTACCCAGGTAAGAATTTCCTATTAGTTTCCAATCTTATCTCAACCAACCATTAAACACTTTCAATTTCAACAACACCCCCACTGTTACAGCTTGTATTGTTGAATGGAAAATTGTTCTGTTTATTTTGAAAACTGCTCTAAGTTTTTACTGAACGTTCAACTTCAACTTACAGCAAAACTAATGATACAAGTTTACCAATAACTCAAAATACAATGGGAACAAAGTTTTCAATTTTATTTCTTTATAAGAAATCCAAAGCCATCAGTTCACTATATTGAAAGCAAACATAAGCAAGAATTACAACAGACATCATCAGAGCCAACAAGAATCTGAATAGATATTTTAAATTATTATCTCTTTCTAATATTAAAGGAGTATTTAAATGATGGTTTATTTTCTTTCATTTTTCAGAAAGAGATGAGTTTATTAAGCAACCTAGTTAATGGTTATTTTCAACATTTACCTCAGTATATGATGTTGGGCATATTGTTCTTGGTAGTGAGTGTGGGTGTATGTGTGTGTGTGTGTGTGTGTATAAGTTTTAAGAAAACTTAATAACATGTTCTAAGCCATTAACATTAGTCTTCCCATAGAGCCACAGCTCTGCTGTGGCCCACAATGCCTTGCGAGTGTTCATATAGGGTCCACAGGCAAGGCTTAATTACAGTTGACCTAAGTCACTGCAGAATGTCCTGTGATCAGTCTGGAGTGAGTCAGCATGAAAGGCTTATGTTAGTAGGTCAATTTCTCATTTATCTCCATATTTATTATGGAGACTGTCAAGAGAGTTTCTCATCAGTTTCTGCCTTCTGAGGAGGTCTGAGGCTTTGTGCTTTTCCCTCTTAAGGTACATCTATAGACTTTCAAACTGCATAGCTGCGGCATGAAATCAGCTGTTCAGCAACAGTCTGGCCCCTATTGTCTATCATATGAAGCTTTTTGTTCTAGTGTCATGGTGTAGGATAAGGGCATTGGGAGATGACATTTTTGCTATTTTTGCTTTCACTGTCTATGTAAGTAATAAATTATCTGCCTTTGAAAGTAATTCGTTGTTTCTTCACCAGCCCAATGTGTCAACATTAGTTGACACTGTCTTTCCAAGAAATAGCACATGGAGAGTGAATTTACAATACTGCTTCATAAAGTGGCCTTTAAAAAAACAAAACAGAAACAAAAACAAACAAACAAAAAAGAGTGTTGGTTATCAGGACATGTAGTGAAGACATTTTAAATCAATATAAGAAGGAAAAAAAATCCAATATGAGAACTTAAACATATGGAATTTGAAAGTGTATGGCTTCTTCAATATTGCCATGATTTTTCCAAGATTCGTTAGGGAAACTCTTTCACTGTAGATTAGTTAAATCAAAATAAATCATCTTGTCTTCAAAGAGTTTAGAATGTTTATGAAAGAAGAGATACATTTTGTAGCTTTTACATCAAATAGAAAAAAACACTGTATTTACACATTCTGTATGACACTTCAAGAATGCTGAGCAAACTGAATACCAAATTATGATTGTCAGACTATTTCAAGATTATTTTAATTAAAATTAGGATTGCAGGCCTGACACAATGGCTCACGCCTGTAATCCCAGCACTTTGGAAGGACAAGGCAGCAGATTTGCTTGAGACCAGGAGGTCAAGATCAGCCTGGGCAACAAAGTGAGACCCCATCTCTAGAAAAGGTAAAACATTAGCTAGGCGTGGTGGTGCATGCTTCAGGAGACTGAGGCAGAAGGATCCCTTGTGCTCCAGAGGCTGATGCTGCAGTGAGTCTTGATGGTACCACTGCACTCCAGCCTGGGTGACAGAGCAAGACCCTGTCTCTAAAAATGATGACAGAATTTTAAAACATTAGTATTTTAGCAAAAAAAAAAAAAAAAAAAAAAAATCATTGCTATTCATCTTCCTTTCCATGTGTCAATGATACAACTATTAAAATAAATTAGGGAAAATGAAGCAAGGCAAAAACAACTTCAAAACTCTTTATGGTGTAGAATATCATGCAAGAGTTTATTGCATAATCATTATCTAAGGGTTCACTAGTGGAATCCAAATTATACACACAAAATATTAAGTGAATGCCACTTCATTTTAAATTTTTGACAAAACATAATTTTTTCAGAGTTATATCTAAAGATTTGCCTCATTTAAATTTGAACTAAATAACTGTAAGTTAAATTTTACATGAGTATTCAACATTACTTTCAAAACCCATTGTTACAGTTCCTTATTTTGTAGATGCTTAAATGAATTCCAGCTAAGCTATGTGTGTGCAAGTCATTAGGTAAACAATTTCTTTAAGACAGAGTCTGAAATAATCAATGCTGTAACTAGAACAAGTAACATGGAGTTTTGCCATCCATACTTGCATAAACATTTGAGTTATGTCACTAGATATAATTCTACAAATTATAATGCTACTAAGTTTTGAATTAATTGCTGTTCAATATGTTTGTATGAGCATGTTGTATAGTTTTATGGGTTAACTCAAATGCTTTAAAAGTGATAGTAAATACTTCCCAAGAAATAACATGCTCACTTGAAAGAAAGAAATGGTTCTTCAAAAAGCTTCAATGACATACGGATCATGTAAAAATTATTTTATATAAAAACATTTTATTCCAAAATTGGCCAACGTATGACAGGAAGTTTTTTAATAATATATTTACATAACAAATATAACAACTAATTAAAATTCTCTGGCAAGGAATAAGTGTCATTATCCCTCTACCTGATACAGGTACTGATTGGTACTACATCAGTACCTTTTAAACTGAACGTTTTTAGGATTACATCATAATAAACATGCACAATAGTACTGCCATTTTTTCATGCATAACTTAACTTATTTGCATATCTCAACACTATACCAGTAATTTTATAAAATAAAAAAACTTTATTTTATTTTATTTTATTTTTTTTGAACAGTTCCTTAAAACTGTTCAAAAATAGTGCTAAATGTTTGAATTTATTTTTTAAGATGTTCCTCCAAATGTATGTGTGTGTTACTGTAATAAGAGAAAAAGTAATTATATTCTATATCATTTCTGCAATTTGCTTATTTCACTTAATTGAATACTCCTGGAAAATTGCCTTGAATCCTTAAAAAAAAAAATGTATATGAGAACTACATAAAAAAGAACTACATAAAACTTGTAAGAAATACATAAAGTATAAGAAGTACATAATTCATAAATAAGTAAAATATCAGTTTAGAAGAAGATATATCTTAAAATTTTTTTCAAGATTCGAGTAAACTTCACACTCTTTTCACCTAATGATAGTCTAATAATTATAATTCAAATATTGTGTGAATTTCAAAAAATTACAAAATATATTTTGTACAATACAAGAATGAAATTATCACTTCTTTTGCTTTTTAAAATAATTTCTTTAAAAATAACTGTAGTCAAACATGTCATAAAATAATGCAAAAATGATAAAGAGTTAGAAAATCATATAGCAGTATATTAAAACATAATCCATCAAGAGAAAGAGGGTACCGTTATGGGAAGACAAGAAAGATGTATTTGATAGATTTGTCTTTTGGGGCTCATACTAGAGTTATAGGTGGATTTATATACCACAAATATGGTAATAGAGTATTCTGAGTTCTTCCATGTACTTAATTTTACTAATGGGTTTTAAACCTCAAAAAGTTTTCTTTTGCACATTAGTATTTTTTTCCTTCAGATTGGATGACTCTTTAGTATTTCTTGAGAGATGGATCTAGTGGTGGTGAATTCTCTAACCTTATATTTGGGAAAGATTTTATTTATCCTTCAAATTTGAATGACAATATTGTTGGATACAATATTCCTGGGTTGCAGTATTTTTCTTTGAGCACTTTGAAAATTTTATTCCAATCCCTCCTGATATGTATAGTTTCCATTGCGAAGTCTGTTGTCCAATGAATAGGAGTTCCTTTATATGTTATTTTTTCCTATCTTTCATTGCTTTGCTGCTTTTAGGATCTTCTCTTTGTCCTTGGCCTTTGAGAGTTTGATAATTAAGTACCTGGGCGTAGTCATATTTGGCTTGAGTCTGTTTGGTATTCCACAACCTTCCAGTATCAGAATATTTATGTCTTTCTCAAGTTTTGGAAAGTCTTCTGTTGATTTCCTTGAATGGGCTTTCTACTCTTTGTTCTTGCTCAACTCCCTCTTGACTACCCATAATTCTTAGATTTGGTCTTTTGAAATAATTGTCCATATCCCATGGGTGGTCTTCATTCTTTTTTGTTCATTTTATTTTTCTCTTCTGACTGTGTATTTTCAAGCGTCTGGCCTTCAAGCCCACTGATTCTTTCCTCTGCTTGAGTCATTCTGCTCTTAAGAGCATCTAAAGAGTTTTTCAGTTCAGCAAATATATTTCTCAGTTCCCTGATTTCTGTTTGATTGCTTTTTATTATTTCAATCTTTTCGTTGAATTTCTCTGATATGTTTCTGAATTGCTTTTCTGTGTTACCTTAGAAGTCACTCAGTTTCCTTAAAACTGCTATTTTGCATTGCAGGTCAGAGCTCACAAATCACCATCTCATTAGAGTCAGTCACTGAATTTTTGCTTTTTTCTTTGGAGAGGTTATGGTTCCCTTTTTTTCTGTTGTTTACTGTGGGTATATGTCTGTGCCTTTGCATTGAAAAATTAGCTATTTATCGGTTTTCTCTGTCCAGCTTGTTTTGGTTGTTGTTGAATATATTAATTTAGGTAATTTTCAGTGCTAAGTCACTGCCTGCTTTATGGCTCTAGGTGGCACCTTAAGCCTAGGCTTATTACTGGCAGCAAATTCATATGGGTCTGCAGCAACCTCAATTATTGCCTCCTCAGAAGAAATAATTCAACTGAGGGGCATAAGGCAAAAGAAGAGACTGAGGCAAGTTTTAGAGCAGGAGTAAAAGGAAGGAAAGTACAGTTAGAGGAGGGCCAAGCTGGTGACTTGAGAGATCAAATACCCTGTTTGACCTTGGACTTGGGATTTTATATGTTGGCATACTTCCAGGGTCTTATGTCCCTTCTCCCTGATTCTTTCTTTGGGGTTGGCTGTCCACATGTGCAGTGGCCTGCTAGCACTTGGGAGGGGAGCATGCAGAGTGTGTATACTGGAGTTTTACACGTGCTCACTTGAGGAATTCTAGGGACATATTCTTACCAGTTAAATGTCCCTAGAAGGACATATACCAGTTAAACTCCACCACTTCACCTCTTAATGTACATAACTTGAGACCACTTGCCCAACTCCTGAGATATTATTGGGAAGCTGTGCATCACCAGTTTCAGGTTTTTTCTACCTATCGGGAGACTGCTTTTACCTGGTGCTGTGACCAGTTACTATTTTAGAGAAACAGTTAACAACTACTTAACCATCACCTGATGGTTGCCTAACATTCTTGGAGAGGGGCAGGGAACCCTCCCTAGGACTGTCCTTGCCTAACTAGGTACCTACTGTAACAGGTTCACTTCAGCTCTAGTAAATGGTCAGAGTCCCTCTGTTCCAAATGGGGTTGGCTCTGTAACCGCCCAGTTGCCTCATTTTCCTTACTACCCAGACATGCTGATTTATCAAGACAGGGGTATTGCAATAGGGAAATAGTTTAATATACATAGAGCTGGCTAAACTCTATGTATATTAAGGAGACTGGAGTTTTATTATTGCTTAAACCTCCCTGAATATTCAGAGGTTAGGATTTTTCAAGGATAGTTTGGGGGACTGGGAGCTAGGGGAAAGAGTGCTGCTGCTTGGTAAGGAATGCAATCATAGGTGTTTAATAAATGGGCCTACTTTGCTGAGTTTGCTTTGGGGTTGGGACCACTGGACCAGTTGAGCTAAGAGTCATGGGTCTGGGTGGGGCCACCCAGTCATCATCAGGTCATTAGAAATGCAAATGCCTGAAAGGGCATTTCAAAAAGTCAATCATAGTTTCTATAATTGTTGGGTAATTGCAAATCTTGTGACCTCTGAGGTAATGGCTGGCAATTATTTAACTCTACCTACATCTTAGCAGAATTCAAGCCACTTTCATCCACCTAACCTGGTGGCCTTGCATTAGTTTTACAAAGGCAGGTGAGTTTTTAGGAAGGGCAGATAGTTTATCATTATACTTTTATATAGTTTATCATTTTGAACTATTGACTAAGTTTCTCCCAAAGTTAGATTGACCCATGCCCAGGAATGACCAAGGGCAGTTTGGAAGTTAAAGGCAGGATGGGGCTAGTTAAATCATGTCTCTTTCACTGCCGTAACTCTCTCACTTTTATAATTTTTGCAAAGATGGCTTCAGTCCCAAAAAGATTATCTCCCAGTGTAGGAAGGCTGGCTACGAGCTTGTGCCCAGGGGACATGGTGAACATACCTCCTGCTGCCACTCTGATTTGATGTCTCCTTTGACTGAGTTACAGAATAGAGTTTCCAGGCTGAGTATGGTAGTTCCACTTCCTGCATTTGTCTCTTCCTGTCCTCAGGAACATTTCTCCCTGCAGGCAGTCGCGGGTCTACCTATGAGTTCAGGCAAGGACAGGTCTTCTGACAGGGAACCCAAGAAGGCGGAGAAACACATGGTTGCTGCTTGGGCAGAATGTAGGGGGAAGAGCATTGTAGAAGTGGAAGTCCGGTTCCCCTGCCATCGGCTTCCACTTCTTTGTGGCCCCAGGAATTGTTTCATCTTCATACTTGAGCTCTGGATTGTTGCTGGTGAAGATCTCCGAGCCATATATTTCTTTTTGTTTCTTGTGTGAGTCAGCAGAAAGAGAAGCCAGCTTGCCTCTATGCTGCCATTATGCTGCCAGCTACCTCAGGAAGATATATTTTATATACACACATATTCTGGTTAAAGCAAACTCCATAGAATGAAAATTGATGGGTGCATCTTTATTTGGAATAGACACACCACACCACACACACACATACACACACACACACATACATTTACCTTTAGTATGTATTGGTGTTGGTTGTCAGCCAGGACCCTTACCTATGTTCAATTGAAACCAACTCTAACATACTTAAAAAGGGAATTTTTCAGAAAGATATTTTATAGGCCAAAGATTAACAATGAACCTGAAATACTAGCTTTGAAAAGCTGACTTGAACCAAAAAAGCTTGGAAATTGTATCCTGCAATAAAAACAACTTGGTCAGGATACTGCCTCTGATAAAAATAATACAGCTGGGCTAACTACAGTGGCTCATGACTGTAATCCTAGCACTTTGAGAGGCCTAGGTGAGAGAATTGCTTGAGCCCAAGAGTTCAAGACAAGCCTGGGCAACGTAGTGAGGCTCTGTCTCTCCAAAAAAAAAAAAAAAAAAAATTACCTGGGCATAGCGTGCATGCCTGCAGTCTCAACTATGCAGGAAGCTGAGGTGGGGGATAGC
The DNA here is from genome assembly GCF_037993035.2 of Macaca fascicularis. Taxonomy (NCBI): domain Eukaryota; kingdom Metazoa; phylum Chordata; class Mammalia; order Primates; family Cercopithecidae; genus Macaca; species Macaca fascicularis. The sequence goes on from NC_088379.1 coordinate 183,411,619, forward strand.
TTCGCACAGGAGGTCGAGGCTACAGTGAGTCGTCTTTATGCCATTGCACTCCAGCCTGGGCAACAGAGCAAGACTCTGTCTCAAAATGATAACAACAATAACAAAAACAACAATAAAAACATAGCTGCCTCTAGATTTCTCAGTGTTCCATTGTAATTTCTAAACTTTGTGTGTTCATAATAAAATCCCAGAAAAAAATCAGTCCAATTCACTCAAATTATGAAATTACATCATATAACTTTTCAATGGCTAGATGGATGCTGGATGGAGAATAGTATACATATTTAGAGAGAGAGAGAGTGTGTGTGTGTGTGTGTGTGTGTGTGTGTTTATACTTAGCTTCTGCAATAAAGTTGGAGACCAAGTCTCTCTAAGAATGCATTACACATGAATGAGATTTTCACTCAATTATAATTTCTAACTTGTTATAATTATTTAAGATATCATTTATTTACTATTTATTTTATAATAAGCACCTTGCTGAGTTAGTTGATCCAGTTTGTTCAATTAGTTTCTGGTTGACTCCTGAATTTTTTCAGGCATTCATTATATTGCCTGAACATAATGATAACTTTTTCTCACCTTTTAAATTATATTTGCATATTGGTATTCTTTACGATTTTTCTCTTTACATGAATTAATTCATCTGGAATGAAATTGCACAATTGGTGTGTGTTATTTCATCACCTTGTAGAGGATTCATCAACTTTCTCATGGCCTGTGTGAAGTGAGATTGTTAGTTGAGTTTGTAGAATATCTTTTATATTTCAATCAAAAGCCTACTCTGTTCTGTCAGAGATAGGAATTACAAGTGAAATATTGATGCCATCTTTATTCTGACTCCTTATAACTTAGATCTTTTCTTGGCACAATGCATCTTTATTATTGTAACTAAACACAAGTCCAACCGCTTGTCACACAGAAGCCAAACACAAGAATTGAGATGAGGTGAAAAGAAAGCGGTTTTATTAATCAAATTCTAGCAATTGGGAAATGGTCCCACTCATGCCTCCCAAAGGCTCATGCTTCCGATTTCTTATTTGAGGCTGAGTAAGAGTTTTAAGAAGGGAAACTTGCTATGAGAAACATGTGGGAGTAAGGCAGGGTAGAAAGCCTATGTATCTTGTTCCAATGGCTGTCTTGTGCTATTATCTACCTCAAGCATGGGCTAAAGCCATTTCAACAATGGCCAGGTTGTAGTTTAACTACCTTTTGGGGTAATCGCTAGATGGGGAGAATTCCACGGTTGGTCTCTGCACCTGTGTCACTTTAAGTTTAGCCCCTGAAGTTTCTAGGCAAGAACATAATTAGATAAACTAGTACAGGTCAAGGAGTGTGTCCAGTTGGGAAGGAGGGAAACAATGAGATTCAAAGTGTATTTCAAGGCTAAGACTAGAAAGAACAAAAAAAGTTTTTAAAATGCACTTTGAAACATTTTAAAGCATTACGTGATCTCAGGTATTGTAGAAAAAAATTAAAATTGAATGAAAGAATGAATGTTAAATCTCATACAGGAAACATTGCATCACTAGACTGAAGCAATGGAAAACATTTTATAAATTACTAACTTAACATGTGGCATCAGTTATGTATTCCCAATGTCACACATTTAATATAGAGATTAAGAAGCTCACATCACCATTGCAAGTCTAGAGTATTGAAGTTCAGGGAGCTGTCTACAGGGATCTCTAGTGCAAGCAATCCTCACCATCTCACGCCAAAGGAATTGAAACTCATCTTCCTCCAACTACCTCAGTTTGCAAGAAAAAGTGGATGATTCTCAAAGGTTTTCTTGGAAAATACCTCTTACCTCACATCCAGCCGTCATCCTGCAAATATGTCTGGAAAAAAATAGTCATGACTGGTTTCTTACCTTCCGAGTTTGAAAGTGCCTTTGGAATCTAGGAATTGAAGCTGTTAGTGTCTTCTCTGTAAGGCAAAAGAAACTTTAGAAGAAATTTTTCTGAGCATTTAAAATAATATTCATTCAGTATAACAATCCTACGAATAAGAAACTGATTATTTTTAGATAACTGAGGCATGGAACAATTCCAAACAAGGCAATTTGGCTCCAAATTCTATGCCCTTCCAGTGCTAAGTATTTACATAGCTAAGTATTTACATCACATACATATGTATTTATGATCAACATTCCAGTCAAAATATACCTGATCAACTAAACATACCTAATTAGCTGCATTTTCAAGGTAGAAATTTATTTCTTTTTATTGGGCAAGTCTGACCATATGAGAAGCAGAGGTAAAACTGGTAGCATTGAAATCCTCTTCCTCAGTCTTTTACCTACTATACTAAAGCTAAGTTTAAAAGACTCTATAGTGTTATATGGTTAGCTCACGCAAGCTCATTGGCTGTGAAGGTAAATGTTGGTGTTAATCAATCGGTAAGATTTATTCAAAAGCACTCTAATATATGCATTACCTAATACCTTTAAATATTTGCCTAATTGATCAATGCATAGTCAAGTAAAAAGATAGATAGCAGTTTGACGTAAAGGCAGGTTCTATGGGCAACAGAAGAAATGAATGTCTATGCCTACAGGACTAGAATAATAAAAGAAGAGACACTTGAATGGAACATTGAGGAACAAGATTTTAAAATAAATTCCTCCTGAATAGAGAGAAAATTCTGACATACTTCTATAGATATTGATATTAAGACAAACCAAACCAAGAATTTAGTGTAAATAATTAGGACATTTGAGTGATGGGGCAATATTTAATTCATTTTAACATTTCATATTCTGTTCAGAGATTTAAGTAGTATAACAATTTCATTTACCTAAAAGTACACTGTTGCCAAAATGTCTTTCTAACCTCATGGGGTTTGACCAGCCAGCTTCTAAGAGCAATTTGAAAATCGTGCCACTGATTAACTAAGCTTCCTGGAAATTTCAAAATATGTTAAGAGTCAGCTGATTTGTCAGTTCCATATGGTTACTCTCAGAATGAGATCACAGGGTTATTTTATTGTGAAGATGGAGATCAGTAAGGAGTTCACAGTGTATTTAACTCACATCAGTTATTCCGGTTACACTTCTCATTTACATTGATAAAATGTAAGTTTTGAAAACATTTATTACATATTTATCTTTCATTGGTTTGTGTCTCAGATATATTGTAAAGACCAATATTGTATATTTTAATACATGCCAATGTACCAAGTTGCAGAAATATTTAAAACTGATTTTGGATGAAGTCAGTCTGTCTACTTTGCATAGATAAAAATTGTGTCTAAAATTACATTACTTCGAAGCTCTGGGTTTCACAAAAAATTAAGTATGATCAATCCTTTCATTGTGATACTTTAACAAAATCTCCTTTTATATGTTCTATCCTAAATGCTAGGGAACCACAGATATGGGGACACCTAAGAAGCACCCTTTCTATTTTTCTCTCTCCCAATCCTGTTCAGATCCTGTAATAAGGCAGAAAAATCACAAGAAAAATATTTGAAAATAATGGTTCCAGAGCAAAATGGCCTAGGCTGTATTCCATGGGACACTCCTGTACAGAGTGACACTAACAAATCTTTCAGGAAAAGCAAGCGCTGAGGTAAAAAATGTGAGTAATTTTGCATATTACTCTTTCTTGGAAATTCACAATTCATATTTGCCTAGTAAATGTTCTGAGAAATCTTGATCGAGAACAACTGTTTCAAGTTTATTTAATTTTCATAACACAAATTTGATTAGCAAGACCTCTTGTTTATTACACTATATATATATATATATATCCATCTCTATTTTATCCAAGAGTAATATTTCCTTGAATATATATTTCTTGAAGTCTCAATAAGACAAATAGCTACTGACTAGATAAACAGATTGGGTTGGTTAGAACAAGGAAAATCATTTTATCATTAAATACCTAGGCACAGTGGCTTCTATGGTCTGCATGAGCAAATTACTGAGTTGGGTGTATGTATTTAATTATTATTTAGATAATTAGCTTATTAATTAATTGTTAATAGAGTCAATAGCACATTTTCATGCCTTCACTGGTGTTGACAAGTTTTAAGCATAAGTTTTCTGGAAACTGTTTTGCCACTATAAGGAGAGAGTGTGACTGAAAGTAGTCAACAATTAAAAGCAAAACCGGGAGTCAGAAAGGAATATCCCAAAACTCAAATAGCTTTTAGTTGAAATTGAAGGTGCCTGAATTTCAGGTATACCTGAAGCTAGGTCTTACCTAGACTTTTCTAAATCTGTCAATCCCCTCTGTTGGTTTTTGTTTTTGTGTTTCGCTTTAGTTAGCTTGAGTTGAGGTTTTGTTACCTAGGTAATCAAAATAACTTTGAAAAACGCAACAGAGAAATGTTATTAAGTAATCTCTATTTTAAATTCCGTGACTTCCTATTACTCAAAAAACTTTTATTTTTGAGAATATGTTTGAATATTTATATACACATACACAAACACATATAGTAATACACATACACATACACACACACACACACACACACCCCACACAGATATATTTTTTCTGAAAGATTGTCTTGGTGGTATGTTTTCTGGGCCTTAGTTATTGCAATGTTATGATTGAATGACAGCTGATGGCCTTTGTTTTTGTTTTTCTTTTTTTGAATTACAGTATTTTCTCTTCTGTATTAAACGGAGAGTACTTCATTATCTGCTCAAATTTCATATCACAGTTAAATCTGAGGCTTGACTGTTTCATTTATCTTGTAAGTAATTTTTTATTAATAAACCTTTAGAAGTATTTCTTTGTCTCTTCAATTTGAAATTTATCAAGTTTACTTATTGCTACATAGATAAATTGCTAGATACACTACCTTATCTCATTATTCACCACATTTAGCTTTTCAGTTATGCAAATGATAAGACACAGGAAAAATATTATTGAGTAGATCGACTTTAGGGAGTAAGGAGCACATTAAATCTTGCTTAAATAATTATCTAAAAGTTTGATAATTGTAAGTAGTCAATAATATTGGATTTTGATTAGATGTAAGTGCAAGTCCAGTTATAAGTATCCAGAAAATGGCATAAACTTTGTTATAATAAAGAGCACTTAACCACATTCTTTGTTGTTTTTTTTAATGTTTACTTTTTTCTGAAATACTACGAAGCTGGTGGATTCTTAAAATTTCCAGTCAGCATTATTTGCGATTTGTCTAAGAACATGGAATAATGTACACAGTAAATCAGAGCCTACTTAATTTAAAAAAATAGTTATGCCTAATGAATGCCACAGCCTGGGCCAGGCTCTCTGTATATAAAATAAACATGGTTTCTGCTTGTCTCATAGATCTTACAGTTTGGTAAGGATTAAAAATGCTTTATAAGGAAATAAATTTATAATTAAAAATGAGAAAAGATGCAAAAAGAAATACACAGGATGCTGTAGATTTGCTCTACAGAGTCAAAAATCTAATTAAAGAAATATACAGGGTGCTGTAGAAAACAATAACAGAGTCAACAATCTAATTGCATAGTAAGTCAAAGTTTCTTCGAAAAAGTGACATTTAAGCCCATAGGAAGATAAGGAGCAAGGCATGTGAAGAAAGGGCACCTGAGCAAAAAGGGTAACTTTTGCTCTAGGACTGGGGCAAGGAAGAACTTAGTGTAGTCAAGTACAAAAAAGATCAACAGAATGTCTGCAGCCCAGGTTTCAAGGTGCAGAAAGTCTGAAGACAATGTGGCAGAGCTCGCCAGGAAACACAATTTTCAGGCATTTGTAGCATGTACAAATTATGCATGTACATAAATGGTAGAATCTGGCATATGGATCAAAATGCTGACATTTTATTTGTGGGTTGCAAGTCCTCTGAGTTGTAAGGCTGAAGAATAAACAGAAGTGAACAAAAGGGAAAAATTAAATGCAATAATTCATAGTGTTGGCCCCTGTTTCTCAGAGAACTCAGAGGAGCACAGTGTGTTTTTCTCAGAAACGGTAACTCAGAAGGGTTTTTTGTTTTCTTAGAGTCTCGCTCTGTCTCCCAGGCTGGAGTGCAGTGGTGCGATCCCGGCTCACTGCAAGCTCCGCCTGCCGGGTTCACGCCATTCTCCTGCCTCAGCCTCCCGAGTAGCTGGGACTACAGGCACCGCCGCCACGCCTGGCTTTTTTTTTTTTTTTTCTTTTTTAGTACAGACTGGGTTTCACCGTGTTAGCCAGGACGGTCTGGATCTCCTGACCTTGTGATCCGTCTGCCTTGGCCTCCCAAAGTGCTGGAATCAGGAGGGTTTTAAGAAAGAAACAAAACATGGCATAGTTTTGGGGAAAGAAAAAAGTGGGGTGGAGGGGGTCATCTGTATGAATCCTTTCCATTTTCTGTTTTTCATTAGTCAAAGTTATCACTGTGAAGAAAGGACATCACTCTACTTTCAGGTTGTGTCGCTGTGCTCTGACATTCTCATGGTTTACTGTTTCATCTAAGTTCAGAAGTGAAAGGATGGTGATAAAATGGCAGAAAAAATGCATAATAGCAAAGAGAGAGAGATAGAGATGTAATTCAAGGACTCAGAAGAGGCACACAGGTTTGTACCTAATATACTATGATGAAAAATTTGGAATTTATGCTCAATGCAATGGGAATATGTTGAATAACACTGAAAAATTGTTGTGATGTGATCAGTTTTACATTTCTAAATGATACTCTGGATACTATGGGCGGATGCAGAGAAGCAGGGAAGCATCTAGTAGGCAGACTGATTAAAAGCTTTTAAAATTGTCCAATTGAACACTAATGATAGTTGAGACTAATCCGTTGGCAGTGGAGGTTAGAAAAAGTGAATGCTTCTAAGAAGTACTTTGAAGGCTGAGTTAGTGCTGTTCACTGATGGATTGACTGTGAAAAATGCAGGATGAAGAAAAATTAAGATGGATTTTATTTCTTGATGAAGTGAAGACTAAGCTAGAAAAAGAGATTTGAGAGTGGGATTTGAATAGAGATTCTTAGTATAACTTTCCCAAATTCCTTTCTTCTCATTATTTTTCATAAAATATGATTGACTTGAAATGGCCTGAAATCTCAAATCTGATTTCTAATAATGAGGTATATTGCCAACCTTCTAAAAATGTTGACATTTTTTTCCTTCTTCCCACCTTTCTCTAGAAAAGGAATTTTAGTTGTTGAAAGTAAGACACATTGAATCTGCATGGTTTCAAAGAATAAGACTTAAAATTTTAACAGGTATTGAATATAAAATGATAGTTGGCCATGGGCTAAGCAGTCTACATATATTATCTCATTTAATCTTCACAATATTTGAGATGTGCATTATTATTCATATTTTCTAGAAACTGACACACAAGAATATTAAGTAACTTTCCCAAGAGAGTTTTAATTATGTAGCGATGCCAGGGTATAAATTAAAGTATTCTGAGCCCAGAATTAAAATTCTTTCTTACTATGTTGTATTGTCCCGTGTGTCATTTCATAGTTCTAGCTACATTTTTCTATGTATTCTATCCAGTTGGTCTAGGTCTAACTCATCTAGACTGTGGTACAGAGCTTCTCATTATAATGGAATAATTTATGGAAAGGAGCACAGCTGTGTGAAGATAAAGGGCTCAGTAATGAATAAACCAGGTGCAGAGACAGACTGGGGAGGCAGAAGGTTGATATGAAATATTGGGATATTAGCATAAAGAATTCCTGAGAAAAAGTACTTTGAGGGAAAACACGTCAATGAAAGTACTCTCAGACTAAGCAGGAACAGGGTACACGGAACAGAGTTTGAATGCATGAACAGAGTGTTTTAGTGAAAATTGAGTGGTGGTCAGATTAGGTGGTAAAGTAGTATAAAGTGAAAGATACTACAGGCATGAAAGTGTACCTGAAAGCTGATGAATTTACTTTGAAATATCTCTGGAGTCACAGAAAAAAAAAAAAAAAAAAAAACTTACTAAAAGCCAAAAAATATCTTTCTAAAAACTAGTTTAGAAAGATAGGCAAAATATTTCAGGAGACTCTTCTGAATTGTTTTCTTTTATTCAAAATATTAATATCATTGAACATGCAGTCTAGCATAATCAGGGAGAATTAAATGTCTTTAATTGTTTAAGATACATAGGATTCTGAGTGAGAAGAGGGTTACTATGTATTTATATTTAATTTTGGCTCTAATTGTATTGCCTTTAATGTTTTTTAAAACGTAACCTGTAATCTAAATTACCAGTTTCAATCAAAAGTTGTCAAAACTCTCTGATAATGTTGGCATAAGATACCTTTATTATATCCATTTTAAAGCATCCACCTGTGAAGAAGCCAATTTTCCTCCCTTAAGTAAGTATACCATGATCAATTAAGAATGAGCTTATTAAAAAGAAACAAACTCATAAAATGAAATGGGAGTTTTTACAACATAATGAAGATAAAAATGCTAAAATTAATTAAGTGGTTATATGTGAATTAAAAAGGTTATAAAAAACAGTAGCAAATGGCCTTCTAAGGTCTCAGGTTTCTGTAAGTGAAAAGCTTGGACTTTGGAGTATAACAGAATTATGGAATTTTGGTCCCATCACTCAACAAATGTAGAATCTTAAATGAGTGTCTTAGTCACTCTGTTATTCAATTTTACCATTTCATTTATTATTAATAGTACTACTACTGATAATAATAACAACAGTAATTACACTTTCCTCATTAACTTTTTTGAGATTTAGATGAGAAAGTATATGATCAAATAAAGTATTCATTAAGCAAATATTCTTTTCCCTTTATCTGGCATCCAGACTGAATTTCTCAGTGCTAATTCATTTTGATATTTTGAAGAGGCTTTTGTTGTGATGAACTCAACAGGCAGACTGGAATAGTTAAAGAAAATGTCAATCTCCTATGAAAAAATGTTATACATATAATATCTGAAGTTATTTGATTTGAAAAGCAAAACAGAAAATATTTGTCATATTTATAGTTTAGATACGGAGTGAGTTTGAGGATAAAGCACTTTATGAAGCCTAGGTAATTTTACACTGATTATCATAACTTAGTGAGAAGAACTTTTGATTTATTATACCTGTCTCCCTAAGTAAGATAAAATGTTTGAACAAAAAGTAATTTTCATCTTCAAGCCTAGAACTGGGTTTAGGGGAAAACAGCCAGTTAGAGATAAGCCTCTTGTGATGTAAGGAGCTGCAGGGAAAAGGATCAGTTAACAGAACTCTTCATATTTTGCTAGAGGAGTGCTGGTGAATTTATAGAAGTGGGACAAGGGCAAGTTCTGTAAAAGGTCTTCACTCTTGCCATAGACTGTACTGAATAACAAATCTATTTATTTAAATTGAGATTACACCCTATTACTTTGGATCTTCTTGGGGGAAAAATAAAAACAATTTATGTCTATGACATAATAAAGCGTAACTATTACAGCATCCACAGAAGTCAAATCCATCCTGAAAGAAAGGATAGATGGCTAGTCTATAAAATATATTTTTATGCAATAATGGGTGAAGGAGAAATAGGTACAGATAATTAATGCCATTGACTTATCTGATCACCTTAAGATAAATAAAATTCCAATTCTTTATGTTTACATGTCTGCCATGAAGACTTAACTGATTCATCTTACTGGACTGAGAATATTTTTACATGATGTAAGCTAGTCGTCTGGGAGAGACAGTTTTCAAATAAAGCAATCAAATTTATGTCTGCTAGGTTTGGCTGTGTCCCCGACCAAATCTCATCTTGAATTGTAATTCTCGTAATCCCCACGTGTCATGGAAGGGACTCAGTGGAAGATCGTTGAATTGTGGGGGCGGTTACCCTCATGCTGTTCTTGTGACAGTGAGTGAATTCTCCCCAGAGAAGATGCTTTTATAAGGGACTTTTCCTCCTGTTGCTCAGCACTTCTTCTTGCTGCTGCCGTGTGAAGAACGATGTGTTTGCTTCCCCTTCTGCCATGATTGTAAGTTTCCTGAGGCCTCTCAGCTCTGCTGAACTGAGTCCATTAAACCCCTTTCCTTTATAAATTACCCAGTTTCAGGTATGTCTTTATTAGCAGCATGAGAATGGACTAATACAGGGTCTTTAATATTTAACAAACATATGATAGATAATAGACAGGAATGTTTACTATGTGCTGACTAATATGCTAGGTGCTCAAGGGACAGTAACAAAAAAGTCAAATCATGGTTCTGGTCCATATGGGTTTCGGAAGTAATGTAGAAGAACTTAATGCTACCAGAATTTACCAAAAGGCAAGTTACCAGAATAGGTACCTTAAGCTGTTATGCGACTTCCATGAGCAAGTAGCTTGTGGAAATGTGGAGTAAGTTTCTCAGTGTTTTTCCAGGAATTGATAAATATATCCTGAGGAGAGGACAAAGCATAGTCACACATTGTTTAAGGATGAAGATAGGTTCTGAGAAATGCGTACTTAGGCCATTTCCTCATTGTGTGAAAATCAGAGTGTACTTACATGAACCTAGATGGTACAGCCTACTACTACAAACCTAGGTTATATGGTACAACCAATTGCTCCCAGGCTACAGACTTGTGTGGCAGGTTAGTGTACTGAATACTGTATCCATCTGGAATACAATGATAAGTATGTATGTATCCAGACATAGAAAAGGTACAGCAAAAATACAGTATTATAATCTCATGGAACCACCATCATATGTGTAGTTCATCATCCAGTGAAATGTCATTATAAGGCATATGCCTATAATTAAGTAGTTCATATACTGAATTAACTAAATCTCTGAACTACTAGATGCAGAACTCGTTGAGAGGGAGACTCTTAACATTAACAAACAGATATTGCACATTTTCCCCTTCTGATGTGATTTGGATCTGTGTCCCCATCCAATCTCATGTCGAATTGTAATCCTTAGTGTTGAAGGAGGGACCTGGTGGGAGGTGATTAGATCCTGTGGACAGATTTCCCGCTTGTTGTTCTCCTGATACTGAGTGAGCTCTCACAAGATCCGGTTGTTTGAAAGTGTATAGTACCTCCCCCTTCTATCTCTTCCTCCTAATGCAGCCACCGAAGACATGCTTGCTTTCCCCTTCGCCTTCCGCTGTGATTCAAAGTTTCCTGAGGCCTCCCAGTCATGCTTTCTGTACAGCTTGTGGAACTGTAAGCCAATTAAACCTCTTTTCTTTATAAGTTACCCTGTTTCAGGTATCTCTTTATAGCAGTGGGAAAAAAGGACTAATACACCATCCTATACTATAGAGAAAACTACAAGACAAGTATTGAGGGGTTGTCCTATAGAGAGTGAAATTTGAAGAGGAACCACACTCACACTTAAGCCCCTCATTAGGAAAGGAGAGAGAGGAAATTTCAATTAGTTCTTCTGACATCAAGAGAAAACTGACTTCTCTGTTCCCACCTGGAATGCCACTGAATCAAAGTGAGGATTTGCTGACCTGCACCAGTGTTATCATACAAAGGGAAGAAAAATGGAGAATGGAGAGGACTGTCTTGGGGTCACTGTTGTGAGCCACATTCATCCCTCCATCTGGTCTTTCATACATCTTCATGTCTTGGTGGATATGGCAGGAGCTCAAGTCCCTGACTACTTCCCACACGGGTCATTCTTCAGGCTCGTGTTTGAAGTGCTAGGGGATGAGAAAATGTCTCCTGCCATGACAAGAAGAAGGCACACTTCCTGATTTGTAGCCGTAGTCTCATAAGAGCTGAAGGAGTGCAACAGGGCGCTTCACTGGAACTGTAGTATAGACCAGTGGGGCTAAAAATGGTACCAAAGTGGGAAGAGGCAGGAAAGAAATACCATAAGCTCACTTTCCACATCCTCCAGTGTCTTGCTGGTGACTGCCCTTAGCTAAATCCCAGTAGAACGTCAGCTGAATGGGGACGTGGGGGATTCAGTGTACGTTGGGCAGCCACCTTGAGCACAAAAAAGGGCAGATGGGTGCACAGAATGGACGCAGAGGGCACCAGCATTTAGAGCAAGACATAGCTACACAGTAGACACTGAATAATATGTGTTGCATGAATAAATTAATGAACCAATATATAATATAAAATTAGCCATGTGGTTGAAAAACTCAGGAGTAAGGAAGAAGAATGAGGTACTTATTATAGAATCATTGATGTATATGAGTGTGTGGTGTCCCAGAAGACAGGGGAAGACAGTGGTCACAGACAAAGTTATTGGTCAATTTCAAGACAATGGGAGGCTGAGAAATATTACATTTTTCCCTGTGTCTGAGAATCATATGAGATCCATTTGCAGAAATCAGAAAAGTTGTGTCATCAGTCAAACCACTCAGCTGCTCTCCGTTCAAGGCAGTGAAATACTTCATGGTTTAATAGCACAGATTTTACAGCCAGTAACCTTTGCTCTACTCTTCGTTAGTAGGATGACCCTCAAAAATGGGCAGAGCAGAAATACTATTTACTTTGCAAATTAGTGAATTTAACAAGGGTTTATAGTTTTAAACCAAAAAGGTGGAGACATGGTGCAAAGTGGGTTCACTGCACCTGTTACGAGTCCCAAGGGAGGGCGCTAAACACCTTTGCCCTCTGTATCATGAGCTGTGCCAATTTCTGTCACTTGCAGAAGTCCAGTGAGGCGGAACACTGACACAACAAGTTCCACGAAGCACATTTATTACTTACAGATAGTAACAAGGGACAATAGAAGTCTCAGATTCATGGGCCAGCCAGTCCCCCAAGGCTCAGGACAGCTGCCCAGGGCACATGCAGTCTTGCACTGCAGCACCCATTTGCACTGCAGTGCGGGACCTCAAAAAGCAGCCCTTCCCATGTTTTGTACTCTGTAGAAACGCAAGTCACTGGTAGGACATCCTGTTCTAGGAGGAATGGGAATAAAGTCCAGGCTGTTCTGGCCAGTTACTTGTTATATCAGAAAGTTGCATTCAGGTTGCAGAGACAAGCCATACCTCCTTATTCACCCAGCTGGCAAGGTTAGATTTGAACCAAACCTAATACATTGATGTAACAGGAAAGTCTTGTCGTTCTGATACTGTGGAGGACTTAAAGCCTCTCTGAAACATGGTTATTGAGATAGGCTGAATAAATGCTCCAAAGACACGAAGACATTCACACTCTGATCTCCAGAACCTGTGAATATGTTATGTGGCAAAAGGAACATTGAAGATGTAATTAAGAAGACCAATCTTAAAATGAGGAGATTATCCTAGTTTAAGTGAGTAAATCCTATGTACTCTCTTAAGCCCTTAAAAACACAAACTTTCTCCAGCTAGAGTTAGAGACCTGAAGCAGAAGTCATAGAAATTCCAGTCATGAGACAAACTTTATACACCACCCACAGGCAAAAACTGGAGCTAATGGAAAGCATGAGACTGAACACTGGTAGCCTATGGGAACTGCCTTTACATCGTATTAGTGATTTAAACAATGGAGGTGTCATTATTTATATTTTCTTTGGGTATCTGGGTCACCTGTTTACGATCCTGAAATTCCTTCCCAAATGTAAAACCTAAAGAGAGAAATTATTGCGGTGATACGCAAACCAGTATTTTCACTTGCATTCTTGTCATTATGCATAGTATCTGTGTTGTATTTCTGACATATCATGAACAGAGAAATTACTAAAGTTGTTTTGGTAGGGCATTGTGTGACCTTGTCTGAAAAATTTCCCTGGGTTACTGTTCACTCTATAGTTATCACAAAAGAGCTACAACTCCTTCAGTTACATGAGCAAAGGAATGTGTGGAGTGAAGGTATATAGAAAAATACTTTATTGAATACTGGTCTAAATCCTTTAAAATGTTTCATTTTTAACCTTGAAAATAACCATAAGAGGTGTGCATGATTATCAACACTTAACAATTGAATTACCTGTGGCTAGTATCAGTCGCTTAGCATGCCCAGGTTAATATCTCTGTTGCATCTAGCTTGCAATGCTTACTTTCTTTATGTTTTTCTTTTTTTGTGTATGCCATCACACAATGTCTATAATCTCATATCTAGGATTTCTCCTAATGGAAGCCTCATCTGTTGTTAATTATTTTTAACAACAAGAAGAGATTAAGAGTTAAATCCTTGGGTTGGTTGAAGCGTTTTCTCTAGGTATAATACTGCAAACCTAAATAATGCCATTTCAATTTAAGAAAACATAACATCACCAAAAATGTGTAAAATGCAAAAGAAGAAAGAATTCAGTAGGGTGATTTTCTTAATATAGCATGCAAGTAAGTGATTTCATAATTAACCGTTCTTGCAGATTCCAGCTCATGCACATATAACTTATCGAGTCCCTATTTCATTAGCTGGCATAGATTAGATGTCTTCTAAGGGCATCTACATTTTGTGCTTCACTGGTGTTATAGAACTCATCACTATGGGATGGATAGGAAAACTCTTTCATTTTGTGTTCCAATGACAGAAGAAAATTACATACTAAATGTTGAACAGAAGAACTCTCTTTGAGTTCAACATCAAAACTATACAAGTGGTTACTGAAGTGTGAGGTTGAAGCTCTTATTCGCTGAATCCATCTTCATGCCAGGAAAAGGAAAAAAGCCAAGATAACAAGCCTACATGGATTTTCCAGTAATATAAATCAATTAAAATTCAGGAGGAGAGAAAACAAAAGTCCAGAGCCACTTATTAATTTGTTTACAGCTGTTTGAATATGTAATATGAAGCAGTAGTTTGGGGAATAGCTGCGGGTTGGGGGATGTATTGATTTTGATGATATTGCTCACAGAAATAGACAAGTGCTTTTGATGTATAAACTGCTACAGTGTAACTTGTTTAGTCTATTGATTCATGTGCTTTGATGGAGTTGTATATGCCTGTTCTGGGACTCGCAGAAAAATGAGATGCCATTTCAGTGTGTGGAATAAAGAGTATATTTAAATGTGAAAAACCAATGGATTCTTCTGTTACTTTACTGGAGCTTTTGTTCAGTTGGTCAAAGTTTTTTGCAGTGGCAACCACAATATCTGCTTTTTAAAGGGAACAAAAACCATGCATCTAAAATAATAAAAATTTGAATCTGCTAAATTAAAATGAAAGATACAATATTTATTGACTTCATAAAAATATAGGAACTTTTTTGGAGGGAATGATAAAATTCTGAGACAAAGCAATAGCTTAAATATCATAGAGACAAAATAACTGAGATATTGAGAGTAAATCCAATATGACAAGGCTCCATTTTTGACAATACAAAAGTAAACATAAGACACCACTTCACAATGGGTTGAAAAGATTTTCATTCTAGGTTGCAAATATTAGAAATTACTTATTTTTGATTTCACATCTTAGGAGAGATGAGGCATTATCTAAAAATAGGCATGGATATTTTAAAACATTTTTTACATAACGTTTGGTATACATGTATTTGAAAATACACTTTTTAAAGTAAGTATTTTCTACTTGGTGCTTCATAACTGAATCACCAAAATGGAATTCCGTTATATATTATTAAGTAATTTTCCAGAAAAGTTAACTAAAATTAGAAAATTTAATAATTATTCAGGTAAAAAATATTCCTGAAAAATTTAAATATTCTGAGCTTTGATTGAAGTCATTGTTAACTTACACCACTCTTCTTTCTTTTCACTGCCACGTAGTGAAAACTACAAAATGTGATTCATTCTTAATTTTATTACACAGAATGTAGCTAGAGAAAATCTGATATATACTGTTTAACATACATATTCAATTACTAATTATGATGGTCAAAGAAGACAGCTGTCCATCTTTAAACATATATGTTTATTAGAGATAAAGCACTTCCTCCACTTAATGTTTTACTTATATTTGAAGATCTTAATAATTAGACTTTGACTCACATGGAGAATTACTAAAATGAGCATATCAATGTTGGGAGACAAATCCTCTGCAGAGTCTGGTGTTCTTGCATGATCTGGGCCTTCTGAGCAAAGGACATGATTAAACACCAGATATGCTTAAAACTAGAATTGGTGTATCCTATTGGAGTAATTTAGAAACAGACTTCCCAGAGGTTTACCATGGTGTTAAAGATCAACTCTTATGTTTCCACTCTCTGGAGACACTTGCCTTCATAGCATAGTAATAAACACAGGACTTCAATGTCTTCTACCCCAGAGGCGATTTACCTATATTTAAGGGTATTGAGTCATCTGTCTGGTTGAAGGGAAGGATGAAAAGATCTGCCAGCAGCCCCATAAAGCCCAGCCTCTCCTAGGAAGGGTCCAAATTTGACCCCCTAATTTTAGGATCTGCACCTGTGGTAGGCTCCAATGCAGGCACAGGTGACATCCAACCATCATCACAGCAAGGCGCTGCTCAGGGTGCAGTTTGTGCTGTAAGGAATAAAACGTCTGTTTCATTTTCTGAACAACTTTTTGACCTTCTATAATTACACACACACACCATATCTATATGTGTATCATCTATATGTGTTTGTGTATGGAATATATATGTGTGTGTATATATATGTACATATGTGTGTGTATATATGCACATACATATATCATACATACACACATACATGAAGTACTGTTGGAATATCTGTGTCAGCAAGTAGAGTAAGATCTTCACAGTTTCTGATTTCACAGCAAACCTTAAATTTACATTTATAAAGTTAATAAAAACAATATTGATTTAAAAAGCATAGATTTTTCAGTTTATAACAACATTAAATATGTGGTACATTGCATAATGACCTTCTCCCCAAATGTCTGAACTCTGATTTCAAAACCTTGTCAATATGTTACATTACCAAGCAAAGGGGACTTTAATATGTGATTAAAGTAGATGTTATGAGATGGGGGAAATTTCCTAGTTTATCATATGAACTCTCAAAAGCAGAGTATCTTTCCCGGCTAACATTAGAGAGAAAGAAAAGAGAAGAAAATGCAGTAGAAGCCCAAACTGTGAGGCAGACTTCACTCTCTGTTGTTCGCTTTGAAGATGAAGAAAAGGGTCCATAAGCCAAGGAATGAAGGAAGCCTCTAAAAGTTGGGAACTGCCCATAGCTGAAAGCCAGCTAGGAATTGGGGACCTCTGTCCCATAGCAGTAAGGAAATTAATTCTGCCAACACCTGAATGAGCAATGAAACAGAGCCCCATGTTTCTAAGGGCTTCAAAAACGAATGCAACTCTATCAACAACTTGATTTTAGGTCAGTGAGAACCATACCAGACTTCTGACCTACAGAACTGTAAGATAATAAACTGTATTATCTTAAGTCATGAAGTTATGGTTATTTTTTAATTTTTATTTTTTTTGAGATGGAGTCTCGCTTGTTGCCCAGGCTGGAGTGCAGTGGTGTGATCTCTACTCACTGCAAGCTCCGCCTCCTGGGTTCACGCCATTCTCCTGCCTCAGCCTCCCGAGTAGCTGGGACTACAGGCGCATGCCACAGTTGTGGTCATTTTTAATGGCATCAATCAAAACTACGTACACCAAGTTTATTTTTGACACTCCATCAAGTTGACTTTGTTCACGATACCCATTTCCCCCTTCTTCCAAGGACAGCCTTCTCATTTCATTTGTGAAATCACGTCTCTCTCATTCCAATCCGTGTGGTTTGGGAAGACTGACAACATTTTTAGCCCTGATTGTCAAATCAAGGTATATATTTTTCTTCTAGAAAATGTTTTAAGTTCAGGGATCCTTTGTGAAAACCAAGGAAACACCAAAGTGTCCAAACACTTTGGTTGAAGTTACTTCTATGCTACATTTCTCTCCCTTTCACAGATGTTGGTAGGGTAGTATTAGAAATCCTGAGACTGTAGCCATCTGGTAGCCATGAGTGAAGAGGCTGAAGCAGTGGAAACCACGAAGAGCTTGAGAAGATATACATCCTTCTGAGGCGATTTTATCTTCTTCCCTCAAGTCTACACATTATTTTTGTTGTTGCTGCTTATTTGAATTTGAGTTTCTTTTCTCTTTCTTGCAGTGAAAACAGTCTAACACATATACCATATGTTACTCTACCCAAATTTTTCATTTAAAATTCTAAATTTGGAGATGAAAATTAAGTAAAAAAAAAGAAAAATCCCTGCAAAACTCTAACATGGTATGTTAAAGGGATTGACTGAGTGGAAGACTGGCCTGTGGTTCTTATTAAAAATGAGTAAATGAGCAATCACTATATACTTGGTGAAGAAGAATCTTTGGGTGTAGACACCAACAATCTGTGTTTTTATAAAATTCCATAATGATTTATGAAACTCACTAAAATTTGAGAACTACTAACTAATGATAACTAATTAAAATAAAATCTACTTGCAGATTGAAATTACCAACATATAAGTTTTTTTTTTTTTTTTACTCGTCGTGTATAACAATATGTTAGAACATATTCATTCATTTAGAGGATTACATAAATGTAATCTTCAAGATTATATATTTGATATTGGTTAACTATTAATAGCATGGTAGACACCTTTTCCTTTTCCTTTTTAATCTTTAGTTACACTAGTCATGCTCCCTTCATATACTTGGCATGTTAATGTAGTAAACTTATGTGTGTTACCCAAGCAGAGCCAATGGGGTATACGCAGTTAGTGTTATAGCCAATGGAAAAAGAAATTAACTGTTCTTTTCCCTTTTATGCTATAGTGTAAGAATGAAGAACTGTGGCTTCCACAACTCTTGGACCACTTCAGGAGTACCAGGAGTTATCAATGTTGGTTACAGGTGGGAAAGGCACTTATCATAACCCAGGGATAGACTCTGCAGAGCAAAAATGTAAAACAAGAAAGACCATGACCTCGATGACATCATTAGAGTCATTCGATTTAGTCTCAACTGGATCCAGAACTATCCTTGGTTTTTTCATTATATAAATAAATAAAACCAGTTTTTTGTCAAGGCTAGTATGAATTGGGTTTTACATTACTTATCACATCTTGACCTAATCTCAAGTTTTCAGGAACACTATGTGGTCTTTTATAAGATTTTATCACTATTTGTTCTTCATAAATAATTTATGCGTATTTCCTCATAACCATGAGGCTCATAGGTTGAAATAAGATTAATGAATGGAGATTTTTCTTTATATATGTATATGATTCATAGATTGCCGGGATGATTTAAAGTAATAGTTCTTATAGTAAGACCTCAAGATCAGCATCTTCTTGTACCCTTGGTAACTTGTTAGAAACAATTTTGAAAACCACTGATTTAAAGAAACAAAAGAATCACTATCATCTAACTAGTTAGTCAGTAGTTTATATGTGGTATGTCATAACAGAAAATAAATTTAATATCACATAGCACTCAATGCTGGTGATCCTTTAGGGAAAATACACTTTTATTGTTTACAGTAACTGTATTAGTCCGTTTTCATGCTGCTGTTGAAGACAAACCCAAGACTGAGCAATTCACAAACGAAAAAGATTTAATGGAGTCACAATTCCATGTGGCTGAGGAGGCCTCACAATCATGGTGATAGGTGAAAGGCATGTCTCACATGGTGGCAGACTAGAGAAGAGAACTTGTGCAAGGAAACTCCCCTTTGTAAAATCATCAGATTTCATGAGACATATTCACTATCATGAGAACAGCATGGGAAAGACCTGCCTCTATGATTCAGTTACCTGCCACCAGGTCCCTGCCATAACACACTGGCATTGTGGGAGCTACAATTCAAGATGAGATTTGGGTAGGGACACAGCTAAACCATGGTCACCCCTTGCCCCTCCTAAATCTCATGTCCTCATATTTAAGAATCAATCATGCTGTCACCAAAAGTCTTAACTCATTTCAGCATTAACTTAAAAGTTCACAGTCCAAAGTTCCATCTGAGACAAGGCAAGTCCCTTTTGCCTATGAGCCTGTAAAATCAAAAACACTTAGCTACTTCCTAGATACAATGGGGGTACAGGCATTGATTAAATGCAGCCATTCCAAATGGAATAAAGTGGCCCAAACAAAGGGGCTACAGGCCCCATGCAAGTCTGAAATACAGAAGGACAGTCAAATCTTAAAGTTCCAAAATGACCTCTTTTGACTTTATGTCTCACATCTAAGTCACACTGATGCAGAAGTGGGTTCTCATGGTTTGGGGTAGCTCTGCATCTGTGGATTTGCAGGGTATAGCCTCCCTCCTGGCTACTTTCACAGGCTGGCATTGAGTGTCTGCAGCTTTTCCAGGCTCAAGGTGCAAGTTGTCAGTCCATCTACCATTCTAGGGTTTGGACAACAGTGGCCCTCTTCTCACAGCTCCACTAGACAGTGACCCAGGGGGACTCTGTGTGAGGGTGCCCATCCCACATTTTCCTTCTGCACTGCCCTAGCAGAGGTTCTCTATGAGTGCCCTGCCCCTGCAGCAAACTTCTGCCTGGACATCTAGGTGTTTACATATATCATCTGAAATCTAGGTGGAGGTCCCTAAACCTCAATTCTTCTGGGCACCCACAGGCTCAACACCACATGGAAGCTGCCAAGACTTGGGGCTTGCACCCTGTGAAGCAATGGCCAGAGCTGTACCTTGGCCCCCTTTAGTCATGGCTGGAACAGCTAGGATACAGGGTACCAAGTCCCAAGACTGCACACAACAGAGGAACCCTGGGCCCAGCTCATGAAACCATGTTTTCCTCCTAGGCCTCTGGGCCTATGATGGGAGGGGCTGCTGCAAAAATCTCTGACATGCCCTGGAGACATTTTCCCCATTGTCTTGGTGATTAACATTTGGCTCCTTGGTACTTATGCAGATTTCTGCAGCTGACTTGAATTTCTACTCAGAAAATGAGTTTTTCTTCTTTATCACATTGTCAAGCTGCAAAATTTCTGAATTTTATGCTCTGTTTCTCTTTCAAAACTGAATGCCCTTAACCGCACCCAAGTCACATCTTCAATACTTTGCTGCTTAGATATTTCTTCTACCAGCTACCCTAAATTATGTCTCTCAAGTTCAAAGTTCCACAAATATCTAGGGCAGGGACAAAATGCTGCCAGTATCTTTGCTAAAACATAGCAAGAATCACCTTTACTCCAGTTCCCAACAAGTTTTTATCTCTATCTGAGACCACCTCAGCCTGGATTTCATTGTCCATATCATTATCAAAATTTTGGTCAAAGCCATTCAACAAGTCTCTAGGGAGTTCCAAACTTTCCCACATTTTTCTGTCTTCTTCTGAGCCCTCCAAACGGTTCCACTCTCTGCCTGTTACCCAGTTCCAAAGTTGCTTCTACATTTTTGGGTATTTTCAGCAGTGCCCCACTCTACTGATAACAGTTTACCATATTAGTCCATTTTTATACTGCTGATAAAGACATATCACAAACTGGGCAATTTACAAAAGAAAGAGGCTTAATGGACTCACAATTCCACATGACTGGGGAGGTCTTACAATCATGGCAGCCGGTGAAAGGCACATCTCCTATCAGGGCAGACAAGAGAAGAGAGCTTGTGTGGGGGAACTCTCCTTTATAAAACCATTAGATCTCATGAGACTTACTCACTCTCATGGGAACAGCACAAGAAAGACCCACCCCATAATTCAATTACCTCCCACCATGTCCCTCCTACTATGGGTGGGAATTTTGAAAGCTACAATTCAAGATGAGATTCGGGTGGGGACACAGGCAAACCATATCAATAACATAATTTGAAAAGGAAGAAATAGACAACATTTTTTCAAGATAGGTTATTGATAAGATGGAGAAATGTTTCTCTTGATACATATACTATTTTCTCAATCATACTTGAGTGAATTATGGTAGCTTATTTTTAGCTCTGCACATAAATTTTCCCATCTTCTTTATTCTAGTTAAAGAAAACTGATACAACACACTGAGATAGACTTGTCTCAGGTCTAGCTATGCCCCATACATCTTTTATTGGCAATATTAGCTGGTCTAAGGGATAAGCAAATTACAAAGTATCCACAGTTTTGTTGTTGTTGTTGTTTTTCCTTTTTCAGAACTACTGTGCAAACATTGGAAGGCTAAATTATTGTTTTTTCCATTGATCTAAAACTATACTTTGAACCATTTAGGGAAAGAACTTGGTAGAATAAAGCCAAGTAAAGGTAAGCAAAAGTGATATGCAGATATGCAAAACAAAAACAAACCAAAACTAGAAACAAAAGCACTAGTACAAATCTGAGATATTTCTTTGATCTTGTGAACTATTTTTGTACTTAGCAGTTAAGAACAATTTTTTTGCTAATAATTTGACTTTCATGTCTGTCGTTTGCCAATAAAATAATCTTTAATTATATGCATAAACAAAGACTACAAAATATGCATATATTTAATAAGGTAGAACTTAGTATATTAGTGTTCACCATTTTGCCCAGTGAATTTTATTAATCTTTTTTTTTTCATAATTGGTAACTTTATCCAAGTTTGCTGATTCTTGACCTGCTTACCAATATCAAAATGATTTGGATGTTCTCAAAGACACCAATTATTTTCTTAATAACCATTATAAAAATAGTATTTAAATAATCTGATCTTTAAAAGTAACTGCATGAAAACAAAGATATACTGGTTATTCTTTCATTTACATTTATTTTAATTCTAAAATATTATTTCTAAAGCAGTATATTTAATAGTTACCAATTTTTGTTAATTTTCTTTATGTATAATAAAGTTACCAATTTTAAAAAATTTTCCTTTATGTATGATAAAGAATTCTTAAATCTGATTTTGAATCATTTGAAAAATTTTTCACTTCCTTGATGACATTGTTTGCTGCCCACACCAAAAATATTAATTTGGATGTAGTCTAACTTATTTATATTCTTTTTTGCTTGTGCTTTGATATTATATATAAGAATACCTTAGCTAACTCAAGTTAATAAAGATTTACTTCCTCATTTTTTTCAAGGAGTTTTGTAGGTTCAACTCTCACATTGAGTCTGTAATCTATTTTGTTAGTTTTGAGTGTGATGAGAGGTCAGTCTCCTTCTTCGTTCTTTTTCATGTTGATAACCTATTATCCCAGCACAATTTATTATAAAGACATCTTTTACTTTATTAAATTGTCTTGTCACTCTTGACTATCAATGAACCATAAATTCTTAATATGATTTCATTGATCTGCAGTTCTATCCTTATGCCAGTACCACTGTCTCTTGATTACTGTATCTGGTAGTAATTAAAAAGCTCTGCAATTTGTTCATTGGTTTCAAGGTTGTTTTGGCTACTCAGTTTTTCTTGCATCTTTATATAAGTGATATTTGTAATAAAATACAGCTGAAATTTTGATAAGTATTGTGTTTAACTTATAGACCAAAGTAAGAGCATTGTTACTTGAATGATATCATCTTCTTATTCATGAATATAGGACTTATTTATTTAGACATTTAAAAATATTTCAAATAGTATATTGTACTTTTAGTTTAGAAGTGACTCATTTTGTTAAATTTGTATTATTTTATTCTTTTTGATTGTATTGTAAATGGAATTATTTACTTAATTTCATTTGGAAATGTTTATCACTACTGTATAGAAATAATATAGATTATTATTTAGTGATTTTGTATTATACTAATTTACTGAATTTGTTTATTAATTATTTAAGATTTTCTATATAAAAGTCATTGACAAGTGGAAATAATTTTATTTATTTGTTTCCAATTTCAGCTTTTTATTTATTTTTTCTTATCTAATTGCACTGGCTAGAATTTCTAGTTCAATATTAAATCAAAGTACTGAAAACAGATATCTTTGTCTCGCTCCTGAACTCGGGGGAAGCATTCCACCTTTCAATGTTAAGTACAATGTTTGTTGTGTGTTTTTGTTGATACCTTTTGTTAAGTTGTGCATGTTTCTTATATTTACAATTTGTCAGTATTTTGAAAGGATCTTGTCAACTGTTTTTACTCTAATATAGATGCGATATTTAAATATGTATTTTTAACTAACCTAAGTCAACATTGAAATACTATTATTACATTTCGTGTATAGATACTTCATACCTGAGTATTTTCAATTCTTCTCCTCACCCTTTGTGAAATTACTGTTATTAATTTTACTTCTCTTCATGTTATATTTTCTCACATGTTGTTATTTTATTTTATCTTTAGATTAAATATGATTATGAATAAAACAAGATTACATTTTACCTTCATTTTTTTCTTCCCTGATACTTCTCTCTTCTTTGTATAGATCCAAGTCTCAGATATATGTTTTTCTTATGCCTGAATAACTTTTCACATTTTTTTCAAGAAAGGTTTGCTATCAATGAATTTTCTCAGTTTTTGTTTAACAGAGAAAGACTTTATTTCTCTTTCATTGTTGGTAGATAATTTTGCTAGATATGGAATTCTAGGTTGGGTTATTTTTCTTGTATAAATCTTTTAAATATTCCACTCTACTTATTTGCTTGCATGGTTTCTGATGAGTCGTCCATAGTTCTTATTTCTGTTCCACTATAGGTCTTCTCTGGTTTCCTTAAAATATTTTCCTTGGTATTTGGTTTTCTGAATTTTGAATATTATATACTTTTGTGCTTTGTTTGATTCATTTTTGTTTCTTTTTCTGTTTTCCTTTCTATTTATCCTGATTAATGATTTCTGAACTTTCCAGATTTGTGATTTACTGTCTGTCATTAATTTTGAAATGACCTGGCCATTATTGCTTCACATATTTCTTCTGTTCCATACTCTTTTTCTTCTTCTCTAAATTATATATATGTTGCTAATTTTGAAATTGTGCCACAGTTCTTGCATGTTCTGTTAGTTTTTTCTTTCATTTTTGTTGTTGTTGTTGTTGTTCTGTTTGAATTGCAGTTTGGAATGTTTCTATTGACCTAGGTTATGGTTCATGAATTATTTCCTCAGCTATGTCCAGTCTACTGATGATCTCGTTATAGGCATTCTCCATTTCTATTACAGTGTTTTTTATTTCTAGCATTCCATTAATTCTTTATTACTTTCAATCTTTCTGCTTGCAGCACTAAAATGTGCTTGCATGTTATCTAATTTTTTTTCATTAGTTCTCTTAACATATTAATCATAGTTATTTAAAATCCCCATCTGATAATTCCAAAGTCTGCATCATATCTGAATCTGACTCTAATGCACAATTTGGCTCTTCAGTCTACATTTCTTTTTTGTCACTTGGCATGGCTTGTACTTTTGTTGTTGTTGTTGTTGGAAGTCATACAGTATGTATTAGATAAAAAGAATGAAAGTAAGTAGGTCTTCAGTGTAAGGTTTTATGTTACTCTGGCTAGGAGTTGGACTGTGTTTAATGTTTGCTGGATGCCAGACACTTCAGATGTTTCCAGTGTCTTTCTTTTGGTACTCTATGTTGTCTTTGAACTTTCTGAAGATCACCTCTTGAGATAGAGGCTGCATCACACAGCTCTTCAGATGTACTTTATTTTTAATGTACTGGATCCCTGTTGGGATGGTGATAAGGTACATTGGAAGGGGAATCACAAGTGCTTCTTCAGTGGTATCACTTCTGCCCCCTACTGCCTTTCTTGGCTGTAGCATTCCCAACCTATGTCCTTGAAGTTCTAACCCCTATTGACTATGTTTTTATCACACTTCAGGAGAAAAAGACTAGAAAGAGATTGAGTGGGAAGAATCCCCTTCCTCCATCTGCAATAAGGCTTTGGAAAATTTTTCTCTGGAGAGTAGCCTTCTTATTATGGAGAAAGTTCTGGATGTGTTTTACAATAATTGATTTTCCCTTTTTCTTGACAAATATGCAAGGGATCTTTCCTGAATCTTCACTGCGAAAACCTGGTGGGGCCACTTGAGGTAATGCCAATAACAAATGGGTGTCACTCCTTCAAGAATGGGTTCCCCAAGAGTTCATCACTCATACTAGCTCACATTCAGCCTTCAACAATTCGTCAATACTGCCATTTGAGTGCTCCCATACTTGTGACAGCACAAGCTGGTCAGCATTTGAATTCAAAAAGGGGAATATAGGAAAACAAGTCTTTTGTTTGTTTTAAAATTAGTATTATGGGCCGGGTGCTGTGGCTCACGTCTATAAACCCAGCACTTTGGGAGGCTAAGGTGAGTGGATCATCTGAGGTCAGGAGTGCAAGACCAGTGTGGTCAACATGGTGAAACCCCGTTTCTACTAAAAATACAAAAATCAGCCGGGTGTGGTGATGTGCACCTGTAGTCCCAGCTACTCAAGAGGCTGGGGTAGGAGAATTGCTTGAACCTGGGAGGCAGATGCTGCAGTGAGCCAAGATCGCAGCACTACAATCCAGCCTGGGCGTCACAGTGAGATTCCATCTCAAAAAAAAAAAAAAAGAAAATAGTATTATAAAAGACTGATTAATGTTTTTATACTATTTTTAATTAAATGAATATTTTTAAAAGAATACTTATGAACTTTCTTTTTAATCATGACAATGTCTAAATTTATATCTTCATCTTCATCTGAGTTTTCTCTATAGTGTCCCAAAATATTATTATTATTATACAATTTTGATGTCCTAGAATTAAAAAACAACAAAAACATCAAAATTTCTCTCAGTAACTCCATCAAAATTGCTCCTACTTCTATGTTCTAAATGTCAATTTTTAAAACAAATAAAAACCTAGTCAGCTAGCAAACAACCTGGGATTTAGACTAGTCTCCTCCTGTTGTTTCTCTCTTGGGAAACATTTGATCACTGGTCTTCTAAATTTCATACTCCCCATCCTCTCCCATGATATTATTCATGTAGCACCCGAGGTCTACTTGAAAAATGTAAACCATATTATGTCATTGTGGTCTTCAAATTCTTTAATATTTCCTCATCAATAAAATAGTTCACCATGGTCTTTGATGTTTGTGTAAATAATTGACATTCACAGAAAATCTAAGGCTTTGTTACCTTCAGGGTACCACTCTGGCAAAATACAGATAAAGTCTCCTATGTGTGTTTGAAAGTCTGATGCAGCATGGCTCTACCATCATGACCACAGTGTATTGTCCTATGGATCAATGACTGAGCCAAAAGCAAGAATCTGTAGCCTGGGTATTAATGAAGACCCACACACATCGGTGTGGTTTGAGAGCTCTCGTATGAATGCAAAACTCTAAATGGTGTTTCTGCCTTTATTAAACATGGATGAGACACTCTCAATGGCTATTTCTCTTTTGTGAAGTGTGATACTGATATGTAAGGAGGAGAAAATCAAAACACAGACATTTAAAAGAATCAGAATGGATACAACTTTACCAAGTAAACTGGGCAACTACCTCTTGTGTTGTGTATTGGAATACGAGGAGGCACTGGTGGCATTCTCCACGAGTTCTGCTGTTCCCTGCAGCTTTGGAAATCTGAATTTCACAAGAATCTTTACTTTTATTGAAATGCTTTTGTTTATAATTTCTTACATATCCGATATGCACTTAAAGTACATTCACATCACACACAAGCAGAATTAAGAGTCTAATAATTATTTATTTTTATATTAGCTTTCAGACTTATTCTCCTTTTAGTCAGAATTTAAAATAACGCATCATAACTCAATAGAATGTAAGTGCTGTTTCAGTTCATGTCAGGAAGCCAATGTGAGCCTTAAAAATATTAGGTTAGTAAATAACATATCACATTAACTTAAAACTAACACTGACTTCAGACAAGTCTTTGAGATAAATAGATATCTTGATATGTTTATAACATTTCAAAGTAAACAGATTTAACAAAAAAGTATTTTATAAATTTATAAAACAAAATTTAAAAACCAATAATCATTCTTTAATTACATGGTAACTGAAAATTGCAAGGTTTTTATTACTAAATGATTGTACTTAAAATTATGTGGATTCTGGTTCAAAATTCAATTTTTGAACTCTGATTAAAAGGAAAAAACAATAATACAATGATGTGCTCATTTGTAAATATATATGTCAATTAGATATGAAAATTTATAATGTTATTTAGACTTTTTGCCCTATCTAAAAATCTGGAAAAGATTTCCATCAAAATATTATGAAGAAAAATAAAATAGACTATGTATACATGCTTCATATAAAATAGCAAGTAATTATAAGCTTTAATAAATAAATAATTTTACTTTAATAGTTAAAAAGAGTGTTTAATTTTGCAAATGATGCAGATTTAGTGTTTTATCACTCTGTAACTTAAATGCCTCTGTGGAAAACTATTTCATCATGAAAAATATACATAACAAAAAAATATTTAAAATGTTTTAACATCTGTTTGTGAATCTTGTTTCATATGCTTGTATTGTAATTCAAATAATAAAACATTGTACATACACATATATGCATATTTTTATATGTATCTTTTACTTCCAAGTTATTTTATAACTAAAAATGTTATGTGGAAAATAGAAGGCAACAAACATGAGCTTTCACTGACAATAGTTGGAAATTTTCAAGTACAATCAGAGAAAAATATGAAAAACAAACATCTATGTTAGTTATAAGAAAACTGGGATGTATGAATCAGGGAAGATGTCTGTGAATTCTAAAGACATACTCACTATAAACTAACTGACCTCATTACCGAGTATTAGACTAGACATTTTAAACAAGAGAACACTCAATTTTAGAAGGTAGGAAAAATCTTAAGAGATGAAAAGGCATAATTCAGTCATCTGGCACATAGATTCATATACTACCGTATTTATATTACTTTCCTTTATTTTCCTTCCTTGTAACAAAATATCAGGAAATAAATACAAGCAATATATTAATATTTATTTCCAATTACCAACACTTAAACATACTGCAGTAATAGAAAAATAATACCTTATTCTTATGATTCTTTAAATCCATTAATAGTATTTTGTATTTTCTCAAAACATTGCATGTTGAATGTCAAATATACTTTTTTCACAGTAACTACTATGATTAATAAATAATAATTTTTTGAAAAATTGGAATGAAGGAGTTAAAATGACATGCTGTTTGATTTTTATAGAAGAATCAGAAGGAGATTCTGATGCAAAGACAAGATGTATTCCTTGGGATTCCAACCATTAAGCCAATGTGACTGCCTAAGAGGAATTTTACATTCCTCTAACATAAACAGCCATATTCATTTGCAGAAAATGATACACATATATAGCATATTACCTGGTCCACCAACATGGTGCAATAGCTATCTTGATATTGTGAAAGGGTCTAAAAATTAAATGTTGCAAATATACTAAATGAAAGAAGACCAAGAAGTGAAAGAAAAAAAATGAATTACTTTGTAATGTTTCTCTTTTGAGAATAAAACATAAAGTACTAAAAATATTTATGAGGAAAAGTAGTATTACTCTTAATTCAACGGGAAATAAAAGACTGAGTAAAAGAAAGGTGATAATGGGGAGAAAACAATAAACATCTATGGTTTTTATTTGTAATTTCTGAAGGTATTCAAGGGCTTCAAAACTATTACAAATCTAACATTATAAAGTAAGAAAAAATATACTTAATTTTCTCTTTTGTTAAGTAATATTTTTAGATTTATTAAAATTATTTTGAGGCATAGGTTTGATATCATAATTTACTTGATTAATTTCCTTTGATAGAAAATGAGTTGTTGATAGTTTTTCATTAATGTAACAATGCTGAAATGAATAAAAACTAACCTTTGAAAATATGACTGATGCTCCAGAAAGCTAAAGTTTGAAATATATGAAGTTGTTGGTTTTTGATCATTTGGATGTGCAAAATGGAAGTTTCAGATTGTTCATCTTAACATGACTAGTTCTTTGTTTTCATCGACAAGGAAATTCCTCTAGTTTAGAGAAGATAACAGCTTGTGAAATTTCAGTTAGTTAACCAGTATGAAAATATAGAATTTGAACTCAGTTTGAGGAACTAAAAACCTGCTTTGATTTCCCTTACAAAGCCACATGTGTTCAGTTCTTCAGCCTGGTCAGTACTTCATTAAGCTAGTTTTGATTATCAACAGATGTCTGCATTAAGTCCTGCTATGTAAAGTATTAGGCTAAAACATGTAAAGTTATGCCAACAGCTATAAGCAATGATTTTATAATTTGTACTGCACAATATTGCCTGAGAATAGTGTCATAATTTAAACTTTTTTAACTTTATATATATATACACATATATATCTCACATATTAGAGTTCTTTAAAAGTCTTAATGCAAATGGATCATACAGCTACCTTACAATAGGTAATAGCTACATGTTCCAATTTTATCAAAATAGTCTCTCACTGTATATTCTATATTTAAACAGAAGCCACTATGTACTATGTTAAATTATACAATGTTTTCCACATAACCTGGGAGAACTGCTCCCTAATCACCAATCTTTCTTTCTCTCTTTGTTCTCTTGTTTGGTTCCGCCATCTGCTTAATCTACTTTGTGAAGAAAAATACAAGATAGTTTGTTGTGTATTTATACTAATTATTTGGGTTCCTCAAGCAATCATATAGCATAGTATGTCCCTTATGTATTGGGTAGCACCTCTTCTCAATTTTGTATCATTGTGTGTTTTTCTGATTACATATAGCTGATTCATAATCAGTCATTTGTGAAAAATTGCCCATTCTCCCTTCAGTTAAAGGAGTTCTAGTTTGGAAAACAAACCAACAAACAAAATTAGATGCATTGGATTAGAGTATACAGTGATAACTGAAATTCTGCATGTAATATCCCATCAACTGCTTGGCTTCCTTCCAATTACTTGGTTTTAGGTTTATAATCGGCTTATCCTACTCATGTATTTAACATGGCACAAAGAGATTGTACGTTTCCACATCTATTTTCATACTTTGCTTTGGTTGCTCTGTGGAAGGTATGCAAATCTAAAGTCAAAGGTACAAGAGCTTATCTAAGTGTGAGGTCAGATATGAGTATTTTGGTTACTCGTATCTGAGACTACACTCAGGTTGCATCTAATTATCTCATGAATGATGACAGTGTATGTCTATAATTGCCTTCTCCCCAAGAGTGCTGCTGGTTCACTGACTCATTAAGTATGACCATTTGCTGTATTTTGTATTGTGGAAGGGCAATCTGGCAACAGACCACTGATGCCGAAGGGCAAGAAGCTAACCCTAACCACTGTATATGAGAGACAGAGAAGTTTGTAGAACCCAAATAAAATTAATATCATTTAAATGAAGAGGAATTGAGAAAATTCATACAGTTTACTTTGAAATGAAGCAAATATGAACCAAAATGTCAGGGTATCATTTAAATATTTTATTAATTATAATTTATAACAAAATATTATTCAGATAATTGCAATAAATATTTAAGAATCTTAAAGATATTACCCAGTAATTGACTATCTTCATACAGGACGTAAACTTTTAGCATTGACACCATGAAAATATTAACACAAATGCCTCTATCAAATAATAATAGTTAACGTTTACTGAGTACTTATCTTTTTCCAGAACTGGCATAAGTTCTTGTATATATTAGCTTGCTAATCATCACAACAAACCTAAAAGGTAGCATTACTCTCGTTATTTCTGATAAGGGAACTAAATCACAGAGCAGGAAAGTAACACCCAAAACACAATAAAGTTGCAAGTCAAAGCTAAGCAATTTGGCTATGATCACTGCTCTCTACTGCTATCCTAGACATTATCTCAATTATGTTGTTGTTTTAATTATTTTATATACCATGTACCCATTTCTGAGCTCTCTGCAATGAGGTTTTGAAAATAAGTTGACATAAAATCTGGTTGTGAAAAGAAGGATAACACATGATATGTTTGGGTAATAGTCATTATATGATAACATACTAATTGTAATTTTTAATAAAAGAATGATTTGGAGAGGATCAGTCAGGTTCCCTAAGGGAAGTACTGACACTTTAATTAGCCTTGAAGAAGACAAAACTTTTGTATAATCAAAGACGGAAGGCAATTCAAACAGGTAGAGTTCAAAAAATATAAAACAGTATGAATAACAATAAGAATAGGATATATTAGAGGCGTATTGACTTTTTATCCCTCAAACCCTGGTCATTTTTATTACCTTTTTAAGAAAATTCTCATGGTTCACATCTTACCCATAAATTCTTCCTAGATTATGTCTTACCAAAACTTTTGAGATGTGCCTATAGATTATAAACCTCACCTAACTTATACTCATCACTTGGTGCTTTCAGTTTTATGTCTGTACATGGGCATAGAAAACTTGGCACTCGCAGTTTCTTTTAAAGAAAGAAAATTAATATGATAAATAAGCTGAATGAAAATATGCATGGTCAGAAATTAGATGAAACTATAAATTAATGAGGCTGGCTTTATTACAGGGCTTCACAATGACCTTGAAATTATATCTTAAAGAAAAGCTTCAGAAATATTGTGGGCATGAGATTTCTTTAACAAGAAATTATTAGTTTCTTCATTATTTGAAGCTGCAGCAAAATTCTAAAGCCTGTGAAGATAACATTATACAATAAAAGCTAGAAGATCAAGGGGCTATACTTCAGTATTTATCGTATCTCAATGATTTTTAAAAAGGTATCTATGCTTGAATATCTGAATGAACTAAGGCAATTACACTTGCACTAAAACTGTAGCTCTGACCTTTGTGCCAACCAAAGAAAATAAAGAAAACCATAGATTACAAATCTCTTTCTAAAATTAATGGCTAGTTTTCCAAAGTGAACTTTTTGAGTATCTGTATTTAAAACTTTATTACTGTGTACCTACATTTCATATATTTACCACCTTGATGGGCTATCATGAGTAGAATTACTAGAGGTAAAAGATTAGTAAACATTTGCTGCCTGGTTGATATTGAGTGTAGCTAGTACAATAGTGACGCAAATTAAACTTCGTAAGCTCATAAGCCACCTGATCATTAATGCCATAGATTTTTGGGTGGGGTGGTAATTTCAGTTTCTTCTTAGAAGTTAAATATGAATGCTAAAATAACCTAAAGAAAGCCTAATTTCAAAAATTTATGTTTACACAAAATGACCTAAAGTTCTTTTTTAAATAAATGTCAAGCATTTAAGATATATCAGAACATATGTATATCTATGTGTTTTAGACTTTAAACAAAATATACAAGACACATTCTTTAAGAAAAAGATTAATACTGAAACAATCAAACTGTGTCACTTTAATAATCTTCTGACAGACACATGGGAGTAGGCAAAACTATGAATCCTTGATTCGAGTTGAGGGAACTAATTGAAAAGCAAAATAAAAGGGAAAATGATGGTAATAAAATTAAATATAAATTAATATCTATTTATTTTTTACACATAGTGTGCACTTCATCCTAGCTTGTGTTTTACTTGTTTTATATTATTTTAAATGATTTTTGCTTAAGTCATGTAACAAAAAGATCTGTTCAGTTGAAATTACCTAGGCCCTTGTTACTCAAACTGTGTCACTTTGACCGGCTTACCAAAACTGGAAAGTCTCAGGCCCTGTGCCAAACCTAATAAATCAGATTCAGTGCTTACTAACCTTCACACTAAAGTTTGAGAGGCACTGTTTCAGGACATTTTATTCTAACTAAAAATAGCCTGAGATATCAAGTTTCTGCAGTTGTGCAAATCCTTATCTTCTTTTTTCATTCTTAATGTAAAAGCACCTTGAAACCAGTGCTCACATTCATATTCTCAACAATGTGTACTACTTTCATTAAAAGAATTACTTTTAAAATGAATAAATGCATGAATTACTAATACATATTTTCCCTTTGGTTAAAGTGGGAAAACGTTTTACAAAAAGATAAAGAAATTGAAGCTAAATCTGCCAATGAATTTCAGAGGACTAGAAGAACTGATGGTGACAGAGAGAAAGATCTGTTTCTTAGGAGTATAAGGACTCACAAGACCAATCCAATTCCATTAACTTTCATGTGCCAGTCCCTGAAGCTCTGTAATTTGATGAAGCATTCCTAGCAAGTAAAGCAGAAAAGTAACTTATATTCCTTTCTTTTTTGATTTTAGCGAAGGAGTCAAAATGAACAAAGATAAACAAAATGGAAGAACTATGGTTAGATTAAGAAAAAAGAGGGAGAAAAGTCAAGAAGGCTGAATAGGAACAGCTCTGGTCTGCAGCTCCCAACAAGACCTACACAGAAGACGAATGATTTCTGCATTTCCAACGGAGGTACCCAGCTCATCTCACTGGGATTCGTTAGACAGTGCGTGCAGCCCACGGAGGGTGAGCAGAATCAGAGTTGGGGGGTTGCCTTACCCAGGAAGTGCAAGGGATTGGGCAACTCCCTCCCCTAGCCAAGGTAAGCCATGAGGGACTGTGCTGTGAGGGACAGTGCTATCTGGCCCAGATACTATGCTTTTCCCACTGTCTTTGGAACCTGCAGACCAGGAAATTCCCTCGGGTGCCTACAACACTGGGGGCCTGAGTTTCAAGCCCAAAACTGGGCGGTCATTTGGGCAGACACCAAGCTAGAGGCAGGAGTTTTCTTTTGTACCCCAGTGGCTCCTGGAACACCAATGAGACAGAATAGTTCACTCCCTTGGAAAGGGGGCTGAAGCCAGGGAGCCGCGTGGTCTTGCTCAGCCTACCCACCCGGACGAAGCCCAGTAAGCTAAGATCCACTGGCTTGAAATTCTCGCTGGCAGCACAGCATTCTGAGGTCAACCTAGGAAGCTCAAGCGTAGTGTGGGGAGCAGCGTCTGCCATTACTGAGGCTTGAGTAGGCAGTTTTCCCCTCACAGTGTAAAGAAAGCCCTGGGAAGTCTAGACTTGGCGGAGCCCACCACAGTGCCACAAAGCGACTGTAGCAAAATTGCCTCTCTAGATTTCTCCTCTCTGAGCAGGATAACTCTGAAAGAAAGCCAGCAGCCCCAGTCAGGGGTTTATAGATAAAACTCCCATCTCCCTGGGACAGAGCACCTGGGGGAAGGGGTTGTTGTGGGCACAGCTTCAGCAAACTTAAACTTTCCTACCTGCCCACTCTGAAGAGAGCAGAAGATCTCCCAGCACAGCACTCGAGCTCTGCTAAGGGACAGACTGCCTCCTCAAGTGTGTCCCTGACCCCTGTGCCTCCTGACAAGGAGACACCTCCCAGAAGGGCTTGACAGACACCTCATACAAGAGAGCTCTGGCTGGCATCTGGTAGGTGCCCCTTTGGGATGAAGCTTCCAGAGGAAGGAGGAGGCAGTAATCTTTGCTGTTCTGCAGCCTTTGGTGGTGATACCCAGGAAAACAGGGTCTGCAGTGGACCTCCAGCAAACTCCAGCAGACCTGCAGCAGAGGAGCCTGACTGCTAGAAGGAAAACCAACAAACAGAAAGCAATAGCATCAACATCAACAAAAGGGACAACCACGCAAAAACCACATCTGAAGGTCGCCAACATCAAAGACCAAAGGTACATAAATCCAAGAAGATGATTAAAAACCAGTGCAAAAAGACTAAAATTTCCAAAAACCAGAACGCCTCTTCTCCTCCAAAGGATCACAACTCCTCGCTAGCCAGGGAACAAAACTGGACTGAGAATGCGTTTGACAAATTGACAGAAGTAGGTTTCAGAAGGTCGGTAATAACAAACACCTCTGAGCTAAAGGAACATGTTCTATTCCAACACAAGGAAGCTAAGAACCTTGATAAAAGGTTACAGGAACTGCTAACTAGAATAAGCAGTTTAGAGAAGAATATAAATGAACTGATAGAACTGAAAAACACAGCACGAGAACTTTGTGAAACATAAATAAGTATCAGTAGCCGAACTGATCAAGTAGAAGAAAGGATATCAAAGATTGAAGATCAACTTAATGAAATAAAGTGTGAAGACAAGATTAGAGAAAAAAGAAAGAAACGGAATGAGCAAAGCCTCCAAGAAATATGGGACTATGTGAAAAGACCAAACCTACATTTGATTGGTTTACCTGAAATTGATAGGGAGAATGGAACCAAGTTGGAAAACACACTTCAGGATATTATCCAGGAGAACTTCCCCAAACTAGTGGAACAGGCCAACATTCAAATTCAGGAAATACAGAGAACACCACAAAGCTATACCTCAAGAAGAGCAGCCATAAGACACATAATCATCAGATTTGCCAAGGTTGAAATGAAGCAAAAAATGTTAAGGGCATCCAGAGAGAAAGGTACTGTTACCCACAAAGGGAAATCCATCAGATTAGCAGTAGATCTTTCTGCAGAAACCCTACAAGCCAGAAGAGAGTGGGTGCCAACATTCAACATTCTTAAAGAAAAGAATTTTCAACCCAAAGTTTCATATCCAGCCAAAGTAAGCTTTATAAGTTAAGCACAAATAAAATCCTTTACAGACAAGCAAATGCTGAGGGATTTTGTCACCACCAGGCCTGTCTTACAAGAGTTCCTGAAAGAAGCACTAAATATGAAAAGGAAAAAACAGTACCAGCCTCTGCAAAAACATACCAAAATGTAAAGACCATTGACACTATGAAGAAACTGCATCAACTAATGGGCAAAATTACCAGCTAGCATCATAATGGCAGGATCAGATTCACACATAACAATATTAACCTTAAATGTAAATGGGCTAAATGCCCCAATTAAAAGACACCGAATGGCAAATTAAATACAGTCAAGACCCATTGATGTGCTGTATTCATGAGATCCATTTCATGTGCAAAGACACACAATGTCTCAAAACAATGGAATGGAGGAATATTTACCAAGCAAACTGAAAGCAAAAAAAAAACAAAAAAACAAACAAAAAAGCAAAAACAAAAATAAGAAAACAGCAGAGGTTGCAATCCTAGTCTCTGATAAAACAGATTTTAAACCAACAAAGATAAAAAACACAAAGAATGGCATTGCATAATGGTAAAGGGATCAATCCAACAAGAAGAGCTAATGATCTTAAATATATATGCACCCAATACAGGAGCACCCAGATTAATAAAGAAAGTTCTTAAAGACCTACAAAGAGACTTAGACTTCCACACAATCATACTGGGAGACTTTAACACCCCACTGTCAATATTAGACAAATCAACAAGACAGAAAATTAACAAGGATATTCAGGACTTGAACTGAGCTCTGGACTAAGTGGACCTAATAGACATCTACAGAACTCTCCACTCCAAATCAACACAATATACATTCTTCTCAGCACACATAGCACTTATTCTAAAACTGACCACATAATTGGAAGTAAAATACTCCTCAGCAAATGTGAAAGAATGTAAATCATAACAAAAATTCTCTCAGAGGATAGTGCAATCAAATTAGAACTCAGGATTAAGAAACTCACTCAAATCTGCACAACGACATGGAAACTGAACAACCTGCCTACCTGAGGGATTACTGGGTAAATAATGAAATTAAAGCAGAAATATAAGTTGTTTAAAACCAATGAGAACAAAGACACAATGTACCAGAATCTGTGGGACACACATAAAGCAGTGTTTAGAGGGAAGTTTATAGCACTAAATCCCACAGGAGAAAGCAGGAAAGATCTAAAACCAACATCCTAACATCACAATTAAACAACTAGAGAACCAAGAGCAGACAGATTCAAAAGCTAACAGAATACAAGAAATAACCAAGATCAGAGCAGAACTGAAGGAAATAAAGACATAAAAAACCCTTCTAAAAATCAATGAATCCAGCAGCTGATTTTTTTAGAAGATCAACAAAATTGATAGATTGCTAGCCAGACTAATAAAGAAGAAAAGAGAGAAGAATCAAATACACACAGTAAAAAATGATAAATGAGATATCACTACTGATCCCACAGAAATACAAACTACCATCAGAAAATACTATAGATACCTCTATGCAAGTAAACTAGAAAATCAAGAAGAAATGGATAAATTCCTGGACACACACACCCTCCCAATTCTAAACAAGGAAGAAGTCGAATCCCTGAAGAGACTAATAACAAGTCCTGAAAATGAGGCAATAATTAATAGCCTGCCAACCAAAAAAAAAAAAGCCCAGGACCAAATGGATTCACAGCCTAATTCTACCAGAGGTACAAAGAGGATCTGGTACCATTTCTTCTGTAAATATTCAAAACAATAGAAAAAGAGGGACTCCTCCCTAACTCATTTTATGAGGCCAGCATCACACTGATACCAAAACCTGGCAGGGAAACAATAAAAAAAGAAAATTTCAGGCCAATATCCCTGATGCACATTGATGCAAAAATCCTCAGTAAAATACTGGCAAAGTGAATCCCACAGCACTTTAAAAAGTTTATCCACCACGATCAAGTCAGCTTCATCCCTGGAATGCAAGGCTGCTTCAACATATGCAAATCAATAAACTTAATCCATCACATAAACAGAACCAGTGAAAAAAACCACATGGTTATCTCAATAGATGGAGAAAAGGCCTGCCATGAAATTTAACACCCCTTCATGATAAAAACTCTCAATAAACTATGTATTGATGGAATGTATCTCAAAATAATAAGAGCTATTTGTGACAAATCCACAGCCAATATCATACTGAATGGCCAAAACTTGGAAGCATTCCCTTTGAAAACCGGCACAAGACAAGAATGCTATCTCTCACCACTCCTGTTCAACATAGTATTGGAAGTTCTGGCCAGGGCAATCAGGCAAGAGAAAGAAATACAGTGTATTCAAACAGGAAGAAAGGAAGCCAAATTATCTGTTTGCAGAGGACATAATTGTATATTTAGAAACCCCATTATCTCAGCCCAAAACTCCATAAGCTAATAAACAACTTAAGCAAAGTCTCAGGATACAAAATCAATGTGAAAAAATTACAAGTATTTCAATACACCAGTAACAGACAAACAGAGAGGCAAATCATGAGCGAACATCCATTCACAGTTGCTACAAGGAGAATAAAATGCCTAAGAATAAAACTTACAAGGGATGCGAAGGAACTCTTTTGGGGAACTACAAACCACTGCTAAAGGAAATAAGAGAGGACTCACACAAATGGAAAAACATACCATGCTCATGGATAGGAAGAATCAATATTGTGAAAATGGCCATACTGCCCTAAGTAATTTATAGATTCAATGCTAGTCTCAACAAGCTACCATTGACTTTCTTCACAGAATTAGAAAAAACTACTCTAAATTTCATATGGAACAAAACAAGAGCCTATATAGACAAGACAATCCTAAGCAAAAATAACGAAGCCGGAGGCATCACACTACCTGACTTCGACTTCAAACTATATTACAAGGCTACAGTAACCAAAACAGCAATGGTACTGGTACCAGAACAGATATATAGATGAATGGAACAGAACAGAGGCCTCAGAAATAATACCACATATCTACAACCATTTGATCTTTGACAAACCTGACAAAAACCAGCAATGAGGAAAGAACCCCCTATTTAATAAATGATGTTGGGAAAACTGGCTAGCCATGTGCAGAAAACTGAAACTGGATGCCTTCCTTATATCTTATACAAAAATTAACTCAAGATTGGTTAAAGATTTAAATGTAAGACCAAAAACCATAAAAACCCTAGAAGAAAACCTAGGCAATGACATTCAGCACATAGGCACGGGCAAAGACTTCATGACTAAAACACCAAAAGCAATTGCAACAAAAGCCAAAATTGACAAATGGGATCTAATTAAACTAAAGAGCTTCTGCACAGCAAAAGAAACTATCATCCGAGTGAACAGGCAACCTACAGAATGGGAGAAAATTTTTGCCATCTATCCATCTGACAAAGAGCTAATATCCAGAATCTACAAGGAACTTACACAAATTTACAAGAAAAACAACAAACAACCCCATCAAAAAGTGGACAAAGAATATGAATGGACACTTTTCAAAAGAAGATATTTATGTAGACAACAAACATATGAAAAATAGCTCATCATCATTGGTCATTAGAGAAATGCAAATCAAAACGACAATGAGATACCATCTGACACCAGTTAGAATGGCAATCATTAAAAAGTCAGGAAACAACAGATGCTGGAGAGGATGTGGAGAAATAGGAAAACTTTTACACTGTTGGTGGGAGTGCAAATTAGTTCAACCATTGTGGAAGACAGTGTGGCGATTCTTCAAGGATCTAAAACTAGAAATACATTTGACCCAGCAATCCCATTACTGGGTTTATACCCAAAGGATTATAAATCATTCTACTATAAAGACACATGCACACATATGTTTACTGTGACACTATTCACTATAGCAAAGACTGGAACCAACCCAAATGTCCATCAATGGTAGAATGGATAAAGAAAATGTGACCCATATACACCATGGAATACTATGCCACCATAAAAAAGGATGAGTTCACATCCTTTGCAAGGACATGGATAAAGCTGGAAAACATCATTCTCAGCAAACTAACACAGGAATAGAACATGTTCTTGCTCATAAGTGGAAGTCAAACAATGAGAACATACGGGCACAGGGAGGGGAACATCACACACCCGGGGCCTGTTGGGAGGTAGGGAGCAAGGAGAGGTATAGCATTAGGAGAAATACCTAATGTAGATTACAAGTTGATGGGTGCAGCAAACCACCATGGCACGTGTATACCTATGTACCAAACCTGCACATTCTGCACATGTATCCCAGAACTTAAAGTATAATAAAGAAAGAAAAAAGAGAGAAGTCTCAAATAAATAAAATTATACATGAAAGCAGAGACATTACCAATGATATCACAGAAATAGAAAAATTATGAGACTATTATGAACAGTTGCATACCAGCAAATTGCATAAACTAGAAGAAATGAATAAATTCCTAGACATATATAACCTATGAAGACTGAATCATGAAGAAATAGAAAATATGAACAGACCAATAATCAGTAAGGAAATTGAATATGTAATAAAAACTCTTCTATCAAGGAAAAGCTCAGGACCAGATGGCTTCATGGATTCAGTTTTATAAAACCATTAAAGAAAAACTAAAGTTAATCCCTAAACTCTTCCCAAAAACATTGACAGGAGGGAACTAATTTTCCAAAATCATTTTAGAAGGCAAGTATTATCCTGATACCAAAGCCAGACAAAGACACTCTAAGAAAGAAAAGTACAATCCAATATCTCTAATGAACATAAATGCAAACAATTTCAATGAAATGCTAGCAAATTAAGTTTAATAGCACGTTCAAAAGATTATACAGCTTGGTCAAGTCAGATTTACCCCTCGGACGCAAGACTGCTTCAATATACACAAATCTGTAAATGTGATACACCATATTAATAGAATTAAGAATAAATAAATTATATAATCATCTCATTTATGCAAAAGATGTATTTGACAAAATCCAGCACAATTTCATGTAAAAAATCTCAATAAACAATAAAAAGAAGGAAATTGCCTTAACATAATAAAGTTTATATATGACATGCCCACAACTAACATTATACTCAATAGTGAAAACCTGTATATATTTGCTCTGAGATCAAGACAAGGATGCCCACTGTCACCACTTCTATTCAATATAGTAGTGGAAGTCTTACCCAGAGCAACTAGGCAAGAAAAGCAACTACAGCCATCCAAATAAGAAAAGAAATAAAATTGACTTTGTTGTTTGTGCCATAATCTTATACAGATAAAGACTCCATAAAAAAAACTGTTATAAGTAAAAAAAGG
This sequence comes from Macaca fascicularis, assembly GCF_037993035.2. Taxonomy (NCBI): domain Eukaryota; kingdom Metazoa; phylum Chordata; class Mammalia; order Primates; family Cercopithecidae; genus Macaca; species Macaca fascicularis. Next base: position 183,452,914 of record NC_088379.1, read on the forward strand.
AATTCAGTAAAGTTGCAGGATACACATACAAAAATCCATTTTGTTTTTATATGCTAACAATGAATTATCAAAAAAGAAACCACGATATTATTTCCATTTCCAATGGCATTAAAAAGCCCTTAGAAATAAATTTAACAAAGTAGGTAAAACATATATACATTGAAAACTATAAATCATTTATGAAAGAAAAAAATAAATAGAAAGATATACTGTGTTCACAGATTGGAAAATATTAATATTGTTAAAATGTTCATAGTACCCAAAGTGATCTGCAGATTCAATGCAATCTCTATCAAATCTCCAATCACATTTTTTCACAGAAATAGAAAAAAAATCTAAAATTCACTTGGCACTAAAAAAATCCCAAGTAACCAAAGCAATCTTGAGCAAAAAGAATAGAATTGGATGCATTATATTGCTGACTTCAAAATATACTACAAAGCTACAGTAATCAAAACAACATATTACTGGCATAAAAACAGACATTCACCATGATTAAGTAGAATTTATCCTTGGAATGCAAGGCTGTTTCAACATATGTAAATCAATAAATGTGATATATCACTTTAATAGAAAACAGAGAGCCCAGAAATCAATCCAAGCACTTACAGTCAATTGATCATTGCCAAAATTGTGAAGAACATACAATGGGGAAAAGATAGTATTTTCAATATATGGTACTGGGAAAATTGGATATTCACATGCAGGAGAATGAAATGGGACCCTTGTCTTATGTCCCGCAAAAAGCTCAAATTAAAATGGATTGAAGACTGAAATGTAAGACTAGAAACTCTAAGACTAACTAGAAGTAAACATAGGGGAAAACCTTCATGACTCGATCTGGACAATAATTTTTTGAATGTGACCCCAAAAGCATAGGCAACAAATACAAAAGAAACAAATGGGACTGCATCAAACCAATAGGCCTTTTGCAAAGCAAAGGAAACAATGAACATAAGGAAGTTAAAATATGGGAGAAAATATTTGCCAACCATACATCTGATAAGGAGTTAATATATAAAATATACAAGGTAGTCAAACAAAAATAGCCAAAAAAATTAAAAATGGGCAAAATACCTGGATAGATATTTATCAAAAGAAAACACAAAAATGTCCAATAGGTGTATGAAAAATTCTCAACATCACTAATCATCAAGTAAATGCAAATTGACTTCATACTTGTTAGCATGGCTACTATGAAGAAGAGGAAAGAATATAAATGTTGGAGAGAATATAGAGAAAACGATTATTGCACTGTTGGTGAGAATGTAAATTGGTACAGGCATTAAAGGGAAAAATGTATGGTTGTTCCTCAAAAAATTGAAAATAGAATTACCATATGACTTATCAATCCCACTTTTATGCATATATATATATATATATATATATATATAAAGGAAATAAAATCAGTATGTCAAAGAAATATTTACACTCTCATGTTCATTCCACCATTATTCATAAAAGCCAATCTATGGAATCAACCTGAGTCTATCTACAGATGAATGATAAAGAAAACATAGAATATATATATTATGTATCTGTGTGGATCTATATATATATACTATACATATGCACAATATATAATACTATTTGGCCTTGACAAAAGAAATCTTGTCCTATTATCTGTGACAATTTGGATGAACTTGGAGGACATTAGGCTAAGTGAAATATGCTGGGCACAGAAAGACAAATACCACATGATCTCATTATAAGTGGAATGTGAAAACATTGAATTCATAGAAACAGACAGTAAAATGGTGGGTGCCATTGGCTGCTGTGGGGGGAAGGAAAAGGGGAGATGCTGATCCAAGTGTACAAAGTTTCAATTCAACAGGATGAATCAGTTCAATAATTCTATTTTACTGCATGGTGACTATAGTTAATAATAATGTATTGTTCGCTTGTAAATTGTTAGGAGTGTATGTTAAATAGATCTTCTTACCATAAGGAAAAAAACTACATGAGGTGATGTATGTGTAAATTAGTTTGATTGTCAAAATCATTTAACACTATATACATATATCAAAACTTTTAATTGTATAATGTAAATATATATGATTTTTGTGAATTCTACCTCAATAAAACTGCAAATAAAATGATATACTTGGGTGTCTCATGAAATATGTATAAAACTTGTGTACTGAAAACAGTAAAACAATAATGAAAGAACTATCTAAAACAAGTTGATGATCATCGTGTTCTTATTGATTGGGGCTTCAAGAAGTGGAGATGTTAAATATTCCAAAATTCATCCAGCTTTAATGTAACTATTTTTAAAACTCCAGCAAGATTTTGTGTAGATTCCGACAATATTATTAAAAAATGTATAAAGAAATGCAAAGCAACTAGATTTGCTAACACAATTTTGCAAAATAATAGAGAATAATGGCTTTTGATTGACACTTTATTGCAAAGCTACAGTAATCAAGATGTGTGATCTTACATGAGTACAGACACATAGATCGATGGGACCAGATACAGAACCCATAATTAACTCCATAGAAGTATGAGCTGATTTTATAAAGGCTCAAAAACAATTTAATCATAGTGGTGAAATATTAGTCTTTTCAGCAAATGGTGCTGGAGCCATTAGATATCCATAACCAAAATAAAATGAAAAAAAAAATTAAAAGAGAATCTGACCTAAACCTAAGACCTTTTTCTTTGAGATGGAATATAAAACTATAAATATTTTCAGTGATAGCATAGGAGAAAATCCTCAGAACCTAGGGCTGAGCAAAGAGTTCTTAGACTTGACTCCTAATACACAATCCGTAAAGGGAAAAAAATCGCTAAGTATGACTAAATTCCAATTTTAAAATATTGACTTTGTAAAATACCCTAAGATGATGAAAAGACAAACTTCAGACTGAGGAAAAATATTTACAAACCCTGTATCTAATAAAAGACTGGCATATAGAATATATAACGAACTCTCAACATTCAACTATAAAAAAAAGTCAATGAAAATGTGAATAAAAGACATGAAGATATATTTGACCTAAAAAGATAGAGATGGCAAATAAACACACGAAAAGATGTTAAACATCATTGGCATTAGTGAAATGCAAATTGAAACTACTATGAAATGTCACTACACACCTAAAAACCAACGAAAATTTGTGACATTATGAAATACTCTTATCACTTGGACTTTGCCGATGGGTATATAAAATGATACAATCACTCTGGAAAAAAGAAGTTTGTAAAATAAACTAAATATACATTTAAACTATATAACCCTGCAATTGCATCTCTGGCCATTTGCCTCAAAGAAATGAAAACTTACGTCCAGACAAAAATGTGTACTCATTTATCGATAGCAGCTTTATTTGTAATTGCTCAGGGCTGAAAATAACCAAAATGCCCCTCAATACACAAATGGCTAAAAACAAAGCAAAACAAAACAGCCTGTAGTACACCCATGCCATGAATCTCCAGTGAGGTATTTTGAGTAAAGAAATCCAATTTCCAAAGACTACGTAGTGAATGAATACATTTATATTACATTTTTTAAATGACCAAATATAGAGATGAATAACAGATTAGGATTGTTGGGAGTTAGGGATGGTGGAGGAGTGGGTGGAAAGGGATAACAGAAGGGAGATATTTGTGATAATAAAAGAATTCTGTCTCATGGTTGCAGTGGTCATTACATAAATCTGAACACGTAATATAACAACACATACCTATACTCACACATTGTGCCAATGTCAAATTCCTGGTTTTGACATTTTACTAAAATTATATCAGTTAAATCATTGGAAGGGCACACGGGTCCTCTCTGTGATACTTTGGCAGTCTGCTGTGTATGTATTTATCTCAAAACAAAGTTAAAAATCATTAATTATCTACAAACAATGCATTATGTATGTATGTATGTATTTATGTATTTATTTATTTATTTGAGACAGTCTTGCTTTGTCCCCTAGGCTGGAGTGCAGTGGCGCAATCTTGGCTCACTGCAATCTCTGCCTCCCGGGTCCAAGCGATTCTCCCGCCTCAGCCTCCCCAGTAGCTGGGATTACAGGTACCTGCCATCACGCCCGGCTAAGTTTTGTATTTTTAGTAGAAACGGGGTTTCGTCATGTTGGCCAGGCTGGTCTTGAACTGCTGAGCTCAGGTGATCGACCCGCCTCGGCCTCCCAAAGTGCTGGGATTACAGGTGTGAGCCACTGCGCCTGGCCTAAAATTGTAGCAAAATTTTAAAGTAAAGTAAGTCTAGACCCACACAGTAAGCCCTATATGTCATGCAACATTTGTATTTATCTTGCTTTTATTAAAGCCTTTCTACACGAGTGTGGTCTACAGACTCACACAGCATCAGTGTCAGCGTCGCCCGGAAGCTTGTTAGAAGCGCAGCACCTGCAATCCCGTCTGACATCTACTGTATACGAATCTACATCTTGACAAGATCCCGAAAGATTTGAATGCACATTAAAGTCTGAGTAGCACTGATCTAAAAGGAGGATGTTGTATTATTTTAAAGCTTACTCAAAATCTCAGTGAGTTTTGAAAACCCCTAGTCTAATCAACTCAGTCTGTTCACTATTGCTATTTCAAGAATCCTGGATAACCCAGGAGACCAACCTGGGTAAATCTGAATGATTCAAACTTTGCAACCTGCAATAAGGCACTGATGGAATTTATGATTTACCTGACTGTGCTTTCCTCTCCACGAAGGAAAAAGCCTCCCTGGTCTTTATTGCTAATTTAAGTGTATTCTGCAGTTCTTTCTACAGAGTGTGGGGAGGGAGATGGTCCATGATATGTAAGGGAACTGAAGGATCTTTTGAATAAGATTATGTTTAGCTCAGATTCATCCACAAAATCCAACATTTTCTTTTTATAATATACCTGTAAGACATAAAAAAAAGGTCAAATGATTGTAATATTGCTATTGCAACCAGTTCCTTGAGAGGAATTCCTTCATAGAATATCATTTATTTAAAAAAAAAAAAAAAACTATGACAAAATTTTAAGTCAATAGAATATATTCACACTTCAAATCTGATGACTCTATTGTAGTTTGAGTTATGGCTTACCTGGTATTGTAATTCTATATTTTAATATTATGTACATGTAATTTTCTAATGAAATGATATATATAATTAAGTTTTATAGTTACAGTAATTTCATTTCTAATTCCTTGAAAAAAACTTCTCCAGTACATTACAGAATAATGTTAAACAGATATGCAATGTGTAATAATCATGTCTAGGACATTACAGAATAATGTTAAACAGGTACACAATATGTAATAATTATATCAAGGTAAAAGGGATATCCACAACCTCAGGCATTGTTTGTCATACAAACAATGCAATTATGCTCTTTCAGTTATTTTTAAATGTGCAATTAAATTATTTATGACTATAGTCACCCTGTTGTGCTATCAAATACTAGGTCTTATTTATTCGTCCTAACTAGTTTTTGAACCCATTAACCACTCTCACTTTCCCCCAGCCCCCACTATCCTTTCCAGTGTGCAGTAACCATCCTTCTACTCTCTCTCTCCATGAGATCAATTGTTTTAATTTTTAGCTCCCCAAAATAGTAAGAGCATGTGATTCATATTTTTCTGTGCCTGGTTTATTTCACTTAACATGATGACCTCCAGTTCCATCCATGTTATTGCAAATGACAGGATCTCATTCTTTCTATGGTCAAATAGTACCCCATTGTGTATATATACCATATTTTCTTTATTCATTCATCTCTTGCTGGATACTTAGATTACTTTCAACTCTTGACTATTGTTAATAAGTGCTCCAATAAGTGTGGGAGTGCATATATCTCTTCTATATACAAGTTTCCTTCCTTTTGGGTATATACCAAAAGGGCCGTTCCTGGATCATATGGTAGCTCTATTTCTGGATTTTTGAGAAAGCTTCAGATGGTTCTACATAGTGGTTGTACTAACATACATTCCCATCAACAGAGCACAAGGGTTCCCTTTTCTCCATAGCCTCACCAGCACTTGTTATCACCTGTTTTTGGATATAAGCCATTTTGACTGTGATGAAATTATCTATCATTGTAGTTGTGCTTTGCGTTTCTCTAATGATTACTGATGTTGAGCATCTTTTCATATACTTGTTTGCCATTTGTATGTCTTCTTTTGAGACATATTTCTTCAGTTCTTTTGCCCATTTTCTAATTAGATTATCAGATTTTTTTTCCTGTAGAATTGTTTGAGCTCCTTACATAGTCTAGTTATTAATCATACTTTGCAAATATTTTCTCTCCTTCTATGGGTTGTCTCTTCACTTTGTTCTTTCTTTTGCAGTACAGAAGCTTTTCCACTTGATTTGATCTCATCGGTTAATTGTTGCTTTGGTTGCCTTTGTTGTGGGATATTACTCAGAAAAATTTTGTACATTCCAATGTCCTGGAGAGTTTCTGGAATGTTTTCTTTTAGTAGTTTCATAATTTGAGATCTTAGATTTAAGTCTTTAATCCATTTTGATTTGATTTTTGTACATGACAAGAGATATGGGTTTAATTTCATTCTTTTGCCTATGGATATCCAGTTTTCCCAGTCCCATTTATCAAAGAGATTGTCTTTTTTTACAATATATATTCTTCCACATCTTTGTGAAAAACGAGTTCACAGTAGATGTACAGATTTATGTCTGTGTTCTCTATTCTGTTCCACTGAGCTATGTGTCTGTTTTATGCCAATCTCAGGCTGTTTTGTTTACTATTGCTCTGTAATATAATTTGAAGTCAGGTAATATGATTCCTCCAGTTTTGTTCTTTTTGTATAGGATAGCCATGGCTATTCTGAGCATTTGTGGTTCTGTATACATTTTAGAATTTTTTATGATTTCTGTGAAGAATGTCATTGATATTTTGATAGGGATTGCTTTAAATCTGTAGATTGATTTACGTGTTGTGGACCTTTTAACAGTATTAATTCTTCCAATCCATGAACATGGAATATCTTTACCTTTTTTTGTGTCTTATTCGGTTGGGGTGATCAGACCAAACCCCAGGTCATGGGGGTGACAAAGTCCAGTGGAGTGAAAGGATTGAGAAAAGACAGTTTGAGAGAGAGAAGTGGGACCAGGGGTCCATGACAATCATGGAGGCTGTGAAGGCCTTGAGATCTGAGAGCCCACATTGTTTATTGGTAATCCAACAAAGAAACAGGTGGTGAGAATGTGGACGTCGAAGGGGCACGTTGCATTAAGCACATGATTTACAGTTGTGATGGTTTAGCATTTGCTCTGCAACTTGAGATAACAGAGAGCAGGTTCTTTTAACTCAAGATACTGTTGATCCTGGAAGAGCAAGGAGGAAGAAGCCAGCAAGTCTAGACACATTCCAGAGCCAGGAGGCCTAGATTCTATCCAAACCATGAGTGATTACATGCCCTGAGCTTAGATTATGGTGTGTCAGGGTAGCCTTCCACCCTTTGACACAGAGCTTGGTGTTCCAAAGGCCACAAGAGGTTTTAGACCCTGGACCCCAGACATGTTCCAAGACTCTTTTACATTATGTCACACATGCAAGCCCTGCCTCAGCTTCTGCCAACATTCAGCTTTTCCCAACATTCTTCAATTTCTTGCATCAGTGCTTCATAGTTTTTATCGTAGAGTTCTTTGAGGTCTTTGGTTAACTTTATTCCTAGATATTTTATTTCATTTGAAACAATTGTAAATGGAATTACTTTCTTGATTTTGTTTTTCAGTTGTTTGTTGTTCGTGTATAGAAATGCTACTGATTGGCCAGGCGTGGTAACTCATGCTTGTAACCCCAGCACATTGGGAGGCTGAGGAAGGCAGATCACAAGGTGAGGAGATCAAGACCATCCTGGATAACATGGTGAAACCCCATGCTAAAAATACAAAAAATTAGAAATTAGCCAGGCATGGTGGCATGCACCTGTAGTCCCAGCTACTCAGGAGGCTGAGGCAGGAGAATTGCTTGAACCCAGGAGACAGAGGTTGCAGCGAGCCAAGATTGCATCATTGTACTCCAGCCTGGGTGACAGAGTGAGACTCCATCTCAAAAAAAAAAAAAAAAAAAAAAAAGAAATGCTACTGATTTTGTGGTATATTGGTTTTGTATCCCACAACTTTACTGAATTTATCAATTCTAACAGATTTTTGGTGAAGTCTTTAGGTTTTTCAAAATATAAGACCATAATAGCTACAAACAAGGATAATTTGACTTCTTTCTTTCCAATTTGGATGCCTTTTATTTTGTTTTCTTGTCTTATTGTTCTATCTAGAATTTCCAGTACTATGTTGAATATCAGGGGAAAAAGTGGGCATCCTTGTTGTGTTTCCAATTATAAAGGAATGCCTTTCAGTTTTTCCCATTCATTCATTTACTACGTGTGAGTTTGTCATATGTGGCTTTTATTATATTGAAGTCTGTTTCTTCTATACCCAGTTTTTAAGGGTTTTTATCATGAAGGGATTTTGAATTTTATCTAATGCTTTTTCAGCATCAGTTGAAATGATTATATGACTTTTGTACTTCATTCTGTTATTATTATGTATCACATTGATTGGTTTGCTAATTAATTCATTTTAGTTTTCCCCATTCATTAATTTACTACCTGTGAGTTTGTCATATGTGGCTTTTATTACATTGAGGTCTGTTCCTTCTATACCCAGTTTTTTTAAGGGTTTTTTTTATCATGAAGGGATGTTGAATTTTATCAAATGTTTTCTCAGCATCAGTTGAAATGATTACATGAGTTTTGTCCTTCATTCTGTTAATACTATGTATCACCTTGTTTGATTTGTATATGTTGAATCATTCTTGCATCCCTGGGATAAAACCCACTTGGTCATGGTGAATGACTTTCTAATATGTTGTTGAATTCGGTTTGCTAGTATGTTGTTGGGGACTTTTGAATAAACATTCATCAGTAATATTTGCATATAGTTTTGTTTTGTTTTTTTCTTTTTGATGTGTCTTTCTTTGTTTTTGGTATCAGGATACACTCGCATAATAGAATGAATTTGAAAGTATTTCTATCTCCTCTATTTTTCAGAATGGTTTAAATAGCATTGGTATTAGTTTAAAAAAAAAAAAAGAAAAACTTTAGTAGAATTGCGCAGTGAAGCCATCAGGTCCTGGGCTTGTATTTGCTAGGAAACTTTTTTATTACTTTTTTATTATCTTTTCAGCAATGCCCAGGGCTCAGAAGAAGGCAGGAAAATGTTAGAAAGTTTGGAACTTTCTAGAGACTTGTTGAATGGCTTTTACCAAAAGCCTGATAGCATATTGACAATAAGGTCCAGGCTGAGGTGGTCTCAGATGGAGATGAGGAACTTGCTGTGAACTGGAGCAAAGATGACTCTTGTTATGTTTTAGCAAAGAGACTAGCAGCATATTCCCCTGCCCTAGATATTTGTGGAATTGAACTTGAGAGAGATTATTTGGGGTGTCTGGCAGAAGAAATTTCTAAGCAGCAAAGCATTCATGATGTGACTTGGGTGCTGTTAAGGGCATTCAGTTTTATAAGAGAAGCAGAGCATAAAAGTTCAGAAAATCTGCAGCCTGACAATGCGATAGAAAAGAAAAACCCATTTTCTGAGGATAATTTAAGCTGGCTGCAGAAATTTGCAAAATTAACAAGGAGCCAAATGTTAATCTCCAAGACAATGGGAAAAATGTCTCCAGGGCATGTCAGAGGTCTTCACAGCAGCTCCTCCCTCCCATCACAGGCCCAGAGACCTAGGAGAGAAAACAATTTTATGGGCCGTGCCCAGAGTTTCCGAGCTGTGGGCAGCCTGGGACTTGGTGCCCGGTGTCCCAGCTGCTCCAGAGGTAGCTGGAAGGGGCCAAGTTAGAGCTCGAGCCATGGCTTCAGAGGATGTGAGCCCCAAGCCTTGGTAGCTTCTACATGCTGTTGAACACACAAGTGCACAGAAGTCAAGAATTGGGTTTTGGGAATCTCTGCCTAGATTTTAGAAGATGTATGGATATACTTGGATGCCCAGGCAGAAGTTTGCTGCAGGGATGGTGTGCTCATGAATAACCTCTGCTAGGGCAGTGCAGAAGAGAAATGTGGGATTAGAGTCCTAATACTGAATCCTTACTGGGGCATCGCCTAGTGATGCTATGAGAAGAGGTCCACCATCCTCCAGACCCCAGAATGGTAGATCCACTGACAGCTTGCACCATGCACCTGGAAAAGCCACAGACATGCAACACCAGCCCATGAAAGCAGCTAGGAGGGAGGCTGTACCCTCCTAGCTCCCTACCACAGGTTGAGAGTTGCCCAAGACCATGGAAACACATCTGGAAACACATCTCTTGCATCACCGTGACCTGGATGTGAGATCTGGAGTCAAAGGAGATCATTTTGGAGCTTTAAAATTTGACTGCCCTGCTGGATTTCAGACTTACATGGGCCCTGTAACCACTTTGGTTTGGCCAATTTACATTTGGAAAGGCTGTGCTTACCCTAAAGCTGTATCTCCGTTGTGTCTAGGAAGTAACTAGCTTGCTTTTGATTTCACAGCTCACAGGTGGAAGGGACGTGCCTTGTCTCAGATGAGACTTTGGACTGTGGACTTTTAGGTTAGCGTTGAAATGAGTTAAGACTTTGGCGGACTGTTGGGAAGGCATAATTGGTTTCTAAATGTGAGAACATGAGATTTGGAGGGGCCAGGGGCAGAATTACATGGTTCGGCTTTGTGTTGTCCCCACCCAAATCTCATCTTGAATCGTACTCCCATGATTTCCATGTGTTGTGAGAGGGATCCATTGGGAGATAATTTGAATCACGGAGGCAGTTTCTCCCACACTGTTCTTGTGGTAGTGAATACGTCTCATGAGATCTGATGGTTTCATCAGGGGTTTCTGCTTTTGCATCTTCCCCATTTTTTCTTGCTGCCACTATGTAAGAAGTGCCTTTTGCCTTTCACCATGATTCTGAGGCCTCCCCAGATATGTGGAACTGTATGTCCAATTAAATGTCCTTTTCTTCCCAGTCTTGGGTATGTCCTTATCAGCTGTGTGAAAGCAGACTAATACAAAGGCTATACCCTACACAGACTCAGGGACAGAGCTGCCTAAGGCCTGGGGATCCCACCCCTTGCATCAGTGTGGCCTGGATTTGAGAAATGGAGTCAAAAGAGATAATTTGGAGGCTTTAAATTTAATTACCGCCCTTCTGGATTTTGGACTTGTATGGGGCCTGTAGCTCCTTTCTTTTGGTTGATTTCTCCCTTTTGAAATGGAAGTATTTGCCCAATACCTGTACCCCCACTGTATCCTGGAAGTAACTAATTTGTTTTTTATTTTACAGGCTCATAGGTGGAAGGGACTTGTGTTGTCTCAGATGAGACTTTGGATTATGTACTTTTGAGTGAATGCTGAAACGAGTTAAGACTTTGGGAGACTATTGAGAAGGAATCATTTTATTTTGCAATGTGAGAAAGAAATGAGATTTGAGGAGTGCTCAGGGGTGAAATAATGTGGTTTGGATTTGTGTCCCCACCTAAATCTCACCTCAAATTATAATCCCCAATGTTGGAGGTAGGGCTTGGTGGAAGGTTATTGAATCATGGGGTTACAATTCCCCCTTTGGCCCTGTTCTTGTGATATAGTTCTCTCAGATGATACAGTTTAAAAGTGTGTAGCACCTCCTGCCTCTCCCTCTTCCTCCTGCTCTGGCCATGTAAGACATGCATGCTTCCCCTTTACCTTCTATTATAATTGTAAGTTTCCTTAGGCCTCCCTGACTATGCTTCCTGTACAGCATGTGGAACTGTGAGCCAATTAAACCCCTTCTTTAAATAAATTATTGATATGGTTTGGCTATGTCCCTACTCAAATCACATCTCTAACTGTAATCTGAATTGTAATCCCCATAGGTTGAGGAAGGGTTCTTGTGGTAGGTGATTGAATCATAGGGGCAGTTTTCCCCATGCTGTTTTCCTAATAGTGAGTGAGTTCTCATGAGATCTGGTTGTTTGATAAGTGTCTGGCAGTTTCTCCCGTGCTCCCTCTCTCCTCTGCTGCCATGTAAGGTGTGCCTTGCTTCCCCTTTGCAGTCTACCATGATTATAAGTTTTCTGAGGCCTCCACAGACATGCAGAACTGTGAGTCAATTAAACATCTTTTCTTTATAAATTACCCAGTCTCTGGTAGTATCTTTATAGCACTGTGAGAACAAACTAATACAAAGGTTTAGACTGAAGGTAAGAGCTATGGGCCTAGTCAAAAAAAGAAAATTAAAAAAAAAATAAGAGATTTAAACTACTCCTAATAGAAAATTTTGGGAAATTTCAATGAGCTATAAAGCAAAGAATATAAAAAAGGACAAAGGACAAAGGATGGTGATGGGGAGGGAGGATAGATACATGGCCAGGAAGCTTGTGGGTTGAAAGGTTAAAAGGAAACTGCCCTATGACAAAATGGCCACATGATTTTAGAAGAACAATTAAACTAATTTAGTTTTCCTTTCTCTCTTTCTCTTTCTGTCTCTCTCTCTCCCTTTCATACTTGCTCTCTCTCTCTCTGATTAAACCACTTTCCTTTCTTATTGATCAGGTGCAACTTCATTAGAGCCAGAATGCTCCTCAAAATTGCTTCACCAGTCTACCCTTCCACCAACAATATATAAAAATTCCTGAATCTCCGCATTCTTAGCAACTCCTGGCATTCTTTAGCTGTCTATGATATGCTATCCTAACATAACGTGGCCTAACGCTTACATGGCAATATGTACATAACCACAGTATGAGGAAATTAATGGAGAAGTTCAATTATGGACCATACCACAATACATAAAACAGAGTATTCATAGAAGAAAACCTGTCACAAAAGTAAGAGAAAAAATATCCCAGCATATTTCGGAAAATCTTGAGGATGGATGTGGATCTCCCCATGATACAGAATTTGAAGCTTTGAGTCAGTTTTATACAAGGAGGAGAATGATGTTACTGGATTATATCTGGTTGGCATAGTTAAAAAAAAGACATACAGCATCTGTTTCCTGGTGAAAACAACGTGCAAGTTGCAATTACTTTTTATGAATAAAATGGAATTAGTACCTGCATACTGAAGAATGGAAATGAAATGAAAAGGTTCAAGATAAATGAATGCAATTTTAAATTTTGATTATAACAGTTCTTACTGTGTGTTATTGTTTAATCTCATATGGGCAGCTATTTTCATAACAAATATACCTGTATGATTTAATATATTTTAAGGCAATGTGTATATGTGAAAAATTAAGGGCAACTAAAAATGCTTGTGACTGAAATTTCTATTTCAATTGGCCTATTCATGGCAATGTATTTCCATTGATTTTGGACTATTAAGGTTAATACCCAATATTCTTCTTATAAAAAAGAAAAATCAAGGAATACTATGAAAAATTTGGAAGTTATTTTATATAATTTTTTAAAATTTGTCATTATATTGATCCTTCTCTGATGCCTAAATTCTGGCAATTTCTTTGAGATATCGTTGTTATTATAAAGTCTAGACTACATCTGTTAATAAGTTCCCAGTAGAAAAATACAGAATCTCATTTAAAAGCATGTAGTCATTAATTCATGCTATTTCTGAAAGTTAACTTTTTAACAGAGGTATCAATATCAAACTTCTTTTCTTTAGACTAGCCTGCGTGTTATAAAGAAAAGAAAACACACTTCCTCTGACAATATAAACAATTCCTGGTAAATAACTTGAAGACATATACCATATAACTTCAGGCTGCATATTTAAAATACACATTAACAAAGCACAATAGAAATTCTTGTTAAGGCCTTCATTAATCAATAGAGGATGACAATGCATCCATCATGCAAGAAAACTGGGAATATACGAAAAACAAAACACAACTCCTTTTCTGCTTTTTAGTTCCTTAGCATATGAAGACTGAAACATAATCAATATTATGTATCAATGTTTGGGAGAAATGTGTCACTGTGTTGTTCTACATTTTAACTTTAATTGTTTTATTTAGTATGACAACAGGAAACAGAAAAGACAGATAATGATGGGGACAATAATAGAAATTGATATGAATTGAAACTTTATTAAACAATATAGCCTGTATCTACATAACATATATTTCTTTTCGAAATATTTATTTAGTAATTGTCCTTAAAAGTTATAAAGGTTTTAAGTTAAAAATATAATATGAAAACTGGGTCTCAGTTCTGTTATTGTCACACATAAAATTTATACCATTCAGAAAATTTCTTAAAATCTCTGAGCTGGGCACGGTGGGCACTTTGGGAGGCCTGTGAGCACTTTGGGAGGCCGAGGCGTGCAGATCATGAGGTCAGGAGATCGAGACCATCCTGGCTAATATGGTGAAACCCCATCTCTGCTAAAAATACAAAAAATTAGCCAGGCGTGGTGGCGACGCCTGTAGTCCCAGCTACTTGGGAGGCTGAGGCAGGAGAATGGCAGGAACCCGGGAGGCGGAGCTTGCAGTGAGCCGAGATTTGCGTCACCGCACTCCAGCCTGGGGGACACAGTGAGACTCTGTCTCAAAAAAAAAAAAAAAAAAAAAAGAAAGAAAGAAAGAAAAGAAAAGAAAAGAAAAGAAAAGAAAAGAAAAAAATCTCTAGACATCGTTGATCGTTGGCTTCATTATTACACTGAGAAGTTAGGACTTACAAAGAGGATACTTAGGAATAAGTTAGGATGTAAAATTCTTTAAATGAAAATAAAATTCTTCTTAGGACAACTTAATGTTTATTAAGACATTTGTCATGTAAATAATTGGAGCTTATTGTGTGCCAACTTGTGTTGGTGAGGCTTCATTCCTTTATTTGCTCTTACAATTAGTCTTGTATTTTTTATGCATTTATTCAGTGCCTGGAAGGTATGATGCTCTATGCTAAGCTTTAGAAACACAGGAGTGAACAAAAAATTTAGTTACGTAGAGTCTGGTGAAACATGTGCTAACCTTTGACTTGTGAATTCTTTAGGGTTTCATTATTAATATATTGCAAGAAATTATTTTGTTAAAGGTACAACTATCCCAGGCTAAAAATTTCTTTTGTTGGCGATACGATAATTTACAAATATTATTTATAACGAAACTGTTTAAGAACCTCTGATCATGTATCATGTAAGCTGATGGAAATATAAGTTAGGAACAGATCACCTTATTCATGATTTCATAATTTGATATATTTAGTTCTTATGATGAAGTATTTATTTCTATATAAGAGAATCATTGATTTTCTGTTGTCTTTTTTTATTGTGGCAGCAAGAGATAACATGGGATCTACTCTGTTAACACATTTTTAAGTATAGAGTACCTTATTGCTTACTACAAGCACAGTGTTGTACATTGAATCTCCAGAAATAATTCATCTTGCATAACTGAAATTTTATACATGTTTATTAGCAACTCCTCATTTTCCTCTCTCCTCAGGGCCTAACATTCTGTTCTTTGTTTCTATGAATTTGGCTATTTTACATACATCATATCAATAAAATCATGCAGTATTTGTCCCTCTGTGACTGGCTTGTTTCATTTAGTGCATTTGTTCATTTTTGCACAACTATGTAGAAACACCCTAGGCTGGGTAATTTATAAAGGAGAGAAGTTTAATTGACTCATAGTTCCGCATGGCTGGGGAGGCCTCAGGAAACTTACAATACACAGCAGAAAGAGAAACAAACACAACCTTCTTCACATGGTAGCAGGAGTGAGAAGAATGGGAGCTGAGAGAAGGAAGAAGCCCTTGTGAAACCATCAGATCTCGTGAGAACTCACTCACTGTCCTGAGAACAGAATCCGCAGCATGACCGTAACCACCCTCATAATTAAATTACCTCCCACTGAGTACCTCCCACAACATGTGGGGATTATGGGAACTTACAATTCAAGATGAGATTTCGGTGGGGACACAGCCAAACCATATCACTTGGCGTAAAATCCTCAAGTTCATCCATGTTGTTACATATTGGAGGATTTCATTTTTTTAGGTTCAATCGTATTCCATTGTATGTATCTACCATATTTTCTTTATCCATTCTTCTGTTCATGATCATTTATGTTGTCTCCACATCTTGGCCATTTTAAATAATTCTAATACATGGAAGTTCATATATATTTTGAAGATTCTTATTTTAACTATTTTGGATGAATTACTAGTAATGTGATTGCTGGATTAAGTGGTAATTCTATTTTTAATTTTTTGAGGAAATTTCGTACTGTTTTCCAAATTAGTTACACCATTTTACATTCCCAACAATAATATACAAGGAACCCAATTATCCAAATTCTCACCAACACTTATTAGTGCGTTTTAAAATAATGGCTAACCTAAGTGAGATAATATGTTATTATGGATTTGATTTGCATTTTCTTAATGATTAGTGATGTTGAACATCCTTTTTATATACAGTTGGCCATTTGTATGTCTTTTGCGGAGAAATGTCTATACATAGACAATCTTTTTTCCTTTGGGTTATTTGGATTTTTAATTTGTTTTTACTATCAAGTTGTTGGCATTCTTTATCAGATGTTTGAATTGCAAATATTTTCTCCTTTTCCATAGATTGTCTTTCATTCTTTTGGTTGTAGTTGTAGTACTATTTTTCTATTTTTTATTTTGCTGCTTGTGTTTTTGATCTTATATCCAAGAAATCATTGCCAAGTCTGATGCCTGAAGCTTTTCAACATTTTTTTGTCTACACGTTTTACAGTTGCAGGTCTTCCAGTTACATCTGTAATCTATTTTGAGTGCACTTTTGCATATGTTGCAAGAAAGGGTCCAATTTTATGCATTTGCATGTAGTTACCCAGTTCTCCAAACACAATTTATTGAACAGACTATCCTTTCTCTATTGTGTATTTTTGTCACCTTGTTGAAGATGTTGACTACATATTCAAGAGTTTATTTCTAGGCTCTCTATTCTGTTTTGTTGGTTGATGGGTCTGTTCGTACCAATGCCATACTATTTTAAAATTGTATCTTGGTAATATATATTGAAGTCAGGAGCATGATGCCTCCAGTTCTGTTGTACCTTCTAAGAATGCACTGCTTATTTACAGTCCTTTGTGGTTCAATATGTATTTGAAGATTATTTTTTCTATTTCTGTAAAAAATGCCATTAAAGTTTTGTATTAAATCAAACCAAGTTTGATTTGGGTAGTATGGACATTATAACAATATTAACTATTCTAATCGAAGAACATGGGACATCTTTCAATTTATTTGTGCCTTCTTTAATTTCTTTCATCAATGTTTTATAGTGGTCAGTGTATAAATCTTTAACCTCCTTGGTTAAGTTAGTTACTAAGTAATGTATTCTTTTTGATGTTATTATAAATGAAATAACTTTCCTTTCTTTCTGAATTGTTTAGTATTAGTGTATATGAATGTGTGAATGATATTTTATGTTGATTTTGTGTCCTTCAACTTTACTGGATGTGTTTTATTAGTTCAAAGAGTATTTATTTATTTATTTATTTTAGAGACACACTCTCTCTGTTGCCAAGGCTGGAGTGCAGTGATGCAATCATGATTCATTGCATCCTCAACCTCCTAGGCTCCAGTGATCCTCCCACTTCAGCCTGCCAAGTAGCTGGGACCACAGGCACATACCACTATGCCCAGTTAATTTTATTTTCTTCTGTAGAGACAGGGTTTTATTATGTTGCCCCAGCTGGTCTTGAATGCCTGGGCTCAAGTAATCCTCCTGCCTCAGCCTCCCAAAGTGTTGAAGTTACACACATGAGCCACCATGACTGGCCTAGTTCTAATTGTGTGTGTGTGTGTGTGACGTTTCTGTGGTTTCCTACATATAAAATCATGTCATATGCAAAAACATAATTTTGACAGAACTTTAGCTAGACTAAGAAAAAAAAAGAAGATTCAAGTAAAATCAGAAATAAAAGAGGAAACATTACAACTGATGCCACGGAAATACAAAGGATGATAAGAAACTGCAATGAATGTGTGTGTGTGTGTGTATGTATATATATATTTGCAACCAAGAAAAATCCTGATGTCTTCACTGCTGAATTCTACCAATCTTTCAAAAATTGTCAATCCTTCCCAAACTCTTCCAAAAATGTGAAGAGGAAGAAGCTCTCCAAACTTACTTTTTGAGATTAGTATTACCCTGTTAGCAAAGCCAAACAAAGACAGTATGGGAAAAGAAAAGGTTAATATCTCTGGTAATAACAGATGCAAAAATCTTCAATAAAGTAATAGAAAATATAATTTGCTAGTACATTAAAGAGATCATACATCAGGATCAAATGAGATTTATCCCTGGGATGTAAAGATAGTTCAACTTAGAAAAATCAATTAAGGTCATACATCACATTAACAAAATGAAAAATAAAAACCACAGGATTATCTCAGTAGATACAGAAAAAGCATTAGAGAAAAGTTAACACCTTTTCATGATAAAATATCTCAATAAACTAGAAACATAAGGAATGTACTTCAAAATAATAAAGGCCATATATGACAAGCCTAGAGTTAATAGCATACTCGATACTCAATGGTGAAAAACTGAAACATTTTTCTGTAAGATGAGGAACAAGTCTAAGTTGCTTACTTTTGACACTTCTATATAAAAGACATACAAGTCAGAAAGACTTGTTTGCAGATGAGATGATCACTGATTTATATGTAACTTTTTCTCAGCCACATTATTATTATTTTTTGTAGATTGATTGTTTACAAAATTGATGTATAGATAAGCCAGAAATGAATCACATATGACAGTAATGTTGAACTACAACGTAATGTAAAAAAAATTATAACTATTAAATATATTGTCTTAACATTTGAAGGTACATAACCTCCATTTGCCTAATCAATATATTTACATAGTAAATTTATGTTTTAAAAACTTTGAAAATCATTGATTGAGAAAATGTAATTAACATATTCAATAAGACTTTTTATTTATTACAAATAGGTATTTCTATATTATTATAAAATTTTATTTCTTAAGAAAACCTTGCAAACGGAAGTCATACATTTGTTTTTTGACTGCAACATTTACAAATAAAATGGAAATTCTGTGAACAATAAGGTTGATCGATTTATACAGTAGAAAATGAAAAAAAAATCCAAAAATTAGTTCATGAAAGAAGTTTGCTCAATTTCAAGTGCTGCAATATGGTGTACAGCTCCATGCAGACTTTAAAATATTTCTAGTTTCCAGGAGAGTTATAATGTATTATATTACCTTAATGTATTCTTTAAACTTATATAAATTATGAACAGCAAATATTTTTCCAAAGAAAAAGTTAAAAACTATCTCTATTAAAAATCAAATTCTCCCCATATGATATTTCAATTTTCTCCTCATAAATTCCAAAGTAATCAATCTTCCCTTTACACTGGCTTTAAGTATATCATTATGAATATACGTTATATCAGAATTTGGGGTATTTGTAGAATTTTGACTTTGTTCTTTAAATCTATGCATTGTTATCTTATACTTTAATATCTAGTGGGCATAATCTCTTCTGCCTGCCCATTATTACTCTGTGTTTTAGAAATTTCTTAGCAGATCATGTTGATTTACTCTTTCATATGACCTTTCATCTGATGCATCTTCTTCATGCCAAATGCTATTTTTATTTTTGAGATTTTTCATTATATTTATGGATTAACATAGGGAGAAGTAGCATTTTGTTATTTCGAATCTTGTTATACAGAACATGATATTTGTTATATTTGTTATATTGGTTTATGCCATATTTAGTTATTTTACGTTATTTTTCTATCTAGAAATTTTGTCAGCATTAAATGTTATGCAAAAAATCAGAGAAGATGTAAACAAAGGAAGAAATGTGTTTCGATAATCTAGGTATTGTTTTGCTTTCCATATATACATCAGAATTAGTTTATTGCTATTCTAATACAGCTTTCTAGGATTTTGATTTGGATGATATTGAATCTATTGATAAATTTGTGTGGAACAAATATCTCAACAACATTGAGGTTCCCAATCCATGTACATGGAATATTTCTTCCTTTGTTTACATCTTCTGATGATTTTTTGCATCATTGTTTTATAGTTTCCTGCATACCGTTCCTTTATTGATACATTTTTATGTCATTTCTACATATATAGGCACATATTGTATCATTAATACTCTTGTTTGTAACAATATTTATTTTAGTGTTTTTCCTACAGGGATAGATTCAATAGTCACCATCAGGCTTTTTGGCAAAACCATATGAGTAATTTTCTGCTTGATTCGATATCAGTATTTGGTACTTTTTAAAAGAAGGGCTTATGGGAACTAGTTGTTACAAGTTATAACAAAGTTTCTGCTACCATTTTTCTTGAACAATAGTTTGTTTATTACAAAATTTCTTGGAAAAACATCTAATTGTGTCACCATTTCTTGTCATTTAATATTATAATAGAGAAGTGGGATATGAACCTCACATTTTGTGTTATAGTTGATTATAATAATTTGCCTCTCTCCATCAATAATCACTCATTTATATTAGGTTTTCATTACCCTTAACAAAATATAACTCCATGTTGATTACTCTATGCCAAAATCTTCTTTATCTCTTTGGAAAAGATATGTCCATTTAATCTGCATGTATAAATATAAATTTTTACTTTCTGGATTTTTTTCTCTTAAATATTATATTTTTTCATCTATTGTTTTAATGTTTTATCCGGCAGGGACACCAACCAAGTAAAAGAAGTTGGATCTCCTTTCCTGTCTTCCACTTCAACTATTTCACTAAGAATTTATCCAGCACTTTATTACCTTTCATTTCCTTTTTCTACTCTTCGTCATACAATTTTGTGTTTCTTATTATATTAACAACATTATTTTGTACAGCTTTCATATTTACCTAAATTCTATAATCGCTTTTTACCTTTTTTACACTCAGAGTTCTACCAGTTTACTTTTGATCTTTTATTTTCTTGTAGGAAAGGTCAAGTGATACAAAGTAGCCACCCATTCTCATTGTCAGTACTTTCTTTCCCCCATTTAACTACTTTCTTCCCGTAGTACCCACCATCACGGGACATGTCATATATTCACTCAACTTATTTATTGCTTATCTCATTTCATTAAAATGTTGACTCCATAGGAGACAGATATAGTCTCTTTTGTTTGTTATCATGTTCCTTTAGCCTAGAACAGTGTCAGAAATAGAATGGATGCTCAACAATTAGTTTGCACTGAATAGATAAAGAAATACAATAGATAGTGAGTGAATAATAAATTTACAGTAGAAAATTTAGGGAACAATTATTTCAAAGACTGTGGGAGAAAGATGATTATTTCAAATGCTCTGCTTAAATAAAGAGCACGTAAGCTTCACACGTCTAAGTTCTTTGTATTAAGTTTCAGATAAATTCTATGATTATACTAAAATACTATCCTAACTCTTTCAATCACATAGCTAACAAAAAATTTAAATTTTAATCTGTTGTCAAATTTTAATATCACTTAAATTCATTATCTTTCTAGACTTCCTGTTTAAACATTTGGGAATTGATTGAAAAAACAGTGGGAGGGGGTGAAATATGAAGGTTTAGATTTATTTGTTCATTTAGTGAGCCTTAATTGAGTGTTTATTATGTGCTACACCCTATTCTAGATGCTGAAGAAAACATAACTCCTACTTTCATGAAATGTATCTTATAATAAAGAGTCTCCCCTGCTAGCAGAATTATTCCTTCCTCTCCTTTTTGAAGATCCTTTAACAACCTTTTCTAACAAAATAACCTTGCAATAGGAAAACAATGTTACTGAAGCCACATCTTCACTGTCTGTTAAACCAGATTAGAGAGCATGCTTTGTGGATCAATTACAGTGTTAAACCTGGGAACCGAAGAGGTGCACATAGGAGTATAGAATTGGAAAATTTATAATTTAGAAAAAAATTGAGGAGAAATATATCTGTGAATGTCTTGTGAAAACTGTGGAAAATTAGGGTTGAACATGATTGTAGTTTGGTTGAATTTGAGTATGAGTGCGTTGCCAGATAATCTGCATTCTGTGTGCTAGGTCAAGCAGATGGGAGTGTTCATCATCACTCTTCTTGGGATCAGTAGTGGGCCATGAAAACTACATTTAATATGCCAGTAATTCCTAATTATAATGTATTTTAAAAACATAAAATTGTAGAGAAATAAAAATTTTGAGTAGAATTATCAGGTTTAAGACACTCAGTTACTATCAACTATGTCCTCTGAAGGACCCAGAGGTCAATTTATTCACCAAATCTTTAAGAAATCTACCAAAGAGGATCCTTGTGGTCTTTAAAAATTATTTATAGATTAATTATTCTCTGTAGGGGGAAACTTCAGTTAAGTAATCTTTCTGATTTCTACTGAAATCCAGGATCCAAAGGCTGAGAAAATATTTCATAAAAAGTTAATATTTCATAAAGCATAAAATACTTCACAAAACATTACAGGTATGGTCTATAAACTTGCTATGGAACTGCTACCATATTTTTTTAGAGTAACTATGTACTAGACAACCAGAATACTCAGACACTAACATGACAGAAAATACTAGAAACTGGCTCTGAGGTAATCATAAACTCCTAGCAAACTGAAAACCTCTGTGGTTCACTGCTCAGAGTGGAGCTCACTTTGTCAGGTGACACATATTATTCCCTGAGACTCTTTTAGTCCCACCTAAAATTATTTTCTTGGTCTTTAAATATATATTTACAACAGCACCTGACAGAATTCTCATATCAGTTTTAATCCTTGTATGATCATTAGAGTAAGAGAGGCCAGACTGAAGCATCTTTCTTTCAAAATAATAAATCAAAGTCAATATGCTCACATGGAGAATCATAGAGATTAGTGTTACCATTAAAGACATAAAATATGACTCCCTGTTTTTACTCTGAAGAGGTAAGTTGGCTTTGAGGAAAAGATAATAGGGTAACGTAAGACATATGAATCAGCAATTCTAAATTTAATGATGTTTTTTCCTGACATGTCTTCTTTGCTAGAGTAAATCAACACGGCCCTAGAATTTGATAAACAACCATAAAGCTGTCAAATGTGTGGTATTTTCCCCGTTACTCCAATGATTAGAGAACACTGAAAGCAGACGGCCGAGAGAACCATATGTGTATTTCCATCACACTGAGGTTTAGCCAACCCTTGGCCCCATGACACAAACTAAAATAAAAGGGCTTTAATCGTCTAGCATTCCACAGGCTATTATGGCATACATTTTTAAAAATACATCCTCTTGCCTCTAGGACTAAAAGTATGTATTGGAGGAACAAGGTAGGAGATTAATTCTATAAAAATTAGATTTCTGTTATTTCAGTAAAATTTCTGTTGGTCTAGTGTTCTGAGGCATGTCAAAACATCGTTTCCAAAATGAATGAAGTAACACGATTCTTTAAATCCACATTTGGTGTACTGATCTGATCATTCTGCATTAAATGGAAACAAATTAAAGAAGGATTTCTGCTGTGCAAGTAACAGTTCTTAAGGCAATCCAGAGGCAATTATATTGCCAATGCTGCCCTTGGTGAAATAAATTGTGTTATCTGGCAAACAAGACTTCATCAAGTGGAAGTAACATATGTAATATTGGCCTTAAACAGATCCCAAAGGTACAAATATTTTCATGAGTGGTTTGCTGACTCTTTCAGCACTCTGACATTGGTTGTGCTACTACACTCTTCTCAATCTATGCCAGTAACCTCTGAGGAATTTCCCCATCACAAGTTGACTGAAAAGAAAAATCCAAGCCAGATAATAGGTAGCTAAAATTATAGGATGGAACTAACCCAAAGTGACAGCTATGACATCATAACCCTCTCAGGAATAGTCCAAAAGAAGAATGAAGCAGGAAAGTTGTCCCAGAACTACCTTTGCAATAGCTCATATTGTTTACTTTCCCAGAAATTATTTTAGATCTAAAGTCAATATCTGCTTTTATTCAGAGTAATGACTAAAGTTATAGTTCACTGTTAAGATACTCA
The DNA here is from genome assembly GCF_037993035.2 of Macaca fascicularis. Classification (NCBI taxonomy): domain Eukaryota; kingdom Metazoa; phylum Chordata; class Mammalia; order Primates; family Cercopithecidae; genus Macaca; species Macaca fascicularis. The sequence continues at coordinate 183,476,835 of NC_088379.1, forward strand.
GTGAAATAGGATTCAGAAGATTGCTGGTAACAAAGTTTGGGGTATATAGATGGATTGCTTAGAGTTTTTCCAAAATCAGACAATACTTGTGTATCATTAAGAGACTTTTATGGTTCTGGAGTCATTCAATATAAAAGACGCAGATAATGTTGCACCCTGAGATTGTCATCATCTCTTACCCTTCCTCTCCTCTCCCACTTCTTACTATATCAGTTCATTAACAGATAGACAATGCTTTCAGGATGGAACAAAGAATGAATTCACAGATATGGATTTACACTCACCAAAAGTGATAAGGCTATGCTGCTGTTGGCTGAAAACTTTGCCAGAATGCTAAGCACTTCAGGTTCAAGAATAGTATCTTACAATATCCTCTCACAGCAGAGGATATTGAAAACACGTCACAGCAGGTTGATAATGTTTGGAGTAGTTGTCATTTGAAACACAGTTATTTGGGATTTGAGTTTCTTTCTACTTACTGTCAGTCCCAGCATGCTTTGGCTTGTTCAATGCCTTACACAATATCACGAGGAACTATAATGGCAATGTTTTCATGCAAATAATTCACTGTACAAACATATATTTAATGTCATGGTTTGAGATCCAAGGCATTTATTGGTGGATAACTTTAAATTCAGGTTTGTCTGAGACATTTCTGGATTAGACAAAATTGTGTTATATATTTATTGTCTTCATTTTTTTCTCAGAATCTTTAAAAGTGTTTCTATCTGTATGATAAATAACATTTTTAAAAACTCATCTTTTTCATTGGGCTTATTTTATTCTTTCTTTCTTTATTTTTTTTGAGACAGAGTCTCCCTCTGTCACCAGACTGGAGTGTAGTGACATGATCTCAGCTCAATGCAACCTCCGCCTCCTGGGTTCAAGCAATTCTCCTGCCTCAGCCTCCTGAGTAACTGGGATTACAGGCATACGCTACCACACCCAGCCAACTTTTGTATTTTTAGTAGAGACAGGGTTTCACCATGTTGGCCAGGCTGGTCTCAATCTCCTGACCTCATGATCTGCCCACCTTGGCCTCCCAAAGTGCTGGGATCACAGGCGTGAGCCACCATGCCTAGCTCTCGCTGGGGTTATTATACTCCCCATCACATTGTGATGATAGTTCCTGTAATATAGAATGACATCTTGAAAATTTAATAATGAAGTCTGCTGGGTGAAAATATGTTTAGGGTTGAGGGCCTCTAGATATGGATTAGCAAAGGATGTTGACGATTCTTCTGCTTAGTCAGAAGGTAGAATAAAAAACAAAAACAAAACAATAAATGGAAAATGGAATTAGCTCTTTCACTACTGTATTTGAAGATTTCCTAATAATTTTTTTTTAAACTGGTCTACTGGGTTAATTTGGCTTAGAATTTCTGTTGTGCAAGTGAGAAATTCTTTATTGATGTACGTATATTGATTCCTTTTATAGAAAAACAAGATGTTTACTGAACTGGCAAGCAAAAGAGTTATCTGAATGGGTGTAATGGAATACTCTTAACTCTCAAAGTTAACAGTGATACTGACAACTTTAGTTTCAAAAAGAAAGGGTACTAGAATTTAGAGAATTCTCTAGGGCACGTTCTTATGATTCCTCTAGGAAGAGTCAAAACATCAAGGGCTCAGGTCACTCAGGAATCAAATATTGGCCTATTTTCAGTAGGGTGACAACCTACTGAATTTGAATATCTTCCGGAGTGTTTTTTTTTTTTTAAATTCCTGAAGCAAAGTAGATAACTATAATTCACTTTTGCTAATCAAATTATCCTTCTAATAATGATAATGAGGGTGATGATGATTGTCCGGTAACATTCATCTACCTCTTTAAAATACACCAGACACTGTCCCAAGTGCATTTCAATAACTAATTTAATCCTACATTTTAAAAGTATATGCAATGATTAAGAAATATATCGTTAGTATGCGTAAATCTTAAAGATGGTTTTTATAACCTCCCCAAATGTGTCCTTTTCCTGCTGTGTGAGAGAACAAACCTTTTTATCAAAGTGAAATAGAGGCAAATTTAAATACTAGAAAGGAATAAAGATAGAGTTAGGAGAAGCTGAAAGCTAACTATTCATCATTCTTGTCCATTTTATCCAAAGACAACCACATTGAAATCTTCAAAATGCTATCCTCGCTCTCAGTCTTTTAACTTTATTTTCTGTTAACTTTTCAGTTCTACAATTTTTATACTGGTCAGAACTTTTCTGAGTGATGGCTAGGAATAGAATGCCGGCTTCCTATCAACAAACACTTACCAACTTCCAGCAGATGTTGCAAAAAGACTCACTGATTTGTGCTACAATCAGCTGGGCAATTGTTTCATTTTGACTCTCTGTGAAATCCAATGTATCCATTTTAGTTTGACTGACAGACATGGATTTCTCTTCTAGTGATTTTTTCTGTACCATTGGAAATGCAAGCCTGATGGACAATGCTTTCACAAAAGATGATAAATTTTTTTTTTAATCTTTCTCTCTCTAAAAATTGAAAGCAGCGATGGCTCGTGAATATTTATGTAAAACTCAAGGGTTATGCATTCTTACCTAAATTTGGATCCATAGGAAAAATATATACTCTATGCATATAAATCTGTTTTAGTCATTTTAGTTTACAAAGCCTTGTCCATATAATCATCATACTTAGTAACATCCAGTGGAAAAAAAGTAGTGATTTCTTTGAAAATGTCAAATCTGCTAAACATCAGAAATACTTTCTGTACATAAACATGAAACTGCCTATATAAAGCAATACAAGGACCCTCAACACTTGAAATGTATTAACAATTTATTCTGGTTTTATTTTTTCTTTTGAAATATTATATAAACAACTTTTTGACCCATGCTTTGTCAGTACTTAGTAAAGTATGCTTTCTGAAAGTAAATATATCATAAATACATTTTGATTATACTACAAAAATTAAAGAAATTAGCTGTGAACATGCACATTTAAATAAGTAGTATTTTGAAAGCAGTCATTAGGCTATACAAACATTTCATCCAAAATCATTTTTATGAATATAGTCAGTTTTGGCATGCTTCCTTTTAGACATCACTGGAAGAGTTTTTACAGTATTCTGTGTTGACTATATTCATCACTGTTGGAACTTAGTAAGATTTATTTTTTAATAGAGTAATCTAGATGAATAACACCCATGTTATCAAATTAAGAAGTCGCATAAACTAACAGGATTGATAATCTTATGTGTGCCATGAAATGATTCCAAATGAGCTTCAAAATGGAGGTGATGCATGAAAAAAAAAAAAAGGTTGTCCTACTCTTTCAAGAAACATAATTTGAAGAGACCAGCTACTTAAATATACACATTTTGGTATGCTTATCAATTAGTCTCATTAATATATGTTCAAGTTTTTGGAAGATGATGAGCTATATGAGAATGATCAGTAGTGGAATACTTCCTTCCAAACTCCAGCAATTACTTATTGAAAACATTTATTTACATATTTTTTAAATTTTTATTTCAGTAGTGTTTGGTGAACAGGTGGTTTTTGGTCACATGAATAAGTTCTTTTGTAGTGATTTCTGAGATTTTGTTGCACCCATCACCTGAGCATGGTACATTGTAACCAATAGTCTTTTATCTGTCATTCCCCTCCGACACCTCTCCTGACCACCCTCCAAGTCCCCAAAGTCCCTTATATCATTCATATGCTTTTACATCCTCATAGCTTAGCTCCTGCTTACAAGTCAGAACATATGACATTTGGTTTCCCATTCCTGAGTTACTTCACTTGATACAGAAAACTGACAGGTGTTTTTGTTAGAATATCAAGAGAAAAGGATTGTTACTTCATTCATGTGTCAGAGCAATACAACCAATAGGGTTTTAACAGAAAACAAATAATGTAGTAAACATAAGTAATTTAAATAGTTCATACATTTTTTCAGGAATCAGGGAAACCAACAAGGAATGGTTAAGCATCTCTGTGCTAGCAAGTAAGAAGACGTTATGACTGAAAGAAAAAGATGTGGAAGTATTAGTTTCCTAGCAATGCCATGACAAATTACCACAGATTCAGTGGCTGAAACAACAGAATTATTTTCTCATGATTCCGGAGGCTGAAAGTCCACGATCAAGGTGTCAGCAGGGTTGGTTTCATTTGAAGGTTCTCTCCTTGGCTTACAGATACTGTCTTCTCCAAGTGTCTTCACATGGTATTTTCCTCTGTGTGTGTGTCTGTCTTAATCTCCTCTTCTTATAAGGACACTAGTCATGTTGGATTAGAACCCACCTCAATAACCTCATTTAACTTGAATTACCTCTTTAAAGATGCTGTCTCCAAATACTGTCACCTTCTGTGGTATTGGGAGTTAGGACTTCAACATAGGACAGGGAAGAGATGTGCACAGTGCGGTCCATCACAGGGAATAATCACTGGAAGCTACAGACAGCTAAAACTATAGGAGAAAATTGCCTCCCAGGAGCCTTGTGTAGAGGATACAGCCACTGCCAATGTGTTTTACTCTCTCTTTCTCTTATTTTTTAACTGAAGTGAAACAGAAGTGATAAGGGAATCTAGTCAACACACTTCAGGAATGTCATACTCCCAGGCAACAGAACAAGGTGGAAAGGGGAAAGGAGTAGCTATGGAGAGACAACCCATTTACTACAGTCCACCTCTTTACCCTTTGTCATTTGAATGAAAAACTCTTTCTTTCCATCACAGAAAAATCATGAGTTTCCATCAGCCATGGTATTTTTAAGAGTGATTTAAATGCAGTTATATTCTCATTTGAAAATAGACATACACTCCAAATAATGTATATGAGCACACAGGGATTATAAAAAGAAGTTTTAATTCACATAAAACACAGCTACTTGCATAGCACTTCTTAAATTGTCATGAGACTTAAGCTGCTAATCATAGCTTCCTTCTTACAGCATTCTTGTCATTTTCCTTCCACTACATCTGCCAGCATGTTGGTTAGATGGAGTTCTTCTGGCGCAGTCATGGAAATCATCCTTTTCTCAACTTTGAAATCTTTGTTGGCCTGAGATTATTGAGATTTTAATGGGAATAATTTTAGCTTTACAGAAAAGATTTACAGGTAGGACTAGAGAAATACAATATATACCTCACCTATTTTTCTCTAATGTTATCATCTTACATACCATGGCACATGTGTCAAAACTAAAAATTAATGAATAGTATTAACTGGACTTGAGGTTTTATTTGGATCTCACTAGTTTTTTTTTTTTTTTTTTTTTTTTTTTACTAATGTCTCTTTTCTGTTCCAGAATCTGATCAGAAATGGTACATTGTATTTGCATGTAGTTTCCATGTGTTCTAAATTTCTACTGTTCAATGAAAAATTTTAAGCATTTCCTTGTTTTATAAATGATTTGGACAGTTTTTAGAAGCTGTGGAAATACCCTCAATTTGGGTATATATATGTGTGTGTATTTTTTCTCATTACTGCACTGGGTTATAGATTTTGAGAAAGACTATCAAAAGAATGAGGTGCCCTTCTTTCTGTATTTTGTCAAGGACTGGAATACATCAAAATGCTTTATCACTGATTATGTCGACCTTGATATTTTGCAGTGTTTGCATGGTTTACCCATTGTGAGTTACTATTTTTCTCATTTCCATATTCTATTTTTTGAAGCAAGTCACTAATTCCAGCTCATTCTTAGGGAGGGGCAGATAAACTCCAGTTCTTGGGAGGGGGAGAAACACATCAATATATCATTTGAAAATATTTTGTAAATGAGTTTCCCTCATCTTCTTCATGTATTTATATATTAAATCATTTATTTGTGTTCATATAAAGTGATCAATAATTTTTTTTTACTTTGGATTACAATTCCAACACTACATTTTCTAACGTGTTGTTCAAATTATTTCAACTTTGATCTCTGTGTGTTCTTTCAGAATGACCCCTCTGTTCCTTTGATGTATTTTCTTTACCTTATTTTGTGAACATGTCCTTATTTTATAGCATTACATGATGCTCTAGGCTCATCTTGCATTTTTTCTGTGCTGGATCAAGAATCTGGTATTTTTTTAAGGTACTTCATGGATAATGATAGATAGAAACCAAAACCTTGGCTCTGTGTATGGTTTTACGATCACTGTAGTCTCACTGCTTCTAGGACTCTTAGTATGCAAAGCTACCTTTACAGACACACACACACACACACACACGCACACACTCATACACAACATACATTTGTGTAGATAATATGTGACTTCTGTATACATCTCTCTCTCTCTCCTTGTGAGCATGTGTATGTGTGGGAGGGAGTAAACATGAGTTCATACTGATGTCTCCAATTCTAATCTAGTACTGCAAGTTTCATTTTTTGTCTTTCATATGGCTGCTTGTGACTTCTTTCTCTGAGACTGAGAAACATGTATCTCCTTTTCTACCATGTGTTTATCTTTTTTTTTTCCATCCAACTCTACAGGTAAATTAGTTTCACAATTGTGAATCCACAGTCCCCTGTTCCCCTTCTCTTAGTCAATACATCTATGTTCTCTTAAGCCATAAAAATAATATTCTCTTTTCTATTTCTTTAGTTTTAAATTTCTAGGATTCCACATGAGTTATATTATAAAATATGTGGCTTTTAATTCTTCCTTCTTTCACCTAGTAAAATGCATTTAAGATCCATTCATGTGGTGGGTGCATGTGCATGACTCAACAGCTCATCTCTTTGGTCAGTGAATAATGTTTCATGGACTGGGATGTGTAATTATAAGCATCTTATAAAAATAAAAACACTGAAACACCAAGAAAAATGAAATAAGTTGGAGATCTTCCAATGGTACCCATCTTCTTATGTTTTTCCCTTGAAGTGAAATAAACAGATAATCAGCTTTGCTGATTAAACAAATGATTTGCAGAATATTCAGGCATTTAAGTTATGTCAATATGGGTTTTTTCTTATAAGTTACTTGTTGCCGCATAACACAGCATTCCAAACTTTGGTGGCTAATGACATGTTTAATATTCTAGCTTTCATTTTTGTGGATTGCCAATGTAGTTTGGATTCATCATGGTTGTTCTTTTCGTAGGAACTGGGTTTTCTCATTTATCTGTTCTTAGTTGCATGTCAGTTGTAATTTGGCATTCCTGATCTTGACTCATCTCTCTTCTATGACTGAGGTTGTGGCTGCATCCAGTTGTGTGACGTCAGGCTCAGGTTTACACAGTCTACAGTCGACTTAGACGCATGGAAGCGAGGACTCCAAAGAGACACAATGGGAGACTACAAGGCTTGGAATGGGAGCATCATCATTTCTGCCACATTCTATTAGACAAAGAATCTCACAAGGATATACCAGATTCAAGGAGAGGAGAAAAAATATGCCACTTCGTAATGGGAGGAACTGCACAGTGACATTGTAAAGGGTATTTGTAAGAAAGAAGCAAAATGGATGCCCTTTTTGCAACTCTATTCAGGTGGAAAAAAAAATTTTATACTAGAAAAAAATAAAGAAATAGTTATCATAATTAGAACATATGAGAGAATACAACTTTTAGAAGACTTAACCTGTATTTATGAAATAACAATACGTTTAAACTGAAAACACTGATTGGTTCTTAGATTTCTCTGTAATTAATTAAACAATTAGTGTGGCTGTACATTCAAATCTATCCCAATCTCTACAGCGTTGCAGCACACACATCCATATGCATACACATACATCACTGGAAATGCCACTTTAAAATGCAGGCAAGCTTGGCTGATTGTTTAGTTATATTATGGACACAGCTTAAGGTGTAACATTTTTATTCTAATTGTGCTTTTCCTGCTTTCCCCACTACATCTTTTCCTCCTGAAATTCAATGAATCTGATTAAGTGAGTATTATATTTTATTTTTCCTTTACTTTTGTTCCACTTGCAAGTGGAAAATTGCTATTGAAGTTTTAGCTAGCTATCTTTTACCTGTCCACTACTCATGAATAAATAACATCAAATTAGGGAAAATAAACATAGCAATAGGACATTAAAACCGCATTTCTAAGCTCCCCAAGATAGGTTTCTGATTTTATGCTGCTGTAAATTCCTTAAGTATGTTTATTTCTAATTGGTGTAATAGAATAAATGGAACTGGCATTTAATTTTTCTTATATGTCCATAAATGTGGATTCTCAGGGATTGAAAGATTCTGAGCAACTTCTGTTTACAAAAGCTTTGAGTGTATTAGAAAATGAAGAATTAAAAACACAGGCAACACCAGAGTTAGGTTATTGTAGATGTCGCTCTATATAGCAAATAAACATTTTTAACACAAAAATACAGTACGGCATACATACATAGTTAATCTAGCTATGATTTTAGAATGTGTGAAATTAAGAATTTGTGGAGCACAGAAGCAGAGTAATTATTTAGGTTCCCAGTGTGAAGCCGCATGATGAAGGGCTTCTTTCCGTGCTGTTTACCTCTGTGAGTGGACATACAGCATGAGCGAGGGGCTTGATCACAATTCTGAACTCTAAGTCCCTTATATATGTTTCTTTTGGCCTCTCTGTGATGGACACTGATTCCATCTGTCTGTTTGTGTTTTTTATCTTCTATCTAGACATGAAATGGGCATTTATTTGATGACTTTGCATGTTTTCTTCAAGCAAAATGTCAGAGGGATGTTTTCAGGGCCATCCAATCCATTTTAGTAAGGGAAGTCATTAGAAGAGCAAAATAAAACCTTCAAGAAATTTCAACAGAAAGTTAAGAATAGCAGTCAATAATAATAGTTGATGGCAAGGAAGAATAATTCTATCTTGACCTGCCTGGGGAACTGAAGATCATTTCCTCTAGTTGTTGACTGAAATTGCCTAAAAATAAATAAATAAATAAATAAATAAATAAATAAATAAATAAAATGGCCCTCTAAAATTTTGAAGTGAGAAAATGTCTTTATTAGGGGGTCTGTTTTTTAAGTGACCTGTTCAGGCATCATCTATCTCCAAGTTTTCACAGAGCTCCAGGCTAGGAATGGCATCTAAGGTAAAATTGATCCAAAGAAGAAACAGACATTTCAACTTCAGAATTTTGAAACTACCGTAGTTATGTATTTCTGCCTAGGTTACAATGTTTAGCCATAAATACTGTTGTTAATTATGGATTAAAAATAACTGGATTAAAAAAATATGTTTTCATAAATATCTTGGACATAGATACTGCTAAGCTAACAGACATTAGAAATATCTTTTAAAACTGTAACTAAAAAATTCGGTCCTGTAGTTTCCTCACTATAAAGGACTATAAAGATAATCTCTTAGGACCCAGCATGACATTCTCAGTATGATGAAGAAGTTGCCATCATACATCTGATGTGTTCTTTTTTACTTCATGAGGTAGAAGTGAGGTTGTTAGTTTAGGACTTGAATAGAGGAAGGTGAAAGGGAACAATGAAGACATCAAATGATACAACAAATTTTAGCTGATAGAGTGGGGAAGTAAACTTAATAGAGAAACATGGTTGGGTTTGGGCTATTACTGAGGTAAAGTTAAAATCTTGAAGCAGTTCAGTGAAATTGGTAAATTAAATATTGAAATTTTCTCCCAATATGCTCAAGTTCCTTAAATGGCTTCTCTCTTTTCCTAAAATAAGAGCACAATTTTTAATGCAGCCCCAGAGGTCCTTTATGGTCTGTCTCTCACCAACTACTCCTACATTAGCTTAACCATACTGATGCGTGTAAGTAGAAATTGCTCACTCCACTCACAACACAAATAATCTTGCACATGTTCTTCAACAAAAGCATTGTACTTTCAGTAGAGTTGCTTTACGAGTAGTTTGTCATGCAGAATAACAAAAGATGGTACTGAAACATCTAGATAACAAAATTTGTAAATTTTACTTTTTTACTAAGGATTTTATTTATTATTTTGAGACGGAGTCTTGCTCTGTTGCCAGGCTGGAGTGCAGTGGCGCAATCTCGGCTCACTGCAACCTCTGCCTCCTGGGTTCAAGCGATTCTCCTGCCTCAGCCTCCCAAGTAGCTGGGACTACAGGCGCACAAAATCATGCCCGGCTAATTTTTATATTTTTAATAGAGAGGAGGATTCACCATGTTGGACAGAATGGTCTCATCTCCTGACCTCATGATACACCCGCCTTGGCCTCCCAAAGTGCTGGGATTACAGGGTGAGCCACTGCCCCCGGCCAGGTGCCCTGTTTTAACATGTTCTAGGGTTGCAGCAGTGTTTTCCACCACTGCCTTCACATTATCATTTCAAATCTCAAGACAGTGAAATGCCATAATTTTGACCTCCCAAATATCCTGAACAAAATCTCAGAGACCTTTACGAGGTCCACAGATCACTATCTCAGAATCTCGGACGAAGAATAATTTTTACATGTTTACTGTTTCTATTGCTCTACAATCTCCCAGCCTGTCTAAGAAACGTCAAACACATTTTCAGATGTAAACTTATATTCATGCTAATAGAAATCTTCTCTGACACATCTGGTGTAGCACCAAGGACTTTACCTTTGAGATGCTCATAATGGTTGGAATTTCCTCCCTTAATTTATTATTTGCTTGAATTTCTCATCTGCTAAGAGACAGCAGATCATAAAATCAAATAATTACAGCCCCAGGAAGTTCATGCATGAAATCATTGAATTGGACAGTTTGTGGAATAAAAGTAAGCAGACACATAATATCTAAGGGAGGGGTGCATGATGCTCTTTTGGAAAACATGCAAATCTTTTCCTTTAGAGGAATACAGACAGGTTGAACATTACATTGAATATATCCTCAGACTCCAGTTTGTCACCTGTGCCTCAGTTTGGAATATTCATAAAGACATAGTCACTGACTTTGTATAGATTTTTTTTTTTTGCCTTTTTCAAAAAATGTTACAGCAGCACTTAGCACTGTCAGAAATATGTTGAATCCTCAGATAAGTTCAATGAATGAAACAACACAGTTTTTGCTATCTAAAATGTTATTAGGATATGAATACACAAAGAATTTCATGTTTGAGAGGGTAAAATAGTGATTCCAGGCTCTTTAGTAGACTACTGATTGTAAATTATAAGTGACTTTTGGGCTATGTGAGACATAAATTACAATCAGGTGCAGAAAGTTATACCATGATGTTGACAAAACTTAGTGCCTGTAGGACTACAGTGGAATCAAATTGATGACTCATAAGTTATCAGAATGACAAGTGATAGCTGTGTATTTTTCTCTCTTTCTATAGTAAATACACTTGATTCCAAGTGCTACAAACGGATGTTTTTGTTGAACTTGTTAAAGTGATTGTGGTTTTTCTTACATAGTTTATTACTATAGTAAACAACACTGATTTAATTTTCAAATATTGAACCATCGTTGAATATCCAGGATGAAACCCAGTCATTCACTATGTCCTGTCTTTATAATATTTTAAAATATGTTTTTAATTGACAACATAAAATTGTTTTTATAGTTATGGCATACAACATGATGTTTTAAAATATGTATATGATGTGAAATTAATAATTTGTTAACATAATTAAAATGTTATCTCACATACATTTTTATAATTAAAACACTTCAAATCTACTCTTCTAGCAATTTTCAAGTATACAACATATTATTATTAACTATAGCCACTATACTCTATAGATCTCTTAAAATTATTGCTCATATCTAACCGAAATTTTGTATCCTCTGACCAAAATCTGCCCAAACTCCCCTGACCCCAGACTCTGGTAACTACCACTCTACTTTTTCTTCTGAGTTCCACTTTTTAAATTCTGTATATAAGTAAAATCATGCCGTATTTGTCTTTCGGTTGCTGGCTTACTTCACTCAACATAATGTCATCTATGTTCATCTACAATGCCAGCAATGACAGAATTTCCTTCTTTATGATGCTAAATAGTATTCCATGTGTCTATATACCACATTGTATTTATCCATACTTAGATTCTTAGACTCACGCATCCATTAATAGACACTAAGGTTAATTCCATATCTTGGCCATTTTAAATAATGCTGCAATGAACAGAGGGGTGCAGATATCTCTTTGACATACTGATTTCATTTCCTTTGACTATATTCCCAGATGTAGAATTGTTGATTCATAATGGTAGTTCTATTTTTATTTTTCAACAGTCCTCTGTGCTGTTTTATGAAATAGCTGTACTAATTTACATTTTCAGCAACAATGTGCAAGTGTTTCCTTTTCTCCAGATAATTGCCAACACTTAATATCTTTAGTCCTTTTATTTTCCTCAGAAAACCATGTTTGCCACTAAACAATTTGCAGGTAACCTCAGCTATTTGGAGTGATCTCATTATTTGACCTTCAGTCTTCTTCTTCTTTTTTCTTCTTTTCTTAAGAGCCGGAGTCTTGCTCTGTTGCCAGCCTGAAGTGCAGTGGTGCTCACGCAACCTCCACCTCCAAGGTTCAAGCAATTTCCCCTGCCTCAGCCTCCCAAGTAGCTGGGATTACAGGCACGTGCCACCACGCCCAGCTAATTTTTTGTATTTTAGTAGAGATAGGGTTTCACTATATTGGCCAAGATGGTCTCAATCTCCTGATCCTGTGATCCGCCCACCTTGGCCACCCAAAGTGCTGGGATTACAGGTGTGAGCCACTGCGCCCAGCCCAGTCTTTTTTATAATAGCCATATTAACAGGTGTGAGACCATAATTTATTGTGGCTATAATTTGCATTTCCCCGGTGATCAGTGATGTTGAGCATTTTTTCAAATATCTCTTGGCCATTTACATGTCTTCTTTTGATAGTTGTGCCTATTTTGATTCTTATTTTTAATCAGGTTATTTTTTTTTCTTGCTATTGAGTTGTTTGAGTTCCTTACATATTTTGAATATTAATCCCTTATCAGATTAATCGTTTGCCAATATTTTCCCCCATCTTCTAGGTTGTTTCTTAACTATATTGGTTGTTTTTTATGCTGTGCAGGAGACTTTTATTTTGCTATAATCTCATTTGTTTATTTCGTTTTTGTTGCTTGTGCTTTTGGAGTAATGTCCAAAAATTTATTGCCCAAACCAGTTTTATAAAATGTTCCCTTTACATTTTCTTCTAGGAGCTTTATAGTTTAGGTTATATTTTTAGTATTTAATCCATTTTGAGGTAATTTTTGTATATGATGTGAGATGGGGTTATATTTCTATTCTTCTGTATGTAGATATGCAGTTTTCCAACGGCATTTGTGCAAGAGATTGTTCTTTCCCACTTGTATATTCTTGGCATCTTTGTTAAAAAATCAATGGGCAGTAAATGCATAAACTCACTTCTATTTTGTTCAACTGGTCTCTGTATCTCTTTTTATGCTAGTACCATGCTTTCTTGCTTACTATAGATTTATGGTACATTTTGAAGTCAGGTATTGGGATACTTCCAGCTTTGTTCGTTTTGCTCAAGATTGTTTTGGCTGTTTGAAGTCCTTTTCAGTTCAATAAATTTTTTTTTCATTTCTGTGAAAATACATCTTTGTAGCTTTTAAATATATCTTTTAACTTTAATAGTAATTACACCTGATGTGTTGATTCCTTTGATATTATGGACAGTTTAACAATATTAATTCTTCCAATGTATGAATAGGGGCCACCATTCTATTTATTTGTGTCTTCTTCAATTTCTTTTATCAGTATTTCATAGTATTCAGTGTACACATCTTTCACCCCCTTGGTTAAATTTATTTCTCTGTGGGCTTTTTTCTTATAACTATTGTAAACGGATTTTTTTTTTTATTTTTTAAAGACAGTTCACTGTTGGTGTATAGAAATGCTACTGATGTTTGTACGTTGACTTTGTATTCTGCAACTTTAATAAATTGGCTTATTATACTTTAACAGTTTTCTGCTGAAATCTTTAGAGTTTTCTATTTATAAGATCAAATCATCCACAAACAAGGTCAATTTAACTTTTTCCTTTCTTATTTGGATGCCTTTTATATCTTTCTCTTGCCTAACTGCTTTGTCTAGGACTCCCAGTACTATGTTAAATAGAAGTGCTGAGAATAAGTCATCCTTGTCTTATTCATGATCTTAGAGAAAAGGTTTTTGACTTCTCACCATTGAGTATGATGTTATCTGTGGGCTTGTCATATATGGCTGTTTTTGTGATGAGATACACTCCTTCTATACCTAAGTTATTGAGAGCTCTTACCATGAAAAAATGTTGAATTGGGTCGAATGCTTTTTCCGTATCTGTGGAACCGATGAATATAATTTTTATGTTTCAATCTGTTGTGGTTTCTCACTTTTATTAATTTGCATCTGTTGGATTGTCCTTGCACCCCAGGAATAAATGCCACTTAATCATGGTGAGTGATCCTTTTAATGTGCTGCTTAATTTGGTTTACTAGTATTTTGTTGAGAATTGCTGCATCTATTTTTATTAGAGATATTGGCTTGTAATTTCCTTTTTTATAGTATCTTTGTCTAGTTGTGGTATTAGGATAATGATAGGCTAAGAATAAAAGAGAGAAGACACAAATAAATAAAATTATAAATCAAAGCAAAGCTATTACAACGGAAATTACAGAAGTACAAAAGATTATAAGAGTCTAATATAAACAATTATACACTAAAGTTTGGATAACTTGGAAGAAATAGATAAATTCCTGGGAACGTACAAACTACCAAGACTGAATTATGCAGACAGAGAAGATCTGAACAGAGCAGCAACGAGTAAGAAAACAGAATCAGTAACAAAAAGCCTCCCATCAAAGAAAAGCCCAAAACCTTCATATTGAATTCTACCAAACATTTAGAGAAGAACTAATACTATTCCTTCTCAAAGTCTTCCAAAAAATTGTAGAGGAGAGAGTAATAAAAGCTTATTTTATCTTTATTATATTTTTGCAGTCAGCTTGCTTATATATTTGGAATTTTGTGTCCAAATTCATAAAGTATGTTGATGTGCATTTTATTTTTCTTATCATTCCTTTGGTATTTCTATCAATGTAATGTTGACTTCATACAAGACTTGCAAAGTCCTCTCTCATTTATGGAAGAAATTATGTGTGATGGTTATTTTTTCTTCTTTAAATGTATCTTAAGTATTTTCCTGTAAAATTATCTGGGCCTGAAACTCTGTATTTTGTAAGTTTTCTATTTGGTAGATTTCTACTCTGGAATGCTTTTAACTTTAAATTCAAGACTATTTATGTTATCTAGATTTTTCTTGTGAGTTTCAGTAGTCTCTTTTCTTCTAAGAATGGTTACATTTCATCTCAGTTTTCAAATGTGTGGCATAGGGTTGTTTGTGGTATTCCACTTTAACTCTTTTAATGATTTTGGAATCAGTAGTAGTATTCCTTACTTTCTGATATTGGTCATTTCTCTATTCTGGTTTCTAGATCTTTTCTTTACTGTCTTTTTAGTCTAAAAAGCAAACAAAAAAGTGGTTATGTATTACTTGAGCGTATGTTTTATGTTTATTTAAAAAAAAAATCAACAGAGGAATGACCTAGGAAAAACTATTAGAAATATATAATTATCTAGTGTACAATAATAAATGATGATATAGCAAAAGGAGTGTAGCTTTTTTGAGTAGCTTTTAAAATGCTTTCTGAGTGTGTGCTTTCATTTTCTACAAAGTGCTTTATATTTTGTTATACAATGAAACACCAACAGCTCAGCAGCACCAATAAGAAGAGAAAATTACAAACTTTAAGGTGTCAGCTCACAGGAGTATTGCCGGAATCTGAAACTCCATGAAATGATAACAAAAACTTTCGATTCAATTTGTCTTTTTCTGAAACACCAAAGTTATACAATAAGCTGAAATAGGTTTAGTACAAACTATACATGGGATTGCATTCTAACTAACTACTTAGAAAATTAAAATATAGTCATTTTGAGAAAAAAATCAATTTTGTCAAAACTGAGTATGCAATTAATTGCGAGCCAAAATAATAGAATATAGAAATACAAAAAAGACATCACTTCCTAATTAGTTGCAATGGTGGCAGTGGAGACTATACTTCATGTGGTTTCCCTCCAGAAACCTCACCAGCTTCTCTTGGTAAGGATCTGAGAAAGATTTCTTAATAGTGCTGACAAGGAATGGGGAAAAAAATATCCATTATGAAGCTCCTAAGATATTTCTTTAACACATGCTTACTGTCCAGGAGGGAAGGCATCACCAAAGAACAATACTAAAACTTTATCCCCAGTGGGAAGACATGTGCTTCTCACTTCAACACCTTCAGCCTTTCTGCTTCACCTAAGGAAGAAAAAAAATCAAAACAAAAGAACAAAACATAGTCAACAGGGGAGAGAGAGCTAAAGAAACTGACAAGGAATGTTTGGCCAGAGAAGGGAGTAAAGATAACAATAACAATAATAATTAATTAATTAATATTAAAAAAAATCTACCCAGAGCACAAGAAACACTTGTAAAGGCCACATTCCCAAAACACAGCTCCAGTTAGAGACTGAGATTTAATTAGAGGATTACAGAGCATGTCCCTTTCTAAACTCCACCAACACTCTAACAAAAGCCAGTTTAATTACACTGGATTACAGAAGAAATAGCTGTAAGGCAAAGACTCCATCTAACAAGCAGTACAAAAGGAAGCCTCAAAGGCAAGACTGGAGACTAAAACAGGCACACTAGCAAAATTTAAATTCTCTCCTAACTACAGCTACAGTAAACATAAAAAACAGTCCACACTTAGCCAGATTAATTTATATAAGTCCTTACACTAGGGACCTATTTACCAGGATTCGTATTACCTGATACGATGTGTCCAGCTGACAACAGAAAATTACAAGGCATACCAAAGGCAAAAAGAAAAAAAAAAGAATAGAAAAGAAAAGCATTCTGAATAGACAAGCAATCATTAAGATCAGAATAGAAAAATACAGATTTCGTATTTATCAGAAAAGATATTTAAATGATTGTGCTCATTATATTAAGAGCTCTAATGGAAAACTTGTTTTTTCTTATTAAGATATCTAATGGAATTTTTTTTTACATTAATGTCAGCGGAGAGATAAGACCGATAAAGAAAAAAAAATCAAAAGAAAATCCTGAAATCAAAACTACTGAAATGGAAATTAAGAACGCTCTTAATAAGCTTGCTATGGTTTGAATATTTGTGTTCCCTTTACCATCAGGTTTGAAATTTCATTCCCAATGCGACACTATTTAAGAGGTGGGCCATTAGTGGGTGATGACTCCATGAGGGCCCCTGCTCATGAATGAGATTAGTAACCAAGAAGGGCTGAAGAGATCTTGCTGGGTCCTTTCTGCCCTTTCACCCTTCTGCCATGTAAAGAAACAGTGTGCATCCTCCCTGGAGGATGCAGCCACACGGTGCCATCTTTGAAGGGCAGAATTGCCCCTTACTAGACGTCGAACCTGCTAGTGCCTTGATCTTGAAATTCCAGCCTCCAGATTTGTGTGAGAAACAAATTTCTATTCTTCACACATTACCCAGTCTCAAGTATTTTGTTACAACTGCAGCAAAGGACTAAGACAAAGCTCATGAAGACTTTCAAGAAAACTGAGGAAATGACTAGTGAACTTGAAGATAGGTTAATATAACCTGTAACTCAAAGGGAACCAAAGAATGAAGACACAGATCAGGACGTCCAAGAAATATGGAATGATATCAAAAGTTATATCCATAATTAAACATCAGGAAAAGAATAAGAATAAGGCAAAATAAATATTTGAAACAATAATGACTGAGAATTTTCCAAAATTAACATGATACATCAAATCACACATCCAGGATGCTCAGAGAATGCCAAACAAGATGAATATGAAATACACACGTACACACAGACACACAGACACACACACACACACAAACACATACATGTATCTAAGCATAACATCATCAAGCTGCAAAAAAAAAAAATACAGGGGGAAAATCTTATAGAAAGTTGGGTACATCTTAACTATACAGAAGCAAGGATGAGAATGACAACAAACCTGTCATCAGAAATCATACAACCAAATAGAGTGGAGTAACGTTTTTAAGTGTTGAAAGAAAAAAACTGCCAACTTAGAATAACATATCTAGCAAAATTATCCTTCAAAAGTGAAGAAGAAATAAAGGCTTTTTCAGAAGAACAACTGAAGGAATTCATTACTGGAAGATCTACACTGTAAAAAATATTAAAAGAAATTCTTTAGATTAAATAAAGTAATATACATGAGAAACTTGGATTGATGTGTAATATTTTAAAAGTTTTTCTTATCTTAATTGATCAAAAAGATAATTATTGACAGCAATGATAGCAACAATAATCAATTCATCATTGCTCAGGGATGTCAGATAAATGGCAATAAAATCCTCATGCCTGTAATCCCAGCACTTTGGGAGGCCGAGACGGGTGGATCATCTGAGGTCAGGAGCTCATGACCTGCATGGCCAACAACGTGAAACCCCATCTCTAGTAAAAATACAAAAATTAGCCAGGCATGGTGTGGGTGCCTATAATCCCAGCTACTCAGGAGGCTGAGGCAGGAGAATTGTTTGAACCCGGGAGGCGGAGGTTGCAGTGAGCTGAGATCAGGCCACTGCACTCCAGCCTGAGTGACAGAACTAGACTCTGTCTCAAAATAAATAAATAAATGGCAGTAAAATCACAAGAAATAAGACAGACATACTGGTAATACTACGTTATGAGGTATCCATACTACACTCACAGTCGTGTGTGTGTGTGTGTGTGTGTGTGTGTGTATATATACGTATTTTTTTTTTGAGACGGAGTGTCACTCTGTTGCCCAGGCTGGAGTGCAGTGGCGCAATCTTGGCTCACTGCAACTTCTGCCTCCCGGATTCAAGCGATTCTCCTGCCTCAGTCTCCTGAGCAGCTGGGATTACAGACCTGTGCCACCATGCCCAGCTATTTTTTTGTATTTTTAGTAGAGATGGGGTTTCACCGTGTTAGCCAGGATGGACTCGATCTCCTGACATTGTGATCTGCCCACCTTGGTCTCCCAAGGTGTTGGGATTACAGGCGTGAGCCACCTCTCCTGGCTCATAAGTTCTTATTTGACATTGTACTTAGATTATGTAAACATATATGTTGTAAACCCTAGGGCAACCATTTAAAACGTTTGCGTTAAGTATAAATTACATGCTGACAGAGAATCAAATTAACTAGTATAACATGCTCAATTAAAACTGGAGAAAATAGAAAAAGAGGAGAGAAAAGAAAGAACAAATGTAATGATGATTGAAATTAATGCATAGCTTTCATATATCCTAGAACTATTTTTGAATTAATACAAATTTATATATCAGAAAAATGTTTATTCTCAATAGATTAAATAATAATTAAATAATTTTAGTGCTAAATTAAAGTTGTTTAAATAAAAATGTTTCATATTGTTTAAAAATAATGTTTTGTGAAATAAGGATTATCCCTACAAATAAGGATGTTTATAAAGTTAACAACCAAATTTAACAAATTCATTTAAATATGATTTAAGAAAAACATGCTAAATACCTACAGGCCTGAGTGAGTCAGATCTAGACGTAGATGGATCTAGAAATCATATTTTAATCAGTCCTATATGTAAACACTGTTAGGATTTCCAAGCCTTTGTCGTATTTAGAGACACACATCAATTAAAAGTTAGCACATAACAGAATGCAACTTGCTGGAACAGACTATGACATTGATAGAATCATATTTTTTGCTAACACTTAACATTGCTTACTTCTGTTTTGTGTTTTTTTTAGACAGTGTCTCCCTCTGTCACCCAGGCTGGAGTGCAGTGGCATAAGCATGGCTCACTGCAGCCTCTCCCTCCTGGGCTCAAGGGATCCTCCTGCCTCGGCCTATGTACCTGGGACTACAGGCATGCACCACCATGTCTGGCTAATTTTCTATTTTTCATAAAGATGGGGTGTCACTATGTTGCACAGGCTGGTCTCAAACTCTTGGGCTCAAATAGTCCTCTCACTTCCTCCTCCCAAAGTGCTAGGACACGAATGAGCCACTGTGCCTTTCTTATTGTTTATTTTTAACTTTTTTGTTTCCCTTAAAATGATTTGTTGAAACCTACTCAATGGAAGTCTCTGAGAACTGTACAACCCGAAAGCCTGAGGGAGTTGGTCAATTCTTCCTCATCCAACTTTGTCAAGCATAACCTCTCAACTGATAGAGAAACTATTGAGGCTTTGCCTTCATGCCTCAGAAAGAAACAAAGGAGAAATCATGCTCATCTAGCATTTAGTTGGAGAGAAAAATATGGTATTAATGTTTAACTTTTTCTCCGAACAGAGATGGATGCTTTAATTCAAGGTAAGAGGCAGCAACGTTAACTCAATGGGAGCTAGGAAGCATTAGAAGGAAGAAATATATGATATCCATACAAATAATGAAGGGCATGTGGTTCTACCCTTCTACATTTCAGCAGCTCTGAATAATTTCTTACAGCTATTCCTGCCACAGGAGCCATTAGATTCAGAAGGCAGTATGAAAACAGAAAATAGTAAACTATTGATTCATAAGCCGCTTTCTCAAACCTCAAGAGTTTTTTTTTTTTTTTTTTTTTTTTTAACAGTCACTTGGTAACCTATTTAAATCCTTGTCTGTCTTCAAAATGTGTGACAACAGAAAGCAAATGTGGTCTACGAGTCAACCTTAATTAACATTCTTTGAGGTCAGATACAAAAATATTGATATGATTATCATCAATATATTGATATAGTATTTTTGTATTGATATATTGACATAGTATCTCTGTATTGACATGTTTATATCACATCTCTTTAAAGATGGTAGAGCGAAGCCGTGGTGATGAGGATATGCAATTTGATCCCAATTCTGAAAAAGTTCATTCTGTCTTCTGTCTTACCATTCATTGCCCTATTGTATAATAATGGAGCGAAAGATCAACTCTTAAAATTCTCTTGCTTTTGTATAAACATTAGAACATAAGTGACAAACCTGCAAATAAAATATTTTTTTAAAAAACTGACAGAGATTAGTTTATTACTGATTATATTATTCTTTATTAAAATGTGAGTATAATTTTAAATCTAAGTCAAATTACTTCATGTGAATATCTACATAACTGTAACAGACATAATATTTTAAAAATATAAGCTTCCTGGACACGTAGACTCTCCCAAGACTAAACCAGAAATAAGTAAAAAAAAAAATAAAATAAAATAAAAATAAGCTAACCACAGTGCCTAACAGCCCTGTAGCTTTATAAGGAAGATTAAGAACAAAGACACAACTACAAAACAATCACTAGGCCATGCATCTTGGCCTGGATTTTCTCATTTAGCTATCAGGAGAGCAACAAATATGTAGTCACTCTTCTACCTCTATAAGCAACTTTAGAAATAAAGGAGACAAAACTTTATGTGAAGTGTACAGTAGTCCTCTCTAATCCTCAGTTTCACTTTCTGGGTTTTCAGTTACCTAAGGTCAACCACAGTTCGAAATTGTTAAATGGAAAGTTCCAAAAGTAAACAATTCATAAACTTTAACTTGAGCAATGTTCTGAGCAGTATGAGGAAATCTCACTCAGTCCCGCTCAGGACGTGAATTCTCCCTTCGTCCAGCATCCCCACTCTACCTGCCCATTAGCCACTCAGTAGCCCTCTTGGTTATCAGATCCGCTGTCCCAGAATCACAGCACTTGAGTTAAAGGAACCCATATTTTACCTACTAATGTCCCCAAAGCCCAAGAGTAGTGATAATGGCAATTGAGATATGACAAAGAGAAACTATACAGTGCTCATTTAGGTGAAAAGGTGAAAGCTCTCAACTTAATAAGAAAAAAAGGAAAAATGTATACAGAGCTTGCTAAAATTTACCCTAAGAACACATCTGTCCATGAAATTGTGAAGAAGAAAAAATTTGTGCTAGATCTGCTGTCGCACCTCAAACTGCAAAAGTTATGGCCGCAGAGCATGTTACATGCTCAGTTAAAAAGGCTTCAAATTTGTGGTGAAAGACATGAATGGAAGTGTATTCTGATATAAGGCAGTCAGGTTCATTCTACCATCCCAAGTAGCATCACTCAAAAGGGGTTTGGGAACATATTTCAAATGGAGAAGGAAAGACTATTCTACCAGTTTTTATTTCTGTTGCCTATTTTCCCAATCAGATGCTTTACTATTTTTATTTATTTTATCAATGAGATAATTTTTTAATATATTTATTAGAGACAAGGTCTACCTATTGTCCAGGCTAGAGTGCAGTGGCACAATCATAACTCACCTTAAACTCGAACTCCTGGATTTAAGCAGAGATAATATTTTAAGATTAATTCATGTAAGACAAATTAAGTTGGCATAAAGTATGCCCATTTTAGATTTTTTATAAATACAGACATGCATCATATAATGATGTCTCTGTGAAATATGCGCTGTATATACATCTATTTTGCCATAATAAGAGCTACTCTGTAGAGGTGTACCATATTTTAGTCTTTTATGCTGTATTTTTACTGTACTTTTTCTGTGTTTAGATATGTTTAGATACTGAATCTGAATGCTGTCAATTAAACCACGATGTCTTCCACTCACAAATTTAATGCCTTTTCCATCTTAACTAAGCACTTATAATGCACTATGGCTGTAACTTTCACTTTTTTACTTAGGGGAAACACTTTATAACTTCTCTTTGTTATATCTTTTTTGCCAGCATCGCTACTCTTGTGTTTGGGCTTCTAAGTGGCTAATCAGAAAAGGAGCTTCTGCAGCCTGGAACCTCTGGAGGAAGGTATGATTCATGTTCCAGGACAGAGCTGGACAACATGAGATTTCATCACTCTACTGAGCGTGGTACACAATTGAATAATTATGAATTGTTTACTTATGGAAATTTTTATTTTACATCTTCAGACCACAGTTAACTACAGGTAACTGAAACAGTAAAAAGTGAAATCACGGTTAGGAGAAACAACTGTAGAGCAAAAGATTGCTGATTCCCCGTAACTATAAAAGGATAATCTCGCAATTAAATTGTAACAACAGAAAGTTTATTATGGCACCCTTGTTGCAACAGTAAAAATTTGGAAGCAAATATGGTCTCCACAATAGAGAGGTTGATTATATTTTACTACACAGTTATTGGCAAGGTATAAAGAAAAATTTTTAAAGCTGTAAAATGTTTTATATAGGTATCTATTGTTTAACTGATAATATGTAGTGTGTATACATTGTTTTTGTCTGGAAATAGTCTGGGGAACAGTTATTATGTGGAAGAAAGACTTGGATGGAGAATAGCTCTTTAGGTAAATACAGCTCTAAATTTTCTAAGTTTTGAAATGAAAAGGAGCACCTGGACATAAATTGTATTATTTTTCTGTTTCTGCATTAAAAATTACCACAGATTTAATTATGTCTTTAACAGCTTTTCCCACAATATAGAATAACGGAATTACTGTTTGACAGAATAACTAGGAGGTATTATACACTAGGCAGCAAGAATCTTGGGGCCCTCTTGGATTTTTGCTTAGCACAAAATTTTGATCTCTTTGTTTCTCTCTCTCCCTGTCTCTCTTTGACTGATAAAATTAAAAAACAGGCAAATATGACTCTCCAAGTCATATTTACTAGAAATATATACAAGGGATAAAAATGTATTTGTTAATGCTAAGTATTGTTTGTATATATGCACGCACACACATAAACACACTGAAGGTCCATATGGATAAACAAAAAGGTTTAGTTAGGCCAGGGGCGGTGGTTCACACCCGTAATCCCAGCATTTTGGAAGGCTGAGGTGGGCGGATTACCTGAGGCCGGGAGTTCAAGACCTGCCTGACCAACAGGGAGAAACCTCGTCTCTACTAAAACTACAAAGCATCTCTAATCCCAGCTACTCGGGAGGCTGAGGCAGGAGAATCACTTGAACCTGGGAGGCAGAGGTTGCAAGGAGCCAAGATCATGCCACTGGACTCCAGCCTGGCAACAGAGCAAGACCCTCTCTCAAAAAAAAAAAAAAGGTTTAATGGGATGATCCAGAGTGGGAACAGAGGAAATGATGACTAGGAATACTGTTTAATCTCTTTTTGATGTTAAAAAGGTGGTGATAAAGGCAGTCAGTATTAATTGTATATTAAAATTAAAAAGAGAAACCAAGGTAGGAAAGGACATGATTTTACATATCTCAACCGCATTATGGTTTATTTTAAAGGACTGGGTAAGGTATTGCAGTTTGTTTCACTCTGGAAAATCATTAAGGAATTTTAAAAGAAGAAAATTATTTCAGTTATTAATAGCACACATTTCATTTTTTATGTCTATATAAAAAGTGATAGAAAATGAAGCTATGAAGTAAGTTTGTGCCGAAGTACCAGTTAACGGAATAGACCACCTAATTTTTACATACAGCTATTAATGGGGTTTATCCTTGCCCTGATGCTGCTACTCATATTTGGCGGACTGCCTTGAACAGGAACATGCTTTCCTTTTGATTTTTTTGGTCAACTAGTTCCCCTAAGACCAATGTGGTAACATTACGATTCCCAATCTAGAGAAGAAAATTTTAACGACAAAAATTCAGTCGTTCAGGAGCACGCAGATGGTAAGGGACAGGGCAGACACTCTCCAGAGCCTGTGCTCTTCACAGCTGTGCTAGCCTCCTCTCCTGCCCATGGATCCGTCCACGTCATGAAAGAACAGGGATGACGAGTTTGTGCTTCAGAAAGAGCCACATGCTCTGTGGAATACTATTCAGCAATGACAACAAAGTCAGTAGAACGACACGCCTTGACCTGGACTCATCTCGCAAGCACAATGCTGAATGAAAGAAGCTAGGTACGGGGTGTACGTGACGGAAAAGCGAGAGCATTTGCTCTGAGTATGTAACAGGAAGGGGACACGATGGGGACTTTTGAGGGCTTGATTTGGGCTAGTTACACATGTGTGTACATTTGATTAAAAGTCAAACAACAAACGACATTTGTGAACTTTATGTTTACGTTATACTTGAATTCAAAATATATTTAACAAAAAGGGAAGAGTATGCTTTCCTCCATCTGATCATGAAAAGCATGTTCTTTCTTTTGTTTTGTTTTTCTTTACTGGCTTTTAGAAAATTTAAGTTACCATTAATAGTCTCTGATAATAAATACATGTATCATCATCTTTTGTATATCTATTTCTTATTCAATTCCACTCCATTTAATTCTATTTATTGTGTTCCTTTTGTCTGTTCATATGAATGGAAATTGAAAAACCAAAATGTACTGAAAGGATCAGTAGTCAGATATCATATGTAAATATTGCCTATTAATAAGTACTTAGACAGCATTGATGAATAATGTTTTTCTTCTTTTTCAGTTTTCTTGACAGAGATCCATGTATTCTGGAAAAAGCAGACAGTTCGAAAAAACATAATTAGATTTCATACTTTCTTTATTTGACATCTCACATACCAATCTTCACATTGAATACTGAGAGACATGCAATAATTGGACCTTGCTTCTATGAATAGAACCTTGGATAAAGGATCCCTGTTCTAGGCATTTCTTTTATATCATATCCTTGAAATTCTCAAAACACTTGATCTGATCTCTTATAGTATTATTGACATATTTTTTATCTGTTTGCCACCAGGCAATGAGTTCAAGGACTGGGTTATGTCTGAAAGATTACAAGAGTCTGGCAATTACTTGATTTTCAACGCATGCCTGTT
The DNA here is from genome assembly GCF_037993035.2 of Macaca fascicularis. Classification (NCBI taxonomy): domain Eukaryota; kingdom Metazoa; phylum Chordata; class Mammalia; order Primates; family Cercopithecidae; genus Macaca; species Macaca fascicularis. The sequence continues at coordinate 183,502,429 of NC_088379.1, forward strand.
GTCTACACTGCCACTCCTGCTCTCAAATGTAAAGCATCTTTGCATTACTGAGACCACTCTGCACAACTTTGGGACCCATATTCTTTAAGAATTCTGATACGGCATCCTGTCATAATAATATATTATAGTGGCATCAGGCACTTTACAAATGAGAAAGTGGATGGATGGATGACTTTTCTGGTAAGACCACGTTATTTACAGTTCTATGACTTTAAGTCATCTTTTTGTTCCCTTCTATTTTTTTAATACCATAGTCTATTATCATTAGTGATTGTAATATCACTAAGTGTCTTCTGGAAATATTTCAAAACACACTGCAACTTAGGAGTATATTTCAAAATAATGAAAGATAACACTAAACAATGATTCACGTCTCAAAATTTATCATTTTTCCCAAAGAGAAAGAGGAGTTAAATGACCTGCTACATAGTTTATTCCATTCTCCCATTAGTTAAATAGCCAGAAAATCGTGTGCAATCTAGTGTTCAGTCTGACAAGAAATTGTAGATTATCAATTGCTTCTAAAACAGAGCACTTGGGCTTCAACTAGATTAAGAAATGTTACTATTTGTCAAAAATTATAGAGAAACCATTATTTTATATTACAAACCTCAATGTTTTGAAAACCAAGAGTGGACATTACCTTTTGACATTTATAGAAGATATGTAACTCTTTTTAAATCTTTTTCAACACCATGACAGATATAAGCTATAGCACAGAACGCTTGGTTATACTTGAAATAAATACTCTAGGTTATTTATGCCATCCTTACTGTTTGAAAAAAAGTTTCTTTTGTGGAGGGAATGGTGGGGACAGAATTTAATACTCTAGGGAATGGAAGATTAAAAATTTCATTCTTATTTTTGTTCATTCCACTTACTGGGATGGGGGTAAGGGGACAAAAATTGGTATGTATTATTTTAAAGCTCTGTAGGGAAATTTGAATTTATATATTATTGAACAGTTTCTGTCACCACAGATAGACACTTCTTTAAATTATTATTTCGTAATAGATAAATACACAAACAACTTAACATTAGCTTTTGATCACTTGCTAAAACTGGCATTAGTCAAAAATCTTTGCAAATCATGCAACTATTAACTCTTTGCTTTTTCTTGTCTGAAACTGTCATAAAAATTGTACCTATCTGATGTGGTTATTGTGATGTTCAATGAGTTAATACAGTGTTTGTAAAAATGCCAAACATGCTGTTCATAAATATTAAAACCTCATGAATAATACCTATTATTATGACTAGCTCAGGAACCACTGTTCTATTTCAGTAAAATATATTTATAGAGCATTCAAATTATAGATAGGGTAAATGAATGGCGACTGTATTAGCAATAATGGCTCACGATGAGAAATCAAAAACCAAAAGTCAAAAAGGTGAATCTGGTTTCATGTTTTGATAGATCTATTTGAAAAAATAAACACTTTTCTTCACTGTCAGTCCTCAGAACCCACCTGGCCCTCCACTGGTACCGCTCTGAGGAAAAATGGAGAGGAGTGGGGGTCAGGGGTTGACACTTTCTCCAGCCCGGCCTCTGTCACAGTGAGTGACAAAAGCCTGGCCTGTCCCTTTCACGTTACGTGTTTTCTTAATAAACCATCCCGACACCTGGCAACTCAGCTCTTTCCTGCTCAGCTGAACTCCTGACAAATATAATGCTCTAGTAAATGGTGTTAGATGACTCAGGAAGTGACACTAGTGATAATGGATGCTGATATTAAAGTACATGTAAAAAGCTTGGACAAGAAGTTTCATTAAAGAAAATAAGAGAAAAGCAATATTTCTAAATATGTGAGTGTAAATATGTATGTATTTATATAAATATGTTTGTGTCCCTGAAAATTTATTCGAGGTTTTTAGATCTTTTTAGTTGTAAAACCAATGGATTATATATTTGAAGATGATTTGATGTTCATTTTAATTTGCTGTTCTGTTCTCCTGTGTACAGAACTTGTTAAATAATAAAAGGGTCACAAGGAAAACGATGAGGAAACATTTTTTATTTTATCTTAAAAAAAAGATAAGCAAGGACCTCAATTCTCATAATCTCTCTGATCATTAATTGATCACTCTCACTTGTTAGATGACCCAAGAAGTGACACTATGATAATTGGATGCTGATATTAAAGTACATGTAAAAAGCTTGGACAAGAAGTTTCATTAAAGAAAATTAGAGAAAAGCAATATTTCTAAATATGCGAGTGTAAATATGTATGTATTTATATAAATATGTTTGTGTCCCTGAAAATTTATTCAAGGTTTTTAGATCTTTTCTGTTGTAAAACCAATGGATTCTATATTTGAAGATGATTTGATTTTCATTTCAATTTGCTGTTCTGTTCTCCTGTGTACAGAATTTGTTAAATAATAAAAGGGTCACAAGGAAAACAATGAGGAAATGTATTTTATTTTATCTTTAAAAAAAGATAAGCAAGGACCTCAATTCTCATAATCTCTCTGACCAATAATTGATCACTTTCATTGGGAGAGATGCCACCCGGCAAGAAGGTGATAAAGAGAACATGGGTTCTAAATTTTCAAAAGCCCACTTTCTAGAGGGGAAGGAACCCAAACTCAGACATATATGTAATACAATGCAGTATGAAAATAAACAAGTGCTGTGGGAAAACAGATACAAGGAAACTTAGATTGTGACTATTCATGTTAGAAATTGCTTTTCAAAGGAACTAACATTAGATTGGGGCCATGAAAGGTGCATGGAAATTAGCCAGTAGTCAAGTATGAAAATATGCAAAAGAATTTCTGTTCAAAGGCAGAATACAAGTTTTTAGAAATTCAGTGAACACACACACACATATATAAATACAATCTTTCTTTTCGTCGACTTTCCTTTCTTTAGTTTTTTAAAAATTCTATCACCCATTCCTTTATGAAATGTCTAAACTTTACCAATTCACTGTGCTGGGTTTTAGAAGCACAACATTAGACAATACAAATTAAGTCTCTTTTAAGAGTTATACATCACAATATAAATATATTTATATATATTATGTATATATATTATGTATATATGTGTCCATGCTCATACCTATATATGTGTGAATATATATGTGTTTTGTACACACATATATTATACAAAGAGACCATATATATATTTATATATATATAAATAAATGGTCTTTAAGAAGGCAACGATTAAGCAGAAACTTAAGAGAAAAAATCTATATCTGAGAGATGGTTGTTCCAGATATAGGGACACAAGGGCAATGGTTTTGAGGCAGGAACATCTTTCTGTATTTAACTGATAAAAGGTAGTATTGTTGGAATACCATGGAATAGAGGAAGTGATACCAGAGAAGACATAACAGAGCAAGGCAAAATAAGGCCTTGGATGTAAGGGTAAGCACATTGGAATGACATCGAATTTTGTGTTGAGCAAGGATGACTTGGACTCTGTGGAAAATGTATTCTGAATGAGAAAGAATGGAAGTATGGATACCACCTAGGAGATTATTATAGTAGTTTACATCACCGGTTAGAATGATGAGGTTTTGGAATAAAATGGTGGCAACAGAGGTGGCAAAATATTAGAATATTTATTGAAATCAAGCCTACAGTGCATTAAGACAGATTGATTTTTCAGGTGTGAAGGAAGGAGAGGAATTGAACTTGATTCCACCTTTCTGATGTCAACAACTGGAATATATATTTTTCATTTCTCTAATACAGAATGCCTGGAGAGGAGCAGACTCTAAAGCATTCTGAGAGAATGGAAGTCTGAATTACAGATGGAGAGTAACAAGAAAAGAATTTATAATTAGGACTATTGTATACGTAATCTATCACAACATGCTGGGAAGTTTTGGTGACATGAAGGATTTTTATTACTGAATTGCTATAATCAAAATAATGTTTTAGAATACTATCTAAAACAGTGTCATAAATATTAGGTTGGCAGAAAGAAACACGATGGGAAGAAAGTGAATAAGAAGGAAAACAATGCTAAGACTTGTCCTACGGTAGAGACAGGCAATGGTGTGGAGAACAGAGATTTGTTTATTTAATTTTACTAAGAAATTGCCATGTATGATCCTTGTGCTGTGCAGTACAATGATGAATGAGTTGACTACAATAGGGTTCTTCCACTAAAAAAAAAAAAAAAAACAGGATTTTAAAAATTCATTTGTAATCTTCAATAAATGACTATTATGTTAATGGTTCCTTAGTCTAGTGTTCACAGATATGGTGGTTTTTTGTAAGTTTCAATTCCCTTTCAAAGCAAAACTTACCTATTACTCTGCACAATTGACAAATAATAGTTAATAATATACATATGCTTACATATATGTGCACATATAATGATACTTTAGTAGGAAAAATCACTCATTCAAAATTAATACATTACATTAAAAAGAAATGGATTCCATGCATCTCAAATCACTAAAGTATATCTAAATGAAGAATTGAAATAGGCCAGGCCTGGTGGTGCACACCTGTGGTCCCAGCTACTTGGGGAGGCTGAGTTGGGAGGATTGCTTTAGCACAGGAGGTCAAGGCTTAAGTGAACCATGACTGGGCCACTGCTTTCTAGCTTGGACAACAGAGCAAGGCCCACTTTCAAGAAAAAAATAAAAAAAGAATTGAAATAAGGTCAAAGATCCAGAAATCCTGAGTTTCTTTTCAATGTCCAGAAATGTATAGAAAGTGAGAGTTAAATATGTGAGCAGACAACTTTGTCTGACAGCTTGGAAGAGAAGGTAACACAAAGGGTTGTGTGAGAAACTTTGATAAAAACGGTACCTAATATTCACTCTAGTTTTCTTAACACACTAGTGCTATTTGTTTTTATACTAAGTGCTTAATGAATATTAGGTAAATAGATCTGATAGATCAATACTATTTTCCTTTTCAAAATGAGTTTTCTACAATTTTATACAAGTTTTTATAGTTAGATAACAGATCTAAAATATTTGATTTACCTTTAATGCACACAATATCCTAAAATGAGATTTAAGTGATTTCTTACAAATGAAGTTATATGAATTTCAGGGTGGGATGGCATCAAATGTAGAAAAAGTGAGAACTTGGACAATAATATAAATAAATAGTTGAATCATTAGACTTCTTTGCCAATCATTATGCTAACTGTTTTACATAGATTCCTTTATTTAACCTCATATCTACTCTAGGAAATAAACACAATTTTTATTCCCATTTTGCAGAAAAAGATGACGGAAGTCTGAGTAACTATGAGATAGGATAGAAATGTTTAACAAAGCATCGTTTAAGTTCTGTCACTCACCCTCCAGATAATTGCACAATTGGATTTTCAATAATTCTAAGGAGAGATTATCTCCCGAGGCATCTGTGAATCTGGGACATAGAATGTGTGGAATCCCTGGCACAAATAGGTAAGAAATCAATTATTTCACATTATACTTTAAAGAAGAAAACTCTTACAAAAGTGCTAGAAAAGGAGGGAGGAAAAAGAACAAAACAATCTTGTCATTTCCTATGTTCTCAACTTTCTTACGTTCATTGCCCTTTAGAAACACCATGCTATTTCATTCATTGAAAATACAATACGCATTTGATAAAGTATTTTGATAATGAGTTTTTCTCAACATTCAACCTCCTATCTTTCATTGCATTAAAATTAAAACTGTGTTTGTTTTCTTTAAGCTAAGGTAACTAGAGAGTCAAAATTTGAATGGAAAATGTATGCACATGATTACAAGTTGTAATTAAAGTCTCAGAAATGCCAACATTGGTTGGTTGTTTCTTTAAAAAAATATATATATAACTTTCCTTCTTTAAAAGGATTTAATTTTGTAAGAATCTCTTTTCTTTCTTTCTTTCTTTCTTTCTTTCTTTCTTTCTTTCTTTCTTTCTTTCTTTTTTCTTTCTTTCTTTCTCTCTCTCTCCTCCCTCTTTCTTTCTTTCTTTCTTTCTTTCTTTCTTTCTTTCTTTCTTTCTTTCTTTCTTTCTTTTTTCTTTCTTTCTCTCTCTCTCCTCCCTCTCTCTCTTTCTTTCTTTCTTTCTTTCTTTCTTTCTTTCTTTCTTTCTTTCTTTCTTTCTTTCTTTCTTTCTTTCTTTCTTTCTTTCTTTCTTTCTTTCTTTTTTGTTGTTGTTGTTGAGACAGAGTCTCGCTCTGTCACCCAGGCTGGAGTGCAACCTTCAGCTAATTGCAACTTTCGCCTCCTGGATTCAAGCAAATTTCATGCCTCAGCCACCCAAGTAGCTGAGATTACAGGTGTACACCACCAAGCCTGGCTAATTTTGGTATTTTTAATAGAGACAGGGTTTCACCATATTGGCCAGGCTGGTCTCGATCTCTTGACCTCAAGTGATCCACCTGCCTCAGCCTCCCAAAGTGCTGGGATTATAGACATTAGCCACCACACTGGCCTTTGTTAATAATTTCAATGTTCTTTGAAAAGCTACACATTGTATTATTATGGTTTTGTTCTATTTAGAGGTTTTTGGCGTGACAGCTTCTTTTCAATGTCCAAATTACTCGTTTAGTAAATTACATTTTGGAAACACAAAAACGGTCTCAATGTCTCATTATTTATAAATACCAAAGCTGTAACAAATGTACAATATCTTGGTATATTGTACAGTATACTCCAGGCTTTTAGAAAAGTTTTCGGTGCCAACATACCCTTTTAAATGCAAACAGGGCAAAGGTATATTTCAGAACAATAGTATCATTTTGTGGCCTTTGTAACGTGGAATTTACTCATAAAGACAGTAGAGTCTGAACCAACTTCTCAACACTGAACAGTAGCAGAAATATTAAATCTAAACATTTCAAACTATGGAATGTCAATCATTACATTTGCAGATATTTATTTTCATTTTGAGGCAGTAGGTCAACGAGTTTGAGACTTCATTTAATTAAAAAGTATTTTGATATACTCTTGACTACAGTCTCTTAGCAACAGTGTAAAATGTAAATTACATTAAGAAGGAAAAATAAGAAGGTAAGTATATTTACAGATGAATATTGAAAGAGATAGAAGGTCATTATAGTAATCATAATTCCAATATTCTAGAAATCAAACACAAAGAAGTACACAGTCTGGTGAAGACATCGTGGATGAGTCCATCATCAAGCAGGAAGGTGGTATTGCATGATAGGTTGACATAGTAATTGCATAAATAAAAATATATTTGAAATTAATTAGGTGAGAATTTGAACAATTTTTCAGGTTACTTGAGCTTACATATAGTGTCCATTAAACCACGTTCTTTCTTATCTAAACTTATTCCCATATGCTGAGATCATTCCACTCTTTGCATAGTTAAGACTCTATTATGTACCAGCATAAAATCTTATATTTCTCCTTTATGTCATTTGTTACAACTGCATTTAATTTTATTTGGAAATTGTTTGTTTTTTCATGCTAGGCTATGTGTCCAGTGTGAACAGGGTCTGTGTTGCTACTTCATAACTGTGTCCTTGATGTCTGACATATAATAGATAATGCACAGTTATTATCCAGAGTGTTCTAGGTAGCGATATAGAGAGTTAGAAGTAGCCAAAAAGAATACAAATCATACTATCAAGTAGATCACAACCTGAGTTGTACAGGAACACATAAAAAAATGTTAAATATTCCTATGTGCTTCCATTTCCAGTTTTTCCAGTTATGATTTAACATAGGCAAGTTGGGGTTAGAGAAGCATGTGGTAATTTTTAATAATCTAGAGATGCAAAAAATATTTTTGATCAGATATCCATAAGGATGTTAATTTTCAACTGCTATTCTAGTAAATTGTAATGATTGTCACGAGGACATTCTCCATTTATATTCATGAATATAAACATTTCAGGTTACAGTTACCTTCGAGATTTGATTAAAGCTCTAGATTCCCTCCAGCAGAAAACAAAACAAACATTTAAAAAAAGCACAAGTGTTTATTTCTTATATTTCACTTCACGAACTTTTTGAACCTTTGTGATGGATTTCAACTTAAAATCTTTATTTTAGAGTGCAAGGAACTATTTTTATACTGTTTACAATTGTAACTATAGTATACAAGGCAAATAATTTCATCTATATTTTTCCTGATGTGTAAGGGTCTTACTGAATTACAGTGTTTGATTCTTTACTTGATGATTGTCTCTTTTGATTCATTTAATCTGCTACTGACCGAATTTCACATCTCTTTGAACTATTTTTAGATGTCAGTAATAATCTGTGTAGATTGGATCAGAACTATATCCTACCAATAATACACTGGTGATTTGGGTATTCACAAGTTAAATTGCTAGTATATTCGTAACTAAAGTGAGATTTAAATGGGCCTTGTAGTTGTTGTTTAAAGACAGATCTTTAAACAAGTGCCCTGGGTGTAATAACAATGATGCTACCTTCAGTGCACGGCAGGCCTTTCATCCATGGAGCATAAAATGCCTCACATATGCCATCAGAGGTAGGAATGTGGATGTGTAAACAACTTCCCACTTGGTCGGGATGTCATCCAAGTACAGAAAGGCCATCTTTTCCATAATAAAATCTTCAGAGGATGAGACTTAAAGAGAGCAGAGGGAGAAAAATTATTTCTTTATGAGGATTTTTTCTTTATTCTCTGTTGTAATCTTCCAAATAGGAACAATCAAATAGATCACTTTTTATTAGGGAGATAATAGCTAATTGGCTAAAAAATAGATATACACATGAAACTAGAGAAGTCCCTGCACTAAATCCATGTAAAGGCTCTACTCTTTCCTATTTTATTTTAGAAGGGAATGATTATAGAGTTGTAGGTTTTATAACATTATTTTTAAAGAACTACATTTACTATATATATGAACAATTTTCCATGTCTTAGTTCCTCATCTGTAACACCAAGGTAAGAAAAGATTCTTATTCACATTACTGTTTTATTTTTGTTTTTAATTTTTCTGAGACAGGATCTTGCTTTGTCATCCAGGCTGGAGTAGAGTGGCAATCTTGGCTCACTGCAACCTCCGTCTCCCGGGTCCAAGCAATTCTCTTGCTTCAGCCTCCCAAGTAGTTGGGACTGCAGGCACTCACCACCAGGTCTGGCTATTTTTTGTATTTTTGGCAGATAGAGTTTTAGCACGTTGGTCAGGCTGGTCTTGAACTCCTGATCTCAAGTGATCTGCCTGCCTCAGCCTTCTGAAGTACTGGGATTACAGGTGTGATCTACCACACCCAGCCAACATTATTTCTATGAGGAGCAAAGGAGCCATAACCACTATTCCTGGCACATAGTGATATCTCAGTATTAAACTCTACTAATTTCAATGTGATTTTTTTTTTTTTTTTTTTTTTGAGATGGTGTTGTGGGAAGTCAGGGACCCTGAACAGAGGGACCGGCTGAAGCCATGACAGAAGAACATAAATTGTGAAGATTTCATGGACATTTATCACTTCCCCAATCAATACTCTTGTGATTTCCTATGCCTGTCATTACTTTAATCTCTTAATCCCATCATCTTCGTAAGCTGAGGATGAATGTCACCTCAGGACCTTGTGATGATTGCTTTAACTGCACAACAAATTGTTTGTAGAGCATATGTGTTTGAACAATATGAAATCTGGGCACCTTAAGAACAGGATAACAGTGGTTTTCAGGGAACAAGGGAGATAACCTTAAAGTCTGGCTGCCTGTGGGCCAGTCAGGACAGAGCCATATTTCTCTTATTACCGAAAACGGGTAAGAGAAGTCTCACTGAATTCTTTCCCCAGTAAGGAATATTAATAATTAACAACCCTGGGAAAAGAATGAATTCCCAGGGGAGGCCTCTGAAATGGCCGCCCTGAGTGTCTGCCTTTATGCAGATGTAGATAGGGATGAAACAGGCCCTAGCCTCCTGCAGAACCCCCAGGCTTGCTAGGAGTAGGAAATTCCAGGCTGGCAAATTCTAGTCAGACTGGTTCTCCGCTCTTGAACCCTGACAATGCCTGCACAGCGAGACATGGAAGTTCATTAGTGATTCTAGTTTCGCCCTGACCTTCTGCCTTGTGATCTTTTGTTGCCCTTAAAGTATGCGATCTCTGTGACCCACACCCTATTTGTACACTCCCTCCTCTTTTGAAAATCACTAATAAAAACTTGTTGGTTTTATGGCTTGGGGGGCATCACGGAACCTGCTGACATGTAATGTCTTTCCCGGACACCCAGCTTTAAAATTTCTCTCTTTTGTACTCTTTCCCTTTGTTTCTCAGACCGGCTGACACTTAGGGAAATAGAAAAGAACCTGTGTGAAATAGTGGGGGCTAGTTTTCCCTGATAAGATGGAGTCTTGCTCTGTGGCTGCCCAGGCTGGAGTGCAGTGGCGCCATCTTGGCTCACTGCAAGCTCCACCTCCTGGGTTCATGCCATTCTCCTGCCTCAGCCTCCCGAGTAGCTGGGACTACAGGCACCTGCCACCGCGCCTGGCTAACTTTTTGTATTTTTAGTAGAGATGGGGTTTCACCGTGCTCTCAATCTCCTGTCCTTGTGATCCGCTCACCTAGGCCTCCCAAAGTGCTGGGATTACAGACGTGAGCCACCGCACCCAGCTTCAATGTGACTTTTTCTTAAAATGCAAGTATTGATGTTGCAATATGACACCTCGCATGTATTTAAGTAGATGCAATGACAGAAAGTATTTAAATAGTTTGGATAATTATGTATTTCCTTTGGAAGTGAGAGGGTAAATTATTTATAAATTGTGCCAATTATTTATAACATGATTTTCTTTAAAAGGCCTAGTGTATTTCATGTCAATTCATATAACTGATTTTCAAAAACACTCTTAATTTTATATAGTATCTATTTCAATATGAGTTATTTTTACGTATATAAAAAGTAAAGGATTTTCAAGTTTTAAGTTAGTACTGAAATGATATTGATACAATCTATTTTCTTGACCACTTTGTGGGATTCATGAGAGGGGTGCCCCACGTACTCAGCCTGTGGTGCTTGACCCCTCAAGGGAGGGAGCATGCAAGGGAGGGAGCATGCAAGGGAGGGAGCATGCAGGGGAGGGAGCATGCAGGGGAGGGAGCATGCAAGGGAGGGAGCATGCAGGGGAGGGAGCATGCAGGGGAGGGAGCATGCAGGGGAGGGAGCACGCAGGGGAGGGAGCACGCAGGGGAGGGAGCATGCAGGGGAGGGAGCATGCAAGGGAACGAGTGTGGGAACCAGCCAGCTGCTTCTGCACCAGCAGGAGCAAACTCCGTTACTAAGGCCTGTTGCACCCCATCCTTCATGGGAGGGAATATGAAGGCAAGAGAATGTGGGATGCAGCTAGCCACATTGGCACCAGCAGGAGCAAACTTCATGCAGACCCTACAGTGGTGTCCAGGTTGGGGTGCCTGCAATCCCAAGACCACAGAGGGCATGTTACTATGCTTTCCTAGCTCCACGGTCCACAAACTGCAGTGTGTTATCAGCTCAGTGAGCCCCCTGCCTCTTCGTGTGTGGTGACTGCTCTCCCCCAGTGAGGGCAAAGGGCCAGTGTGACAGTCTTTTTGGGTACTCACACTTGGTGGGTTCTGAATTCTTGTCTAGTGCCCAATAAGAATGAGGTCATATGAACCAATTGAAGGATAGCGAATATGGAGAATTTTATTAAGCCATGAAAGTGGCTCTCATTGGAGAGGGGAGTTGAAAAGGGGACAGGAAGGGTGGGTCAGTCTACCCTGTAGTCAAGGGCTTCAGAGGCTCTTTCCCTCTCTCCCTCCAAAGTCAAATTGCCTTTCTCTGACATCCAGCCCTCATCTCTAAAGTCAAGTTGCCTCTATTCAACGTCCAGCCGCTTCTCCTCACTACTGGCTGAGTCTCAGGTCTTTATAGGCATGGGATGGTGGCGCAGGGCAGACCATAGGTAGTTTTGGAAAAGTCAACATTCAATTGGTAAAAAGACATTATTCTGAAATAATCAACTGGTAGAGAGTGGGCAAACAAGAGTAGAAGTTCTCACTTTGGGCTGCAAGTTTCAGGCTACCTTTGGCTTAAAGATGGGGCTTTGCCAGGGACTTGCCCCTGTCAACATGGAATTTCTCTGCCTCTTGTCTCCATTAATATCAAGCCTGATGTTTTCTCAATGGAAAATCCAGAATAAAGTCATTAATGTGTTTACTTAGATTCTCAAAGATAATTAGCTTTTAGTGGTATCATTTTGAGATGCACAACCAAGAAAAAAAAGTTCTACTACTCTCTAAATGTCTAGAAAATGAGGTATTTTCTATGAGACAAATTTAACATTCTTTTTTTTTCTCTCCTGACAACAGTATCTTACAAATCAGTGCCAAATGATGCACAAAAATCCCTAGGTATCTTAAAGAGGAAAAAATTATGTAGGTAAACAGATAAATCTTTAGAACATTTGTCTTTATGGGAGCAACTCCTGCTGTTGGTCTCTAACCTGTAGGACATTAGTCTTCTCTAAATTGCCAATGGTGTCCCACAGCTCAATGATAAATAGAAATCACTGGAAAAAATAGCACATTCTTCCACAGAGAATTTCCAGACAAACATAGGCCTTTAGGAAAAATGCATACATAAACTAGATTATTTTCCATTGTGGCACATTTTACCCTAGGTCTTTACTGGCAAGCCATTTTCTCAGTTGTACAAAAAAAAAAAAAAAAAGAAGAAATAACTTTTGAGTAAGACATTATGTGAAAGTGTACACTAACATGATTGTTTATATTTAAGCTGAACAAGAAGGAAGATTCCACATCAGAGAGCATTCATCATATGGAATGAATGATTTATCACCAAAGACTGCTTTTCATTTTCAAATTAACTTTAGTAAAATGGTATGGCTGTTTGAAGTAATAAGCTTTATTCATTATCCAATTAACGTATTTGGGGGGAAAAGTTATCGACAACAACTTTCTTCTTTATGAAATAGTTTCAGATGACAAATTTAATCATTTATTTTTAGTTGCATTGTGAAATAATTTAGTTAGAAATATTTCTCATGTTTTCTAAAAATTATCAACATGCTTGGATAGACACTTCAGTATATTTTACTCTCAACTTTTGCTATATATACCAAAAAGTATTGCACAAGTGACAAATCAAAAGTAGGAATGGAGGGGGAGTGATACAGGGAAGTGGAGAAAGAGAGAGAGAGAGAGAGAAAAAAAAAACAGTTCTATAAATTGTATTCACAAATGACAATAATCACCACACATGAGATCTTAGTTCAGAGTGCCAACTCTTATCAACTGCTCTCACTTTTCTCCTCAGGACATACGTATGTGAGGTGGCATCCCTTTTTTCTTTGTGTCATTGCTTTTAAATGAGTAATTGCATGCTTATTTCACACTGAAGCATAGTTCCTGACTGACATCATGTACCTGTTTATGAACAATTGCTGTGACTGACCTTTGGAGCCAGATGTCCATAAGTTACCATTTACTTTTTACAAATGAGTTGCAATTGGCAATACTTAATCAAACTGAAGACATTCATTAACAAGACATCACTGTTTATAAGTTAATACTATTGATCTTTCTCTTAAAGCACATAGTTATATTTAAAATTAGTAGTTCTATGATAGAGTGGGTAGAGTTGTGAACATTTTTAGAAGTCTACTTTTATGCAAAATTGAATGCTGGTTGTATTGTTTGTTTACATGAGTATGTTGAGGTAGATGGATTGAGAGAGACAGAGAGAAACAAGGAGGAAGGGAGATAAGAAAATGAAGAGAAAATGGGAGCATCAGTAAATACATGCCAATGTTTAGTACCTAAAAATCACATTTTATTAGTTTTCTCCAGCTAAGCAAAAGAACACCCAGAACACACCTGTAGTTTAATAAGTGGAATTTATTGCTTCTTATTGCAAAGGGATACCATACAATATCGGGGAAAATGGTATGTCTCAGTAAAAGTGTATTAGGAAAGACATGCTATATGATTTGTGCTTCTACTGGGAGATTTTACTAATGATTTGAGTAAGTGAGGCTTTGCTCTGAATTGAATCTTGTCAGGAAGCAGAGAAAACAGTACAATTGGGTATCTTAATAAATCTTAGAATAAATCTAGAAGGAAGGAAGACTAGACCAAAGGTAAAGCCATAATTGTAAAGAAGCATGAATCACTCCTATTATCCAGCAAGGGGATAAACTTGATTATTTTTGTGGTTTTAATGTTTTTTTCTGGGTTCAGACACGGTTACGTTGTCTTGATTTTGCCTTAATCCTTCATAGCCACAAAGTGGCCTTGTTTGATACTGATATTCTGGACCACAGTTTATGTTCAACAGAATACCAAGGCCTAGCTGTGAGGGCCGTGCCAGCTCAAAGCAAAATCAAGTCCTGGCTGATATTGTCAGGACAACTCTTGGATGTCAGGGGCTGCTCTACTCTTTCTAATATTTAAGAAATATTTTCTGAGTACACATCATGTGAAACAAGGTGTATTAGGCTAAAAATTAACACTATATAAAGAAAGTAAAAAAAAATCAATGAAAATATTGATAAGTCTATGGAACTTATATTGTTATGATTTTACTTTGCAATCAACAGTTGAAATTATTAAACTGCTATTTTTAAGTCTATGAAGGTATATGATCTTAGATAATAAGCCCATTCCAATTTTGATTGAAGGTTTAACATTTAACTTAATCCATATTCCTGGAATATCAACCAACACTCATCCACAAAAAGTATCAATTATGATTATTTAGTTCTTCAAATGTAAATTGTATGTTAAAACATTTATTTATTCATATGACTTTTGAAATTAACTTTAAAGTTACTTATTTAGCCATAAAAAGAGCCAAATTTTTAAGATTTTTGTTACAAGCATCATCACATATAAAGTTAATCCATTATACATGGATTTAAAGAAGTGAATGCCCTTCCAAGATGTACTAGAATAATATAATTAGCCTCTATTAATTTACTTTCAAACCTGATTTTCACATTTTAGTTTAAAAGTCTTAAAGTACTGGGTGACATCTGAAGATGACAGACCATAAATATGAATTGTTTCTGCTATTTTTCAAGTGGAATAAAGATAACTTGGTCTAGTATCAAAATTCCCGCATTGATTTCTTGCTCTAGTGGAAATCCATAAATCACCTAACATTCTGTCTTATTGAAATTTTTAAAAAAATTGATCATAGTAATCCCCCTTCCAGTCAAATATGTGTTTGGTAAGGACTAAATGAGATAAACCGTATTTCAGACTGTATTACTTATCCTCTACTATCCTACAATTTTCTCTTAACGTCCCTCTATCATCCCATAGTCTTCACATTCCTTAATGTGAGAGAATGTGTATTGTGTATGCTGACACAAATTAGGTGTTAAATAAGTGTTTACTGATTAAAACAATGAATACAATATTTTACACAAAATAAAACACAATTTTTGTTTTGATTACTGCAGTTTAAAAGGCATACTGTAGAAAGAAAAATACCCAATATTTTGACTACCTAAGTATTGAAGTCTATTTTTTTCTCAAATTTTCAACTAACCTGGATGATATTAAACCAAACTTTTATTTTCCCACCAATTAACTTTACATAGAAAATGGACTGATACAGTATAAACCAATGTAAAAGAATCAAAGGCAATGCAAAACCCTTAAAATTTGCATCGACTAAATTCTGATTATATTTTACAATCTTAATATAAAAAGGGGGCATTTTCACTTCTTGCACTTCAAAATATAACACCAATAATTATTAGAAGAATGGAAGAAAACAATGAGTGAATAAGAGATGTTAACAAAGGAAGATCAACCCATATGTCAGGGAAAAAAAGGGTATATTAAAAAAGCAAAACATAAATCAGAAAATGTAATCAAGGTTAAGAGAGAGAATATGAAAGATACAAAATTTTAAAAGCTAGTAGCTTAGAATTTTCTGAAACAGAGAGAAAACATTAAGTTCCAGATTCATGAACTCTATGAACATAAATGTAGTACATACTATAGAAAAAACAGCCACGTAATTTATAATAAAATTACTTAAAACTAAAGACAAAGCGAAATAAAAATACACTCAGAGAGCAAAGGCACATTTACTTCAAAGTATCAAAATAAGATTAATAGACTGGGCATGGTGGGTCATGCCTGTAACTAGCACTTTGGGAGGCTAGGCTAGCAGATCACCTGAGGTCAGGAACTCAAGACTGGCCTGGTGAACATGGTGAAACCCCATATACTAAAAATACAAAAATTATCTGGGTGTGATGGCGGGCACCTGTAATTCCAGCTACTCAGGAGGCTGAGGCAGGAGAATCACTTGAACCCAGGTGGTAGAGGTTGCAATGAGTCAAGATTGTGCCATCGCACTCCAGGCTGGGCGACAAGAACAAAACTCTGTCTCAAAAATAAATAAATAAATAAATACATACATACATACATACATACATAAAATTAACAGTATCACATGTACAGAAAAATGGAATGCAGAAGACAATGGTGTCATAATTTAGATTTTGGTATTCGAGTACTTACATACATGATGGTGAAAGCCTAGGTTTTTTTCCTGATGATTAATGAGAAGCAAGAATGTCCTCTCTCATCACTTCTATTCAGCATTGTAGTGGAGGTTAGAGCCAATATAGTAAGACAAGGAAAAAGAAAAAGGAAAGGAAAAGCACCCAAATGGAAAAGAAAGACATAAAGCTGTCTTTATTCAAAAACTGCCTTGTTTATGTAGAAAAACTGAAGAATCTGTTAAAAAATTATAACTAATAAGTGAGTTTAGTAAGTGTTCTGTTGCAAGATCAATATACAAAAATAAATTTGAGTATCAGCAAGAAGTATTAGAAATTTAAAATAATAACATTTAAAAACTGTTTTAATAACATAAGAACATGAAATATTTAGGGACGAATGTGACACAAATTGTAAAAGAAACTTACACCAAAAACTAAAACATATTTCTGAGAAAAAGTTTTTAAATACCTAAATTTTAAAAAGAGGTATACCATGTTCATGGGTTAAAATACTTACTGAAAATAAGATGTCAATTCTCCCAAAATTTACTTATAAATCAACACAGTACCTATTAAAATCTCAGGATTATTTGTGGAAATTAGCTAACTGATTCCAAAATTAATTTGGAAAGACAAAGGACACAGAGTAGAAAAAAAAAAAAAAACTTTTAAAAGAACAAAATTAGAAGATTCACCTCATCTATATTTTAAGACATTTTACATCTTCAGTAATCATGATGGTGTTCTTGCCTAAAAGATAGGCAAA
Source organism: Macaca fascicularis (assembly GCF_037993035.2). Lineage (NCBI taxonomy): Eukaryota > Metazoa > Chordata > Mammalia > Primates > Cercopithecidae > Macaca > Macaca fascicularis. The sequence goes on from NC_088379.1 coordinate 183,519,603, forward strand.
TATATCAACTGAAAAGAGTAGGGAGTCCAGAAATAGAACATATATATATTGCCATATAATTCATTACAAAGATGCGAAGACATTTCAGTAGAAAAAAATATTATTTTCAACAAATTTTCCTGAAACAACTTGACATCAATCTGCAAAAAAATTATGACCTTTGTTGAATACCTCATGCTATACAGAAAACTTACCTCAAAGTGAGTCATAGACATAAATATAAAACCTAAAATATGAACTTCCAGGAAAAAAATTTGGATTATGATTAAAAATTTGTAAATTAAATCTCAACTCTTGAGAAAAATGTTAAAAATAATGTCTTTAGATTTCAACCATTTGTAGACAGGGCAAGAGGCTGAAAGTAATTTTCTGAGCAGGCACTGAAGATATAATTATATGCATCACAGATTAAAACAAAACAAGCCTTTTTTTCTTCAATTAAGTGTTTTCTGCATTTTTTATAATTACTACAAATGCATAACATTTTCTCAACATTAGGTAAAGAGAAATAAAAATGTAGTCCACAACTCCTGACCTCGTGATCCATCTGCCTTGGCCTCCCAAAGTGCTGGGATTACAGGTGTGAACCACCGTCCCCGGTCCAACATGGTGAAGACCTGTATCTACTAAAAATACAAAACTTTGCTGGGCATGGTGGTGAACGCCTGTAATCCCCGCTACTCAGGAGGCTGAAGCAGGAGATTGGCTTGAGCCCGGGAGGCAGAGGTTGCGGTGAGCCGAGATTGCATCATTGCACTCCAGCCTGGGACACAGCGAGACTGTGTCACACACACACACACAAAGTAGTCTGCATATAATTTTCTGCCCTTCACTCTCTTTCCTATTTTACCTCCTTTCCACACTCTCTTAAGATTGCCATTTCTAAAATCCCTCCTATGCAGAATTTCTGGAATGCTCATTGGCATCACAGAACTTGAATAGAAATTACAACTCAATAAATAGGGCTAAGATTTCTTCATAGTAGATTTTTAGGAGGATGAAAGTGGGATTTGGGGGCAGAAAAAGAAAATTGTTTGAAAACTATATTTAGAAAATATAGTTCATTAATTTCAATTTTATACCGCGAGGGAGGTCTTTGTCAGCCTCTGAAGAGGGTGGGTTAAGACCCCATCTTCAAACTACTTCTTGGCACTGCCGTTTATTGAATTAGAGGAAATATTAAGCTAAGATTTAATTAATGGTAGTAATGGAGAAAAATTGGGTAGGGTATAGAGTGAGGCATGATAATATTTGTTAAGGTAGGTTCCTGCCAGCAGCTAACTAGAACTACTGCTGCACTGTCACTGGCCAAAAGATGTTTTATCCTCAGCCATTGTCCGTGATCCTTCCCTTAAGAGTTGAAATCTACTTATAAGACTCCTAAGGTGTCTCTTTCATATTGCTTCCATTTTATTCCCTAAATCAACATTATTTTGAATATTAAACAATATGTTTCATTTGAATGACAAGAAAACAGGCCCCTGCTGCTGCTGTTTATCTTGATATGACCACAGTATTTCTAAACACACACAGGAAAACAATCTGAGTCTTAATGATAAAACTCAAGTAGTGAAACACAAAGTTTTAATAGAGAAAAGACATCTTGAGGTTTTAACTAATGACACCTAATTTAAATAAGATTGAAATATTATTTTGAAGAAGAGATTAGAATTTTATAAAAATGAAACTGATGAAATGTACACACACATACACACACATACACCTCAGAATTTCATTAAACAAAAACACAATTTTCAAATCAGTATGTTCAGAGGCTCTATGAACTAGATTCTGTCATTGAGATTCTTTTTCTTTCCTTCATTTTCCTCTTATAAATAATACTGCTTTGAAATTTTAGACTTTAAAAATCTGAGATTTGTAACTTTTTTATTTTAATCATTAAATACTTTATCACTTTCCTTTTTAATAGAATTATTTCAAATAATGTAAAGCTGGTGACTATACGACTTATAATTTTCTTCAAAAGACATTTTAGAAGCAGACACGTCATTTCCGTTTGTGTTGATTTCAGAGAGAAATGAAACTGTGGCATCAAACAATTTCAGGTTGGAATAAAGTTTATGCTACACACATTCTGTGGAGATTTGTTCAGAAAAACATTTCGGTGTCAGGCTTGTATAGCACAGCCAGGCAGAGAAAGGATCCGAGAAGAACTGGTTTGCTGAACTAGCAAATATATATTAAAATCATCAGATAGTTAAAAGGGCTTAAACATTGTCAAAAACAAGTTGAGAAAAAGGTTAATGATTTCAACCAACTTGGAAGGTCAAGACTGCTTAACAGTGCAAGGAATGATGTTGAAACTTCAAACATCATTTTCCAGTCACAAGCCTTGTGATCATGCCACTTAATTATATAGGTGTAATTTTTTTAAGTGCAAAGGAAACTAATAAATATTAAAAGTTGAAAAGTAAAACAGAAAAGCAAATCTATCTTACTAAGATTTAACATATGAAATTGCTGATGATACGAAGATGAATGAAAAAAACTATAAAACATGAAATGATTTGTAAAAATCAGTTTATGCCATTGTATCGGATTTAACACACAGTATTTTTTTTTCTTTTTTTTTATTTGAGACAGAATCTTGCTCTGTCACCCAGGCTGGAGTGCAGTAGAGCAATCTTGGCTCACTACAACCTCCGCTTCCCGGGTTCAAGCGAATCTCCTGCCTCAGCCTCCCGAGTTGCTGGGACTATAGGCGTGCAAACATGCCCGGCTAATTTTTGTATTTTTAGTAGAGATGGGGTTTCACCGTATTGGCCAGGCTGATCTTGAACTCCTGACCTCATGATCTGCCGGCCTCAGCCTCCCAAGTGCTGGGATTAAAGGCATGAACCACCACGCCCAGCCAAGCACATAGTCTTAATATGAATATAAATCAAATGTGTAGTGTGATAACCAAATGTCAAAAGAAAAACGTAAAACTATAAATTCTGGTTCTGTGACTCCTATCTGCCCATGATAAGCCTATCTTTTTGGTTCAACATTATTTTCCCCTGGTATTGATACCTTCCTAGATTCCTCTTTACCAAATAACATTTCTCTCAGGCTAAGTTTGGATTAGCAGATAAAAGGAAAACTGGAGGCTTGTGTAAAACAGAGTCCTGCCTTTCTGCGTAGTATTTAAAGAGGAAACATAAGATGAAACTCTAATAACAAATTAGTCCTCAAGTGACTTTTAAATATTTGATTATCTTTGGCTAATAACTATATCATCCATATCATTAGATGTGGACAAAACCAGAGATCTGTCCAGGACATTTGACTGTATGTATTAAGTTCTATATTTAAATATTATTGAGAGTTTGTATTAATAGCTCTGTGTCCAACGGTAACAACAAAAACAAAGACATAGAAACAAAACAAGCCTGTGAATCTGAACACTATTCTTTAGGCAGTATCTATGTTTCTTGCCTCATGCATCTCGTGTCTTCTGAACTGCTTACGAAGTCACAGTTACTGTATCCTCTGGATATTTCTTTGTCAACTTTAACCGTTGCGTGGTTTTTTTTTTTTTAAATAAACATTATTTGTAGAGTAGTTTTTGGTTCACAGCAATATGGAGCAGAAGGAACAGAGATTTCCCGTTTTCACCCTGCCCCCTCACGTGTACATCCTCCCCTGTAATCAGCCTCCTCCACTAGGGGTACATTTGTCCCAACTGATGAGCCTACACAAATACATACATCATTATCACCCTGAGTTCATAGTTCTGTTAGGGTTCACTCTTGACATTGTATATTCCATGGGTTTGGATAAATGTATATTGACATGTATCCACCATGACAGAATCATACTCAGTAAATTTACCAACCTAAAAACTCTCTATACTCTCTTTGTTATCTATTTCTGCCTGCTATCACCTGGAAACCACAGATCTTTTTACTCTCTCTCTAGTTTTGCCTTTTCCAGAATGTCATAGAATTGGAATCATGTACCTGGCCTTTTCAGATTGGCTTCTTTCACATAGTAATATAATTTAAGTATCCTCCATGACTTCTCATGGGTTGATAGCTCATTTCCTTTTAGCACTGAATAATATTCCACTGTCTTGACGTACCTCATTTATCCATCACCTACTGAAGGTCATTTCAGTTGTTTCCCTGATTAATTTTTACATGATTTCTCAAAGAGAAAATACTTCAGAGGTTCCTGGCTAATTTATTATATTATTATATTCTGTCCACTAGGACAACTAAGTTTAAGCAAACATAACCTATGGTTAATACTCCCTCAAAGGTAATTACTCTTCTAATTTCTATCACCATAGAAGGGTTTTGCCTGTTCTTTACTTTCATATAACTAAAAACATATAGCATGTAAAATTGTGTAACTGGCTTTTTTCCTCTCTCTCTCTCTCTCTCTCTCTCTTTCTCTCTCTCTCTCTCTCTCTCTATATATATATATATATATATATAAAATAATTTTTACTCTACCTTATGGCTTTCAGAGTGGTACATGTTACTGCATATAGGAATACTTCATTCTTTTGATTACTATTAGTAAAGATTATGGGGATTATTGATTAGTGAAGACTTTTAAAGCGTATCTTTTGGTGGCAGAACCATTTATTTACGTTAGGCATATACCTAGAAATTGAATTTCTTTGTCATGTGTCTACATATTCATGGTAAGTAGACACTGCCAAATAGTTTTTAAGGTATTTACATAAATTTAGATACTCACCAGCAGCATCTGAGAATCCCAGTTATTCTATGTCTTTACCAGCCCTTGGTATTAGGTATTCTTTTAATGGTATGACCCTGGAAGTCGAATAACATCTCATTATAGAACCAATTCACATTTCTCCAATGAGTAAAGATTTTGAGCAATTTTTCATTTGCTCAATTTATTTTCAGCCTTTGCACGAGTCTCTTTTGAGAAGTATCTATGTGTTTACTTTTTACTACTGACTTTTTTAAATAATAATTTTACATAAAAGGAAAGGCCATTCTACTATTGAGTGGACTTATTAGCATGTATGACTTATATTTAACCTCAAGTACAGTGGATGGGAAATAATTGCAGATAAATATGTTAACCAGATACTCACAATAGCACAATCCTTTCATCTGACTTTTCAGGTAATAAGTATATAAAAAACAAAGCCTTTAATTTGAAAGGTTTGTAGCTGATGCGGCAGGACTGCTCTGTGATAAATATGTGCTGGGAAATGGACACAAGACAGGATTGTCAGGCAAAATTAATGGTATTTGTGTCCCAGCTGAGTCATAAGTATTACCAGATTCTTGCCAATTATTTGAATAAGGTTGGATAAAGACGGGAAAATCCATAACACAATTAAATAGCCTTTATACTTTCCCTTTTTTTCCCTCTACTCTAGACCCTCTTATTTCTATGCTTTGAATCTCATCATCAACTTCTGTCTGAGACTAAATCGGTTTATGCCCAAGAATATTAATCTGGTATATATTTTGTCTGACATTCAAACATTATTTACAAAGGGAAGCAACAGTGAATAAGTTAGTAAATTATATAAAACACTGTCTATGCTGAAGGGCCCTTTTCGTAAATGAGATGATAGAACACTCATATTATTATCGAATTAAATTAATTAAAGCCTATCATCCTTACGCTAGTTCAGTCATTTATTTAATGCACATGGTATGTCTCATTTATGTATTATAATATATTCCCCTAAATGAAGATGCTTATAATTAATATCTGTCATTTTGGAATAGGACAAAGTATTAATTCTAATATGAAATGTGTCTATAAAATGTGAACAGTAATTCTACAAATCACAGAGTCCAGGTCACTTATAGTCAATATTTTTTAATAAAAAAATAAAATACCACTTGATCTTATAATCTGAGTAATAAGAATATATTGTGAGGGAAGACTTGCAGGCATGCAGATATCATTATCATATAAACTGAAAATAAATGATATCACCATCAAACAAAACTATGATAGTCAGATAATTTATATTGTATCCAGAATATGCAATTTTAAATGTCACTACAAGTAATCGCATTTGAATATATCTTAAATGTATTTCAGGATAAATAGTACTTTAATTAGAAAAAATATATAAATTTTTTTTAGTTTGTTGATGAATTTATTCATATATAAGAAATATGTATAGTCTCGTGACATGCCTTATGTGCTGGCTTTATTGATGATAACTATTTCAGTCATTGTATATTACATATTTTTGAAATAAATATGATTTACTTTAATCATCAAAACAGCATGGCAGTATATATAATCTGTAATTTTCCTCCTGATGACTTTTTTGTTTTTAATATAATTTATTTCACTTTAAGTTTATAGTTTTCTTTTTTTTTTTTTTTGTATTTACGAGACCACAACTAATATCATAAGGTTTATATACTTTACTTTTTATTTTTTAATTTATTCCCTCAACTTTTGAGTTCCAGGGCACATGTGCAGAATGTGCAGGTTTGTTACACAGGTAAGCATGTGCCATGGTGATTTGCTGCACAGATTATTACATCACCTAGGTATTAAGCCCAGCATCCATTAGCTATTCTTCCTGTTCCTCCCCGCCACCACCATCCCCTGACAGGGCCCAGTATGTGTTCTTCCCTCCAGGGTGTCCATGTGTTCTCATTATTCAGCTCCCACTTATAAGTAAGAACATGTGGTGTTTGGTTTTCTGTTTCACATGAGTTTGCTAAGGATAACAACTTCCAGCTCCATCCATGTTCACTTCGAAGGATATGATTTCATTACTTTTTATGGCTGCATAATATTCTGGTGTATATGTACCATATTTTATTTATCCAGTCTATCACTGATGGACATTTGGGTTGATTCCATGTCTTTGCATCTTATTTTGTCCAAGTTAAATGTCTAATTTATATTGTGAATAGTGCTGCAATGAACATATAGGTGCATGTATCTTTATAATAGAATGGTTTATATTCCTTTTGATACATACCCACCAATGAGATTCCTGGGTCAAATGGTATTTCTGCCTCTAGGTTTTTGAGGAATCACCACGGTGTCTTCCACAATGATTGAACTAATTTACACTCCCACCAACAGTGTAATGGCATTCCATTTCTTCCACAAACTTGCCAGCACCTGTTGTTTCTTTTTTACTTTTTATTAATAGTCATTCTGGCTGGTGTGGAATGGTATCTAGTTGTGGTTTTAATTTACATTTCTCTAATAATCAGTGATATTGAGCTTTTCTTCACATGTTTATTGGCCACATGTATGTCTTTTTTTGAGAAATGTCTGTTCATGTCTTTTGACCACTTTTTAATGAGGTTGTTTGTTTTCTTCTTGTAAATTTATTTAAGTTCCTTGTAGATTCTGGATATTGGACCTTTGTCAGATGGTGATTACAAACATTTTCTCCCATTCTGTAGGTGGTCTGTTCCTTCTGCTGTACAGAAGCTCCTTAGTTAAATTAGGTCCAATTTGTCAATTTTTGCTTTTGTTGCAACGGTTTTTGGCATTTTCATTATGCCTATGGCCTGAATGGTATTGCCTAGATTTTCTTCTAGGGTTTTTATGGTTTGAGGTTTTACATTTCAGTCTTTAATCCATCTTGAGTTAATTTTTGTATAAGGTATAAGGAAGGGGTCAAATTTCAATTTTCTGCGTATAGCTAGTCACTTCTCCCAGCACCATTTATTAAATAGAAAATCCTTTCCCCATTGCTTGTTTTTTGTCAGATTTTTTTGAAGATCAGATGGTTGTAGGTGTGTGATCTTATTTCTGAGTTCTCTATTCTGTTTCGTTGGTCTGTGTGCTTGTTTTAGTACCAGTACCATGCTGTTTTGGTTACTGTAGCCTTGTAGTACAGTTTGAAGTTAGATAGGGTTATGCCTCCATCTTTGTTCTTTTAGCTTATGGTTGTCTTAGCTATTCAGTCACTTTTTTGGTTCCATATGAATTTTAAAATAGTTTTTTTTTTTTTTCTAATTCTGTGGAGAATGTCAATGGCAGTTTAATGGGAATGGCATTAAATCCACAAATTACTTTGGGCAGTATGGTCATTTTCACAACATTGATTCTTCCTATCCATGAACATGAAATGTTTTTCCATTTGTCTGTGTCCTATTTGATTTCCTGTAGCAATGGTTTGCAGTTCTCCTTGAAGAGGTCCTGCTCAACTTTTCAATCTTGTTAAATATCTAATGTATTTTTTCTCCTTTTTCCATCACATTTTGTCCAATTTAAATGTCATTAAATTTCAAATATCCAATATGAAAGAGATGCTGTCTACCATAAAATAAAAAATATAACTGTTAAAGACACTAGGGATACAATAAGAATAAAATGCAATTCTTGTCATTAAAGAAAGCTTCTACCTTAGACAAAGGCATTCAAATGGGTAATTATATATCAGATATGATAGATTATATAATAGTATATGATAGCACCTTGAACAAATGTTATGGCAGCATAAGCTACCCCTTTAGCTGTAGGAACATAGTGAGATATATCTATAAATAAGAGATGATATTTGAAATGGTTCTTGATGGATAAATATGAATTTACCACGTAAAGAAAAAGGCAAAGGACATTGCTGGTAAAGCCAGCAAGGTAAGCTGAGACAAGGGCAAGCATAACATGCTCAGAGAAATGTGAGAATAAGTAGTAGAATAAGAATGTTTTTAAAAATGTGAGACATATTTGACTAAGTGTATAAATACATATACTTTCATAATTATATATGCATATGTAGAGAATGAGATAAAAAATTTTGAAATGAACTTCTAGATGTATTACTGAATGAGAAAGTTAAAAGTAGAAACATATATGCAATATAATTTTATTTGCATAAGATTAAAATGATATGTGGCCATATATACATATATGAATAGATGCATATATAAGAAAATAAAGTGTAGGATGCATGCATATCAGCACAATAACTTTGATTGGACGAAGAGAGAGAAGAGAGAGTAAGAAAGCCGCAATTGGAATAATGAGACTCATGATAAAATGTGTTTGTGATAAAAGATACATATAAAATAATTCCAAGTTCTTAAAAATAATACAATAGTCATAAAATGATAATGATAATTTTATCTCTATACTTTTAATAAATTAAATAAAAAATAAAAATAAATTCTGTGCTGACTCAATATTTGAAAAATAGAGCTTATGAATATCTTGGAGGTTGGAAGTATTATTTCTTTACATCTACTAATCTCTTTCTATGCAACTACTCGATAAACCCATTGAGAATATCTGTCATTTTTTTAAGAATTGGCTACTTTTTAAGCTTTTATATAAGCAAAAACTCAGTTAAGGACTTCTTTCTGCTTCTGCTTGGTAAAAGTAAATTGGTATTTACCTTGTCAAATTTTTGCATTTTCTACCAGTTTGTTTCTTTACTTTAAAAAAAATCAAATTTATTTTAGATACAGGGAGTATATGTACAGATTTGGTATGTGGGAATATTGCATGATGCTGAGGTTTGGAGTATGAATCCAGTCTCCCTCGTAGTAAGCATAGAACCCAATAGGTAGCTTTTTTAGCCCACCCACTGTCTAGTAGTCTTCAGGGTCTATTGTTCCCATATTTATGTGCATGTATGCTTAATGCTTAGCTCCCACTTATATGTGAAAATGTGCAGTGTTAGTTCTCTGTTCTGGCATTAATTTGCTTAGGATTATGGTCTCCAGCTCCGTCCATTTGTTGCCTCAAGGACATGATTTCTTTACATTTCTACAAGCTTGATCTATCCTCAACTGACTTAGTGCCTTTCCATTATGATTACAAAATGCATCATCATGATTCTTCCTATAAAAATGAGAAAGGTTTTCATAACTGGTCATTTTATTTGTGTTGACTTATTTGATTGACCATTGAAAAATGAACTAAGGCTTGTTTACACTGAGGTGTTATCTCCAACAGAAACATGCATTTTCTCTCCTTAAGTTAACTGCATTTCAGAGATCCGAATTAGATCAGCAGACTTTGTAACTGAATAGGAGGAATTCATCTGCATGTTTTCTTTTTTTTTAATCTGGCATCTACCATCTGGTATTTGAATGCAAAATATGTAAAGATAAATGACAAAAGTTTTATAGATTTTACTTGTTATTTGTTTTACCTGTGCTATACTCAAATTTTGACAAATTGTGTTTTAGTTTCATTTTTATTATGTCATAGAAATGACAAAGATCACCATGTACACACAAAGAGTTCAAATGGTTTTTAGAAGATTACTTTCTACATGGCACAAAATAAAGAAAAAAATTGTCATTATTTGGTTAACATGACTGAGAACCCATGTACATATTCTAGGTTTTATTTATACTTCTGCTTGAATTCTTACTAGGGATGTCACTGGCTCATATACTATCTATATCTGGATTTAAAAAGCATGTCACTTCTGGGCTGTTGCACAGCTTTGCAGATACACCAAAGGTGTACAACACTGCTGCCTCTTTTGGGTTGATGCTACCCTCTGTTCAGGACCAAAGCTTGCTGTTGTTGGTTGGCCAATCTGTACACAACCATCCAGAGACCACTCTTGGCATTTTAGACAGTCTAGTAATCAAATGGCCTCTCTCACTTATATTATTTCCCCATATACACATTTGTAGGTATTAACCAAATGAAATAAACATAAAATAGTTGTTCATGTTTCTTTTTTATTGGAGAATTTTTTTAAAAGAACTGTAATAGGTAACAAGATATGCTAGGGTTTAAAGAAAAAGAAAACTTCTGGCACAGTGAAATTTTTTTTCAAAGTGTTAGTTGACCTCACTTCTAAGTCCAGTGGGTCCCCCCCTACAAAAAAGTTATAGTATGTGTATTTTTAGGAAGTGTTTTGTTGATACATGATAGTTGATCCATGAAATGTATGGGATACATGTCATATTTTGATATATGCATACAATGTGTTATGATCAAATCAAGGTAATCCATCACCTCTAACATTTAGATAACGTTAATGATCATTTTCATTTTACAGTTTTAGTAAATTAACAATTTAAAGAAAGCATTCCAAATATTTTATCTTAACTATTTAGAAATATACTATATTATTGTAAAATATAATCACCCTATTTTGGTAACAAACACTACAATTTTTTTTTTAATCTTGACTGTATTTTTGTATCTATTAACCAAATTTTATTCGTCCCCTCCTTCGCCTACCTTTCTCAGCCTCTGGTTACCACCATTCTATTGACTACTTCCATCATATCAATGTTTTAAGTTTGCACATATAAGTAAGAACATGCAATATTTGACTTTCTGTGACTGGCTTATTTCATGCAGCATAATGTCCTCCAGTTCCAACTATGATGCTGCAAATGACAGGATTTCATTCTTTTTCGTGGCTAAATAATATTCCACTCTGTTTTTACAGCACATTTTCTTTACCCATTCATCCATTGATAGACACTTAGGTTGATTCCATATCTTGAATACTGTGACTAAGGCTGCTAAAGACATGCGAGTGCGGGTATCTGTTCGGTATGCTGATTTCCTTTCTTTTGAATATCCAGCAGTGAGATTGCTGGATCATATGGTCATTCTACTTTTAGTTTTTGAGGAACCTCCATACTGTTTTATAGTTGCTGTACTAATTTGCACTTCTAACAACAGTGTATGACTATTACCCTTTCTCCTCATCCTTGCTAGCATCTATTATTTTCAGTGTTTTGATAACAACCATTTTAACTGGGGTGAGATGATTTCTCACTGTGGTTTTGATTTGCATTTCTCTGATTATCAGTGATATTGAGCATTTTCATTTACCTGTTGATCATGTGTATGTCTTCCTCTTTTGATAACTTTTACCCATTTTTAATTGGATTTTCTGTTGTTATTTGAGTTTCTTATGTAATCTGGTCATGAATTCCTGGTCAGATGAGTAGTTTACAAACATTTTGTTCTATTCTATAGGTCATTTCTTCACTTTGCTGATTGTTTCTTTTGTGTACAGAAGCTTTTTAGCTTGACATAATTCCACTTGTCAATTTTTTACTTTTGCTGCTAGTGCTTTTGAAGTCTTGCTCAAGAACTCTTTGCCTAGAACAATGTCCTTTTCCCCAATGTTTTCTTCCAATAGTTTCATAGTTTCAGGCCTTACACTAAAGTCCATAATCCATTTTGATTTGATTTTTATATGCAGTGAGGAATAAGAGCCTCGTTTCATTCTTCTGCGTGTGGATATCCAGTGTTCCCAGCACCCAGTGTTAGACTGTCCTTTCCCCAGTCTGTATTCTTGCTGTCTTTATCAAAAGTAAGCTGGCCATAAATCCACAGATTCATTTCTGGTTTTTCTATTCTGTTCTGTTAGTCTATGTTTCTGCTTTTATGCTAGTACTATGCTGATTTTGTAAACTGATATTCTAAAACATTTCTTAGCTCATGGAAGCTGTAACTTCCCCCATCACTTTTTGGTTCAGAGGAAAAGCCACACCACCACCTGTGCCTCCAGGCCTGGCTAATTTTTGTATTTTCAGTAGAGACAGGGTTTCACCATGTTGGCCAGGCTGGTCTCGAACTCCTGGATTCAAGCAATCTGCTCACCTTGGCCTCTCAAAGTGCTGGGACCCAAACTGCTGAGCCACCATGCCCTGCCACCCTCTCATGTATTTCTAATGATAACTTGAGAAAACAGTATGTTGAGTTTTTAAAAGTAATCAAATAATGTTAAAGTATAATAATTAAGGGGAACAGGAGCAATAAAATAGTTGCGTTTTTATTTGGAATTAAGTGCCTTCATAATTATTTTAAATTGAAGTTCTTCATCTACCATTTGCTGCAAAAAGGGAAGTATTTGAGTTTAAGCTTACAGATCACATGTGCTCTAATTAGTGTTTATCGTAATAAATCAAACACTAAGACCCTCTGAATTTGGTAATTGAGAAGAATTTCCATGCAGAGAGAAATAGGTAGACTTTAGATCTTTCTTATTCCCTCAGATTTACTTTCCTTCAAAGAATCAGTTATAAATCCAGCACCTTTATATGACATCTATAGCACAACAAGGATCAGACTGGAACATTTTTAAAAATTGTCCCCTTAATGTTAGTTTTCTCCTCTCCCATAAGAGTCATAACCTTCTAGTAAATTTAGGAGAGTAATTTCATTTCAGCTTCACTCCCAAGTTGCTCACTGAGCTGTATATTTCTTCCCTGTCTACTATGTTCCCCCACAAACTTTGGGAGTGTGGGAAAGAGATGAGTGCAAAGAAGATCTCAACTCATTCTATGGCTTCAGCCTTGCATTCATCAAACCATCACCTCAGAAAGTTGGAAAGGTAGCTTATCCCTTTTTTTTTTTTTTTTTTCTTTGAGATGGGTCTCACTATGTTACCCAGGCTGGTCTTGAACTCAGCCTCAAGCAATCTCCCTGCCTTGGCCTCCCAAAGTGCTGGGACTGCCACCACATCCTGCCAAGGACAGCTTCTTTTTTTGTTGTTTTTTTTTAGATAGCCCAGTGCTTAGATAGATTACAAATCCTTATCCAAAATCTGTGATCCAAAATTCGTTAAAAACCAAGTTTTTTTCTTTTTTTTTTTTTTTTTTTTTTGGTACATTGATGAATGATAGAAGTAGATGGGGAAGCTATTTATAGTCTTTATTTATACATGTTTGCATGCATATTCATACACTTCAGTACATAAATATTTATAGAGTTGATTGTGGAGTGCTCCCCTAAACCAAATTGGATATGTTAAACACTATATGGTGTATCAATATATGATGTTCCAAAAATCTGATACATCCTGAATTGAAAAATGAATCTGATCTCAAGGTTTTCTAATCCCAAGGCATCAAGGACACACACACAACTCTTTCTCCCCCAGAAATATCGTACACTGACTACTATTTTTAACATTTTTATTTATATTTTGATAACACTTTTGCTGATCCATTGATTTTTCACACTCTACTGAGAAATGTAAGTAACCAAGTCTGATTTACTCATTTGAGAATAGCATTTGGGGACAACAGTAGGCTATCACATAGTGGCCTTGATATTTAAAGTCCTACAGGAAAAGACAATGCCAGATAGTGAGGAGCAAAAGATGAGGAAGCCTCGTCACTGTGAAATCTACAGAACAATACTAGTTACATAGGGGATCTGAAATTGAGGTTTCTTTTCAGGCTCGCTAGCAACATAAATTGCCACTGTGGTTCTTTACTATATAATGAGTTCAGCTAATAACCATTGGTTCAGATATGTATCTGCATTTCATCCAAAGGCTAATATTAATTTTCAGTGATAGTTCATTGTAAAGTAAAAGAGAGAAGAGTTACATTTTTCTAACCTTCCCATAATTTGTAATTACCACCGAGTGTTTTGAAATTGCTGCTTAAGAACTCATTTAAAAGTCAGGCTCCCACCCAGTTTTATAACTGAGTGGGATGATTGCTGGGCTGGGTTTCTTAACTCTTCCAGTTAGTAAAACACAATGTTTTATTAAAGGTTGTATGGTAAAAAGTAAATCACTACCACCTGTCAACTGAGTGACCTTGGACATGTTATCAAATCACTCTGGTATTTCCGTCTCTTATATGTAAAATTAGGATAAACATACCTTTCTTATGAAATGTAAGAAATTAATATAAATATAATTTACATGCAAAATATATTGCACAGAATAGGAGCTTACTCAAACCAGGTAATATTATGATTCTTAATCATTATTTATATTTACTTGTAGCTCATATTTTTTGGTCAAATTAAAATAAAGAAAAAATTAGAGAGGTTCATAAAAACATATTTCATGAAAAAGTTATGTTTAAGTTAATCTTTTTTGTGTCCTAAAGGTTTATTGTCCAGTTTCAATTTTAATGAATATTGTTTAAAACTGAAATTTTTCTTTAGCCTCATTCATCTAGTATTGTAAGATAACAAATTTGGGTTGTTTAAGCTGCTAAATGTGTGTGTATGGTGATTTCTAACAGCATACATAAGCACAAAATACAAAATCTTGACCTGATTTCTAAGCCCCTCAAAATTTTAATATTCTCTTTTAGAGAGAAGAGAATAATTTTCTTTGGCAAGATGTCTTATTATTTTGCATAAGTGTTTATTTACTTAATCAATTCATATAACCCAAATAAATGTTTGCACTTCAAATAGTTAATACATGTTATATCTACTGGTATATTGAACTCAAAAGAAAGGTCTCAATGATATAGAAGTATTAAGTGAATTGCACAGTGTTTAGGCTACCAAATTTTAGTGTCCATACTCTTCTGTAAAATATTTGAAATTTAGATTTTTTAAGCCCTAATAAAAGAAGATCAGATGCTGATGGGAATTGGAGGTGAGGTGAGTTTGTCTGGATGGCCTTAGTTCTAGTATAAGATTCCGTAAATTTTTTTAAAAGTGGTAGAAAATATATTTCTCAGAAATAATAAAATTGATTAATTGACTTATGTCTTTTTCAGGTTTATCCTTTCAAAGAATAAATGTATGGTATAATATTAAAATTAGTACAAGAATCTGTGTAATGAAGACTGAATGACCAGGTATCACCTTGGGGAGATAGATCAGTGATAACACAAAATAAGTCATTGAAACAACTGAATAAGAAATTCTCATTAAATTAATACAATTAATTGATATAGATTAAAATATGTGAGTAACTGCTGCTAGAAATGAAATAAAACTGTTGATTATTAAACAATGATGTCAATTATTTATACTTGATTTGTTGCAACTAACAACAACTAAATGTTTATTAATAAAAATGTGTTTTCATGTGGGAATTTATTATATCTTTTTGAGCAAATGCCTGTGAGTGAATTTTAGGCAGGAAATTTATTATTTGTTCCTCATAAAGGCAACTATTAAATGTGCTTCTGTTTTTTTTTTTTTTTTTTTTTTTTTAAATCACTCCGTAGCTCAGACTGGAGTGCAGTGGCAAGATCACGGCTTACTGCAGCCTCAACCTCCCAGGCTCAAGCTATCCTTGCACTTCAGCCTCCCAAGTAGTTGGGACTAGACGCACCAATTTTTTGCAGAAATGGGGTTTTGCCATGTTCCCCAGACTTGTCTTTTACTTCTGGACTCAGTCCACCCACCTATGCCTCCCAAAGTGTTGAGATTACAGGCATGAGCCACTGTGTCCAGCCTGTGTTTCCAAAATAAGTTTGTAACTGGCAATTTTGAGAGAACTGTCCACACAAGACCAAGACCACCCTCACTTCTGACATCAGCTTCAAGTTTGGTGACTTCCCAAATCCACTATTGGGTTGAAAAATTTATGAGAACGACTCACAAAACCCCTGAAAGCTGCTGTACCCAGGCTTATGGTTAGGCAACCAGATTAATACCAGTCAAGTGAGGAAGCACATAGGAACAGTCCAGGAAAAGCCCCAAACATAGACCTCCCACCCTCCTTCCCTATTAGAGTCACGGACAACATTCCTTTCCTGGCAGTAATGTGACAACACACATGAGGATAGTGACAACCTTGGAAGCTGACCCAAATCTTGCTGACCAAAGTCTTCATTGAGGCTCAAACACATTGGCACGGTGAACTACCCACAAGACTGGTCTCAGTTTCCTTCCCCTCCAAGGTCCAGCTGATACTGCTTGACAGGATCACATCCTAAATTATATCATTGGTGTGACTTAATAACCCCACCCTAAATCACAGTGTTAGCCTCTTGCTGGTCCAAAGTCCTCAGGCAAACAAAAGTACTCTTATCAGACATGACGTTCCAAGGGCTTAGACATTACCTCCCAGAAGTTGAGGACAAAAAACATCTCATGTGGTCAATATTAAATTATTTGTTACGAATATATACATTAAATTTAAATATCACACTTATATTTGACAGTGTACACATGATAAATTATTAGGTACTAAGAAAACCACTACTCCGGTTAAAAAACAGAACATTGCCAGCACTCTAGACACCCCATTGTCACCCTCTGCAGAGCACCCTTGCTCTTCTCCCCAAAGAAACCGTGGCCTGTATGATTAAAGAAAACACTAAAGCTACATTTGCATATTTGTTTCTTCTGGAAATCCAATCATGTTCCATTAATTATCAACTCAAAAATGTTGAAAAAAGCTACAATTGGTGAAAATAATAGAAATTTTTAAAAGTCAAAATGTATTCTGAAGTTAGCTAAAATGACTCCAAATCATTGTATATTTTAAATAAGGTAGGAGATGTACTTTCTATTTTACATATCAAAATGCTTTCTGATATCATTTTAGATATCTAATTTTCAGAAATCTAATTACTTTAAGATAGTAAGCATTGTTTTTACTAATAAATATGAAATGGAAACACAAGGTCTCACAAAAGAAAATAGTATTTGTAATAATCATCTAAATAATTATTTTTTACACTGAAAATCCAAAGTCTGAGAAGGGTTTCTTCCTTACATCAAGCTTCCAATAACACATTTCTGTAATAAAAATAACACATTTTTACTAATTAAGAGTTATTTTTCTTATAAAATATTTCTAAATATGATTTTTTAGGGTTATCCTTTTCCAGAAATAATTATGTATAAAAATATTTAAATGTTCAGAATCAAATGAAATAAAATAGAGAATTTTAATTGGAAAAATGAAGGAATAAGATCCTTTGTAAGACATCTAGCCAGGAATGAGACATATCAAGGTATACTAACAAGATTAATTATTCAGCAAATATGTTCAACCAAGCCAGCTTTCCAGGAAGAATTAATCTAATTCCGGGTTCGGCAAAAAAGTGTATGTGGAGAACTCTGAAGGTTCTGAAATGCTACCTTACTTTAAAACTAACAAGTCGACTGTCACAGTTTTGTAGGTGCTGGCAGAAGGAATGAGACTCCGAGGTCAAAGATAAAGAACTTTATTACTTACAGCACAGCAGACAGCAGGAGCTTCGTGTTCACATTGCATTTTCATTGCCCTCAAAGTCCCTTGGAGACAATACAGGGGCAGCCCCACAGATGCTCTACGGGCATTGATTTTGTGTCATTGCTGAGGAAACTTGAATTTAGGAACTTTTTTTTTTTTTTTTTTTAAAGAAGGTTGCTAGTCCACCTGTCCTGCCATTGCCCTGGCTATTTCCTACACAATCATCTTCGGAAAGATAATCTGGATCAAAAGAAGTGAAGAAATGTCATGGTAAATTGTCACTCAAAGGTATGGAGCATGGTGATTTTTCAGTTTGAAAACCACAAATTTAGCATGATTCACTATCTTACTTAAAGATAGTAAATTATTTACAAGCCAAGAAAAAAGTTAAGACATTTTGATAATTTCTAAAAACATTATTATAAATAAATGTCTATATTGAAAATATAGACAAAAACTATTCAATTGATAGAAGGTATTGATATAAATTATTTTTGTTAACCAAATATATTTTCACATTATTATGGCTACTGAAAAATAACACATAAGTTTAAATAACTTTGTTATGACATCATTGAATACCTATACTTTTCCTATAACCTATGTCTTTAGTGATACTTCTGGTGATATTTTGCACTTAAGATATATATGCAATTTGCTTTAAAAAAAAAAAAGCCTCACCAGCTAGCCAGAGTTAATGCATGTATGTATACATACATTCACACACACACACATACACGTATAATCTACAGATTGGGGAAGTGATAAACACATTTTACTTAAGTGCATTTTTTTTTTTAGTTACTGAATAAGGGTAAAACTAGAGAAAACATTTTTTTCATGAAGTATTTTTTAAATAATTTAAATGGTAATATGTTTAAAGTAGAGGCATCTCATTAAATGGTAAGATATTGCTGTGTTATAAATACATAATTTACATTCTAATTAAAACAATCTTCAGTTTTGTCTAAGGGCACTGAGTCACATGTCACTGCCATATTGTTATTATGCTAAATTAGGGGCTGGCAAATTACAACCCACAGCCTGAATCTGGCACCTATTTTTGTGAACTACAAAATGAAGAACATTTTTTATAGTTCTAAGGCTGAAAATAAAAACACTATTTGATGGCATGCCAAAACTATAGGAAATTCAAAAGTCAATGTCCACGTTTTATAGGGACACAGCCGTGGTTTTTTGTTTGTCTCTTTGGGTTTGGGAGATGGGCTTCATTGTTTTTCGTAGTGTCTATAGCTGCTGCGCACTATAGTCAATGGTCATCTTGAATAGCTGTAACAGAAACGTGGCCCTCAGAGCCTAAAGTGTTCACAGCTTGAATCTTTACAAAAGAAGTTTGCCTATCGTAGCCTTAAAAAATGTTTTAACTACGGACTAAGGGGGGGAAAAAACAACATAAAAATCTGTTCTTGTGTAGTTATATAAAGTGTTACATGGGCTCTGGAGTAAAGATTCTTTAGGAGCAATTTCTCATAGAACTAATCACAGGTAAATTCATGACCAAAGGGAGATGCAAACAATTCTATTCATTAATTCAAAATAATAAATGAAAAGTAACCCGATGGAAATATAGCAACTATGCAAATTTTTCTAAATAAGACATTAAGAAAATTTTAAATAATAATAATAGAATCAGGTTTAGTGCTAGAAATATTAGGCTTCATGGTTTATTGAG
Organism: Macaca fascicularis; assembly: GCF_037993035.2. Taxonomy (NCBI): domain Eukaryota; kingdom Metazoa; phylum Chordata; class Mammalia; order Primates; family Cercopithecidae; genus Macaca; species Macaca fascicularis. Next base: position 183,539,114 of record NC_088379.1, read on the forward strand.
ACGATAAATGCAAACTCTTGAGTAGAAGGACTAGACTTCAGTCTGAACTTCTCTCAGTAACATATAGCACATATGAAAAGGACAGTGGAAGTGAGAAACACAAAATCTTTAAAAAATGTTTTAAAATCAATACAGCTCATTCCTTCATAAACTACTATATATTGAATTTCCTCTAGAAATTGAATATAAAATATAGCAAGAGATCCTTTTATAATTTTATATCAAGTGATTCAAGAAATTTTTACATTGCTAGAAAACAGAAACATTTTACAAATTATTCTGTTAGTAAATAAGTTTGGTATAGCAGTAAACATCCTTATCTTCAAGAGAAAAATGGATTATTGAGAGTTTTATCAGTTATGAAATTATAGGTTGAAATAATGTAGAAAAATGAATATCTGGTGTGAGATTTACATGTAGGGAAAATGTGGTTTAATGTGCAACAAGGAGACATTTTTCTTTTTTGAGCTGGCAAATGTATTGGAAATCAACTAGTTCAGCTAACATCACTTTAGAGATAAGAAACTGAAGATTATAAATATCAGTGGCAAGACTGGAATGCAGTCCTTTTGACTTTTATTTTTGCTGCACAAGCTGCCGTGAAATTTCACAACCATTTCGTATTGCTTCAATTTGGTGGAATCCCTTAATTCGTAATACAACAATTTAAATATAGTTATTTCTTTATCAGTATTTTTCCAGCTACTTCAGTTTAAACTTTATTAATGAAAGTTTATCCACTTAGGTAGATAAATATTAAGATAAAATAAATATGTGACCTAATTATTGTATTATCTCTCTCTTTACAAGTAAATAAATGTTTATCCATAGTATTTCCTCTGATTGAATTCTATGGTATCATTTCTCATGTTTAAATTACTCAAGCTTGTGATTGCTATTTTTTAATACATTACATTATATATGGCATAAAATATTCAAAGAAGAACCTAAACTACAAAATTAAAAGGTAGGTAACAGAACATGACTGATTGATGTAGCACAGAGTAAAGTGTATTTTCACATATTTATATTTATTTTAAAAATAAAATTTTCAATTAATGAATAGGCTCAGTTTTTTAGTAGACATGGAAAGTCAAAAGGCAAAACCAAATTCTTAGCCTCTTGTTCATAATATTAACTTAAAATGAGAAAATAAAAAGACTGAATACTATTTAGTTGAAGACATTAATGTAATGTTAATCAGTCATACTGAAAATTACTAAGGGTGAGAAATAACAGAATGATGCCTTGGCCATTGAAGGCTATCTGTTTATCTTATCCTGGGTGAAATTGCATGCATGATTTCATTTGCTATCAAGTTTCAAAACTTTAAATACCTTTTCAGTGTCAAAATTTCAAAATACTGTGTGTATGATGAGTCATTTGATGCAATATATTTACAAATATATTCTGCAAGGAAGTCATGTTAATCATTCAAAGTTGTTCAGAACTGAATGGGAAAACATAAGGACCGATTTGTTTATATGATGTTCTCATATTCTATATTCTTGATATTTTGAAATATTAGGACTTTAGATTCTATGAAGTCATTAGATTTCCTCAATTGCCTAATTGTTGAGTGTTCTCATCACTGTAGGGTGTGTGTGTGTGTGTGTGTGTGTGTGTGTGTGTGTTGTGTCTGTGTATAAGTGCATGTGTTAAGTCAACTACTAAGTTAAAGCTACTTACACTATCAGCATTCCATTCCTCTTGGTTTAAATTTATTTCACACCAAAAAATAAGAAATGCTATGAAAATTCAGAGTGATAAAATAACTAATCTACCACATACTGCAGTTATGCATTGGCTTTCAAATTTCCTCTTAGACATGACAGTTTTTAACTCAAGGGAGATATAAAATATTGTAATACCATGTAGCAAGGTAAAACATATTCTGTACTTAGCCAAAGCATGCCTTTAATTCAATTAGGAGTATACGTATTCAAAAATAAAATTTGCACATATAATGAAAGGGGCAAGATTGTTGTGGTCTAGGTGAAAACGGACCAATGAAATATGTTTATGAAAATGATAGTCAACTTTTTAAAGAAGGGATTAGTCAGGACCCTTGTCTATCCAAGGTATAGTGTCTGTTTTGTGTTCAAAACCCGTAATTATTTCAAAACTCGGCATTGGAGGAAACCAGGTAATTAGTCTAGTACAGCTGGTGTAAAACACTGCTGGCAGAAACATTGATATCATTAAAAATTTGGCAAACTATTTTATAAGCAATACTCCTGGGAAAATGAAACAAATTAAGCACCTAGGCATTTTTTTTTTTTAGAAACTAGGAAAGTGTATATAAAGTACCTCTGATTTTGCTGCTATATTTAAAAGGCCTTAGCAATATAAAAACGAATCCAACATTACTTGTTTTGTTCATTTATTAATAAAAATGATCTTACATTCAGTTTGTTCAGAATTGCACTGTTTTATTTATTCAGAATATTTTTTTGAACTTTTTTCCTGAGTTTTTGTTAGTTTTGTTTATATTTTTTGCAATCTACCTGCTTATTTTCAAATTTCAATTTTATTTCTTTAAAAATAACTTACTATAAAATATGTCTACTAAAGATGATGTAAAATACATATATAGTTTAAAGAATAACAATTAAATAAATACTTTTGTACATACTAACTTAAAAAAATAGAATGTTAATGAAGATTTAAGGTCCTCTGTGTGCCTTGATTACAACTCCTTCTCTCCACCCTAGAATAACAGTGATCTTGATTTTTGTGATTTATTTTTGGCTTTGCTTTCTAGTTTTAGTCTACATATAGATGGCTACAAATACATATTATTTTGTTTTGCCTGTTTTTAATACCAATAGTGCTATTCAATTTTACAATTTTCAGCAAGTCAAAATTTTATCTACATCATATTTTTCTGCCATTTGTAGAATATTGTCTGTAAAATTCCATCTACTTGATATTCCATGTGTGCTGAAAATTGGAGCTGTAGATAATACATTTTTCAGTACTGTAGAGTGTTTAGTTGCAAAAATATCCCCATAATCTATTTATTTATTCCTCATATTATTTGTGATTCATTCATTTCTTGATAAAGGGATAATATTTTTGATGGTCCACAAGAAGATATTTGGATTTATTTAATTTTTCTCATTTTTGTTTCTTTAGGCTTATGCTGTTATAATTGTTACAACTTCTTCAAATGAAAGCCTAGCTAATTAATTTTAGATGTTTCTATGTTTAAAATACTTATAAAAATAAATATATACGGCCGGGCGCGGTGGCTCAAGCCTGTAATCCCAGCACTTTGGGAGGCCGAGACAGGCGGATCACGAGGTCAGGAGATCGAGACCATCCTGGCTAACACGGTGAAACCCCGTCTCTACTAAAAAATACAAAAAACTAGCCGGGCGAGGTGGCGGGCGCCTGTAGTCCCAGCTACTCGGGAGGCTGAGGCAGGAGAATGGCGTAAATCCGGGAGGCAGAGCTTGCAGTGAGCTGAGATCCGGCTACTGCACTCCAGCCTGGGCGACAGAGCGAGACTCCGTCTCAAAAAAAATAAATAAATAAAATAAAATAAAAAAATAAATAAATATATACATACATATATACAAATGCACACACAAACAAATATACATACATGTGTCTGTGTGTGTGTGTTCAATTGTATTTTATCTCCAATTCCCAAATTTCACATTTAGTATTTGTTGTGGTTATTTTTCCAAATATTTTCGAAGTCTCACTATGCTTTATTGAATGATACATAACATATATTTAGTAAGGTTTTAATTTCTCAAATATATTGTTTTTGGGGAGAGTGGGTTGTTTGTTTTTACTGATTTACAACTTATTTTATTATGGTCAGCTGGTGAAAAGGTCATAGCAGACCTTGCACTTTTGTTAAGGCTTAATCAAAGACTTAGCAGTTTGTGGCTATTTTTTAAACTTCTTAATTTATTTTTATTATAGTAAAGTACACATAACATAAAATTTACCATTTTAACAATTCTTAAGAGCACAGTTTGGTAGCGTCAAGTACATTTACATAGATGTGCAACTATTACCATGGTTAATCATTTTATGTTCCTTATCCTCACAACTGTTACCACATTGTAAAATGTATCCCCGAGAGCATCCTGGCTGATTCTGTTCAAATTGTTTAATTTTTGTTATTGTTGTTGTTTTGAGACAGAGTCTCACTGTATCACCCAGGCTGCAGTGCAGTGCTGCAAGCTCGGCTTACTGTCACCTCCGCTTCCAGGGTTCAAGTGATTTTCATACCTCAGCCCCGCAAAAATAGCTGTGACTACAGGTGTGTGCCACTACACCTGGTTGATATTTGTGTTTTTTGTACAGATGGAGTTTCTCCATGTTGCCCGGGTTGGTCTGGAGCTCCTGAGTTCAAATGATCCACCTGCCTCAGCCTCCCAAAGTGCTAGAATTACAGGTGTGAGTCACCACGCCCAGCCCAAATTGTTTAATTCTTATCGATTGTTATATTTAGTTGATCTGTCACTTACTAAAAGAAATGTATTGGCTGGGTGCGGTGGCTCACGCCTGTAATCCCAACACTTTGGGAGGCCGAGGAAGGCAGATCATGAGGTTAGGAGATGGAGAACATCCTGGCTAACACGGTGAAACCCCGTCTCTACTAAAAATACAAAAAAAAAAAAAAATTAGCCGGACGTGGTGGCGGGTGCCTGTAGTCCCAGCTACTCGGGAGGCTGAGGCAGGAGAATGGCATCAACCCGGGAGGCAGAGCTTGCAGTGAGCCGAGTTCGCGCCACTGCACTCCAGCCTGGGCGACAGAGTGAGACTCCATCTCAAAAAAAAAAAAAAAAGAAATGTATTAAATTTTGCAAAACTTGTTAATCTCTCCATATACTCCTGTTAATTTTTGCTTTATAAAAATCACGACTATATTTATCACAGAAACTGTCCCTGATATTTGTCTGAGGCAGAAGTAGAGGGCTGTATCCTATACCTAAATATTAAAATGTATAAATGTAACAAATAAGCTCTTATACAAAATATTTTCTATCCTTCTCCCTTGACAGATTATTACATTTTTAATGACCTGGAAAGGCAGAGAAACTTTTAAAGTTCTTGGATTTCATGAAGTTCCTGAAGTTTCTTTCTGGGAAGAGGGCCTATGAGGAGGGTCAGATCAGACCCTGAAATCTGGTCTCTGTCCCCTTTTCTTTCTTTTCACCACCAACTCCATGTCATTCTGTCTGTTCACTTAGGTAAACAGCACAGCTTTGGCTGCGTTCCACCCCTGCTTCCATTATGATGAGTCCTCCAGAAGATTGAATTAATCAAGAGGCCACTCGGCCTTGGAATATGACCTAGGGAAGACATACCAGTAGGTGGTTGTGAGTGTGGACATGAACTGCATTTGAGCCCAACCTCTTGGCCCACTGGACTCTTTTCACCTAATAGGGAAATGGTCACTGTAGGGAAGGAGACACAAGTCCTCCAATGTGCATGCCGGAGGCTTGCTTCCCTTCTTCAGTCAGTCTAAGCTATTACCGATTTGGGGTATTTTACAAGTTCAGAAATGCATACCATCTTGATAAGTCAAACATCTGGATTTTATAGTGAAAACTTTATTCCATGTAATAGTTTTGCCTTTATTTATATTGTCTGTCATAGTAAAAGCTATATAAAGATTTATTTAAAATTAAACATTACTCAATATATCTTTTCTCATCCTTCTGTATTCTTATGCTTTAGATGTTTCTTATGCAAATAAGATTGTAGTAGGTATTAGATGTTTTTTGTAATGTAGCTAGAAAATTTTCCCATTTACATTTATTCTGAATATGGATATTTGTAGATTTAAATCTGACAATGTATTATGGAATCATATTTGTCACTAAGCCCTGATTTAAAAAACTTTCTTCTTTCCTATTTGACTTCTCTTGGATTAATGGATTTTTAAATTGTTTTCATTTATCCCTTCTTGTGTGCACATTATATAGTTTATATATATTACTTTTGTGTTCACAGTTTTGGAACACATTAAATAAAGTCTAACGTTATTCAAACTCTTTACCTGCTTGCGGGGGATGGTGGTGTGGTTGATGGGTCAATGGAGGTCTGTTCCTAAGAGGATTATGGCTGCCTCTGCTGTGTCATGCAGGTTGCCAGGGAAGTGGGGGAAAGTCAGCTGTTACAGGCCTCACCCAGCTCCCACGCAACGCAAAAGGCCGGTCTCACTTCCACAGTGACCCCAACAGCACTGAGTTTGTCTCCAAGCAGTAGGTGAGCCTGGCTGAGAACTTGCTCCAGGCTACCAGTCTACTGGCTGAGAAAGAAAGCAGGGCTTCCAGGTTTTGTATCTCCCTGCCTGCCTGCGTCTGCACTCCAGATTCACTCCCTCCCCCGAGTTCTGTCCAAGAAATTTTGCTTTCGGTTGGAATTGGTACAAAGTTCAGCTAAAGGTTTCTTTCTCCCTGTGGTCTTTTCCCAGTTCCTCTGGCAGCCCTGCCCTAGGACCCCTGTAAGACAAAGTGAGAAATGTCTTCCCTAGGGATCCAGAGGGGCTCTTCCCACTGGCTCCTCTACTACTGTATTGAGCTCGGCTCTCTAAATTATCTCAGCTTCAGGTAAGGTCAAATCCTTCTCCTGTGATCTGAACCTTCAGGTTCCGCATTGAAGGTGTGTGTTCAGGGGCAGACGATCCCTCTTTCCCACTTTCACACTTTGGGCACTCGCAGTATTTGGGCTGTCTCTTGGGTCCTGCACGAGCAATCCACTTCCTTCAGAAGGTCTGTGGATTCTCTAGGCTTTCCTGGTAAGTTCCTGCAGCAGTTCTTCAAGCAAAAGTTCTTGACCAACTAATTTTTGAACACTAATGTGAGCTTGGATCTTTCATAAATGATGAGAATCAGCACTGAACAAACAAAACAACAACACCTGTTATTTTTATATTTACATCCCGCTCTGTCGCCCAGGCTGGAGTGCAGTGGTGCGATCTCGGCTCACTGCAAGCTCCGCCTCCCGGGTTCACGCCATTCTCCTGCCTCAGCCTCCCGAGTAGCTGGGACTACAGGCGCCCGCCACCACGCCCGGTTTTTTATTTTATATATAAAAATAAATATATTTTTATATTTATCCCAAGTAAATAAGTAGATGATATCTTAGGTTATAAGTGTGAAGTGGAAAAGTGTAACGGAAAAAGAGAATAAGGAGTGAGTAGTGGACTACTATTGTACATGTGATGCTCATGGCAGGTTGCACCAGGAAGCTGACATTGAAACAGAGTGCTGAAAGAAGGGAGCCAGCCATGGGGAGAGATGGCGGGAACATTCGGAGAAAAAGCAGGAAGAAAATATCTCTCGCTATTAGTTTGGTCCAAAAGTAATTGAAATTCTCGCCATTAAAAGTAATATAATTACGTTCCTTTAGAAGAAAGAATGGGGGAAACCCAGGGCTTAGGGATAGGGGAGGCAGGTCTGTACCAGCTCCAAAGATGTGACCTTAGAACTCTGCCATGAAGAGTCTGCAGCTTTAGCCATCCAGTATGATTGTATACTCTGAGGACAGGTAGCCTGAAGTAGAGGTATGCCCCACCGCAGAAGCTCAGAAACAATGGCAGAGTTTTAACATGAAACTGTGTATTTCGTTAATAGGCCAGGTACTGTTAGTCCAGTGTCTTCACTATCCTGTTGGTATCTCGTATAACAACTGATGATACAGAATTTTGGTAGCTCTATAAGACTATGTAAGTGGTGGGGGGAGTCAGGCTGCAGCGGCGGACGTAGTGGCTGCTATGCATAATACAGCACGAGGGCAAAGAGCAGTTGAGCACATCAGCTTGAGTTCCTCTGCAGATGCAGACAATGATGAGCCTACACTTGTGGGCAATGGGCAAGGGATTGGCGTCGTCACTGTTCACAAGATCACAAGAGCACCAAGAGAATGAAGCCTCTGTGCTCTGCCTCCAGTCAGTTAAATCTGAGTAGAAGAGGAGGCAGATTTTTTTTTTTTTTTTTTTAAAGAAAGATAAGTGTGTGGAATGATCAAATTATAGAAGAAATGGAGTGGACTGCTAAAAGTACCCACCTTTTGCATAGATGTACATAACGATTAATTGCATCACTCAAATGATTACTTCAGGTGAGAATTCTGAAAGTCAAGATCTCAAAATCTGGCATTAAATCATAAATGTAATAATGGCCAAATTTTAGAAGGAAGCGGTAAACAGTCAAAGCATTCAGATCTCTTTGTGAAATAATACATGACCAACACCAAAATGGAAAACTAGACATACTATGTTCGAAGTAATCAGCCCATCTTTTTCTCATTCTAACAGCCAGTATTAGGATGATGGTCACTGAACAGATTTTAAGCGTTAGACACTGGAGGAAATGTTCAACCTGGATGATCACAGGAAGGTCACTTTAATTTTAATTTTTTTAGTGAGAGTAGTAATATAATATTTCATTGATCTTGCTTCTAAATTTCTGGACAAAGATGAAGGCATAAAAAATACCAATATCATATTCCAGGGAAATTTGTGTTTCCCTGGAATATGATGTTATGGATTAGTATATGACACTTGCTTTTTCATAGGCTTTCCAGAGTACACAAGGCACAGGAAAAATAAAATGGGTGATGAAACAAGCCTTTGATTTACATGTTAAACTTGCTGCAAGGTACAGGTTCTCTCTTAACAACCTAAACTCTCAATTACCCGAGGGGACCAGATTTCAGTTGGCCATCCCAATTTTGGAACTAATAATAGTGAATAGTGTTACACAGCACATTCCATTATAACACCAATGACCATTACTTCATTCTTAATGTGAATCTACTTGTATTGACAACTTTAAAATAAAAATTATCCTTTTAGCAACACAGTCTTTTTAAAACCAATTTTGAATTTAATATTTATTAAGTTTATAATTGTTTCTTCCCGATTTTCTTGGTAGATCATGTCTTCTCTCTTCTGACTCTCCTGATTTTGTTTTGTTTTTCTTGGATGTAGGAGGGATTAATTTGACTCTGTTTCTGTCATATTTGATATTATTTGATTTAACCCATCTCTCTTGACTCATTCAATGCTCAACATATTTCCTTCATTTCTCACACTGTCATTGTACTTTTTTTCGTTACACCAATAATCAAATTCAATTCAGTAGTAAGCAAGTTTTACAGAATGTGGGTGATGATTACCCTGTAGAATATACTAAAGCTCTCTTTATTAACATGCATAAGTTCTGTTTTATGTAAAATTTCATATATTATTATAGGAAAGTGCATTTTGGCATGAATAATGAAAGGATTCGTTTATTGCGTTTACTGATTTTTCATGTATTTTATTTTAATCAGTTTGTATAAAAGAACTTTGCAGCCAGGTGTGGTGGCTTATGCCTGTAATCCCAGCATTTTGGAAGGCCGAGGTGGGTGGATCACCTGAGGTAAGGAATTCGAGAGCAGCCTGGTCTACATGGTGAAACCTCATCTCTACTAAAAATAGAGAAATTAGCCGGGCATGGTGGCCCCCACCTGTAATCCCAGCTACTTGGGAGGCTGAGGCAGGGGAATCACTTGAAACCGGGAGGTGGAGGTTGCAGTGAACGACAATTGCGTCACTGCACTCCAGCCTGGGCCTCAGAGCAAAACTCCATCTCAAAGAAAATAATAAATAAATAAATAAATAAATAAAAGAATTTTGCATTATTAAAGTAACAGCACTACAATTTTTCTAGCCTATTTCTTGAAACGAAAAAAGTCTCAAGTTATAATAGTAAAGCTTACCCCTACAAATATTCGTAACAGATTAATTTTAGTATTATGATAAATTATGAGAAATTATACTTTCTCCATTATTTAAGATAGCAAAGTTCCACTTTTTACAGTTAGCAATATTATGCAGCAACACGCATAAAGCATAATTTTTCCTTTTTTTTTTTTTTGAGACAGAGTCTCGCTCTGTCGCCCAGGTTGGAGTTCAGAGGCGCGATCTCGGCTCACTGCAAGCTCCGCCTCCCGGGTTCCCGCCATTCTCCTGCCTCAGCCTCCCGAGTAGCTGGGACTACAGGCGCCGCCACCACGCCCGGCTAGTTTTTTGTGTTTTTAGTAGAGACGGGTTTTCACCGTGTTAGCCAGGATGTTCTCGATCCCCTGACGTCGTGATCCGCCCGTCTCGGCCTCCCAAAGTGCTGGGATTACAGGCGTGAGCCAATGCGCCCAGCCTAAAGCATAATTTTTATATATGTACATTTATAGATACACACATATACATATATATACACACACACATAAACTCATATTTTAAACAATATAGGAAAACATTACTGAATGTTCTGTATTTGTACTGAACATAATTAGAACATGAAAATCAATACCCCTTTGGCATGCACTTTCATCAAGAACTCTATTAATAAAAATCTATCTTGAAAATTAGCAGACAGTGAAAATAGTTTCTTTAGTCCTAAAAATCTTCATCATAATTACTTTAAAAGTATTTTAATTTAAAAAATCATTTGATTAAAAACTACTAACATGACAACATGATTATCTCAGAATTATACATTTATAAATTAACAAAAAGGAAATGTATGTTCATCAGAAATATGAATAATATGGTTCTTCATGGTAGAACTAAATATGTGTATCTCTATATACGTTGGCAATATAATATAGACTAAATTTAATATAATAGACTAGAAAAAATGTGAAGGCAATTAATTTCCTGTTTTGTGATATAATAACTCAAGAAGACACGTATTTAGGTTAAAATAGGGACATTTTTAATTCAGGCAGAAATGAAATACCGCTTTGATTGTGAAATGCTGAACATACAATTTTAAGACGGTATACAGTATAAACATAGTTGTATTAAAGCAAATAAGAAAGTGAAATGAAGTATTGTTGGCAGAAGGTTTATTCTGGGATAACACACTTCTCACATAGCACACTTTCTTACTCACACACTGTGAAAATCAGTGTGTTAGAAATCTTACATCCAAAAAGGAAAATACTTGGAAGAGTCTGGGAAAGGATTCTGCCTAAATGTATACAAGATGGAATTCTCAAAGTTAATATATGTTCAAGTCAGAGAGAAAAAAACTCAAAGCATAGAATAAGAAGCATATTTGCACCAGAAAACACAGCTGTGTTTATAGTCTGTACACATCTCCTCATTGTTCTTGTTTCATGTTTAATAAAGTATGTTTATTGTTGCAAACATTCTAGTCTTTTCTAACAGGAAACAACCTTATACAGAGTGTCGAATAGAGTGGAGGTAACTGAGATAGAACTGCTGCAAAGAAGAACTTTCTGAACAACAACTCCTTCCCATTGGGATTTCTATTTCCAAATGGTGAAACTTCTGAGCTCTGATTAAAGGAGATAGAAGAAGGTATGCCTTTGGCCAGTGCTCGTCACTTTAGATCTGCATCTGTATCAGGACCACCATATTTGTTTAGTAAGTTACAACTCTGGGCCTCATCTCAGGTCTACTGAAACAGACTCTAACAATGGAATCCAAAAAAATGAACTATTTTAATAAGATCACCAAATGATTATCCCACATACTCTTAAAAATATAAAAGAATAGAAAAATTTTAAAGACAAAAAAAGGCAAAAAATAATTACAAAAGGAATTTTTAAAAACTGAGATTCAATTATTGGAGTCCAACTTTAATTTATACTTTATATAAATTTATAATTTATAAAAAATATAAAATGTCCTACAATCCATCTTGAAAAGCAATTACATTCTTTTTATAAGAAACAATTAAGCAAAATGTGCCACAAGAAGAAGAAGTGCAAGCGTGTACTAGGACAATGATTGTCACAAAATTAAATGTTAGATTTATTTGTGGACATTTTAAAAATGTGTAAGCCCTATCCTCCTCCCAGCGACACTAACCTACTAGACCTTGGCCTAGGGTATGACCTAGGCTCCCAAACATTTTTTTTGTTCTCTTTTTTCTTTCATCCTTTTTTTTTTTTTTTTTTTTTTTTTTTAGATTTCCAGTTGATTCTTATGAGTCTTTAGGATTCAGGGCAACTGTAGTACACAAGGCAAACACCAGTCAAAAGAAATCTGGTAAACTTGCAAGTTCAAATGAAGCCAAATGAAGTTACAACAGTCTTGAAACCTTATTCACTAAATAACTTAGTATAACTTAGCATAAAAATAGAACTGTTAGAGATTTGATGTTGGAGGTTCAACTGTTAGAGATTAGATGGGCAGAAATAAAATTTGGATGGACTCATAGCATTTTTGATTATTATAGCTCCAATAGGTAAAAGGAAATAAAATATATTTTATTTTAAAAATATAATTAATAAGAATAAGAAAGTTTGGCCCAGTTAACTATCCAAATATTAACTGCACAGGATTATGGCTTTAAGCAAGTGGTAAAGCCGAAATGAATCAATAGTTCTATAAGTACAGTATATTTTAGCAAATGAACAGGTAATTGTAAAACTGCCATATGTGATTATGAGAGGACTTTCTTAGTGAAATTCACTAATTTACAATTTAATCTAATAGCACAAAATGTATAAAGATATTTTTTGCTTATTTTTATCTTAATGTTTTGTTAAGATATTTTATAAATGATATCATGGCAACTATGGCATATTTTTTTAAAAAAATTTTTTTAATGCTTTATTAGATTCTCGGGAATTTCCTAACTGTAGATTACGATATGTCATATAGACACAAGAAAGAGATAGAAACAGATCTTGGTGCATGCCGTGGAACTGGCATGCTCAGAGAAAAGTAACTGCAATGGATTGAATGTTTCTGTACCACACAAACTTGTAATGTTGAAATTTTAACACACAAAATGACAGTATTAAGAGAGGGAGATTTTGAGGGTGACTAGGTCAGAGGCTTTATGAGTGGCATCACTGCTCTTAGAAGAGAGATCTCAAAGGGCTCGTTTTTCCTTTACACCATGTAAGGACACAGTCAGTGGGCACCATCTACGAAACAGAAAGAAAGTGGCCCTTCACCAGACATAGAATATGCCAGTGCCTGGATTTTGGACATCCCATACTCCATAACTGTGAGAAATAAATTTATGTTGTTTTTATGCTGCTAGTTCATGATATTTTGTATAGCAGCCCAAATGGACCAAGGCAGAACATTGTTACCAGGAGTGGTATGTTGCTATAACAAACACCTAAAAATATGGAAGTGGCTTTGGAACTGAGTAGTGAGTAGAGGCTGGAAGAGTTTTGAGTTTTATTCTAGGACACATATCATCATGAAAGACCAGTTAAGAGTGCTTCTGGTGAGGGTTTAGAAGACGAGGAGAGCTATAGAGAGATCCTCAGTCTTCTTAGACAATACCTAAGTGCACTGAACAGAATGTTGATAGTAATATGGATGGCAAGAGCTATTATGATGATCCAGAAATAAGGAACATGTTATTTGACAAAGGAGGAAAGGCCATCCTTATTACAAAACAGCAAAGAAACTGGTTGAACTGTATTTGTGTTCCAGTGTTTTGTGAAAGATAGAACTTGTGAGAAATAAAATTGATTATCTGGCCGAGGAAATTTCTAAACAAAGTATCAAAAGTTCAGCTTGACTTCTCTTGACTCCCTATAGTAAAATGCATAAAGAGAGATGTGATTTAAAGATGGATTTTTAATCAAAAGAAAACCAGAAATTAAAGATTTGGAAAAGTCACAGTTCAGCTATATTGTAAAGAATAAGAAAGTGTGTTTGGGAGAGAACACCAAGTATATGGCCAAAAAATTGACAATTTAATAAAGAGATTAGTTAGCCATATTAACAGAAAGTGAGCCCTATTGTCCAAGACAAAGAAAGAATGACCCCAAAGCAAATTCAGAAATCAGCAGGGCTGCTACCCCCATCACAAGCCAAAAGTGCAAAAGCCCCAGTGAGCACAAGACCACCATAGACAGTCCCACTAGGAAAATGCCCAGCAAAGTCACGGGAGTAGGTTGCCCTGTGACCTCAGACCAACAGTGCCAGCTGCACAGGAGCCCAGCTCAGGAGAGATGAAGGTACCTAACCCAAGCACAGAGCTATCATACAGGTAAGGCCACCATGGAGAATCACTGTGGAGGCAGAGCCTAAGTGTAAAGCCACTGAAGAGACAGAGCCACCCAAAGCCATGGGAGCCAAGCTGCTGCCCCAGGATTCTGGAACATGGGATCATCACCCTAGTGTGTCAGGAAGGTAGCACCTCCACTTCTATGTGTCCAGGATGTGGAACCATAGCCCAGTGGGCCTCGTGGGCAGAACACTGAGCCAAAGAAGTTTATTATTATGCCTTTAGATTTAATTTTGTTTGCTCTGTTGTGTTTTGGACTTATTAGAACCAATTGTGTTGATTTTGTTCTGGTTCTCTCTTTGGAATGGAAACGTATACTTTATTCCACCAAGAGTTGGGTGGGATAGAGTATACTTGTATGCCCATCCCACCATGGAGCTTTGGAAGCACAGAATATGCTTAATTTTACTGGCTCATAGCTGGAGAGAAATTTGCCTCACGATGAATTGTACATATCTTGAGTCTCATCCATCTGTAGATGAGAATTTGAACTTAGACTTTTGAGTTGGTGCTGGGGCAAGTTAAGACTTTTGGAACTATTGGGATGAAATGAATGTATTTTACATGTGAGAAGGACATGTATTTGGGAGACCAGAGTCAGAATGCAATGGATACCCCAAAATGTATATGTTAGAATCTTAACCATCAAGGTGATAGTATTAGGAGATGGGGGCCTTTGGGAGGTGATTAGGTTATGAGGGTGGAACCTTTATGAATGGGATTTGTGCTCTTATAAAAGAAGCGCCAGAGAGCTTATTCACCCCTTCCAAGATATGAGGACACTCCAAAAGGTACCATCTAGGAACTAGAAAGTGGGTCTTCACCCAACACCAAATCTGCTGGTTATGTTGACATTGGACTTTCCAGATTATCAGTACTGTGAGAAATAAATTTACCTTGTTTATTGGGCTTATCATGTTATGGTATTTTGTTACAGCAGTTCAAACAAACTAAGATTCAACATTATTCAAAAACTTGCTGATGTAATTGGGTAACTCTTTGGAAAAATGTTTAAATGTTTTTGTCCCTTACTGCCTATCAGAATAAATCGCGAGTGCAATTAGTAGTATTTTGATGTAATACAGGAAATACGTGTCCAACAGTATTTTTGAACACATGTTGTACCAGTGATCTGTAAATATGTATTGATTAATCTATATTCCTTTGTTTATTGGACATTCCATATTTGTTATTCAGTTTAAAATATGCTTGGACTTTTTAGATATTATTAAGGGCACAAGATTGTTATTTTATTTGAAATATATCCATAGGTATGGTTTTTATTATGTGAATAAAACCACTTTTACTAAGAGAGATAAAAGAAAAAGAGTCAAAAGCTCAAAAGGAAAGAGACTAAAAAGAAGAGTAGAAGAGACAGCAGTGTCAAGGTATCCTGACATCCTAGTTCATAGGTCCAGTTATTTTTGCAATAGAGGTATATTTCTGTCTTCCAATATTACGAGATAGCAGCGTCAAGTTAATAAATTCTCCTGCTCTGCCTAAATTTGTTGGAATTGAGCTTTTTATTGTAACCAAATATGTGCTACATGATATAAATCCTAACATGGCATTTTAATGCCATGAGGTGCATAAGATGCCTGAACAAGTACTACATTTCCTAAAGCATAATAAGTGAATTCATTCTCTGTATGTTTTCATCAGTTTAAAAATGGTCATTTAAATGTCTTTGCTTAAATATGAGACTTTTATATAATTAAAATTATATTTAACATTTCAAAGACTTGTTTTATTTCTTAAAAAACTACTTCAGATAGAAAATTCATGCCTATGATAGGAATTATAAATGATATCATGCACCTTGTACTTCAAATTGCAGACAGATATTTAAGGCAAAACTACTTTTCTGGTAACAATTTTCTTGTTTGCTAGGAGCAAATGGACAACGCTTCAAGTATAAAACAAAATCTATTAATATACCCAGTGATTTCCAGATGAACTTAGATGATTTTCAGTATCTTTAATTAGATAGTAAACAAATAGAAGTCAATAATTATAATTTCACTTCTTAAAACTTCTTTTTCAACAACTACATGCTACATAAAGGTATCAGTATTTACTAGTAAGTATTGAGTATTAAAAATCTGACTATGCATTGAAAATACTATATTAAAACCAGTAACCACTGTTGAATTATTTTGGCTGGGGAAAATTTTAGCTAAATTTCTCATGTGTAAGCATTTAAGATAAAACAATATAACTTTGTCCTTGCATTCAAGAATCAGTTGATAATTAAACACTATAAACATTGAGAAACATTTCCTAAAAATAATGGACTAATCTATAATGTTTACTGTGATGTTTTTGGACAAACAAAGACACTAAATAGAATTATTGCCTTATATAAGCAAAGAAGTAGTATATATTCTATAAAAATTTGATGTTTAAAAATGAAGTATTAATAATTGATAACATTTTTTATTAAATCAATTATAACTGATAAATTTTGTAAGATTACATTTTGTCACTATCGATTAGCAAAACATTAAAAAAACTTGTTATTGCATGCAAGTTGTTTCATTTTATTTGTACTATATAAAGGAGTAAATTGTACAAAAAAAAAAAGTTAACCAAAACTGTGATATTTTCAGTGTAATACTCTTAAAAATTTTAGGATAGTAATAGATACTTCTTAGTGAACTTTGGATTCTTCACCATGAACGGCAGAGGTTAAGTCATGATTCCTGACAAGCAGGTTCCAATCATCTTTCAACTGGAGGAGCACCAACTGTGTGTTTATATAGTGTGACTCCCCGTATTATTTCACTGTAGGATTCTCCTTCCTGACCACCACAACTCACCTACACACATAGTTGAAAAACACACTCTTTTAGGCTTGAGGTTAGGTAATTTGAGTAACAAAAGATAGCAGGTGCTCTGAAACCAGATTGTCTTATTTAAACTTAAGCTCAACCAATTAGCTACTTCTTAGTAATATGTTTCTTAGAATATTAGTCATCTTGTAACTGAACCCAGGTTTGGCTGCTCAATGCTTGAAATCCAAATAGGAGAGAGAAGGGCTGGTGGGAGGAAAAGCAGGTTAATTCTGAGAGCCAAGCAAATGGAGGTGATGGTGGACTACAGTTGCAAAAAATTTAAATTTAAAATTTTATCATAGAGTTTTTAAAGGGAAACTTGGTATGGAAAACATGAAGGAGTAGTGCAGAGTCCAAGATCTGTGACTCTTTGTTCCAATGTCTATCTTATGTAATCAGCCATCCACAGGTTTGGTTGGTGTTTTCTTGACTTCTCAGGATAGTGCTGAACTAATTGTTTGCCATTCTCTCAAACAAATGGGCAAGGACTGGACAATCAGAGCTCCATGCCTAGTTTGTTGAAGACTGGCCTCTGGAATGTCTTAAGCAAAACCATAATTGGATAGGCATATATTGCCAGAGGGGAGTGTCTAGAGAGAGAAGGAATGAAAGGGTTAGAGGGAAAGGAGGGGGAAAAAATACAGTGTGTGATTAAAATAGATTTTTAAAATCAAGGTCTCTAGTTACAATCAAATAATGTGAATACTTATTCTGCAACCAAGTGACTCTTTTTTATTTATCCATAATAAGTAGGTATGTCTTTTGAAGGACCTTATAATAAAATAATGATTTTCATTAAATAAAGGTTTTCTATATTACAAATATAGAAGTGAGGTTGATAATTCCAAGGTCATTTCTGATAATTGTATACATTTAAGTATTTTTTATCATCTAAATCTTCAACTCATGTATCCTTTGGGACATGGATGCAGCTGGAACCCATCATTCTGAGCAAACTATCACAAGGACAGAAAACCAAACACCACATGTTTTCACTCATAGACGGGAATTGAACAATGAGAACACATGGACACAGTGTGGGGAACATCACACACTGGGGCCCGCCAGGGGTTGGGGGAGGGGGGAGGGATAGCATTAGGAGATATACCTAATTTAAATGACTAGTTAACGGGTGAAGCACACCAACATGGCACATGTATACATATGTAACCAACCTGCACGTTGTGCACATGTACCCTAGAACTTAAAGTAAGATAAAAAAAAGTTTACATTTTTCATGATATAATATGGGAATCCCTTGAATTATGACATTTCAATTGGAAAATGAAATTTGTCAAATTTACATCTGTTATATTTGTTTCTTTTCATATCTACTAATTTAAAAAGCCCAATGTTCTATTAGGTATTTCAGGAGATGGCATACCTACAGATATTTGTCAATTACCATGATATTTATTTCTTGTTATTAATGCATTGTCCTCTGAAATATTATGGAACTGTGTGCAATTATTTTTTTGGTCTTCTTTCCTATATTCATTCTTTCTCTATTGCCTGGAAATGGTTGCTCTCATCCATTTCTTTTTATATTTGTGCTTACCAATCATCTATTAAGATTCAGATCAAATGTAAACTTCTGTAAGTATTTTCCTGACTTTCACTCTTTTTCCCTTGTTACCCCCATGGCTTCATTATTGCCATAATTGGTTAATCATGTTGTATTGTATTAACTACCTATGTTCCTCTGTTTCTCATGAGACTGCAAGTTCTTTGAGGGCAGAAGCTGTGCTATTTATTATTTTTTCCTGGTATCACAGTGATTAGTACATAGTAGGTCCTTAATAAATATTTGTGGAATGAATGAGTGAACAAAGGAACACAAGAAAGTCTATGCGATTAACTGCTTTGCACCTGGCCAGTGTGACTAATGCTTTCATGAGCTAACTGTTTACATTTCGTTCATAATTTGTAAACACACAGTGTGGGGGAAAGATACAGGCAGACTGAAAATAGTTACAGAAATTGAAACAAAATATAAAACACGTTAAGGGAGGAATGAAAAGTAAAGGGAAATGGCAGGATTTTTTAAAAAGAAAATGTGGCAGGAGTGTATACAGTTTGAAATTATGAGGTCTGATATCTATTTTTGCCTGAGCCTACTTCCTTTCTTTTTCAAATCTGCTGCTGGTAGACTTTCAAATTAAAAAGTGGTACTATCACAAATTTTACAAAAATGTTACCTTGAGTGCAGCAAATTTTGTGCATGCTGTAGACATGTATGCTAAGACACAGTGAAGATAAACCTGAAAGTTAATGGAAAAATCAATTAAATTTGATTTTTATAAAAGAGTTTTAGAAGTGATTAATAATTACTGTTAAATGAAGAATTAATTCAATTTTTATCAGTTCCTTTAAAAATTGGCCAGGATTTAGCTCATGAATTACTTGTTCTTTAAAAAGAAAATTATAGGTCATGATCAGAAAGTATAATACACACACATATTTATATATCCACATGTAAGATGTATTATACTTATATTTTATACACACAATAACACAAGTAAGCAGATAATAATTATTTCAAACCATTTTATAAAACACCGACTTTATGATATATATATTTTTCATTATTCAATGTCAAAATAGAAAATTTGCCCTCTTTACCTTGACAACTTGTTACATCTGTCATCTTTCTTTAGGGTTTATATGTATCCTCTTTATTAATCATGTCTCATTTCTATTTAATGACCAAATTCAGTGGTCAAAGTAATTAAATCTACCTTAGGAACAACTTACCATTTCTATGTGGTTCTAAAGTCTTTTGCTAAAGTAGCAGAAAACTTCCTTCTAAAATGGCATAACAGTGAAAAAAGATATCATATTGAATAGAAAAATCAGGGAGAATAATATCCTAAAGGTAAGGATCTTACATGGCAAGTGCCCTTTCTCAGCCTCAACCATTTATTCTGAAAATGGCCTATCAAAAAAGCTTAGAGGAGCAGTTTAATTACTGTTCCTTTGACATAAGTAATACATTTTCAGTAGCAGATCCATGCATTTATTTAAGGCCAGATGGTGTACAACAAAACTGTTCTCTAAGGTTTTTCTGTCTACCATTTTTCCCCACTTGGCCTCTACAGCCACGTTTTAATAACAATGTCTTTTTTGGGAAATATTTTAAAATATAAGCCTTAAATCATGGTCCTCTATAGAAATAATGCAACCCAGCAAGACAATTAAGAGAAGAGCACGACTTACTTTTAAACACTGAATAAGTTTAAATGTTTTAGTATATCTGTATATTATGCTTATAGATATATATTTATACTTTATTAGTACTTTCTACACTGAATCTATGCCAATATGGATACTTACTTCCGCCAGCTTATACCTCTGTATCTTCATGTCCAGACCTTCATTTATGTCGTGAATGAAGAAATCAATAATCGCCTGCCGTTAGTGGATGGCACAAGGGCAAAGTCCTTTTTGTTTCGTTCATAGTGGTTAGTGCCATCCCTGAAACATAATAGAGGAGTCTCATAATAATATTTAAATAAATAGACTATACCTTTTAAATTCTGTATCCTGATAAGAATCAAAACACATTTCTTTTTTAATTGTCAATTTTGGTTTTAAATAAATATTAGGTACAGAAATCTCTCTCTTCATATATATATATATATATATATATATATATATATATATATATCCATATTTCCTGAATTTAGTAGTCCTTATCCCACTATAAGAAGCAAGTTATATAATGGTTTTGCAGAATTAAAATCACTTTAAGAGTTGTCAATGCATTATTAATGTTAATATAATTAATGTATAATATTAATATATTGTTTTGAAGTTTATTCTATAAACATACAGACCATATATATGTATATGATACACATACACAAACATATACCCTTTTTGAGAAATGAAAGAAAGTTTGCAAACTTTCCCATCTAATTTGCAAATGTTTTGGTGAATCTGGCCTATGTAGCTTTATCTTTAAAATTAATTTTTATTCTTAATATGTTCTTATATACAGCTATAAGCAAAATATTTTAATGACCTCATTCTAGGTAACATGTGTCACTTAAAAGTGTTAACTATCAATCTTTTTCATCCAGTTTATAAGGGTTGTCTAAATAGTAAAATTTCAGGGTCAACTGAAACTAAGAACTCAAACTTAAACTGAAGACTCCAATAATTAAGAATGGTTCAGAGAATATTATGTTCAAATAAACAAACAAAAATACCCCCATTTTTATTAATCTGCATAATCCCTCTTTGGTTTAATAGGATTTAAACTAGCTCTATATATATGAGCCTCTCTGAATTTTGAAAGGCTTAAAGCTTTCTTCCAAGCAAGCAAAGTGGATTAAAACCAACCTTTGTGTTTTACAATTTGCATTTAACTGACCTATACTGTAAGTCTAACTAAAGCACTTAAGTGTTTTCTTCTCCTAGAGCTGGCATCTCTCTAGGATAAGATCATGAGATTCTATGTCCTTTGATGTATTTCAGCTTTTGCAAGCACAATAACATGAACGAATTCCTTGCCAGATATCCTCTTCTCTCCCAACCCACACATGCCCCCAAAGCATTCTCAGCTTTCATACAGAGCTCTCTATTTTTGTGGCAAATGTTCTCATTTAAGGAGGAAAATAGATTTTCTGAGAAAATCCTCAAGGGGGAACAAAAGATCTTCTTAAGGAGCTGTCAATGGGATGTCAATGAGGTGTTAAAATAGGTCAAGGCCATGCTGAATTTTTCCTTCTTTTTCAATAATTTCTCTAAATTTCCAGTAGTCAATGTTAACAAAATGAAAAACCACCTTTTCTTTCATATGGTCGGCTTTGATGAATCTCATTGGCATTCTCAAGACTACTGACCTATAGGTCTTTTGAAACAGAACCAAGATTTCTATGTATAGTTCTTTGATTTCTAAAAACAAAACACAATATCATGCATTAATTATATTATGTAACTGCTGTAATTTTTATCACTAATGTAAAAATCTCAAATATATAGGTACATATAAATATAAAAACAAAGGAATGCATAGCATATACTTTCATGTCTGTTTTGGAAGGCTATCACCTTAGGTGAACTAAGTTGCATAGTTAAATGTGGATGACCAAGAGGCAGCCAAATTTAAATGTCTTTCAAAGAAAAAGGAGGTAAAAAAGAAAGGAAGGAAGGCAAGCAGGCAAGCTGAATGTATTATCAATAATGAAGAGAGTGCTGTATGGCACACTTGTAAGGCACTGTTTGTCTGAGCAAAGTGGGCAGTTGATATTTATAAGTATGAAATTCAAAGATTTCAAATATATTAACTGGAGTGCTGCTTTATGGATTGGCTGACTTTCAGAAGCATGAGGATGACTCTCCAAAGCCTGGCTACTGATGCCAAATTGTCACAGATCATTTACAACCGTTTTAAATAAGTACAATTATTTTAAATAATTCTTGTACGTGTTACTTACTACAGCTGAAGAAAAATCAGTCCTTTCCTGGTACGTCAGAAACTTTTCATTCTCAGTCAACCCTCTTTGTCTCTCCCAGCCAAAGCTCCAGGAAATATCATCAGGTATTGCCTAGAGCTCTGTTGTGGATTAGACCAGAAGACAAATGCATCATTTCTGAAATTCTGATATTCAGTTTGTGTATTAATTAGCATAGTTTTATACTGCTTGTTTTCTTTGAATCATATACAGAACCATTTAGTGATGATAGTTGTACAAAAGGCCTTATGTAGCATATCAAATGGATATGAGCTAAGTAAGAATAATTTAAACTATTACAAGGTTTTTCAGTCTTGCTGAAGAAATCAAGTAACAATGACTCCCTAAGTCCGTATTTTCTTTCATCTACATAGGTTTTTGTTGTTGTTGTTTTTAATGAGATAAACTTTAGACAAGTTACCTTCCCATTAGTACAGATCTGGATTTTCCATATTAATAGTGGTATTCATTCAGGTACTTAAGTCCAGCAATAATACAGACTTCCTACTGGTTGGCCAAAAACATAAAAAATAAGAAAAAAACCAGAAGTTATTATTTCATCCATAACTAATTGAAGTAAGAAATTAAACTCATGAGTGGTTCCCCAGGACATAAGCTATACTATTTATTATGTTAGATATTTATTATGTTAGGTCAAGTAAGGAATACAGTTTTTTATTACCACCTTGTGTCGTTCACTGCTATGGATAAGATGGCCATCCTCAGGAGTCTGCTGTAAAAATTATTATACTACCAGAAAAGGATATTATTTTTCCCATCTCTGCAAGAAGACAGTTCTCTGAGAAAGTTAGGAAGTCATAGACTTGTAATGGTATAGCTTTTTATGCCACAGAAAATAATCCTTCCACCTGGATTGGCATTAAAAATGAAGTGATTCTCACATTAAAAAAAAAGGAACTAAGAAATGCACAAAAGATGTTACTATTTTTAGTAGATTTCTAGGTATATTGTCTCTGGGAGTTTTCATGAAAAACAGTCACTATTACAACCTAAGAATACTTACTTATCCTATTCCATTGCAAATGTAACTTTCTTTGTGTTCAAAAGGGTACCATTATAGATAAGGTTGCCTGATACACCTTGATGTTCTCATTTTTTTCTATGCTTGAACATTTGAATCAATGCAAGTTACCATTATTGGTTCATTCATTTGTCTTTTCTCAGACAAGACACTGAATTACATAAATTGCACACACTACCAATAGTTTGAGAAATCAAAATTAAAGACTTGTGGCATCTGGGATTAAATGGAGAGTCTTAAACAAGGACAGAGGGAAAATATACCTAAAAAGGGAAAATGCAAATGTGTACAGAGAAGATAAGGCAATGGGAGTTCAAGGACTCTCTTGTTCTAATTGATATTGAGCAAGAACTATCTACCCTATGCATACTCCAAGGATTTGAGTCTGTCGTTTACCTCTCTAACTGGAGAAACTTGCTTTAATCTTCTGTGTGTGTAATTTTTTAGTTCTTTTACTTTAATAATGAGAGAAGTTGTTTTAGTTAATTAACACACATCCAAGTATGAATTCCTTGTACTTTAATTGTTTACAAATCACTATTACAACCTAAGAATACTTATTTATCCTCTTCCATTGCAAATGTAACTTTCTTTGTGTTCAAAAGGGTACCATTATAGATAAGGTTGCTTATCTATAAGGATATCTGATAAAGTATATTTCTCCAGCAATGTCCAAAATCAGTATTTCTTTGATGTCTTTTCCAGAATACCAGACCACCTGATATAGGTTATACAGGGGATGATTTGATGGTTGAAAGGAAGGACTCCATGATAGGACTGATGTGAATTAGTGCTTTAAAATATTTAGCTAACCAACTTGCAGAAGACTGAAAACAAGTACAGAGGGATTTATTTTTATTTGCATGGGACAGTCAGTGACCTTGACAGGGGGTAATCTATGACTTCTCGTGAAGAAAGAATGAAAGGATATGAAAGTGAATTATAGTATGCTGGGTCATCAGAGATTAAGGATGTATGACAGTTTAGATAAATTTAGCTTTAACACTCCATTTGTTCTTCTCACTTTTCCCAAGATTTGCAGATGGTTTGGACACTGTGTATCTGAGTAAGAGACATAACTTTACATCATAACTATCATAGTAAAATGTATGTTGAAATGTACTAGCTAGGGAAAAATGTAATATGACAGTTTTAGCCACTGTGAGTACAGGAGCTTGTTAACAGGAGAATACTTTTAACTAGAAAATAAACGTGTTGTTGGTGAATTATTGTACCCACAGAGGGAGGCCATTATTTGGTAATGTTTAAAGAGTCGCTCTGGGTGTGGTTCCAATTTATGTTTATTATTTACAGTATTTCTAGGATTGTGTTCATTGTAGGTGAAGTTTGAATTGGCATGTCTACTGCCCTTCTTGAAAATGTTTCTATCTGGTTTTGTTTGATACTTTTACCATTTCATCACCACTGAATTCTCATAGAAAATTTCGGCAAAAAGTGTAGAGATTTTCTTGTTTTCCTAGGCAAGTGTCCTGGCTTCTCAAGGCCTATTCTTATGTATCATACAAATCATTATTTCTGAAATTTCTTTCCAGAATCATTGGGCAAACTGTCCGTCAATAATGCTATTACTAAGCCTCTCTACAGGTAACATCTTTCTGATATTAGAAAGATTTTTCCTTATAAGCATTTTATCACAGTGGACTCCTTGTTATGTAAAGACATCATTCGTAAAATTTTGTCGTTTACCAAGGAAAGCACCAGCATTAAGATTATAATGAAATTACACTTAGGAAGCAGAATTTTGTCAGGAAGACATTGCAGTTTTGATATGAATGCTCACATGACAAATAGGATAAAGGTCACTGTAATTGGCCAAAAGTTTGTAATTGTGAAGCATGTCTTGACTTCCATTACAAAATAGTATCTGAAGTGGCCATGTGATCAATGAACTCTATGACCCTAAAACACGAGCTATACAAGGTAATATTCCTTAATAATTTGACAAAACAAAGATGACCTCAATGTTTGTTGAGGTACCCAAGGCAAAGTATGATTAATTGACTTTTCACAAAATGGGTATTACTCTAAAGTATCTACAACCATCAATCTTGGGGGTTGCATTCAACTGGAGATTCATTGGCCTTCCTTTTCTGTGTGTTCCATTTGAAGCTTATCTTTATGCAATTAAACGACTTCAAGTTATCAAGATAACATAAAATATCTGAGATAATAATATCTACAATTAGATAAATAGAAAGCAAGGGAAGTAAAACACACTTGGCATGAGAATGTATCAAATAGTCCATCTCCAAAACAAAACATTGAGTTAACCCATGGAAAATAAATAAGCACAGAAAATTGTTGAGATCAATTCACCTAGCAGTGAATAAAGAAGATGGTTGTAGTTTGAGCACAAGGGTTTAAGTTAGTGTGCCTGTTTCTCTGAGTATCCCATGGAATGACTGTAATAAAAAGAAAAAATCTAGGCTGAGTGCGATGGCACACACCCATCATCCCAGCAGTCTGGGAGGCTAAGACGGGCGGATCACAAGGTCAGGAGATTGAGACTGGCCTGGCCAACATGGTGAAACCCCATCTCTACTAAAAATTACAAAAATTAGCTGAGTGTGGTTGTGAGTGCCTGTAATCCCAGCTACTCAGGAGGCTGAGGCAGGAGAACTGCTTGAACCTAAAAGGCAGAGGTTGCAGTGAGCTGAGATTGTGCCACTGCTCTCCAGCCTGGGCAACAAAGCAAGACTCTGTCTCAGAAAAAAAAAAAATCTATATTACTGAAAGCTAAATTTGTTGAAGAATAACATCACAACTCAAAATTTGAGACAAAATGCTGAAATTTTTTTATTGCTATGCAAAGGAAAGAAGACCTTGTAAGGCACACTGCCTGAGCAAAGCATAGAGAAGATCTCAAATAGAGATTTGAGAAATGTGTTCCTTATCTATGCTTCCTCACCCAATAGCTCACAGGATAATGACCTCAGAAATCTATTTGTTATTCTCCATATACCCCTTTTCCTTGCCTCTCACTCTCAGAGAATGACTTTCATAAATACTTCATTGAAAAAATAGAAACAATCCAACAGGAATTTTCTTATTTTTCTACCATAATAAATACAACATGCACTCATCTGCTCAATATTTCCTGTTTCTTTTTCTGTTCCAATTATTATGTTTAAAAGTTAAAACTTGACTTTTGACAAAAGTTATAAAGTTACTTTTTCATAGAATCTTTTCTATTTTATTTTATTTTATTTTATTTTATTTTTTGAGACAGAGTCTTACTCTGTCACCCTGGCTGGAGTGTAGTGGTATTATCTAGGCTCACTGCAACCTCTACCTTCCAGGTTCAAGAGATTCTCCTGCCTCAGCCTCTTGAGCAGCTGTGATTACAGCTACCCACCACCATGACTAGCTAATTTTTGTATTTTTAGTAGACACAGGGTTTCTCCATGTTGGCCGGGCTGGTCTCGAACTCCTGACCGCAGGTGATCTGCCTGATTTGGCCTCCCAGCATGCTGGAATTACAGGCATGAGCCACCACACCTGATGGGTCTTATCTTTTCTAAGTCTCTGAAGGTTTGTACTGCTGTAGGTGCCATCTCTCCCATTCTTAATCATCAAATTGTTTCTCTCTAGATGCTCTTCCATCAACAGACGAACATGTTCTGGCATTTTGCACACGTGTGCAGAACTACTCATTACCACTCCAAATCTCTGATTTCATTTGTAGGAAAAAATTTGGAAAGAGTTTATATTTGTTATATTTGTTTTCTTCTCCCTATAATGATTGGTACTCATTATAGATTTTGTCTATTGATTTTATTCCTGTATTTTGTCATACACAAGTTCTCTTTTCAAGTTTACCAGTGAACTCCATGTTGTATAACACAATAGATACATACAATCTTATTATATTTCTTCAGGTGTTTGAAACAGATGAACACCCAATGAAATAAGCATTTTATTTTTCATTTTCTATATTCTACCACCAACCTAATAAAAGCCTCCAATAATTAGTCTTATCTGCTAATATGTTTCCAGTGCTTACAACAGAATGTGGATTAAAATAGTTGTATAACAAATAATATTTTGTGATTAAGTGAGTTTAAAAAAGACAAGAATATCCACTCAAAGTCATTAAAATAGCAGCATTTATTAAGATAGCTAGTTGTTCACATTACTGGCATAGAAACACAGTAGCTTTCCTATATGCAGAAGTTAATTCTTAAAATAAAAATAGGACAACTTGTCCACTTATAGCATTCAAAAAATTATATAAATATAATATTAACAAAATATATACATTGAATATACTATAGAAATGACACTTTAAACTCAACAGAGACGTAAAAGAAGTAAAAAAATAAAAAGGAAGGTACCAACATGCTGTTATCTATGCAAAGACATACTCTTCAAATAGATTTATCTTATTTAAATTAAATTACATATTTAAAGCTATCTCAGTATAAATCATGACAATATTATTTTTTAGAACTAGAAATAAACCATCAAAGTTTCACCACACACACATTAAACAGGCAAGAAATTACAGCAAAAGCAAAATAACTATGTCTAACTATTATTTTAATACATTCTAAAGATAAAGTGATATAAATCATCACCATTTTGTTTAGGAAGGATGGGTCAATAGAGCACAGAAGGAAGTTTTTAGATAGGCTAAAATATATGGATGAATTTGTTGCATAATGTTATTCAGATTTCATGTTATGAAAGAAAATGAAATTATTTAATAAATAAAGTAAGGACAGCCAAATCTTATTGAGATTTGCAAAGATATAATAAATCACAGCCTTAATTAAAACATCCAAATATTTTCTAAGTGACTCAAAGGTATTAATTTTAATGTTATACTACAATGATACTCTAAAAAATTTATGATACTAAAAATAATGCAAGATAGTACAAAGATTCCTTAAAATGTTACTTTTCAAGATGTTTGTGCCAAGACAGTCCTTCAAGTCATGCAATAAACGTTGAAAGAACCATGATAATGCTATGAAATACTTTTTGAAATATTAATAATACATTCATACCCATAAAACTATTATAAATAATTTTTTAAAAAAATTAGAACATGTAGAGGAGAACACACTTTAAAAACACCTATGAGGAAACAGTCTTCAGAAATAAAAGTACACATGATCAATAATGTTAATTTTCTTCATATTGAAATAAATGTGTCAAAAAGCTATTATTTACCTAATAAGTTTTTAAAAGCATGTCATATATTGACACATATTTTTGCTAAAGTAATTGATAAAAGAAAATCTCATTGAATCTTTTGAGAAATATATTTAGCAAAAATGTTTGTAGAGAAAGTCAAACTGTATAAAATTTAAATTGATAACTAAACTTCTGTTTTAAATGTGGCAGAGTTGCCCTTTCTTTGAAATTATTTTAAAATAAAGGCAATCAGAAAAGAAATAGAAACACAAATTTATTTACCCATGGAACTAGAGGACATAATTCTAACAGGAGTGAATGTCAAAGAGATATGTCGGATCATCTGAATACAATACACTGTGGCTGTAAGCATCAGAAAGCCTGAAAAAGTACAGCTTTCTTACATAAGCAGCATAGCCAGAGGCGTAAGGCTAATTGTGTGTTTCATCTTGTTTTTGCCTTTGCAACAGGAGAGTAGTGCATAACTTTAAAAGTTCCCACTACTCCTCTGTTTCCAAAGAGAAAGAGAAATGAACATGGTTTTAAGAGTCAGGCATGAAAGATATAATTGCAGGAAAAGGTCTGTATGTGATGTTTAAAGCGAAGAAATACTTTGCATTGTAAACAAAACAAAAGCTGCCAATCTAAGTTTATTAAATTCAAGTAAAGGCTTAGTAAAGACTGCATTCACACATAATTTTTTCTCTTGGGAAGTGCATGTATTCGCTTGGATTAGCCTCTCCAAAACATTATACAGTTTGGTAAAAAACTCAAACCAGTCAAGTACGTATAATTATTATTATTAACAATAATAATAATGGCAGTTTCAGTCCTGGAATTTAGATGACTGGAAAGAGCATCATTTGCTCCCTTATAATAAAATTGCTGGACAAACTACAAATAAATGACATTTTCTGAAACATTCAGAGAATGGAGAATATAGAGCAATCATCTTCAAAAATAGAGAGTGACATCCTGAACAGAGAGAAACGGTAGCAAACATTTGCTTACCTTGGATAGACACCACCGAACACCATATACTGCAATGAAAGATTCAGTTAGAAATGGTTAACAGATTTGTAAAGGTGGAGATTTGGCTGACAAAAAAGGGTAAAACTTCTGAGATCCGTAAGAGGGACTACATCCTCTCCCAGGCTTTTCCTCCAGGAACCGTATAAATTGCTCACAGGGAAGGTTGGAAAACATCTTGAGGTTCCTTCAAGTGATGCTGGAGGAGAATTGTCACCACGATCAAAATTCTATACCAATTCAACATTCCTAAGGAACAAAAGACTTTACACGTGAAAGGTATCAAAACCTGGAGCCTGAGGAACATGGTGGAAAATCACTGAAGCTGGAGAAAAGAAATGTCGACCACCACCAACAATGCCAGGCAGGGCGTCTTCTCCATCTCATCTAAGCAACAAAAGGCCTTAACCTACTTGGGGAAAGGAGTCACAACAGTAGCATAGAGAGAGGAACAGTAAATAAACAAACACATAAAAATAGACATACATTTCTATATCTGGGGAGAGGTTAACCTGAGCCTTACATATGGAGAAGGGGCAAGAAGCCTCCTGAAAGCTACAGCGTTGAGACCGTGGCAAATCGGAATCTAAGATGACGCTGATTCGGCACATCCACCTACATCCTGTTCACCCAACCCCATCACCACACTACCAAGTCCGGTAAAAATGACAGCTGAATGTTTATTTGCTGAGACATATATTATATAACTCTGGGGGAGCAAAGGAAGGCCTAAGAACAAGTAGGGAGAGAAACACAGTTATTATCTAAAAAATTTGAACCACCTGATGCAAAAAGGGTAGACCAAAAGCAATAGAACCCAAAACGAGGGCACTTTCTATTTTAACACAAGACTACATGCTGAATGCCCAGCAGAAGGCAATGAAAAGAAATCAGTAATCTAATGTCTAAGACTGCTTGAATTGGATTTTCAGTTATTTACTTCTGAATGTGTGCTTACTGATATCCTGAAACCACACCAACTTTAGTGTGAAGATCAAGATGTTGCCCACCAACACCCAGACACCTGGATCCTGCTTTTCCTTCATTTCAAAGTTCTGCTACTTTGTGCTAAATTAGATTCATGTGTTCACAAAGAATCTCTTCAAATTACTTTCCAGAGTTGTTTCATTGTCTAATGAGATAAAATATAAATACATTTGTCTTTCCCAAATCTAGTTTCAGCTGTTCATGTATATGAGAGATGGTCATGTAACTAAAATATTTCCATAGTTTCTAACAGTACATTAGGTTTTTTTTTTTCTTTTTTATATGTTTTCATCATTTGAATAAGTACTTGGAACATAAGAAGGACTAAAATGAGTCCCTTAGTTATAGTTAAGAACCAGAAATTGGAACGGGGTGCACTTACTTGTGCCTGTAATTCCAGCTACTCAGGAGGCTGACATGGGAGGATGGCTTGAGCGCAGGAGTTTGAGGCTTCAGTGAGC
This sequence comes from Macaca fascicularis, assembly GCF_037993035.2. Classification (NCBI taxonomy): domain Eukaryota; kingdom Metazoa; phylum Chordata; class Mammalia; order Primates; family Cercopithecidae; genus Macaca; species Macaca fascicularis. The sequence goes on from NC_088379.1 coordinate 183,570,113, forward strand.
TATGATCTTGCCAGAAGTCCAGAATAGTATTCTGCTAAAAATTTACAGTGCTCGTTAAAAAAAGATCTGTTTCTTATTTCTTCTCTCTGCATGGTTAAGTGAAAACCATACCTGAACAGGCTTTCAGGTAAGATACAAACTGTAGCTATCCTAAGTCAGTGATCCTTTATTGATGCTTTCTTTTACACTTGATTATACTTCAGTTTCTTTTTTTATATTTGGTATAGTTATTCAGTCTAGTTATCCTAGACTTTTAATGATTCTCATTTCAGATGTTTCCTTTGAGTATTAAAAATTATGTAATAGTCTTTTTTCCCCTATTCTTGATCTTCTCTTCCAGTGGTGTTAGCAGAGTTCACTCAAGGTCTGTTTTAACATGAAAAGATGAATTTCATCCCAAACCCTGCTGATTGCTGCCATCTTAGCTGGGCTAATACTTGGGTTTCTGGAATTGACTTCTGTAGCTATAAAACATTAAGTAAGGCTTCAGATCTCATTCTCTTTCCTGCCTTTGATATCAATTCTCACCTACAAGATTGAATTCTTTTCTCTTTACTTTGGAAACTATACCTATTTCTGAAGGTAGTTTTTTTCCTGCAGTTTAATCCCATCTATATGATATTTTGATGGTTTTCTTGAGAATTTATTCATATGGATAAAATGTAACTTTCTAGTTTTTCTGATACGCTGTTTTTCCTAGTTTTAATATTTTATTGATCTAAGGAGACCTAGAAAATTGAGCAATGTTCATTTATTATTATTCATCCAAATTATCAATTCCTTTGTATTTTAAGAAAACTACTTTATAGTAATTATTTGTCTCTTTTCCTTTATTATGTACATACCAAGACTTGCTAATATTTGTTAATTCACATATTAGCTGCAAAGGATTTCTTAATGGATTTCTGGCTAAGTTGAAGGAGGTTCTAGGATTACTAAAATTGCATGAAAATTATTACATGGTAAGAGTGTGTAAGAAATGGCTTATTTCATTCAACATAGATAATAGTCATATACAATCAAATGTATAAATTTTGATTTTTAGTGTTCAGTATTTGGTTTTCATTTTTAAATTTACAATATTGACAATTACAGGCACCCACTCAATTCTAGCTAAAAAAATCTTTCTGTCACCATCGAAAGTTCCCTTGCATTTCTTTTCAGTCGATACTGATCTCACCCCCAATGGAAACTGCTTTCTGATTTCTATCACTATAGATTAGTTTCATATTTTTATAAAATGTATATAAATTTAATCATACAAAAGAGACATTTGATATCTTTTTTAACATAATATTTTAAAGATTCATCAGTGTCATCACATGGACAAATGAATTATTTGGTTTTTTGTTGTTGTTGTTGTTTTTTTTTTTTTTTGAGGTGGAGTCTCGCTCTGTCGCCCAGGCTGGAATGAGTGGCGGGATCTCAGCTCACTGCAAGCTCCGCCTCCCGGGTTCACGCCATTCTCCTGCCTCAGCCTCCCGAGTAGCTGGGCCTACAGGCGCCGGCCACCTCGCCCGGCCAATTTTTTGTATTTTTTAGTAGAGACGGGGTTTCACCGTGTTAGCCAGGATGGTCTCCATCTCCTGACCTCGTGATCCGCCCGCCTCGGCCTCCCAAAGTGCTGGGATTACAGGCTTGAGCCACTGCGCCCGGCGAATTATTTCTGTATAATCAACGTAAATTCCATGAAATAGTGTACGGGAACACTGCATTATTCCTTTGAGTCTTATTTTTAAGGATTTACAACATTACGTTGACACATTCTCCAGTTAATGGACATTGGGTTTTTTCATTACTGATTATGTTCAATAAAGCTACCATTAATATTTTTCACACTCTTGTTGGCATATATTTTCATTTCTCTTGAGTAAACACACAGATGGGTCATGGAGTCACAGGACAGATTTTTTAAGTTTTTAAGAAATTACAAAAGAGTTCTTCAATTTGGTCGTATGGTTTTGTTTTCTGATCAACAATGTATTTTCGGTTGCTCCACTTCCTAACTTACATTTGGTATTTTCTGTATTTTGATGCTATTCATTATAATGAATGAAGAATAAGATCTCATTATCTTAATTTGCTCTTCCTGATGAATGATAACATTATGTATTTCATTTGTAAAGCATTTATTAAGATTTCCATATTTCAGGTCATTTCAATTTATTTCAGCGAGTGCATGGGCACTCTTGACAGTTTGTGCCAAATAATTATTTTGGTGGAGGGGGGAATTTCCTAGGCGTTGTGGAGTGTTTAGAGAATTCTTCATCTCTACTCAGTAGATGCCAGTATCACCCCAGTTGTGAACCGAAAATGTCTGCAGCCAATGCTAAATGTCCTATGTGGGAAAAAGTCACCCTTGATTGAGAACCAAGGCCATTATTTTCTTCAGGGTTGCAAATTTTAATAATAATTAAATTGTCATACATTGCATTATTTCTGGGATGTCTAGCATAGGTATGAATATTAATCAGCAATAAAAATAACTCATAACAATACTCCAACTAGGATAACAGCCCTTATACTGTATAGACTGAGTGATAATGTAGATCTTAAAATATAAGATGTTCTGTTGGCAATATCCCAGTGCTCCATTGTGAGTAAAGTACTTCCTACAGCTTTACTCTTCTATAGACCCACCAACAATAATACAAATGTACTAAAAAACTAATACTATAGCAAAGGTCCTTTTGATTACTATAATAGTGTGCACTAAGCAAACTGTAATATATTAAAGATGTCCATGTATTCTTTTGTTAAAAAAAAGGAGCTAACCAATATGTTCTCATCTTAGTGAGTTTGGCCTGCTATAACAAATTACCACGGACTGAGGGGCTTAAAGACCCAACATTTATGTCTCACTGTTCTGGTGGCTGAAAGTCCGAGGCCTCATTGCCAGTATGATCAGGTTCTAGTGGGGGCCTTCTTCCTGGTTTGCAAATAGCCAGTTTCACCTTGTAACCTCACATGGCAGAAAGAGAGTGAGAGAGCTCTCTGTGGTGTGGTCCCTTTAGTGAGGGCACTAATTCCTTTTATGAGGGCGGAGCCTAATTACCTCCTAAGACACCACCTCCTAATACCTTCAGATTGAAAGTTAAGATTTCAACATATGAATCTGGGGATGGACACTAACATTCAGTCCACAAAAGTTCCTGAAGATTTTCTATGCTAATAAAATAGAATAGTCATATATGAATAGAAAATATGCCACTAATTTATAATTAATACTTGAGTAATTATTATTTTAAAAATTAACTTTGAAACTGTGAAACATAATAGAATAAATCACAAAATTCAGTCTATACTGATAGGGTTATTTAAAATCAACTAACCTTTTGATATTAATATCTTAAATTCCTGAATTAATTCCTAAAAAGTTATATTTGAGGATAGTGGCTAATAGGAACTTCATTAAATAAATTTTTCAAGCAAATTTTATTTCAGTAGATAATATTTTTAAACTCCCTTGTAAAATATGTTAGAAATCAATACAAATTATCAATACAAAATTTCTCTTAAATATATAGATATACATATTAGATGTGTATTCTTTTCCATCCTAATGGCTGCACCATAGTAAAAACTCACATCACTTTATCAGTAAAGCTATCAATAGCAAATATATTTTTGGTTCACATGAACCCTAAATTTGACATCTAAATGTTGGTACTGATATGAAAATTTAACAATAAAGTTAGAGGTTATAAATCATGTAATTTCTGGCATATCAAATATTAAATACATCTATTCTCTATATTTTTGGCAAACATTGGTTTTTCTCTTTGATTCATTCAACTTTGGGAAGCTGTCCATCATATAATTTAATTACCAGCCAGTTCTTATTGTCAAACAAATCAGCCAAAATTGTATTCTGTCACAAAAAGCCCAACTTTATTAACTGATCTAAATAAGTATGCCCATAAATACAATCTCATTCTGAATTATAATCCAAAGATGATGAGAAAGATAAATAGATAAAGAAAGCAATAATCTTCAGTATTCCTTAAAGAAACTTTGGTCTGCTGCCCTGAGGTATGCTTTCTGGACATTTATTACTTTCAATCACCAGTGGTATTTTATCCTGGGTCAATGCTCCATATTAATATTTGGGAATGGTAACTGGCATGTATCTATTTTATAAAGTGGGCCAAATGCTTTAAAAAAAATAAAAGATGAAAAGAAGAAGGAACAAATCACAGACTTGGTTTTTAGAGAAATCACTATTAAGAAAGAGTAAACCAGGTAGTTCAGGATCTGGAGAATTATTTTCTTAAAATCTTGTATTCCCTCTTACTAACTGTAAGCACATCTGGTTTTTAGAATACTACACTAGATCACTGCAATAGTGATGATGACTGCAATGGTAACTGTATATATCAACCTGGGTGGGCTACAGTGCCCAGATGTGAGCTCAAACATTATTCTGGATGTTTCTCTGAGGATGTTTTTTGATGAGATTAACATTTAAATCTGTTGCCCTTAAGTAAGGCACATTACCCTCTATTTTGTGAGTGGGCCTCATCCAATAAGCTGAAGGTCTGATTAGAACAAAAAATTGACTTTCCATTCCCTCAGTAAGGTAAGAGGGAATTCTTCCTACCTTACTGCCATCAAATCTGAATTTAAAAATTGATTCTCAGGCCGGGCGCGGTGGCTCAAGCCTGTAATCCCAGCACTTTGGGAGGCCGAGACGGGCGGATCACAAGGTCAGGAGATCGAGACCATCCTGGCTAACACGGCGAAACCCCGTCTCTACTAAAAACACAAAAAATTAGCCAGGCGAGGTGGCGGCGCCTGTGGTCCCAGCTACTCGGGAGGCTGAGGCAGGAGAATGGCGGGAACCCGGGAGGCGGAGCTTGCAGTGAGCTGAGATCTGGCCACTGCACTCCAGCCTGGGCGACAGAGCGAGACTCCGTCTCAAAAAAAAAAAAAAATAAAAAATAAAAAAAATAAAAAATAAAAAATAATAAAAATTGATTCTCCTGACTTATTTAGTCTCAGAAACACCCTGCAAATTTTCAACTTTCCAGACTCCATAATCTTGTGAGACAATTCCTTAATATACATACGTGTATATATGTGTGTATATGTATGTATATATGTATATACATACACATACAAACATATCTTATTTGTTCTGTTTCCCTGGAGAACCCTGATATGTAAGGACCATGGCCTTTTCTTTTCCCTTTAAAATAAATTTTCTACAAGAACTGGAGTTACAATTTTAACTGTAAAACTAAAATTTATCACTTCCCAGGTTAAATCCTATTATATAATAATCCTTTATGCTAATTTTTAACAGATTCTCCCTTAATTACAACATCTTATAGTTATCTTACACTATTCATTGTCTGAATTATCACTCTTCTGCAATGCAACATATGATATATTATCACTTATCTTTGATGATCTGCATTGACACTATTAGATTGTAAATTGCTTGCAATCACTATGAAAATATTTACTTACTTTAGTGGAAGAAGCAATATTTCAAACTAAAATTCACTTGTCCCCAATATCATAAATTTTACTAAAAACTATTTTGTTTCAGTAAACAAAAATTTAAAAAAGTTTAGTTAAAAAAAAAAAGCTCCACCCATTTTTCTTCTATATATTATGGATTGAAGTGTAACTAACTCTCATGCAACTATATATTTCATTTTCTTCAGTGTAAAAAGGGGAAATTTATATTATTTCAGATACTGTTTTATGTATATTACAATAAGTGTAAAATTCTATATTATCACCTACTCCATTTATTGAAAAATGATATAAAACATTTGAGGTACTCAACTGTTGTTACATCGAGTGTTCTCTCTATGTTAATTAGATGCTGTTGTTTTATGTGGTTGGTTCACATATTGGTTGGTTATTTGGTTGGTTCACACATTCTATATATGGTCATTGTTCTTTCTAGTAGTTTTATCAACTGCTACAAAGGAGATGTTGAATTCTCCAACTCTAATTGAGTCCATCATTTTTGCTTCATGCATTTGGAGACTTTGATGTCTGGCGCATACAAACTTAGAATTTTTAGTTCTAGTCTTCCTGGTGGAAAGGATCCTTTTATCATTATGCAATATCCCTGTTTGTTTTTAGTCAAGTTTTTACTCTGAAGTCTGTTTATCTGAAATTAATAATAATTTAGCCACTACTAGGGTTTTTTGTATTAATGTTTCTATAATAAATATCTTTTTCCATCTTTTTACTTTCACTCTACCTATGTCACCAAATTTAAAGTGATTTTCTTCTAAAAAGTATATGATGAGTCTACATGTTTAAAATCCAATCCACCAATCTCTGCCTTTTGGTTAGTGCATTTAGACAATTTATATTTCTATTTATTGGTATTGTTGATATGTTAGAACTGAAGTCTGATCATTTGTTTATTTATTTTTTGTTTTCTCTAGCTCTTGTTCCTCTGTTTTTTCTTTTATTGCCTCCTGTGAGTACTTTGAACACTTTTGGAATTCCATCTTGACTTATTTCTACTGGGCTTGAGTGAATATTATTGTGTGATTTACTTTGTGGTTTTTCCGAGCATGACAATATACATATATGACAATATTTTTGCTAGTATCAATGTTTTTGACTTAAAGGGAAGTGTGAAAACCTTAATTTCATATAATATGTCCTTTTGATTTTCCAGCTTTTAAGTATCATTGTCTTGACTATAAGATAGTATTATAATTTTTGTTTCAATCTTCAACTCTAATTTATAAAATCCATAAGAAAAAGGTAATTCATTGTATGTACTGATATTTCTGCTTTTTTCCATGGTTCTTTTTTCAACCTGACACTCCAGGTTTCCCTATTTTTATAATTTCCTTTCAGTTTGAACTACTTTCTTTAACCTGTCTGTAGTACAGGTCTTTTGGCTATCAATTGTTTTGGCTTTCCTTTGAAGTGTGTATCTGCTTTCTCTTCATTCCTGAAGAACAGTTTCACCAGATATAACATTTTTAGTTGATAATTCTTTTTTCAGCACTTGAAAAATGTGTCACTTCCTTCGGGCCTCCATACATTCAGATGAGAAGTCTTCTATCATTTGAATTGGTGTTTACCTATAATTAGTGCATTGTTTCTCTCTAGCAGCTTTCACGATTTTCCTCAAGTCTTTAGTTTTTAAAAATTTAGTTATGATATGTCTTGGTGTGAATTTCTTTAGGTTTATCCTCGTTTGTGTTGACTCAGCTTCCCACTAAATTTTAGAAATTTTTGGCCATTTGGCTAGGAACAGTCATTTAGCTCCATGTTTATTCACCTATCTTTCTAAAACCTGATTTAAAAAAATTAAATCTTTAGTTACTGTCCCACAGTTACATGACGCACTATTTCCTCCTCCTCTTCTTCTTCTTTTCTTCCTCCTCCTCCTCCTTCTTCTTCTAAAATTTTATTTTTTCTTTGTTCAGATTTGGTAAATTCTCTTTATTTGTTCTCAAGGCCACAAATTCTTTCCCCTACATCTCCATTCTATTATTAAGCCTATCCCACAAGTTTTTAGTTTGGTTATTGCATTTTTCAGTTCTATATTTCCATTTGGTTCTTTTTTGATAATTTCTATGGCTTGACTAACATTTTCTACTTTTTATTTGTTTCAAGAGGATTTTTAATTACTGTTGAAAGAGTTTTATAATAGCTGCTGCTTTTCAGTGTTGTCATAAATTTTCACATTTTCTTACATAACTTGTGATTTACTTTGTTCTTGCAATGATAGCTTATTTCACTTGTATGTAGTATATTTTGGCTGTTAATTTGGAAAATATTAGGTTCTACAAAAGTACTTTATTTTAGCAGACAGTCTTGTTTTGCTTTAGCATGCAGATCCTGGACTATCGGGAAGAGGGTGGCCTGTGGGTCTAATGACAAATTAATTTTTGAGTCTTTGTGGTGTTATTTTTGTCTGTGCAGTTTACCTGATACTACTGGGGTTCCTACTGGTCCCCACTAATTGCTGCCTTAGATAGTCAAAGGTGATTTGCCAGGAGAGATAGACTGGTTCCTCTAGGTATGGGAAGCAAGTCTCTGGGCCACAAGAATAAAACGTTCCCCAGTCTAGGTGACTTGTTGTGGCAGGATTCCTCTTGCTGCCAGTTTAAGCAGTATCTGTGAGTGAAGAAGGGAGTTCCATGACTGGTGGAGAAGAGCATTTCTCAGGCCGGGCACCTTTTGGAGCTGGATGCCCACTTTTTATGGATGAGGGACTGCTGCTTAGACTGGGGTTTCTTGTGGAATCTCCTTTGCCGGTGCCACTTTGCTGCCCAAGTGTGTCTCCACAGGTTAGAAAAGGCTCAGACCCAAAAGGATGAAGGGGCTTCCTGGGTCACAGCGCTTGCTCTGACAACATCCTCTAGCAGGTGGCTCTAGCAGGTTGCTCTGACAACATCCTCTAGCAGGTGGCCCTCAGCTACCTGGTATTTCTCAGTGGGGAGGAGGATTCTCAGTACCAAGGGAACCAACAGGCTTTTCAGGTGTTTTTTGTGGCAAGGTACGCCTTGCAGATATCCATAGTCACCCAATATCTCTGGCTAGAAAAGAATGTCTCAAACTATGAGTGGAAAGAGTTTTAACCTGATACTCTGGCCACATATTGCTAGCAGTCCCAGATTGAACTCCTTTGCCCAGCTGCTGTGGGTGAGACTCCTATTCAATCCAGGGTAGAAATAAGCCTTTCGGGGCTGCCTTCTCTTGCTACTTTGGGAGTCAAGAAACTTGAGATATAGGTTGCTTTCTGCTCGTGGTTGAACGATCTTACGATGTCCTGCCACTTTCTTCTTTTCCCAATTCTGAGGTTCCTACACAGTGAACTTCCTCCCTCCTCCTTTCACCATTCTCCCGTGGTCATGTCTCACATTATTTCTTGTGTTTAGAATTGTACTGAGTGGGAAGAAGCAGGGAGAAAAAGGTCTACAACATCTTGCACTGACCAGAATTTAGATACAAAAGAACAATGGTTTGTCTTAGAAATTCTAAATTCTTTATTTTCTTTTTTTGAGGTGGAGTCTCACACTTGTTGCCCAGGCTGATGTGCAATTGCACAATCTTGGCTCACTGCAATCTCCACCTCCCAGGTGCACACAATTCTCCCGCTTCAGTCTCCCAAGTAGCTAGGATTACAGGCACTCACCACCATACCTGACTCATTTTTTATGTGTATTTTTAGTAGAGATGGGGTTTCACCATATTGGTCAGGCTGGTCTCGAACTCCTGACCTCAGGTGATCCGCCCACCTCGGCCTCCCAAAGTGCTAAATTCTTATTATTTTAAAAAGTTTAAAAAATAACTTTCTTTGTTTCCAACTGGAACTTAAAGCTTAATTTTGTTTTATTATAACCACTGTTTATTACAAACGCTGTTAGAGTTCTTAAAGTTAGTTTACCTAAACTATTTTTCCTTTTAAAGCTAATTGCTATGCTTTGGAGAAAAATATATGGCAGGGCCTGAGCTAAACTGAATATTTCTTTCCCTTTCTTTTCTACCAACAAAAGAAATGCATTAGCACATTACTCTGGTTCAGAAGAAATATGAACTAAGGGTAACTAATTTGTTTGGTCTCTAGCTAACTAGAAGAATAAAATATCTTTTTTATACCCTTGAAGATGAGTAGCTTCAATTAATTGCTATATAGGGATAGATCATTAAAATGGTTCTTTAAATTTGTTTCCTTAAATTCTATTAATAAGTAGAATATATGCAATGAAAATAAAAACATCTCATGTGATGTTTTCTGAAAACCTGAACTAATTTATATCAATTTTAGTAGCATACTTTTAATTATAATTTAGTTACATATTTGTTCTCATTGTAAGAAAGAAAACAGAAATCTACTGTGCAGGGGACTTTTTCCTCTTTATTCAAAATGTTTTTACTTCTTATTCTTCTGATTCCCGAATTAAAAGTAAAAAAAAAAAAAAAAAAAAAAAAAAAGTTATTTTTTCTCTATTTTTTAAAATAAACATTTTTGCAAGTTACACCCATAGTTTTCCCCTCAATAATTATGGCTAAACACTTAACCAAGTTCTTGTTTAAACCTAAAAAAGAACTTTGGTTTGCATTTCAGTTTGCACTTAAAAAACTTAAATTTTTAAAGGAAATTGGATATGATCTGATTCTGTGTTTGTAGATATTCATTGAGTTTTTATTGGTGACATAATTTATTATTTTAGCTTCTAGAGCGGCCCTAGAAATAGTGTGGATGACCTGGAGAAAAGAGACTTTAAATATGTTGGGTGTATTTTATGACACTACTGGATATAAAAGCAGGTGGTTTGCTAATATGTCTGTGAATATACTATGTCTGTTTAATTTATATAAACTAATATAATAGTGCAATAAGGAAAAAAAAAAAAACCAGTAGAACTAGAATACCTCAATTAAAAGTTGCCTATATAATTTTGAATATATTTCCTCATGATTTTGATCCAGTTTGACCGTAGACACACATAGATTGATGTTAAAATGACAAAATATTAATTTTACAAGATTGATTTAACTAGAAGAATGTAAGTTGCAATGTAAGTTCATTCGTATATTCTCACAATTGTTGAGTTCTCTAAAATGTTGATTTACCTCAGCAATTTTAAAAACGCATGCTCGAGACTGAGGCAGGAGAATGGCATGAACCCAGGAGGCAGAGCTTGCAGAGAGCCGAGATGGTGCCACTGCACTCCAGTCTGGGTGACAGAGCGAGCCTCCGTCTCAAAAAAACAAAACAAAACAAAACAAAACCAAAAAACGCATGCTTACTGGTGAATGTTCAGATTAAAAAATATGTTCCATGGATTTTTTGAAGTACAAATTGTTCCATCGAGGTTACCCTATACCTGATGGTATTAGGATTAAGATATTTATGCTTTAGATTTGAATTTGAAATTCGATGAAAGTATTGACTAATTACGAAAGGAAAGAATAATACCTTATTATCAAGATGTTATTTTTAACCAGGAAACTCTGGCAGCAGCCTCACCTTACAGACAACTTTATCTAGTAGTTTACAAGGGACCCACAGTATACTGTCCTGAAAGAATAAACACTAAGGTGCTTGCTATAAAAAATAAAAGTTATGACGCATAATTACATTCTTTTGGTAAGGTTATGAATTGAGTATTACATAAAAGCAATCATGTTTATGAAGAAGGTAAATAATTTTAATACCATAGCTGCATTCTCTATCTTATTAGGGAGCAAAACCTAGCCTGGATAGAATAAAACAGTAAGTCAAGAGGAATGTTTCATAAGGTATGTTAAAAGAGAAACTTTAGAAAAATTTAGCAGAGTTTTTTGAGAAAAAGAACAATTAATGAATCAGTCAGCACTCGGAACCAGAAGACGTTCAGATGGCTCTGCCCAGCGTGTAAGCAGTGAGCCTTGGAAGCAAAGTAGAGAAACCGCCTTATACGCTACAGCAAGGCATCCATCTTAATTGTGCATGGTGTGATTAGTTGGCTGCCTGTGATTGGCTGAAGCATGACTGTTGTTGATGGACTGAAAACAGGATATTCTGGGGAAAACCCCAGCAACATGTATTCCTAAATTAGGTTTTGGTTTGTTAATGTGCTAAGTCAAATTGCTGTTTGTTTATTAGTAACCCTAAGTAAGGAGACAGCCTCAGGCTAAAGACCTCTTGCATATTTAATTTAACAGCTACTGTGTGCCAGACAGGTAATCTCACTTAAACCTCCTACAAAACTTGCCAAATAAGTTAAACAGATCAGAATAAGAAAATACAAAGGCTCAGTGAATTTCATTAAGTTGCTCAACGTTACACAACTCCTTTTTTCATAGAAACATAAAATAAGTCAATTTAATCAACAATTAAGGCATAATTTTGTACCTAATGTCTGTGTGCTCTGCTAAAACAAAAACTATTCCTGGCCACTTTGTATTCTCTAGAATCTTTCCTTGTATTTGCTATTGACAAATATTTGTTGTATAAATAGATCAATGTTTTAGGAGGATGGATTGATGGATCAAAAGAAAATAGGAATACATGATTAAAAATTTTAACACAGTTGACTGGGCACAGTGGTTCACGCCTGTAATCCCAGCACTTTGGGAGGCCAAGGTGGGAGGATCACGAGGTCAGGAGACTGAGACCATCCTGACTAACACGGTGAAACCCCGTCTCTACTAAAAATACAAAAAATTAGCCGGGCGTGGTGGCGGGGCCTGTAGTCCCAGCTACTCCGGAGGCTGAGGCAGGAGAAAGGCGGGAACCTGGGAGGCGGAGCTTGCAGTGAGCCGAGATCGCGCCACTGCACTCCAGCCTGGGCGACAGAGCAAGACTCTGTCTCAAAAAATAAATAAATAAATAAATAAATAAATAAATACAATAAATAAGCACATAAATAAATAAATAAATAAAATTACACAGTTTAATACGATGTGGGTTTTTTTTTTCCTCCCAAATCCAGGCATCATAAAGGTTTCCTCTATTTTCTATTTTAATTTCTTCCACATATCAACGTATTTTCTTCCTGGGTTAGGCTCCTGTGTTTGCTGTACCAAACAATCAGAAACTTAATGGCTTAAAACAACAGGAATATTTATTCTCTCACAGTTCTGGAGGGCAGAAATCTGAAATCAAGGTATTGCAAGGCAGTCCTCCCTCTGGAAGCTCTAGGGGAGACCCTGGTTCTTGCTGCCTCTAACTTCTGGGGGCTGCCAGCATTCTCTGTCTCTGCTTAGCTTGTGGATGCATCCTCCAATGCTTAGCTTGTGGATGCATCATTCCAATATCTGCCTCCATCTTTAGATAGGCTCTGCCCTGTGAGTTTGTGTGTCAAAGTTCTCTATTCTTTTATCTTATGAGTGTCTTATAAAGGCACTAGTGACTGGATTGATGGACTGTTCAGATAATCCAGTGTAATCTCCCTAGGTCAAGATCCTTAACTCAATCACACCTGCAAAGACACTTTCTCCTAATTAATTAACACTTTCAGGTTGCAAGTAGTAAGACTTGATATCTTTGGATAGCCATTATCCAGCCTACACCTCCTCCTATGTATCATTATATATAGTGAGGATGTTCCATTTGCAGATATGGAAGAAGTTAAGTCTACAAAAAATATAAACTGAAGTTGCTAAATATATTTCTTCCCTTGGATCATGCAGAAAATTAAACTTGTGGAAAAATTCATTTTAATTCAAAAAAGTTAAAGAAGAGACTTTTGGAAATTGTGGAGGTGTTTTTATTTATACTGAATTCTGTATGAAATGTCATATTATCCCATACTCCATTCATTGGGAAATAGTTAAAATTTTTTGCATGTATTAGTAATTATTCCACATGACTTCCCTTAAACTTACACCTTACTTAAATGTCTCATCTCTATTTCTCAATTCTGAAGTAATTTTCATTTCAGACTTGATATTTAATAACCTTACACTAAAGAAAGAGCATAGAAAGAAAATTGACTAAAGCAAATGACTGGCCTATTTATTGGCTGAATAAATCAAAATAGATAGAGAAATTAGAAACTCCAAAATTATATCTTACCTTAAAAATAGAGTAATAACTCTCAAAGAGAATTGTGATTGTTCTTTGTGAAATAAAAGAGATAATAGATTGAGAAACAAAGAACCTTACTGGCCTACAGAAAGGAATATACAAAATTGATGAAAATAATGTCTTTGAGATTGTCATGAAATTAACTGCATTGTAAATAACATTTTAATACCCATTATTGATAAATTGCTGTTCTGAGACTTCTGAGACAGTAGCCACCTGGGTGTCTTGGACAGCTTACTCTGTGTGAAGGTAACTGGCATGGAAGGACTTCACATCGCTGAGACTACCATACGGTGAAGAAGTTCAAGGTACCATGAAGAGATGCAAAGAAGCATTCAGATAACCACAGCTCCACTCACTATTCAACTGTGGCTTCATGAGTACCCTAGGTGAAAACCATGCAGCAGAGCCCAGTTAATCCCTAGAATTATAAGAGGTTATACTAAGTCATCACATAATTAGAACATTTTCAAGATGAAAATTATGACTCAGTTATAATTTACTTACTCATAATTTAAGTAAATGACCCAAGGTCGTATAAATAAGTGATAAATTTGGGATTCAAACCTAGTTTATTCATCTTAATGCATTTTCATACCCATCCTCTTATACGATTTCCTTACATTGTTTACTCTGATTGTTGTTTTTCTCTTCCACTGCAGGCAACCTACTGAGGCCTTTTCACCTCATGAACTGGTTTTTCCATATATATAGTTTTCCATCTCCTTCTTCCTTCTCCTCCTTCTTCATCATTAGAATCTTCATCATCACAACAGTGACAACTTACATTTAGTAAGTCTGAAGTAAATGCCAGGCACCTAGCCTGAGACATGTAACAAGAATTTGGTATCTTTCATTAAATATCTTCCCAACCCATCCCACACATGAGGGTCAAACTGTCATCTCTAGATTCTGTGTTTATTAAACCACACTTTACTTAAACATTTCCTTTTCTTTTGGGATAGAGACCATATTCTCTATGGCATTTTTATTCTAGAAGGCAGTGTGGAAAATAAGCATGGATACTGAGGTAAATTTAGCTGCTAATAATTGCTATGAAAAAAATAATAAATTAAGCAATGTACAGGTTGAGCAACCTAATCCCGAAATGCAAAATGCTGCAAAATCCAAAATGCTGCAAAATCCAAAATGCTCTAAAATCTAAAACATTTCGAGTGCTAACCTGAGGTCATAAGTGGATAATTCCATGCCAGACTTCATGTGATAGATCACAGTCAAAACACAGTCAAACTTTGTTTCATGCACACAGCTATTAAAAATATGGTATAAAATTACCTTCAGGCTAAATGTACAAGGTGTATATGAAACATAAATGAATTTAAGTTTAGACTAGGCTCCCATCCTTAGGATATCTTATGTATATGCAAATATTCCAAAACCCAAGCAACTCCAAAATCCAAAACGCTTCTGATTCTGAGCATTTTTGATAAGGAATTCTCAACCTGTAGTAGACACCATGGGCACAGTGAGGCAGGAGATTACTCAGCATATAGTGTCAGCTAGGACTGTCTGAGAAGATGACAGTTAGCTTGCAATTTGAAAGATGGAGGCTGGGAGTGATGGCTCACACCTGCAATTTCAACACTTTGGGAGGCCGAGGCAGGAGGATTCCTTGAGGTCTGGAGTTCAAGACCAGCGTGGCCAACATGGTGAAACTGTCTGTACTAAAAATACAAAAGTTAGCTGGGCATAGTGTTGCATGCCTGTAATCCCAGCTTCTTGGGAGACTGAGGCACAAGAATTGCTTGAACCTAGGAAGCGGAGGTTGCAGTGAGCCGAGATCGTGCCACTGCGCTCCAGTCTGGGGACAGAGTAATTCAAGAGACTAAAATCATGGGGGGTTTTTTGTTTTTTTGTTTTTGTTTTTGTTTTGTTTTTGTTTTTTGTTTTTTGTTTTTTTTTTTTTTGCTTGGAATATAATGATCAAGGAGGAAGCAGCATTAAAAAAAATTATAGAGATTTTTCGGGGCTGTGTAATATTAAACACTTCAGTAATAGGAAATTTGACTTTTATAACTAGTATATTTTAAAAAACAATGAAGTTGTTGAATAAAGGGGTTAACATGGTATGATTTACAGCTACTATTCATCAGGGCAGATGCAGAAGCAGGGAGAACATGAAGCGACCCTTGTAGAACTGAATTAAGAGCTGGTTGCAACTTGGAATAGATGATGGCAATAAAGATGAAGATGAATGCCGGAATCAATAGGATATCCTGACAGGTTGGATCTGAGGAATGAGGAAAAAGAGAAGAATGAGGAAAGTCTATGAACATTTGCAGCAAGGAGCTATAGAAGGCAGGATCCTCTTACAGTGTTTATCCTGAGAGACTGAAAAAAGCATTTTTGAAGAGCTCTGTTTTATTTAGTTTAAGAGGCCTATTAAAATCCAATATATGAATGTAGTTGTTTAGGCAATAAATATATGGTCTGAACAAGAGAGGACTGCTTGGAAAACACCAGCAGGTAGAGCGATAGGACTGAATGGAATCATTTTGGGAGAAAGATAGAGAAGAGGATGCAGGGATGATTTCTGTTGGATGTGCAAGGTGAGAGTTTAGAGTATGAACTAGGAGCAGGTGATAGAGAAGGGAAGAAAAGTGATGTAAGCAACCTAGACTGTATGCTTTCTCAGAATCAAGTAATAGGATCTCCGAATTTTCCAAGTTCTGCATGTGTGCATATATGCGTTTGTGTAGGTGTGCGTTTATGACATTTAAAGCACGCTGAGGGCCAAGAAATGTTCATTACTTTTCAAGAAAAATTGAAGTCTAACTCTCTTTTAAGTTATTTTTCTCTTGGGTAATTCATTGTGACTTTCTGTGATGCTTATGGATGCTCTTGCTTCTGTGGAAGGCCCTGAACTGAATTCCTCCAGTCTTCTCTCTTTTTCACAACTGGTGGACAGTCAAGGACAGGCCTGAGGCTCATCAGCTGTAAGTACTACACGTTCTGCCAGAGAGTGCTACTTGACCTGCCCATCCTTAGAGCCACAGTAATAGCCATGCAGAGTAACAATCCGCATGTGCTGTGCAAACATCGCTGAAAACAACTCTGAAATACAGTTTCACTCAGTTCATGTTTCCACAAGAAACTTGAGATGACAAAATGAAAAT
Source organism: Macaca fascicularis (assembly GCF_037993035.2). Taxonomy (NCBI): domain Eukaryota; kingdom Metazoa; phylum Chordata; class Mammalia; order Primates; family Cercopithecidae; genus Macaca; species Macaca fascicularis. The sequence goes on from NC_088379.1 coordinate 183,586,763, forward strand.
CTTTTTTTTTTTTAATTAAAATAGATAAATCCTTCAACTGGAAGAAAGCAAAACAGAAAGAATTACTTCTTCCAAGTGTAGATCTATAGAATTTTTTTCATTTCTTTTTTTCTTTGTGAAGTGGAAGATGCAACAAGGGGCTGATGAACAATCCCCGACCTGTCAACTGGCCCATCAATCTGTAGTTACTTAAAACACAGAAGCCAACAGTTTGTGACATAATGCTGTTAAGTCGGAATGAGGGATTTGTTTAATTCAATTTAAAATGATTTTTTGGCCTCATAGTCATAAAACATAATAAGTACAGGTAACTAATATTAATCAAACAGAATCAAACAGAAACTATACATTTTACTGTTAATAAACAAGTTATGATCCCTCTCCAATAAATAAAGAATGTCAGTTTGAAGGGACGTGCCATGGTTGACTGATTAAAGTGACAACCTGCACTCAACCAGCTGACCATTTTTAGTGAAATAATTCAGAGTGACAGCCAGATTTTTAGATCTGGTCCTGTTTGCGTGTCAAGTCACTTGCCAACACCTCTGAGTCACTCACAGATTTCCAAGCAATTGTGTTGAAACAACCCCCTTTTTCATTCTTAATTCTACACATTCCTTTTAAAAGTTAATTTCTTTCTAACTCAGTCTATTCATGGTTCAGGACTCGCCACACTCCTACTCTCACTGGGCAGGTAGGCAAAGTCTCTACATTGATGAAGTGCTGATCCCTCGACCCTCATCATAGTCAGGCTAACATTGGCTTCAGTTGACATGAAGTGTTGGGGAGAGAAGTGAGAGATTTAACTACTTTAACCTCAGTATTGACTTCACTGCTTACAACTATTTACTGCCTATATATTAATATATCCTTTAATATGTCCCCATGTACTGCATGTGTGTGTTCTGTTTCTGTAATTAGATTATAAACCCACTGGGGACAAAGCCATTTCATGCATTTTTTTAAGCCCTAGTATATATTAATACAGTGATGTGCAAATGGTTGACAATAAAAATATTAGCTAATGGTAAAAAAAGAATTACAACCAGATATTTATAAGCCTCTCTTTTACCAGCTTAGGTAAAAATTACATTGAATTAATTCTTATGTGCCATTAACTCCTTCCAAAGGTCTTGAAGCTATAAAATAATGCGTGTTTATTGAATATAATTATACAACATATCTTAAGCACCAATACATCCATTTTTTTGTGAACCATAGTGAGTGGGGTATATCCATCTTACAATGTGATTAATTATCATATTCCTTTGTATTTTGATTTGAGTGTTTGTTATATTTTTTTCTATTTGCAGCTGTATTTGTTTTAGTTTTCCTCTTAATTTTTAAATTACTTGAGAAAGAGTGAAAATCTTTTGTAAACTTTCATAGCAATTAAAGTATTCGTCTGCAGTGATAGTACTCAATGCATGTAATTGATCATTTTATTAATTGCCTGTCTCTGTAAACTTTGGTCAAAGTAAGTTTGTTTCACAAGAGTATGGTGTATAGCAGCCAAGACATGTAAACTGTTTCCTAGAGGAATAACTTGCAGGTCCATGGATTTTTTTATATATTTTTATGATGTTGAGTAACTGTCCCATAACATTAAGTTTCTGTGTTTACCTGAACACTTAGAAGAATATAAAAGCTTCTTAGCCTTAAACAAAATATTTCTGGAAAAAAAAATCATTTCATTATGCTTACAAAATGAATGAGAAATACAACAAGTATGATTCTGGCAAATCTCAGCAACATTTCTCAGAAAAAAGAAGTGATAGTCTCACTGTTGTCCCTAACTAGGGAAGCACTTTTATCCCTATTACTCATAAAGTGATAACACTTTATTCTTATATTATTCTTTTTGCAAAAGAATGTAAGTGTTGACAAAAAGAGTCAAACTCTGTAAAATATTTTAAGAGATTTATTCTGAGTCAAATATGAATGACCATGGCCTGTGACACAGTCCTTGGGAGGTCCTGAGAACATGTGCCCAAGGTGGTTGGGGTACAGCTTAGTTTTATATATTTTAAGAAGGCGTGAGACATCAATCATATACATTTAAGGAATACATTGGTTTGGTTCAGAAAAGAGGGACAACTCAAAGCGGGGACTTCCAGGCTATAGGTAAATTTAAACATTTTCTGGTTGACAATTGGTCGACTTTGTCTAAAGATCTGGGATGGATAGAAAGGAATATTCAGGTTAAAGATAAATGATTGTGGAGACCACGTTTTATTGTACAGAGGAAGCTCCCAGATAGCTAAGAGAACAGAGAGACAGCAGGTTGTGAATTGTTTCTTACGGGACTTAAGAGGGTGCCTGGCTCTTAGTTGATTATCTCCTAGATTTGGGAAGGAAGGAAGGAAGGAAGGAAGGAAGGAAGGAAGGAAGGAAGGAAGGAAGGAAGGAAGGAAGGAAGGAAGGAAGGAAGGAAAACAAAGGGGGAAGGGGATTCTCTATAGAATGTGGCTATTTCCCACAAGAGACTTGGCAGGGCAATTTCAAGGTATGGCAAGGAAATATATCTCGGGGTAAAGCATTTTGATTTTCTTCTTTGTTATGCCAGAGTCAGATTGGAAAGTAAGTTACAATATACAGGGCTAAATAAATCCCATCTGATTAGAATTTAAGGTTTGTAGGGCATGACTCCCCAGACCCCTTACAAAGGAATTTGGATAAGATAAAAATCAGAGCTTAATCCTCATAAGAGTAACAAAATAAACATACACATGCGCACACAAAGAAACAGAACAAAACTTACATGAATTAGCTTTCATTTTTTTTAATATGGGAATTTAAATGTGACAGTCAGAACATTTTAGTCATATTAAAAGTTAGTGCACCAGATTTCAAGTGTAGATACCATCTAACTAGACAAATATTCTCCTGGACCATTGTGGCTCCAGTTCTAACATTTAGCTGTTTTCCTCATAACCAAAGGATTCCAGTATACTGTAGCAGATTATAAGGCAGTAAAATGCATTACCCGTCTCTTATTCCTTCTTAATATGGTGCATGTTTAACAAACAGAGAGTCGTAGGTTATATATTTTATATAATTTTATGGGAGATAATATTATCAAGATAATGCTTGATCCTTAACATAAGACCTTTCTTCTCCATCCCCAATCCAACATTTGCATTTCAGGAGTGTCCTTATCTTTTGTTGTCTGGTGTTCTGCAGTAGTCTATTAACAGCTATTAAGTGTTTATAATCACAATCACCTCAGTTTTCTCCTTCACCTACTGCCAAAATGATCTTTGTAAACCGAAGCTCATTCTCCTCCTTTAGTGCCCACCACTGGAAACTCTGTAAGTGTCCCTAGGTTGCTTTCTTTGATTTCACACTTAACACAGATATTTATTTAGTTGTACAATTTGGACTGTTGTGCATATTTCTATTATTTTATTTATAGTAACAATTTAAATTTTAGACCAGAATGTTCCGACATATTAATATGTCCATTTTCTGAAGATTAATGCAAGTTTCCGAATCAAATATTCAACTGTAAAACCAAATAGAAAACACGAAGACGGCAATGTTATCAGTTTCTAATGTGCTTGGGTTATTTTCATGTGCATGATAATTTCAAGAACCCCGTGTAACCTGATTAGCAATGACAATAACTTCACTCCAAAATTCTGGAGAAGTTTATAGATATTGCAAAAATGTGTACTCATTTGCCAATTGTTTAATGCATCAAACGTAACAACCACATATTTTTAAAATATTTATTTGGTAAGTAAGTAAGCATTATCTAGGAAATCCGTATCATGGTGAAAAGAATTCACTGTGACCTTCCAGACAACTCATAGGCAAGTTTACAGGGTATCAAAAAACAGCATTATTTTATGTTATCAGTTTATTCAATTCACTTATTACCTAATCATGGAGGAAATGACTTGCTGGCTTACTACCTGTCACCTAGTGAGTTGACACCTGTAATCATATAGAAACAGTAACCAGACTGCAATGATTATTTGTAGTTTATTTATATTTGGATTCATTTTCATTTAAGTATTGCTATTGATAGGTTAGAGATGAAACAGCTTGAGTGAATTTTTTTTTTATGACTTAATAAAAGAAGCTCAGTGCTCTTAACTCGGGGTCAGTGGGATTTTGAGACACCAGAACAAGTGGCTAAAGAAAACTAGAGACTCATTTGATAAGTATCAATTAATTTAGCTAGCCATTTTTTTTTGTTGTTGTCACAGAAAATATAATCAAGCAGCACATAGGTCTGTGTATTCTCAATTATCATTCAATCACTCCATAACCGTTATTTGTAACTCTATGGAATGGTGACATTTGGGAGGAACAAGTGTGAGCCTCTGAAGAAAGGCTGCTAAGGAAAAGAGAAACAGCCATGGCCATGTTTAAGCTCAATGTAAGTACATTTATGTGTCACCTTGGGCCAGGATATGCCCCAGTATTTGATCGAATATTATTCCATGTGTAACTATCAAGGGCTTCTGGATGAGATAAGCATTTGAATCAGTAGATTCAGCAAATGGCCTTCCCCAGTGTGGGTGGGCCTCATCCAATCAGTTTAAGGCCTGGATGGAACAGTCTAAGGAAGACAATTTCTTCTCTCTGTCTATCTTCATGCTGAGACATTGATTTGTTTTCCTGCCTTCAGACTCAAGTGGAAATACTGGATCCTCCTGGTTCTCAAGGCTGTTAACTTCTCAGACTGGAACGATGTCATTGGTTTTCTTAGTTCTGAAGCAATCAGATGGGGACTGGAACTATGCCACTGCCACTCCTGGACCTCCAGCTCGCTGAGTACAGATTCATCACTGCTTGAGTCAATGCCTTGCAAGAAATAAATAAATCCATCTTATTGGTTCCGTTTCTCTGGAGAACTTTAATACATTCTGTATTCTAATGTAAGTTGAATTCAACAAAATATGACTAAAATGCATTTAAGTGAAGAAAATTAAAAATGTATAATTTGACTTTTACTCATTTTTTACATTTATATTTTTATCAAGTATTTAGTAATTATTAATTAATTGCTTATTGTGAGTACTGTGTGCTAATAATTGTTCAAAGTACATGAGATGGTATAGTAGTGAACCAAACAAAGATCCCAGCTGTCATGGACCTAAGTCAAATAGTAAATAGCAAAAAAATATACAAGCAAGTGATTTGTATATTGGAAGGTGATAAATCATTTTGTGAAAAAGAAAAATATAGGTAAGTTGAAGGGGTCAGGAGTGCTGAGGGCAGGTGCATTTAGACATTTCACACAGTGGTAGAACGGTCTTCACTAAGAAGATGACTTCCCTGCAAACCTTAAAGGAGTGTGAAGTTTCATTACACAAATACCTTGGGGAATAATATACCAGATAGATAGAAAAGCCAATTCGAAGGTTCTAAGGTGAAACATGCGTGGAATATTCAAGGAAGAACGAGGAGGCCAACACATCTTGGGCCTGAATGATCTCAGTTGGAGGTGAAATAGGATAAAGCCAGAGCAGTAACAGGGGAAGTGAGCTCATGGGCCTTGCTGACCAGTTTTAAGAAATAAGCTTTTGCACAGAGTGGAATGGGAAGTTATTCCCAAGGCTTGAACACAGAGGAACGATGTATTTAGTGATTGTTTTAAAAAGAGCACTCTGGCTGCTGTCTTGCAAATAGGCTGGAGGAAGGAAAGGGTAGAAGCAGTTAGCACAGCTGGAGGTAATGGCAGTAATCCAAGCAACAGATGAGGACAAAGCAGAGGAGGCTGATTGCAGTAGATGTGGTGAGAAATGCTTGGATTCCAGGTATTACACAAGATATTTCCCTGCACGTAGAAGATGGGCTGTAAGAAGGGACAAGAAACATTCTGCCAGATTGTTAGCTTGAGCAACAGGAATGTGGATTGTCATCAATGAGTATAAGTAAAATAGTGGGTAGAATAAATTGGGAAGAACGGGAGTGAAGTTAGGGGATGGTTTGTTTTTATCTATTAGACAACCAAGATGAAGTAGTCAAGAATGCTGTTGGATATGAGTTTAGAATTTGGGAATAAGATGTGCTTGAAGTTAAATATGTGAGAGTTATCCCATAGATGGTATCAAATGCCTCAAAACTTAAACAGATTTTCAATGGAATCAGTGAAGAAGACACTGAGAAAACAGGATGTGGACCTCATCTTTGGGAATAAAAGGAGAAATCAGGAAAGAAAAGTGGAAAACAACAACTAGAGAAACACAAGGAAGCTCAAGCAAATGGGAACTTACTGGAGACAGAACCTGAGTAAAGAAAGTCTGAGGAGAAGAGTGAGACATTGTTAGATGTGGCTAGTAGGCCAAGCAGGAGGAGGAGCAATAAAAGACCACTGAATTCAGCAATGTGGGGATCACGGGCAACTTTATGAAGCAAGTTAGAGGAACAGTGGGATTGAACCTTAATGAATTATGTTTAAGTGCCATGTATACATTCCCATCATCTCTTTTAACTTATGACAATTACACCTAAAGATTTTATAAGTTGAATTAAATTTAAGAGTATCTTGTTTCTTGCCTGGGCTTCTTGACTTTTAGTTATATAAAAATAACCAATATAGATGTATCCTATTTCCAATGTATTTGGGAATATTTCTTAAATAAAATAAAAGAAAATGGAGAACTGTTTTCTAGCTGTAGAGTTTGTGTTTGCATTATGTAATAAAGAGTACAAGCACTATCTTCTGTTAAAGATCTCCCTGTGAATCTATGGGATACCTAAATCTCTGACATTAATTCCATTCTCCGACATGTTCCAAGATGATATGACTACGCTTCAGCAAGTTCTTACTGAATTGAGTGGCGATCGATACATTACGTTCAATAATCTCCACTATTACCTCAATCTGATTACTTTATTTAGGTGGCTAGTGGGAGCTGTGTGACAAGACAGAGACAGACATAAGCAACCTGAGAGTGGAAAAGAGCAGAGCACTCCTAAATATGGCCATGGATGTTTAGAGCATCGAATGTGTTACAGAAACAAAAACAATCATAATTTGATTTAAATGTAGTAATTATTACTATCATACATACTTATGTATAAAACTAGCTAAATCGAATTCCTTGATATCATATAATGTGCCATCCCAATATACAAACTACAAATACTAAGTGGTAGTTCTGCTCCTCAGCAGTCCCCGCAAACTTTTTGTCTTTTTGGCACCAGGGATCAGTTTCCTGGAAGACAATTTTTCCATGGATGGGGGTGGGAGTGGGGGGTGTGGTGAGGGGAGGGTATGGTTTCCTGATGAAACTGTTCCACCTCAGATCATCAGGCATTAGTTAGATTCTCATAAGGAGCACACAACCTAGGTCCCTCACATGCACAGTTCGCAACAGGGTTCGTGCTCCTATGAGAATGTACTGCCCCAGCTGAGGTGACAGGAGACAGAGCTCAGTAATGCTAGTTAGCTCGCTGCTCACCTTTGCTGTGCAGCTGGTTCCTAACAGGCCATGGACTGGTACTGGTTAGTGGCTTGGGGGTTGGAGACCCCTCCTATACCTTAAATACATGAAAGGATCATCATTTTTAACATCCTTCAATACGGCATGACGCAATTCCTAAATGTCAAAACAATCAAACTGCTGTTTAGGATGACAATCATATTTTTTGTGATATAAATACCAAGAAGCAGATTTAAGCACTGATATAACAACTCAAATCAATTTGAACAGGTAAAAATCATTTAAACAGATAGTTTAAATTCTATTTAATTCAGCAAATATAAATTATGCTCATTAGAAAGTTCAGAACTAATTGATTTTTTTTTACAAGTTCATAAAACAAAATTGAACCTGTTCAACTCACCATCTCAAGACCATGTTTGTGCAAAATAAAGTACCCCATTTTAATTCTACCTAATTACATGTTTTGCAGTTTCATAAATACGTTTTTTCAACAATGCTTCTAAAACATTACTTTCTTGGGAATATAGGTGTACTTTTAAATATCATAAAATTTTGGGGCTTGCTATAGTTTATTTCATATTAAAATAATATATTTTCTATATTAATTGTTCTAAGATGACTTTATTCAAATATATTAAACAAAAGAACTTCTAAAGATGTAAATTTAATGTTTTCTAAGTATTTTATTAGACACTAAATTAAAATCATGACTTTAAGTTTCTCTCTGAAAAGCCCCATCTTTCTTTCTTTGCTTCACTGAATACCCTACAGCTTCCCAAAGGGAAAAATAAATAAAGGCTCTAATAATGAGTAGTTTCCCAAGGCACATCTTGTCTTAATTTGGAATACTTTTAATGAAGGCAAGAATAATCAGTCTCCACTGTGTTTATCAAATCTTTGGAACTTTGCAGTACATTTTTTTTTTCTTTTAAACATATAAGTGATTGAACAGGCTTCCTGTTCAAATTGGTAAAGTTTCTTTTAACTATTTGAATGATGTGTTTTGACACAGAGACTCCAACGTCTTAATTTAAAGGCAAGTTTATCATCAATAATGGATATGATTATGATGAGCGAAGGTTTACTGATTTCCTTCTTTGCTTGTCACCCAGGGCTCTGTGAGCGGTTTCCTGTTTCTATCTCACTTGTCTCTATCACACTTGTCTTCTCCCCCCATGTCTAATTCTGTAAAAGGGTTGAACACAAAATTAGGTGTATATGAAGTTTTGGTTAATTTTATTTGTTGTTATTCATTACAATGTGGTTTATTTCATTTACAAGGTTGTTCAGGAAGAGGGCAGCAAACTGGACAAATCTTTGAGTTATACACCTATTTAAACAAATACAAGAGTATTTTAGGCTATTCATAAAACCAACTTGAGATAAGTCGAACCCTTAAATCCAACTGCAGTGAAATGGAAACTATAATGAAGAATAGATGTCTAGTAAAGTAAGGAAATAAAACAAATAAAATCATTCCCAGATTTTCTCAACTGGTCTGTCTTAAAATACTTGGAACACAGCCTTTTTCCTCTGTGTGTTACATGACCGCTTTTTGATAAATTAGGTTAATTTAAAACATATAATTACTTAATCATCAAATAACACATCTAGAAAAAATGTTGAAAATCATCCATCCAATTATTTCATCTTCATATTTAAAATACTCAAAGCTTATTATTTAACAAAGTTCCTGAAGAAGAGTGCTTGAAAAAGAAATTTATGTTTAAAAAAATTGAAATTCATTTGTTACCTCTGTATGCATGTATGACATCATTCTCTATAAAAGTCATAATCAAATTATTGAAGATAATTAAATGGTCATCTTGAAAGAGATGTTTGCTTATCATTCTTGATCTATGCTCATTTATTTTTACAATTTACACAGGTACTGAAGTGGAGATGAGTGTGGTCTAATAAGGATTGTTTTTTATCTTCTTAAGTTAGATTCACTCTGCTGTTACCTGTTATTAGTAAATGGTTTCCCCCAAAACAATGACAAAAAGCATCTGTAATGACATTGGAAAATAATTAACCTTATATGGGAAATATAATTTATTTAATAATTGTTAATTTAATAATGTTAATTGTATGTCATTAATTTATACTAGACATTTTATATAAATTATCAAATGTAATTTGCAAGTTTCCACATGATAAAGCTTAATTAACATCACATTTTTAAAATGAATCTGAAGATTAATTTATTAAAATAAAATCTGCAACATTATTTATAAAAAATACTGGAACTGAAATATAAATTCACGGCAAACTGAGTTCAAAATTTTATGAGTGTTTTCGCTATGTTGTCACATCTCTATTAAAGCACGTGTAACGGCAAGACATGGATAATGTCAGTAATTAGACACTGCAGTGGCTCAGTCTGAATAAATAATCTGCATTCACAAGGGCTACACCGTGCAATAGTAACCAGTATCCACATGTGGCTATTGAATGCGGTTAGTTGAATTGGGACGTGCTGTAAGTGGTGTAAAATACATGCTCATTGCAAAGTATTGTTTCATAAAAATAAAACAAAATATAATTAATATTTCAGATTGGATACATAGTAAAATAATATTATATTTAGGTATATAGAGTTAAATAATATGTATTATTAAAATTAGTTTTCTCTTTTTTGTAACTTACTTAGTTTTGAAACTAGTTTCAAAATTTAATTTATTTAAATTTAAAGAAATTCTTAAATTTAAGAAGATACATTTAATTTAAAATTACACATAGGACTCATATATGTGTGGTTCACATTCTATTTCTGTTGGACTGTGCTGTTCGACAGCACTTTTGTTTGTAATAAATGACATTATTAATGATAACAATGCTGAATGAAAAATCATAATGGAGAATACAAAAAGTACACACATTTGAGAAAAATACCTATCAACCTTTTAAGTTTCTTATACATGATAAGATCTCTTGAGGTTTCTATTTCATTTTCCCTGGGACCTGGGGGAACCACACTCATTATATGTGTCACATGCAGTGACAGGTGTAGTTACAGCTGCAAAAAGATCTCCTTTTATATCTCAATTTCCATGTTCTGAGAATGAAGAATATTTCACCTTTCATCTGGAAATTTGCCATTATACAGCCTCAGGCCAAAAGCTTTATGTTTTTAAAAAAACTTCTTAAAAATTGTCATGAGTGGCAAAGGTACGCTTTTTTTCCTTTGCCAAACATTCTGAATAAAATTACTTTATTAAGTAAATTAAAATTATGAATATATAAAATATTCAATAAGGACAATACATTTTTTACAATGACAAGCGTTATATTTCTATCCCAGATGTGATTTACATCATTGATCAGTAGTATCTCAATAATTCAAAATGAGAAGAGGAAAGCATGCCATGAATTCACATTAGAAATCTTAAACAGTTAATCATGCGCTCTTTTTACTTAAGATGATAAAGATCACCCTTTGACTTAGCTTATTATTTTTGCATTTCTGTCCACAATTGACTAGTTGTTATGAGAAGCCAGGCTTAGAAATTTTGCTTCGGGGCAAGCAGTTGTGGAAATTATTCTGCCCTCTTATCTCTTTGAAGCACGTCTAAGTAAAGTCTAGAAATCCTATGTTTTTTTCTTGCATAATGGGAAGTTCCTAATTATAAGTGCTGGCTTGAGAAACCCACAAAAATCTCTCTTTGTTCATTTGAAATAGCTACAAGGTTTTAGGGATCTTTGTTGTTCAAAATCTACTGTGATTATGAAAGTTACACGAGGGAATAGACAAAGTCTCAGAAGTCTTAGCAGTATTTTATCTTATAGCGACTGGGGTGTCACATATAGACAAAGGTGTAAGGTTTCATCAGCTAGTTTAAGAATTACTAAGGATTACGAGCTTAACCACAGAGAGGATTTATACAGGCATTCATATAACGTGTGTATTGAGTTGTTTATTATGCGCTTTACTCATGCTAAGTACTGGGAGATACAAAGGTGAAAAACTAACAGTCACAATTTTTATTTCTGGAAGGATAGTAGCTTGTAAGATTTTCTCAATCAAAATTAATAAATCATGGATAAAATCCAGCTAAAAACTTTGTAATCCACAAATGAATTAACAAAATGTAAATGACATGCAATAACTAAATCAAAGAGAAAAACATAATCCTGGGGGTAAGAGAGCACCAAGGCTGATATTAACCCTGAGGGCTTCTGTTCTTTAGTAAGAATAAATTCTATGGTCACACTTTTCTTTTTCCATTTTAGCACAATGACTGCAGAATATACTTGAAAAGCAACATGTTGACATAATTAAAATGGCATTTTTCATTAAGAACAACTTTATATCTAGCAGTGTCTAGTAATATAGTAATCAGCCAAGTGTAGTGTTTCTCTAAATATCCCTTTCCATTTTATGTGTTTAAAAATACCCAGCAGCATGAAAATAGCAAGTCCTGAATTTTACCTCCAGAAGGATGTTTCAGCCCTCAGACACATAATATGGAATAAAGAGTCTTAGATGATATGAGTCACTCATGTCAATCAATTTTAGTGATATGGTTTAAACATGCACCACCCCCCCCACCCAGTTCATGCACTGGAAAGTTAATCTCCAATGTAACAGTATTGAGATGTGGGACCTTAAAGAGGGGATTAGATCATGAGGATTTTGTCCTCATGGATGAATTAATGCCGTTATCCTGGGAGTAGGTTTCCTTTAAGAATATGAGTTTGGCCCCCTTCCGTTTCTTCTTTGCCCCTATGATGCCTTGCACCATGCTATGATGCAGCAATAAGGTGGTCAACAGATGCCAGCCCCTTGCTCTATGACTTCTCAAACTCCAGAGCTGTGAGAAATAATATCTATTGTTTATAAATTACCCATCGTGGGGTATTCCATTATAGCATCACAAGTGGACTAAGACACTTAGATAGATGATGCCACTCAAAATACATAAAAATTATATTTGGAAACTCTTGAATTCATATGAGTGAGCATTGTTAAGGGAATAAGGGAGGTCATAACATACAGAAACTAGTAACAGCCAGACACTGTTAACACCCCGAGAGCTCATGTAGTAAGTAAGGAAATAACATGGCTTTTGCACATAGAAAGGGGGACACGGAGTGGGACCTTAGTCTTGGTGTGATGCTATCAACAGAGGTGCAGTGGCTCATGCCTATAATCCCAGCACTTTGGGAGGCTGAGGTGGGTGAATCACCTGAGGTCGAGAGTTCAAGACCAGCCTGGCCAACACAGTGAAAGCCCATCTCTCCTGAAAAACAAAACAAAACAAAACAAAAATTAGCTGGGAATGGTGGTGCACACCTGTATGCCAGCTACTCAGGAGGCTGAGGCAGGAGAATCGCTTGAACCTAGGAGGTGGAGGTTGCAGTGAGCCAAGATAGCACCATTGCACTCCGCCTGGGCAACAGAGCAAGGCTTTATCTAAAAAAAAATAACAAAACCAAAAAACAAAAACAAACACATAGACCACCAAACAGAAATACTGTGCTATACTGAGTGAAGTGATGCCTTGTTTTCTTCTATGTAGAAACCAAATATTAAAATAAGAAGCCCAAGTAAACCAATGTTCTAGCCCGACAGAACAACGACTTTCTCATTGTCTATGCTTCTCATATTAGATAAGAAATTTGTGGTATTCCATCAGTAGAAATTTATGCTGAAATGTATTAAAAATTTACAAGGGCACAGTAGGTATAATGAGGTTATTAAAATGAGTAAAATGTGGTCCCTTTTCTCAAGGATTTTATTTGAGGGGAAATAACACATATTCAATAATGTCAGACACAATGTAAGTATTGAAAGAAATTTAATCACACTATTGGTAAAAGCATATAAAAAGATAATTTATTTCTGAATGGAAGTATCCAGAGAGGCATCAGAAAAAGCTAGTTTTTGAGTAGAGAATGAAAGTCAGAATCAGGGGAATGGCTTATTCTATGGAGAGGGAGTAGCATGTGAAAAATAATCTCGGAATAAAACAAGTCAGTCAGGAGAGGTTCAGGTATTTTAATACCTAAATCAGAATATGGGGTGCTTTTCCCCCTACCAGAAGATAAAACCAGAAATGGAAGTTGTGACCATATTTTAATGGACCTGAGCATTATATTTAGAAGTTTGCTGGGAATAATGACATTCTTTAAAGGTCTATAGTATAGCAGTGATATCAGAATAATTAAATAATTTATTATCACTTCTAATTCTTACATGATTTTAAAATTATTTTAAACTACAGATTATATTCTAACGAAAAGTGAGAAAGTATATGATATGGTTTGGAACTGTGTTCCCAAGAAATTTCATGTCAAATTATAGTCCCCAGTGTTGGAGGTAGGGCCTGCTGGGAGGCGGTTGGATCATGGATCATGAGTGGCTTCCAACCATCCTCTTGGTACTGCCCACACAACAGTGAGTGAGTTCTTGTGAGACCTGTTCATTTATAAGTGTGTAGCACCCCTCCACCTCCACTTTTTGCTCCAACCCCTAGCATGTGAGATGTCTGGCTCCCTCTTTGGTTTCTACCACAATTGGAAGCTCCTTGAGGCCTCCCCAGAAGCAGATGCCACGATGCTTCCTTCATAGCCAATTCAACCTCTTTTCTTGTAAATTACCCAGTCTCAGGTATTTCTTTATAACCATGCAAGAATGACCTAATAAATACAGTATAAAATAAAATAATCTAGAAATGCTTGAGTAGGAAAACATTAGGCACAAAAATATGATTTAATTATTTGTAATATAAATGCATGTCATAATGCTTGCACCAAAAATAGTATGTGCCAGTAACATATTTGTTATTGAAAACTTCATTACTAGATGTTGAAATGCTTTTGAAACAATGGTATTTTTCCATGATATGAAAACACCCCCACAGGTGCCTTGTAGACCAAAATGTATCTGAGACAAACCTCAATCAATTTAGAAAGTTTATTTTTTTCAAGGTTAGGGACATCCCATGACACAGTCTCAGGAGGTCCTGATGACATGTGACCAAGGTGGTTGGGGTACAGCTTGCTTTTGTACAGTTTAGGGAGCAATCAATACATGTAAGATTTACATTAGTTTAGTTTGAAAGGGTGGGATAACTCAAAGTGGGGGGCGGGGGTCTTCCAGGTCATAGGTAGATTTAAACATACTCTGATCGGCAATGGGTTGAAACAGTTATTATCAGTAGCAAAGAATATCTGGGTTAAGATAAGGGATCGTGGAGATCAAGGTTTTCTCATGCAGATGAAGCCTCTAAGCAGCCAGCTACAGAGAGAGCAGATTGTAAATGTTTCTTAACAAATTTAAGGTCTGAGTTGATGTTAGGTTGGAGGGGTATAAGGAGGCATGGCTGACCCCCACTTCCTATCTTGGCCTGAAACAGTCTTTGAAGTTAAATTTTAAAGTGCCCTGGCCAAGGAGGGAGTCCGTTCAGATGGTAGTGGTGTGGCCTTTGAGTTTTATTTTTTATTTAAAGCCTTAAAAGATGTAGCAAAATTAAAGTTTGGCGCCATAATTTGTAAACTAAAAAAAAAAGCAAATAACAGGTATGTCATTAAAGTAGTGATATTCACAAAAGGAAAACAAGAGACATACTTAATTTCAAATATTCATAAAACCAATACTAACGTATGCAATACCTAGGTTAAAAAATTAACTGAATTAATACTTCAAGCTGTTGCTTCTCAGATTTTTATTGTGCATAAGGAGTTTTTTTTAGGTACAGATTCATATTCAGGAATCTGGAGCAAAGCCTGAGATTCTCCCAGGTGCTTCTGCACGGGGTGCTGCTGATGTTAGTCAAAAGACTACTCATGGATGTCAAGTCCCCAGACAACCTCCTTCACCCTTTTTATTACCGTCCTTTCTCACTAGAATTAACTATAATGCTCAATTTTCTTTTGAAGAGGTCCTCGATTTTCCTTACATCTTAATACCTAAATGTATATCTGAAAACTTTATATGGGCATATGTATTACATTTTATCTACCAGTTTCAAAACATGCAGGTGGAAAATTAGTTTTTTTTATTACTTTATTTTAGAGGTTTACTTATAGCTGATTATAACTGGTCCATTTATTATCCTGCTGTATATTATTCCATTATATGATTATACTGCTATAATTTATCTGTTTGTCTTTTGCCAGCATATATAAAACCAACAATAGTATTATTTCTGTTATGAAAATTCTTATGTGTATGTCCAGAAGCTTGTGTGCAAGAGTTTCTTTGGCGTATATAAGGAGAGGAAAAGGACTGGACCACAATATGATATGGAACCTGACTCAATTTTTGATGTTTCGGTGCTGATGGCTTTTAAGCCTCATCTCTTTCTCTTCCTTTCTGAGCAAGCTAATAAGAAGGCACTGGTACTTTCTCCTTTGGCGCTTCTGGGAAGTCCAACCCTTGACCCTGGCCCCACCTCCTAAACCCCACAAAATTCCCAAATCAGTTTTCTTTCTGTGTGCACTCAAGTTATGTTTGGATCAGCTTGGAAAGTCTGTCTTGTGTCTCCCAAAATGTCTCATTATATAAATAATAAAACTTTGTCTATTTTCTTGGGTATGTGTATGGGTGACATTATCAGTCTTAACATCTGAACCATATTTTGGATCCAGCTTCAATCCTCAAGGTGGCCATAACACATAGGATAAGTAGGAAATTTCAAGTTTACCAAGTAGTGTCAAATTATTTTCTAAAAAGTTTGTGACAATTTGTAATCCAATCAGCAGAGGATGAGAAGTCTCATTTCTTCACAAACTTTCCAACACCTGATACTGTTAAATTTTTAATATAAGTGCGCCCAGTGATTACAAATTGGATCTCATCGAGTTTTTATTTTTAATTTCCTTAACTAATAATGAGATTGAACAATATTTTTGTGTTTCTTCACCACAGGAATTTGTTAGTATTCTTTATTCTCTGAAAATATCTATAAATACTTTGCCTTTTTTCTTTTAAATCTATTACCTTGTAGGAATTTTAACTATATTAAAAATATAAATCTATAATAATTTTAGAATTAATATCACGTGATTATTTTTATCCTATTTAGTATCTATACCTTCTATCAATTTATAGCATTTTTAAATTTTTAAATTTAAAAATTTTTTTAAAGACAGGTTTTCACTCTTGCCTAGGCTGGAATGCAGTAGCACAATCATAGCTCATTGTAGCTTTGAACTCCCGGGCTCAGGTGATCCTCCAGCCTCAGCTTCTCAAAGTACTAGAAAAACAGACATGAGCCACCATATGCCACCCTTATGGAATCTTTTAGTGAACAGAATTTCTAATTTTAATATGGTAAATTTATCAATGTTGTCAGCTTTTTGCATCTTGTTTTTGTTTCTTTTCTCTCTTCAAAAAGTTTAACATTTCAATATTACATTTATATATTTAAGTGTAAAAACTGAAATAATATACCACTTACTAATATGAATATGATGTAAAGATGAAAAAATTGAACGCCTTTCCTTTTTTTCCTCATGGATGAAGCATTTTTTTCCTAGAAATATGTATTTAGTAGCCTATCCTTTCCTCACTCACATGCAATATCATCTCCTCCACAAAACGAGTGACTCATGTAAACCTGGAATTGTTTCTAAAGTCTAAATTAGATTCAATTAGTAAATTTATCTATCTACTTTGCTTATAAAAATGCTTACTTACTATATATTTTTAAAATACTTTGATATCTAGTACAAATAATTTCCTTCACATTATTTTTGTCTTGAAAGGTGTTATTCTTGGATCTTTATTGCTCCACTTAAAAATGTGAATAAATTCCTCCATGTTTTAAAAAATAAAGTTTATGTAGAATTACACTGAATTTTCAGATGCACTTTAAGAAGATTTACATATTTAAGATATAATTTCTATCTCTAATTCTCTAATTGTTTAAGTCAAATCTACATCTGTAATATTATATTATCTTTTTCACAGGACTCACATGCATATTGTATGACATAATTTGTAATATTATTAAAAGTATCATTCATATTAAATGCTCTCAACTTGTTGCTATATAGAAATTCAAATAAGTTTTACATAAAAATCTTAATTCCAGCAATATCTTTTATTGCAAGCACATCTTAGATAAATTGTCTTGATTTTTGTTCATAGAAAATCATGTCATCACTTCTCAAACAATAAAATGTATTTTAGAATATTTTAAAACATTTATTACCTTATACATTATTATAATTTTTAGTATTTCATTTTTAGTTGCATCCCCTTTACTAGTTAAACATTGTCATCATTTTTAAATGCCAGTGTCCATTCGGATTTATTCACCTGCTTACCGCTGTCTTTGCTGTCTGTTACATTTCATATCTCAGACTTTCCATCTAGGATCCAGTTTCCTTCCTGAATTTCAAACTTTGGAATGCCCTTTATTTGTAAACCCTTCCTGTTTTGTCTGAAAATTACTTTATCTCATATTCTTTATTGACATTTTTAAATTGAAAAATGTAATTGAAATCTGACAATTACTAATGTCAATTTCATAAATTATTGACAATTTCATAGAAATCTGGTGCAAAAAATGTTGGTTAATGCCACACATTAAAATTCTTCTTTTACTACCTCTGGCTTTTACTGTTTCTGTTTTAAAATCAGCTGTTAGTCTAATTGTCATGTCTTGCCTATGAATTGTCCTTTTCTCAACTTGTGTTTAACATCCTATTTTCATCTTTGATGTTTTCTAGGTTCATTATGATATATCCAGTGCTTAATTCGTTGTGTTTTTCTTATCTGTAAAGTGATCTACTTCCTTAGCCTGAGGATTGGTGTCTACCACCAAATCTGGAATATTTTCAGCTTTGTCTCTTCAGCATCTGAAATGTTTACCATCTGACTCCATGGAAAGTACTATGGAAAGTACTTTGCAACTCCTGTTCTATATGAAAAACTTTTTGGATTCATTTTCAGTTTCAAATTTTATTTTTCACACTCTAATCAGCAGCTTAAAGTGATACTGCATTTTCAATGTTACAAATTATAATTTTATAATTTTTCTCATTTGAATTTTATGATTGTAAAAATTTAATGTTTTAGTTGATAATTAAAATTATAATTTTATAATTTCCTCTCCTATATTTGAAAGATTTTTTAATGCAGATTATATTTCCCAAGCCTTTTTTTTTCAGTCATAAAATCTTCTTTCAGAAATTTTGTCTTTGAGGAAAGGGGTATAATTGCATTTCTCCACAAGAATATTCTTATTCTGGGCATACCTGATAACTAACCCTTAGTTTGAGATTTAATGGATCATAGTAGCCATATGAATTTTGACAGAAAATTTACAAGGACTAACTGCAGCTACAAATTCTCAGGGTAAATACATTTATCTTCCATCCAGTGCCAAATTTAAGATAGAGCATTTTTCTTTTATGTCTACCGTTTTTCTTTATTTTGGCTCTTTGTGGTGACACATCTGTGTGGAAAGACCTCTACAAGGGTGTATCATAGGGTTTATATCTGTCTTCCAAATTCTATGCAGCATTCCATATTTTCTAGGTAAAACTGGGCTGAAGTCTTCAAAATCAGAAATATCTCCTCAACTAAATGAAAATATCTGCTAGATCAATTGCGTTATCTATAGTGAGGTAAAAGCACAGTTCCCCAGAGATGGATATAGTTTGATCTTCTCAGTTCCTTACAAAGAATATTTGATGACGTCTTTGCTTCTATATTTTCAGTCACGCCATTTCCTACCAATGTATTATATGTATATCCCGTTTTTAAAAGTTATTCCTTTAATTTCAAGTTCTTCTCTAGTTTGTTTACTCTATTTTTTAAATTTTATGATAGTTACTCAAAATAGTTGCATGCTATCTAATTCCATAGCCAATAACCTATAGTAATGATTTCTGCATAACTTATTTTTATTCATTTTATATAATCTTTCATCAGAAGTTGACACTTTTTTATTTTTTTTTTTTTTCACAGCAACCAAAATATCCCTCTTCCTTCTTTTTTTTTTTTTTTTTTTCTAATTTTTATTTTCTTTATGTCCAGGGCACCTTATCAACAGTTTGATAGGTTTTTTCAAAATCAACTACTTAAATTTTCAATATTAGTATGCTCCAATACACCATCTTTGCTCTTAAAAATATCTTCCTTTCCCCCAGAGATGCTTTCTCACTCACATAGGCCCACATTTTATTTTATTGCTAATACCTGTGATAGCTGTGTCTATCGTTTAAGAACCAGACACTCATGTTCGTCATCTGCTGACTAGATTTTTTAATGAAGAGTCACCTTCCATTAGTGTACAATATCTTTTTCTAAATTGCCCTTTTGCCATCTAGATTTTAAGTTTATGGATAGCTGGGAAAATGTCTCATACTATTTTTGCTCTCCTCTGGACCAATTAGAATGCATTTGGAGAGGAAGGAAAACATTCTTCTATCTTAGGTTAGACAGTTACTTCCAACAAATTAGAATAACAAAGGTTAACAGAAGAAAACATATACAAATTTTATTAAATGCTAATGTTTTCTTTTTCTTTTTTTTTTTTTTAATGTGTACATAGGTTTCTATAAAAAGTGAAGACGAAAGAAGTAGTTAAACTCGGGAGCTTATATCTTATCCTGACAGGAAAATAAATTGTGGAGAAGCAACAAAACAAAGGAAAAGAGTTGTGGGTTTCATGGAGCAGAAAACTGTGGGAAAGTAAGTATCTCTGAGGACAACTAATAGAAGATAACTTATCAGTAAGTTTTGTTTATGCAGACTCATTTCAGTGTCATCTGCAGGTCCAGTGATAAAGGCTGTTTTTCCCATCCTATTACAAGAAAGGGAGGCATCCTTTTTGGAGGAGGCATACACAAAGGAAAATGTAGTCCATGTGTTGCCTAGATGTTGACATAACTAGCAATTAGATTGATTAGTTATCTTGGCCATGGTTTGGAAAACTGGTGCAAAGAGAGGTGTCATGCTTGTGCTTGAGTCGTTGAGAGAATAGAAAAGTTAATAGATGCAAGACACTGTTCAGAGGAGAGCTCATCATGGGGGATTAGAGAGAGAATAAAATAGATTGAGACAAGCACTCTCTAGTCAGCCTTTTAATAAATAGGAGATATAAGTAAGTGGGAAGGAGTTTGTTTCAAAGATCAAAAGAGGTTGGTTTTTTTTCCCCCATCTTAAGGAGGAGGAAGATATCCAGGGGGGAAAAAAAACTAGGTAAGGATGAAATTCTGAATCCATGATCAAGAGCTGCCTACTTTGAGGTGTTTTTTACTTCCGGAACTGGGATGTGACTCTGAAAATCTCCAACTTCAGTCACCTACAGAAATAGACTTTTACTTGTCTTGAGAGTGATGATATGGGTGTAGCTTGGCGTGGCAATGTAGACAGTTAACAATATTTTATGGAGGCTGAGTGCAGTGGCTCATGCCTGTAATCCCAGCATTTTGGGAGGCTGAGGTGGGCAGATCACCTGAGGTCAGGAGTTTGAGACCAGCCTGGCCAACATGGTGAAACCGAGTCTCTACTAAAAATACAAAAATTAGCCAGGTGTGGTGACTGGTGCCTGTAATGACAACCAGCTGGTAAGCTGAGGCAGGAGAATCGCTTGAACCCAGGAGGCAGAGGTTGCAGTGAGCCAAGATTACAGCATCGCACTCCAGCCTGGGTGACAGAGTGAGACTCCATATCAAAAAAAAAAAAAAAAAAAAAAGAGAGATCTCAGTTACTAACTTCTTTACCACTCTTGTGTTGAAATGCCTGCAGGGCGGCCTCCAGTCTAGCCACAAACCATGCAGACAACCAAACAGTAAGAAGAACCTAAAGCTGGAGAAGAAGCTATGAAATCAATTTGTAGTACTGCAAGGGGATGTGAGGGCCTTGGAGATTTCCTCAGCTATGTTGGTTTTCTCCAGAAAT
The DNA here is from genome assembly GCF_037993035.2 of Macaca fascicularis. Taxonomy (NCBI): domain Eukaryota; kingdom Metazoa; phylum Chordata; class Mammalia; order Primates; family Cercopithecidae; genus Macaca; species Macaca fascicularis. The sequence continues at coordinate 183,608,033 of NC_088379.1, forward strand.
TTGATGAAATTTGCAAGTAGTACACTGGGAAATAATTTAGTCAGAATTTTTGTGGATGGCAGGATAGAGTCAATTGTCTTTTAGCTCCTTAACTATCCCCCATCAACAGGTACATTTTTATCTGATGGGAGATAAGTGCAAGCCAGAAGTTCAAAAGATAAAGGGCTATAGGAAGCCTATTTAGTCCATTGTTTAATCAGTTTGATAATTATCTGACACTCTTTTGTATCCATCTGTCTTCTTCATATTATGGGACATTTGTCTGACAGTTAATAATATCAGTCGGGGATAGAGGCAGGTTTATAAATTGTGTAGTAAAGGGATAGAGAAGTACATTTTTAGCTCTGTACTTAGCAGCTTTGTCAGGCTTATTATTTTCTGGAGATACGATGTCAATTTCCTTGGGATAAACTGGACAAGGAACAATAGCAATTTTAGGAGAGAGATAAATAACCTGTATTGGAGTAGCAATTATATGTCTGTTTGGCACTGAGAGCCTGGCAGAGGTTAAGAATCTGTGGGATTTTCAGAATGTGCTAACTACATGGCAGACTGCAAAAGCAAATCTCGTCAACGTAAACAGGGGTAGATTGTCCTTTCATCAATGTACGGGTTTCCACAGGACTCATAAGTGCTGTGGTGTAAGCTGACTTTACACTGGGCAAAGAATATGTTTCAAGGATTTCATGTGAGACAGCCACATCATAACCAGTCATTATGTTTCCACGAGCATTTCATTTACAGGAGCCAGCACAAAATAGAGATAGGTCTGGGTTGTTCAAGACGATATCTAAGCAGTCGTCTTGTGACTTTGAGACTGTTCCTATGTCACATGTCAGTCCCATGGAATAGAGTGGGACGTCTCCATCACCATGGTGGTGTGTCAGAACAGCTGGATTTAGAGTGCCACAGCAATGTGAGAGAATGGAAGCCTGGTGAATAGGCCTGTTCGTGGGTTGTTTATCACAATGTTAAAAGTTACTGTGTTTTATGAACTTCTAAAAGAGCCAACGCAGCATAGAGAAAACAAAGGTGAACAAAGGAACCAAGTGTAAGGGCTTGTCAAGGCTACAAGAGTGGCTACAGCATGAAGGCATGAGGGCATGCCTGAGACCACAGGGTGTGATTGACATGAGAAATAGGCTATAGGATGTATCTGAGAGGTGAAAGGTTGTCCTTAAATACCTATAGTCATCCCATTTTTTTTTTTTTTCATGGCAGTATAGTTGAAAAGATTTGTCCAAATTGGGTAAGCTGAGTGCTGGGGGTTGTAGACAATGCTGAGTTTGCAACTTCAAGGGTGGGTAATGCTTCTGAGGGCCAAGAAATGGACTTTGAGGCAGGATCCTGGAAGATAGCATATAGAGGTTTAGCAAGGGCAGCAAATTAGCAGTCCATTGGTTGCAGTGTCCAGCTGCCCGTAAAAATGTACATAACTCTGTCTTCATTCGGAGGAAAGAGATGGACAAAAGACTCAAGGCATTTGGGGGTAAATTTTGAGTGTCTTGAAATATCTCAGGTCCTAAAAGTAGGTAGCAGTCATTTGTAGTCAGTGGAGTTTTGTTCTGGAGGCCTGGAGGCTTCTTTCAGAGAGGGGCTTTTGGCGAATGAGGAACTCTATAAGAGGTACAAAGTAAGAAGTCATCCACATATTAAACAAGAGCAAGGCCTTTGGTAAAGGCTTCAGAGTCTATGTTGGCTTTAAGGACCTGCAAAAATATTGAGGGGACCTCCAAATAGCCCAATGTATGTGAGTCCATGTTACTTGTCTTCCTCTAAATTTATATGCAAAAATAATTTACAAGTCTAAAGCAATAAAATAAAAAAGGAAGCTGAGCGTAGGTCAATTACTGTAAACCTGGCTGCATCAGCTGGAATTGAAGTAAGAATAGTAACTGGATTAGCGACTTCAGAATGGTAAACAATTACTAAAGGGTTTATGACCCTTAGATCTTGCACAAATAGATTTGATTCACTTCTGAATAAATTTTCCCTTCCTTCTTTTAAAATTGGGGTATTGCAGAATGAGGAGGCAAAAATATAAACATCCTGCTGTAAAAAGGAGTCTATTTTAAGTTCAATTCCTTATTTTACATCTCCACAGAAAGGGTATCAGGCTGTTGAATGAAAGGGTTTATTCCTTTTTCAGGAAATGTGCACAGGTTCTGTACTTAGTAGTAGTTCAACTTTATTTGCATTCAAGGTCCAAAGACTAATTGGGACAACTTCTATGATGAAGTCCCCTTCAGAGGATTTTGATTAGAGATGAGTCTCCATCAGGGAAAGCAAGAAATCTGAGCCTTTGTGTGAGGCCATGCAAGTAAACCTGTCACTTCTTATTAATGTGAGGGTGTTGACATGATATTTGCACAACTACTTTCTACCTACAAGGTTTACTGGTGAGGTGTGAGAAATTAGAAAGGCATAGTGGGTGTTAATAAGGCCTTAGGATATTGAGGTGTGCTGAGATGTGGGCAGTGAAACAGGTTGCTCAGAGACTCTGATAGCTTAAATGGAATTAGAGGTGATGGGTAGACTGAAATCCTCTGAGGGAATAGTAGAAAAAGTTGCACTCTGTCAATTTAAAAATTGCATTCTTGATCCTCTGTTTTAATTTTAATGGTGTGTCTGGGTTGCTACTGAGGATTGGCTGACCGTGTCAACCAGTGGGGTTTATAAGGAAATTGTCTTAGAGAAGAGGAAAAATGGACCTTCCGAGGGTGTTGAAGCCTAAGGAAAGTGCAATTTAAACTTTCCCTCTCTAAATTTCAGGCATTTATGCTTCCAATATCCTGGCTTTTTATTATCTGTAAATATCTCGAGAGGAATAGGAGAGGTTCTGTGGTTGGAAGCACTTTCAATTATTCTCAGTCACGTTTCTGTTTTTGCGAGAACACAATTTGTAAGGCAAAGACTGCTATTTTACTTCTTTCTTTTTCCTGCTTTCCTACAAAATATTCTCAAAGAATTGGGTAAAAGCCTTAATAATAAAGCTGAGAGGTTGTCCTGCCATCTAACCACACTTGGTTAGATTTGTTCCTTTATATTTTGGAGAAGATTTCAGACTAAGGCAAAAATTCAAAGATTTGTATGCTTTAGACCTTTGTATTTGATACAGTACTTTTGGAAAGCTTGTATAAAGTCTTCCACAAAGGACTTGGGGTGTTAGTTTCTTTTTGAGTGCAAAGTTTAACCTTAGAACAATTTACCTGAGGGGGAAAGGCCTCCATAATAACTGCTATCAGGCCTTGAATAGTGCCCTAAGCTGAGCGTTTTCTGGCTCTCTGCTGGAGTGCCTGGAAGGGATCTGGCCACTGGCTTCCCCTGGGAAGAGGTTCACAGAAGCCATCTGGCTTGGCATATAACTATAATATTTTCATGGGTGGGAAGCAAACATTTTAGTAGCCAGTTGAGGTCCCTGTGTGACATTAGTGAATGGCCACTAATCTTTAAAGGTACTCGCTAAATACGGTAGATAATCTTCTGGAAATAGAGGTAAAAATGTTTTGTAATTTAAAAGATATGCTACAATCCAGAGGATATAAATTCTTTGCAGTCAGGGCCTAGGATACATTGGCAAAGGGCATTGCCTAGGAAGGCTTGGTATGGATGGAGTTTGATTAGATTCCTGAAATGTAGGTATAGTTACAAGGGACAGCAAAATCATCCTTGTGGTGTGTACCTGGGGCCTCTGGCTATAAACATTTGCATAAGTAACTCCTTTGGCCCATGCCTGGAGGTCAGGCAGCAGTGCTTCGGGAAATTCTTATAAGGAAATGGAAGTTAAATTGGACAGCTGGGTGTTTACAAAATTTTCTAGGGAATTTGGAGGAGTATTGTGAATGAAAGAAATTTGTTGAAAAGGTGGGGCCAAAATTTGGGGAGGGGATTTGTGGCAGGTTCCAGAGATCCAAAAGATCTTCTGGAGTTTCAGAGATAGAGAGTCAGCCTGGAAAGGGGAACTTATAGTGGGTTATGGATTTCAACTTTTGTTCCAAGTTGATTTTTGTTGAGGGAATCCCTCAGACTAGCCAAAATGCTTTTTTGCATTCTTCCTACAATCTGATCTTCCCATAGGTCCTAATAGGACATTTGTTTAGAATGAGAGCTCTCTAAAAATTATTTTAAAATATAAACGTTTTTCCAAGTCAAAAGGTCCATCATCTGGTCATCAATAGGTAGAATCATGAAGGACTCAGACACCAAATGCAGCACAAAGAAAAAACCCTTTTTCTGGAATGACCTGGAGGCAACTTTCTAGGCATAAAGTGATTTTTTTTTTTTTCTTTTTACCACAGAGGCAAGATACATCCCTGGAGCAGGTTCAGAAGATATAACTTCCATAATGCAGAATGTCGCTTCCAAGGATAACAAAAGAAAGTAAAGACAGTTGTTGCCGAGGTTGGTAAGGATGGTGTTTGTGTGAAAACTCCGGTCACTGGTCTTTCACAAAAGTGAGATGCCTCCAATCATAGACCTGCTTACCTGTGATATCAGGCAGGGGATACCGGTGTGGGCAGGAACCGTTTATTTAGACAAGCTCCCCTGAGTGTTGCCACAGTCAGACAGATAATACTGCTTGTGCACCAGACTTCCAGCCTGACTCTTAACCACCAGGTGCAGGCCTGACAGCCTGTGGCCCCTGGGCAGGTAGAAAAATCAGAGACAGCTCTCTCACTGGGTTCCAGCCAAGCTCCCAGTACATTAAGTGGGTTAAAAAAATAATCTCCTGGCCGGGCACGGTGGCTCAAGCCTGTAGTCCCAGCACTTTGGGAGGCCGAGACGGGCGGATCATGAGGTCAGGAGATCGAGACCATCCTGGCTAACACGGTGAACCCCTATCTCTACTAAAAAATACAAAAAACTAGCCGGGCGAGGTGGAGGACGCCTGTAGTCCCAGCTACTCGGGAGGCTGAGGCAGGAGAATGGCGGGAACCCGGGAGGCGGAGCTTGCAGTGAGCTGAGATCGCGCCACTGCACTCCATCCAGCCTGGGCGATCCAGTGAGACTCCGTCTCAAAAAAAAAAAATAAATAAAAAATAAATAAATAAATAAATAAATAAATAAAATCTCCTTCAGTTTTATTGGTGTCCACAGGCAAAATTTATCCAAATGAATAGCAATCTAGTAAGAACCATAAACTCTGTCAGACCAGCTGAACAATAGGCTTTGGAAACCCATTTCTGCATTTTGCCCTATTGTGGCAGGCCAGGTCTCACTAACGCAGGCCTCCATAGCAACTGTCTCAGTACTGCCTGAGTGGTGAAGTTAAAGATTAAAAACTGATAGAGCCAGTGCCCTTATACAAAGGCTGAAATGTAACAGAAGCCCACCAAGAGTTTTGCTTGGGTCTTTCTTGGGCATTGAAGCACGACAAGATAATGAGGGAATTCTTAACAGGACCCGTTTAGGATTAAACAAGTTTTATTGGGGGTCCAAAGAAACTCTCCAGGCTTCCACAAACAAGTTTACTGGGGATCTGAAGAAACTCCCCAAACCTCCTTGATTTAGCAGCAGACAAGATAAGGGTGATCACCCCAGCACCTGGACCTATTTAGATTAAGTAAACCTCCAGAGGAAGGTCTTCAGGACTCAGATCTTAGTTATAGACTAAAAGAAGTTAATCACTTACGTCTTTGGATGAATGCACACTTACACGTAGACTTATAGCTTAGAAGGTAATATAAGTTCTGGAAAACTTTGTAAGTTTGAGTTGATTTGGTGATATTTTCCAGGATTTCTCCCTGTAACCAGTTACAGAAATAAAAACTCTCTTTTTCCCTAGTTCATCTGCATCTTGTTACTGGGCCTCGAGAAATAGCAGCCCGACCCTCAGTTTGGTTCAGGAACACTATGATTCCCTGCCTATGACAAAGGACACAAAAGACAAAGGCAAAGTACAATGACGGCTGCCCTGGTGGGGAATGGATCAATAGCAAAGGCCAAACAAAACAAAAGTGGCAATACCTAAGGAATTAATTCATACAAATGTTTTTACCTTGTTAATCTAAATTGGAAATTTAAAAAGGAACAAGAAAAGACAGATCTTACAACCCTCTCTCAGTCAGACCCTACAATGGAAAATGCAAGAGGCTTAGTCAAGAAGAATTCTTAACTTTTTCAGTCTTTGTGAGGTGCCTTGGTCAGTTTGGGTGGCTACAACAGAATATCATAGATTGGGTGGCTTAAAAAAACAAATATTTTCACAATTCCAAGCTGGAAATCTAACATGAAGGTGGCAGCCCAGTCATGTTCTTGGTGAGGGCCCTATTCCCGGTTTACAGATAGCCACTTTATTGCTTTATTTTCACATAGTGGAGAGATAAAGAGAAGCGAGCATTTGTGTCTCTTCTTATAAGGGCATTAATCCCATTCATAAGGGTCTTTCTTTCAAATGCAATTACTTCCCGAAGCTTCCACCTCCTAAAACCATGTTAAGATTTAACATATGACCCCAGGATGAGACATAAAGACATTCAGTTCATAGCATTTGGTATCCCAAGATCTCAGCTGCAGGCTCTGGAGGAACAAGGTATCCCAGTCTCTGCTGTCGCTTTGTGGTCGCCAGAAATGGAGCAAAATAAAAACTTTCCTCTGTCCTCTTCAGATGTGCACCTGGGGCTTGTGAGTTAGACTGACAAAAGGCACCTAATGGGAGAAAATACATGCAGATTTTATTTGAAATTAATAATTTAATTTTTGTGTGTCTGCACAGAGGATTTTGTAGAAAGCAAAGACCCAAAGAAACAGTTAAGCTCAGGGGACTTGTATCCCAGCTTAACAAAGGGTGATTAATTGTGGAGCTATCACAAGATAAAAGAAAGGAGATTTAGCTTCTAGGGGCAGTAAATTGAAGGAAGGTAAATATATGGGGACACTGATAAATGATAAAGGCTATCTAGTAAAGTTCTGTTTATGCAGACCCATCTAGCGTCGTCTCCATCTCCATTGATGAAGATTTTCTTTTGCTTTTCTATTATTATAAAGGAGACACCTACACAAAAGGAAATGTTTGCACAGCTTTTGGGCAGACAGGGGGAAGGCAGAGAAGTTTTCCTGCATCTGCCATTTCTCAATTCACTTCTGCTCAGAATAATTCTTATGCCAAAATGGTATCTGGTCGGGGGATGGGAGGGAGGAGGAGTTGGGTTTCCTTTAATTTTACATTGCAAATGTCTGATAATTTTGGGTAGTTTTGTAATCCTAAGCAGAAAATACAGTTTGGAAGTTGATTTTCTTTTAATAAAGCAGAGAAGAACAAATAATATCAATTAAAGGAGTATTTTTAAATAACATTTTTAACAAATATTTGTACATTTAAATTGGATTTCTACCAGTGGAAATAAAAAGAATCCTAAAGATTTTAAGCCTCATGTCTATAGATCTTTTGGTGTCTGCTTAATATAGAATCTGTCAATAAAATCTTCCTACCATTCAATATTTTTATTCTGCTGCAAATAAAGCTCTCAGGGTCACAAAATAAAGTGAGGGCATCCAAATGGTTGTTTTATTTGCCTTGAGGAAAACCTCCACAATGCTTTTATTAAAAGTTCTGTAATTATCTAGGCTTATCTGTGATCATTGAATACAATTTATAAGATTAGGAGAAATACCTAATGTAGATTATGGGTTGATGGATGCAGCAAACCACCATGGCATGTGTATACCTATGTGACAAACTTGCACATTCTACACATGTATCCCAGAACTTAAAGTATATGTATATATGATAAAGTGGCCTGGCATGGTGGCCCACGCCTGTAATCCCAGCACTTTGGGAGGCCAAAGCAGACGGATCACGAGGTCAGAAGATCGAGATCATCCTTGCTAACATGGTGAAACCCCGTCTCTACTAAAAATACAAAAACTTAGTCTGGCGAGGTGGCGGGCACCTGCAGTCCCAGCTACTCAGGAGGCTGAGGGAGGAGAATGGCGTGAATCCGGGAGGCAGAGCCTGCAGTGAGCCGAGATCGCGCCACTGCACTCCAGTCTGGGCGACAGAGCAAGACTCCATCTCAAAAATAAAAATAAAAATAAAGTATCTCTCTTTTAGGTTTATGGGTGTGTTCTCTTTTCTATATCATCTCCAGGAAACCATCTCTTGTCTTATTTATCTGAGGCATATTTAGTCTCTAGCTAAACAAAATTGAAAATGTTGCTGGGAGTTATAAACTATTATGCAGAAGTGTGGGAGGTTGTCCTTCACTAACATATGGAGAATCATAGCTTAAGCAGTCCCATTGCCTTTATGTAAATATTAAGGATGACAAGGCAGATAATCCTCTCAGGTTGAATTTAATATATTCTCAATTCACTTACAAATGAGTGGTATACACTGTATAAAACAAATATATTCACAATTATGAAAAAGAAATATTAGACCTGAAAACCTCTAGCACATAGAAAATCTTTATCCCCAAGTTCCACTAGGATCATTATATAAATCTTTAGATTCCATTTCAACCTTACTTTTCTAGATCATTTTAGATAACTATGTTTCTAAAGCAGAATAAATTACTACTTCCTCATTTCCATTAACTGTTTTGCAAGATCTTCAGGTTAAAATACAAAGGCATGAACTCAGCTCACTGCAGCCTCTGCCCCCAAGGCTCATGGAATCTTTCCCCCTCAGCCCCCCTAATAGCTGGGACTGCAGGCCTGTGCCACCACGCCTGCCTATTCTCCCTGTACTCTTAAAGAGATATATGTCTAACATTAACACATTGTAGCAAGAAGAAATTGAATTTGGATTCAGAAAGGCAAGATTAAATCTTAGACAAATGTTAGTGTAAGTTTTTATTTGCTTGTTTATTAACCATTCAGGGACCTCAGTTTGTTTTGAGGGATGAAATGGATAGTGCAAGGAAACTTTTAAGATGGAGCCTGACTCTTAGTGTTTCTTTTTACTAGTAAATCGTACACCAGATAACATGTGGACAGTCTTGTTTAACTGAAAAACCTCAAAATTCAGTGCTTTAAAAATATCAAAGTGCTATATTCTGACATGTCTCCATGTCTCTATTACTTCACCTTAAAACATATATTCCTTTACAATTAGAACAGTGATATCTATTTTTTAATTAAAAAATAGAAAAATAAAAAATTATAAGCAAAATCTCCTACTTCTGACTCATATTCACTGTTCACATTTGGGGACATAATTTTTCAAAAAAGCGTGTATGTGTGCATGTGTGTAAAATATGCAGTAACCATGATTATAACACAGCACTGTTCTATAATTTTCTTTAATGCCATTTCTAATAAAAGTATATATAAAGCATGTCTTTCTTTTAAATATATCCTAAGTCATTTATTCCATGGGAGTAGCATAATTTCTTTATTCAGTGCTCTAAACAATCATTTGATTTTAAAAAAAATTTATTATTACAAACAAGGCTTTAATGAACAATTTGCACATTTAGATGAAATTATTTTAGAGAATTAGCATTCTCTAAATTAGAGATTCTTTATGAATATCAATAATAATAGAAAAGGCCAATTTATGTACATAATGGAATAATATGGATATTTTTCTTCTCTTTCTAAACTAATAGAAAAATGTCAATAATTACTTTTGTTTAAATTTCACTTAAGATACCTTAAGATTGAGATGATGAGATTGAGTTATATTTACATATTCGTATTGCCTCTTTTATGAAAGAAAAAGACTACTTCGCTAAAGCAAAATTTTCTGAGTATTCTAGATTGAATCCATATATCTAGAACTGCCATGGAGGTTAAGGAAAATCCCTGAAAACATTCACATTGCATCAAAGGATCCCAGTAGCATATTTGAGGAGTGCATATTGAGTTTGTGCAACAAGGGAGGTGGTACTTTTGTTGACTTTTTTTATGTGGCTGTTATAAGTAGAAGTCAATGTGAGGGAAAGGAAGTATTGAATATTCTGTATTGAGGTTTTAGAAAGTTCACTTTTCCATCAGATGCTTATATCTAGAGAATTTATAAAGTCAAGATTAAAAATGTCTTTCATGTTGATACATGAAGTACAGATTAAAGAAAAGTTGTCTCTATATTCATATTAATAGTTTGGGGAAGAAGAAAACTTTAAAATTGCTACTTTTAAAAAAGATCTTAGCTTTTTCCTTAAAAGCATTCAGTCTTTACAATCCTCAGACTAGATGATGTGTTTCTGCCCAAGGGCACACGAATGTCACTCCCTCAGAAATCCATCAGTGCCAGGTCTAAAATGGCCAGAGGAGTTGCTGCAGGCAGGGCAAGCAGAGGTTCTCCCATCTATCTCATGTTGACTTTCCAGTTCTGTGGGCCCAGGGACTTCAACAACCTCTTCATTTTGTGCAGCCCATGTGGCTGCTGTTTGTAGCTGCTCCACAGTAAATCAGAATAATGGTAACAGCTTGGCATGTTACTTCAGAATTATAAAAATCCCATATGCCTCCATCTGTAACCTAATAATATAAAGTAATACCTATGGAAAACAATTATGTATTTCAATCCTTAAATTGTAGCAGCGAGTAGACCAGACTCATGATGATCATAGAACTAAGATTACTCAATTTAAGAATAGCTTAAGTCCTGAAGCTGAAATTTACGTGCTTTTTCAAAATGTGTAAAAATTAGCTCCATTTCAAACTGAAACCTTCGCTGAGTCTGCCTTCTTTGATTTCTAAAAGACAAGGTGCAGATCATGCATGCGGTAAGTGTACTGTATGTAACTTTTCAAAAAGAAAATTAACTGATTGTTTCAAGGCTGTGATGCAAATCAGAACATTTTCTTTAATTATTATCATTATTTCATTTATTTATTTATTTATTTATTTATTTGAGATGGAGTCTCGCTCTGTTGCCCAGGCTGGAGTGCAGTGGTGCAATCTCGGCTCACTACAACCTCTGCCTCCTGGGTTCAAGCAATTCTCCTGCCTCAGCCTCCTAAGTAGCTGGGATTTCTGGCATGCGCCACCATGCCTGGCTAATTTTTGTATTTTTAGTAGAGATGGGGTTTCACCATGCTGGCCAGGCTAGTCTCGAACTCCTGACCTTGTGATCTGTCCACCTTGGCCTCCCAAAGTGCTGGAATACAGGTGTGAGTTACCATGTCTGGCTACTGTTTTGTTTTGTTTTTTAAATCAGTGCTCCATTTATAGTAACAAGCTAAAAAGATCTGTTAGAGGAGATTGGGCAGATGGAGTGGGCCAGGCAATTTATCAACTTGGAATGTAATGTATCTTTCCATTTTTCACCTGAAGATATAGGTGAAACATTTTAAATCAAACAGTAAAAATAGGATATGTTTGCTACCAATGCTACTACGAACTTCATTACGATTATTGTCAAAATCATCAGATAGCCTAGAATAATATATAGTTTATTTTTGTAATTGGATAAGACAGGAGGAAGTAGTAAACTTCAAGGTAGAATGTCTGAATATGTACTAGAAAAATTCCCATAGTTTGACATTTATCAGATTTAAAGTAATTTGGGGAAAAGACCCTCACAATGTAGTAGGAAACATTTCAGGCACAGTTTTACAGAAATTAGAATCATAATTGGAAATTGGAATCATAATGATTCAGAAGTTGGATAATTTACTTAGAGTTACCCTCAAGAGTTAACCAAAAAAGATGAAGAAAGAAAAAAGCTAAAAATAAATTAATCTGGAATAAAGTTGTAGCATGTGCTGGAGTTGTTTGGCCTAACACTCGATGTATTGCTGCAGCAGATAGTAATGTGGGGGTAATAATGTGCAACTTAGGAGTTACTTAAGGGGAACAAAAATGAATTCAGAAACACAGTTAGGCATTTAAGACTGACAAGAAACCACAAAGACTACCTCTCCTGTAATCTCTGTGTCTATGACAACTTCAAATATAGTATTTCCTATGGCAAATTTAAATGAAATTATTTTTGATGAAAACTCTTAAGACCTTTTCACGGTGACACATGGTGTTACAAAGTCATGTATATCTAATCAGTAATCTACATGATCTTGTTTCAGTTTTATGAGGAAAAAATGAATACTTTGTAAAAAGAGAATATTTTACAATTCCAAATAATAGCATAATTTAATATTAACATAAAATAATTTTATAAGATCGGAAAATTTTATTTTATATAAATTCAAAAATATGTTTTATCTTCTTGCAAATCCGGTATTCTTCTGGGATATATAATAAGACTTTAGGGATGATTTATGCAATTCCTCTGTACTAGACTTGCAGGTAGGAGTCTATGTTGTAGTTTAGTAGTTAAAAATATCCACTCTGAATTTATACTTCCTTGGTTCAAATCCAGGCTCTATCAGGTACTAAGTGGTTATTGTTGGCTAGATGCTCCTGACTACATAAAATTTTTTATATAAGTAGCATTTAATTTCCTTTTTGTGCTTTCTTTTCAAAATATGTTATGAAAACTTTTAGTTTATTACATTTCTGTAAGTTTTTTTTTTTAAATTTTACCTTTGGCAGATGAACTGAAAGAATGTTATAATGATATTCCTTAATAGTTATATTAGTTATAACAGACTGGTCAGGTCCTGAAAAGTTCTGCTATTAACATTGTCCAGAATATAGCCATGCCTAATTCATATTTTTTAAATTATTGAGTGCCATTCCACTTTATCATATACACAATATTTTATGTTTAATGTACTACTTCATTATATTATGTAATTCAAAGTTAATAATTTTAGTAAACTACATAAAACCACATATCTTAATATTACATTATAAATAAAATACAATAGTAATGAGTACCACTGTCATGCCTATTATTACTACATTACTTCCACTGAGACACTGACTAGCCCATATTTGCTGAACGTTGCCCATGTCATCAGTACCGTTTGTAAGTGCTTTATATTTCTTAACTATTTTAATTTTATTAATGACACAGGATACTTTCAGTGCCGCTTTGCCAGCCAGAAACTTCTGTGGCCAGTGGCCCCTCTGCCCGGGTTTTACACCAGCCTGCTCATCCTGGCAGGCTGCACTGGACTCACTCCCCAGCCTGGATCCCATGACCACCATGGCTGTGTGGTCACCATGGTCCATCCCATGGCAGGACCAGGAGTGCCACAAGTGGCTTCCGTGTCTGGGAGCCAGCATTCAGACAAGGGGGACGCTGTGGCGCCCCAAAGCTCGGAGACAACAGTGACCACGGAACTCCAAGGAGGTGCCACAGATTCTGCTCGGGGAGTTCTGAGGTGTGGGCCCCCAGGAAGTGTTATGGTTCTCTCTCATTCCCGCCATTCACAGCCCAGCAAACGAGGGCGTGTCACAACTCATTCGGTCCCACTGCCTGCAGATGGGCGAGCCAGCCGGAAGCGTGCTACTGCCCTTTTCACTCCCACTAGGCGGCAGGTTCCAGGTTCTCGTTCTGTGACCAAGAAGAATAAGGTACGTGGGCACCGGAAAGTGAGCAAGACAGAGAAGAATTTCATTGAGTGACAGAAAAGCTCTCCACAATGAGAGGGGACACGAAGTGGGTAGCCATCTGTGTGAGAAGGAGCCCCAAAGTGCATAAAGGTCTGAAAGGCTGAGTCCAGGGTTTTTGTAGGTTTTCAGTGAGGAGGTGTGGGCTGTAAGGTAGCCTTGGAGAAGGCAACATTTGATTGGTTAAAAAGCTTCATCCAGAAGGATGAGAGCGAGGGAGAGCGCGCGGACATAGAGAGAGAGTGGACAAACCGGAAGGAAGGAATAGAGAGAGAGTGGACAAACCGAAATAGAAGTTCTCACTCTGGTCCAGCAGCTTGGTTTTCAGGCAAAACTGTCTTTGGCTTGGTCAGGTTTTACCAGGGACCCGCCCCTATCTGCTTAGGAATTTGACTGTCTCCTGCTGCTATTAATAACACCATGAAACTTGTTTTCCTTTCAAAAATGGAGTCTCAGAGGTTCAAGAAAATGAAATATCTTTCCTAATCACAAATCTGTATGCGTTAGAACCAGAATATGAAATCTGATATTTCCACTTCAAAGTATACTTTATCCACGACTCCTGAAATGCCTCCCTGACAGAAAAGCCTTAAGAACTAGGCTAATAATCCGAATGAATTTTGTTTGCCTTTTTTGCTTTTCTCTTCTTTAATTTGAATATTTTGCCACAATTTTTTGAAAGTGCTTCCTTTAATATTTTATTTTTTGCTTTGTTATTATATCTATTTTTTCTTCTTGAGGGCCTCTTTTAATAGTTCACCTAAACAGCTAAAATGATAATAAAAAAGTTTTACTCCACAGGTAATTAAATACTTTCATATTAAAAAAAAATGTACCACATACACCGAACATCTAGAGAATTGCTTATACATTTTATTTTTCATCCAAAGTTTATTTTCCTAATTTGAAATGAGACCTAAAAATACTTGGTCCTGTTTTCTAAATTATTGTGAAAAATTAAAGGCAGCCTTCATTATCTCTTCCTATGATTTAAAATCTTTAATAGCAAACATATAAAATTTATTTTTGGAGTTATCTGCTAAATATTGTCTTTAAAATATTTTCAATTTTCTACTCATTGTTCAAGGATGGAAAGTATATCTTATGATTCTAAACTAAAACCCACAATTTATGAAATGTCTTGCATGAATTAGTGTCCATATGTTGGAAGTGTTGAGAAATACATTGCAAATTTTAAAGTCACCTACAAAACTTTAAGGACAGAAAAGTATGTCTAGTCCTCTCCCTAACTTTTTCCTGGGCCACATGCTCACCATTCCAGACAAATGAGAATCTATCCATGACTAAAAAAAAAATCTCCAGAGAAGGTTTCTTAATGTACCCTAAAATGTTTTCACTCTCGCTTTTGGTAGAATCTCCTTATTGCTCGCTTTATTGCTGCTAGTTAAGTTTGCATCGGTTGCTCTCCTCTCTGTGGAAATGAAGAACAGCTGGCCAATATCTTCTGTGTAAAGGCATTTGAAATTCTAGAATGAAGTAATTAAAACACTTTCTTTGCCTTTGACTAACATTTTCCAGGATTTATTTGAAACTTTTATATGTTTTTAAAGGTTTTACATGCTTCCCGAGTCCTGGAATACTTACTTTTTATGAAGCCGTATGAGACATTGCCTGAGCAGCAAAGAGTAATAGATGGTTGTATATGATTCTAATATATCATTATCTTATTTCTTTAAACATTATGACTGGGTGCGGTGGCTCACACCTGAAATTCCAGCATTTTGGGAGGCTGTGGCAGGAGGATTGCTTAAGCCCAGGCGTTCAAGACCAGCCTGGGCAATATAGTGCCAGCCTGTGTCTACAAAAGATAAAAATCAGCTGGGCATGGTGACACACACCTGTAGTCCCAGACACTTGGGAAGCTGAGTTGTGAGGATCGCTTGAGCCTGGGAGGTCAAGGGTGCAGTGAACTATAATCATGCCACTCCTCTCCAGCCTGTGTGACTAAGCAAAACCTGTTTCAAAAATAATAATAATAAAAGCAAACAAACAAATAAACATTGCTGTCAGAGGTATGAGTCATTCATGTAAATACTCATATATTTTTTCTGCAGGTCTGAAAAAGGGAAATAAAATACCAAAAAGTATTGTTTCATAACTTTTGTACCAACTTCAGTTATCAAATAATTTTGTTTGGAGAATCTTATATATTCCTCCATGAGCCTGGAATACCTTGACAAAGATTATTTACCTCAGTAATCAGTCATTAATAGAGCCTCAGAATCTTCAAGCCTGGTCATAACCATTATTGTACAAGTGTTATTAGCACTGATTTCTGACATAAACTCTAATTAAATCTTGAATTTGTTTGGACAGTGATCATAAGACAAGAAATATATAAACAAAAAGTGAAACCGTGAAAAGAGAAGCATTTATAGAAGCTGCACTACAGCATCTAATCAGGAGGGTGAGCTGATTTTTTTTTTTCCCCCTCAAACTTATTCAAGGACAGAGGTCAGCAACCATTTTCTGGAAAACAGTAGATAGCAGATGTTTTTGGCTTTGCATGCCATATGGTCTCTACTGCAGCCAGTCAACTCCAGCACTGTAGCATTAAAGCAGCCATAGCCAAAATGTAAGCAAATGCATGTGACTGTGTTCCAATAAAACTTTATCACAAACACATGCAGCAGGCTGGATGTTGCCTGTGGGCCATAATTTCCCAGTCCCTGTTCTAGAATAACGAGTGCCAAGACCTGCCAATATGTGCCGAACTTCCTGCTTTCCCACACTCTCTGAAATTTTTCCACTGCTGAGATTCTCGGAGAGACTAAACTTTCTCAAGAAGATAATTAAACTCCAAATCGGAAAGATGCCACGTTTCCTCTATGTGCTGTGCTTGGGCATCAACACCAGGCATTTTCCTTGTGCGGCCTGGCTAATGTGTCTCATAATCTCCCATCTCAGCATCGGATCCTCTGCTGGTTTCCTCCTGGTAGACTTTTGAGTTTTCAAAACCAAGAGCTAAATCTAAACTTTCCCACAAATCTTCCAAGAGACTACACGTTGGACCTAAATTCTATCTCCAGTGAGTGCACATCCAGATGCTCCTATCACATCTCACTGCTCAATTGCTCAGTCCCAAAATACCAGAGTCACTTTTCACTCTTTCCCTTTACATCCAATTCATCAGGGAATTGTTAATAGTACTTGAGAATACACACATGCCTCACCATCCTTGTGCTACCTAATAGTTTGAGTTATCATCATCTCTTCTCTGAAATATTAAACCTACCATATCACCCAATCTATTTTCAATAGAGCAATTAGGTAATTTTAAGGCATAAGTACATTATCAAAATTCTCCCAGGAGTCCTCAGATCGGAGCAGAAGTCAAGGCCCTGCCAATGGTATACATGACCCTGCTGTATGTGATCTGTGCCACCTCCCAACCCTTACATCTCTACCCTTTTCTCACCCTCACCTAATCTATGGGATCCAGCCACATCGGCCTCCTTGCTGTTTTTTGACCACAATGGGAACACTTTCACATCAGAGCATTCCACAGCCTTATTTTTTTCTGCACTGGATGTGCCCCATCACCTCAATTTAACCAATGCTCGCACCTCGTTGTCTTCTTTAGTATAATTCCACATTCTTTGAGTCCTAACTTGGTCAATCATATATTATTGCACCCACTCCTCCCTCATCTCTCAAAATCCCACCTACCCTGCCTTACTTTTTCCCATAGCAATCATCTTCTGCCATACTATAAAATTTAAACTTGTTTCTATGTTGCATTTATTGCCATTGACTTTCCTTAGCTGCTAAATTACAAACTCCTGAGAGTGTGAATTTGCATCTACTTTATTCACAGACTTTTCCCAAGCATCAGTGACAGTGCTGGACTACACAGTGGAGGAACCTCAAAAACATTTTGCTAAGTAAAAGAAGCTGGACAAAAATGGTCACATGTTGTGTGATTCCATTTATATAAAATATCCAGTGTAGGGGAAATCTATAAAGAAAGAAAGAAAATTGATGGTTGCCAGGGGCTGGGGAAACGGAGATTGTGGAATAAATGCTTGATACGCATGGGATTTCTAGAGAGGTGGTGATTGTACAACACTGTGAAGGTAGAGAATGTCACTAAGTGGTTCACTTTAAAATGGTTAATTTTATGTTATGTGGATTCCCCCTCTATTTTTGAAAATTACAAGAAATAAATTTTTATGCAGTGCCTTCACCTGTAGAGACAGTTATTAGCAAAATTTCACATGCTTTGGGAATAGAATGGATGTAATCTGAAGCTGGGGATTGCTAGAGAGGCAGTGCATGTGACAATCACATGGTGTTGAATAACTGAAAGGACTCACGGGGCTCCAAGTTACGCCCCAAATGACACTTTACCTTCACCATTGCCCTCTATCCACAAATGCGTACATGATTTGTAAGCATTAGGGCACATGATATTATAAGGAGTTGTAAAAGCAGGAGATAATCTGACCATTATGTATAGACACCTTTGTTAAAAGGGCATTTATTAGTTTAAAAGTTATGTATTTTCCACATCTCGGCTATTGAACAAAGTCCACTGTTTTGGGAAGCAACACTTCCTACTTACTACCTAAGAATGCACCCTGTGTAATAGATAAAACCTGCAAAATAGAAACCAAAGAGAGAGTGATATTAGAATCATTGTAAATATTCATCCAGTATCATCAAGATATATCAGAAACATTGATTACTCTGAATTGAATATTTCCTAAATCTTCCCCATACCAATTTAGACCATTAACTTTAGACAAGGGAGAATGGTCTGCTAGGTTTGCATTTATGGACATCTTATTTATTTATTTATTTATTTATTTATTTATTTATTTTTAAGACAGGGTCTCTCGCTCTGTCACCCAGACTGGAGTGCAGTGGCACGATCTCAGCTCACTGCAACCTCGGCCTCCAGTGTTCAAGCGATTATCCTGTCTCAGCCTCCCAAATAGCTGGGGTTACAGGTGCCTACCACCATGTCTGGTTAATTTTTTGTGGTTTTAGTAGAGATGAGGTTTCACCAAGTTGGCCAGGCTGGTCTTCAACTCTTCACCTCAAATGATCCACCAGCCTCGGCCTTCCAAAGTGCTGGGATTATAGGCGTGAGTCACTGTGCCTGGCCTGACATCTCTTAATATAGTGACTGCTATTATTTATTCTCTATGATGTTATGAAGATTACTGTTGGGAACGGGCCCCCCAAAATCTGGCCATAACCTGGCCCAAAAACTGGCCATAAACAAAATCTCTGCAGCACTGTGACATGTTCGTGTTGGCCATAATGCCCACACTGGAAGGTTGTAGGTTTACCAGAATGAGGGCAAGGAACACCTGGCCTGCCCAGGGCGGAAGACCATTTAAAGGCGTTCTTAAATCACAAACACTAGCATGAGCAATCTGTGCCTTAAGGACATGCTCCTGCTACAGATAACTAGCCCAACCAACCCCTTTATTTTGGTGGAGCCCTTTGTTTCCCATAAGGGATACTTTTAGTTAATCAAATATCTATAGAAACAATGCTAATGACTGGCTTGCTGTTAATAAATACGTGGGTAAATCTCTGTTCGGGGCTCTCAGCTCTGAAGGCTGTGAGACCCCTGATTTCCCACTTCACACCTCTCTATTTCTGTGTGTGTATCTTTAATTCCTCTAGCGCCGTGGGGTTAGGGTCTCTCCTACTGAACTGGTTTCGGCAGATTACCACTTTTTATCTTGTCTGTTGAGATTTTCTTTTCCTTCTCCAGTCAATATACAACCTTGAACAGTTGCAATACAGCTGCCTTCAGTTTGAATTTCAGTCCTGTATTACTTACTACCCTCTGTAAATCATGCCACTCTGTCATATTCTGGTAAACAATTATAGAAAGTGGTGCCTTCAGCGATTAATTAGATAAATAATCAGGAAGGCCTAATGTAGAGTTCAAAGGCTAAGAGCCTCTTCTTCAGTTATGATAGGTGTCCTCAAGGGTTCCCTGACATATATTGTTGAATATACCCTGACTATTTTAGGATACATTTCCCTTCCTTTTAGAATGTTGTTCTGATATAACCCATGACATTATGGAGTTTTCAGGTGTTAAAATAATTTTATGTCTTTCTGTAACATTAACAATTTCCACTGAAGTTCAATAATAGGCTAGCAATTGTCTTTTAAAAAGTTATGCCTGGAGGTAAACCCAGATAATTTCTAATCCCAAGTCCCCACCATAGCCACTGGTTGGCAATCATGGGCTTTTGCCGAAGGCTTCTGTTTGTGTGTAAGTTGCTGACACAATGTCATTTGAACATCACGCTAGTGTTGTCCCAAAGGAATCTACTGGGTGTTAGTTCTTTGAGGCTTCAAGAGAGCCTGCAGTTGTCCAGAACATGAAGAAAATTCAGTTTTTTCCTCATATCTTTGTGAGTCAGGGTGACTGAAATTTCCAGATGTGACAGATGATGTCTTCACAAATCAAACAATACATTCAAACCTTACCCTGCTTGTTTTTATTTCAAGAAAATAACCTATTTTTAATTGCTTGAGGAATAAGTATTTCCTCTTCATTTTAACATTTATTCAGTACATGTACTTCCTTTTGGTCATATGATTAACTGGCACTAGAGATTCTGTTTTAGCTTAATATTCAGATTGAGATATGAGTAATATATATTAAAGATAGCAAATTATACTTCTAACCTGAATAAAACTTAAGTCTCATCTCACCAGGTTGTAGAAATAAGCAGAAAAAATTAAATATGCTTAAGAAAGCACAGTAAATAAATACTGGAGTCCATCACACATGAATTCAAATTGGCTTTGATTTTCTTGCAAGACAGAAATTAAGAAGAAAGTGTTAGTGAGAGACAGGACTAGCTGAATTTCCTAGGCCGACTAAGAATCCCTGAGCCTATCTGGGAAGGTGACCGCATCCACCTTGAAACATGGGGCTTGCAACTTAGCTCAGAGCCGACCAATCAGAGAGCTCACTAAAATGCTAATTAGGCCAAAACAGGAGGTAAAGAAAGCCAATGATCTGTCACCTGAGAGCACAGTGGGAGGGACAATGATCGGGATATAAACCCAGGCATTCAAGCCAGCGGCTACCCTGTTTGCATCCCCTCCCTTTATATGGGAGTTCTGTTTTCACTCCATTTCACTCTATTAAACTGCACTCTTCTGGTCTGTGTTTGTTATGGCTCAAGCTGAACTTTCACACGCTGTCCACCACTGCTGTTTGCTGCCACCACTGCTGTTTGCCGTCCTCACAGACCTGCCGCTGACTTCCATCCCTCTGGATCCAGCAGGGTGTCTGCTGTGCTCCTGATCCAGCCAGGCGCCCATTGCCGCTCCCTATAGGGCTAAAGGCTCACCATTCATTGTTCCTGCATGGCCAAGTGCCTGGGTTCCTCCTAATAGAGCTGAACACTAGTCACTGGGTTCCACAGTTCTCTTCTGTGACCCGCAGCCTCTAATAGAGCTGTAACATTCACCATATGGCCCAAGATTCCATTCCTTGGAATCCCTGAGGCCAAGAACCCCAGGTCAGAGAACACGAGGCTTGCCACCATCTTGGAAGCCACCGCCATCATCTTGAAAGCTCTGGGAGCAAGAACCCCTCCCACATCCCCATAACATTAGTCCAATTCATCACAGAATACCAATCTCCTTTATCTTGTTGCCTAGGTTGCCTTTTTTTTTTTTTTTTTTTGACAGAGTCTGGCTGTGTTGCCCAGGCTGGAGTGCAGTGGCGCAATCTTGGCTCACTGCAACCTCAACTCCAAGATTCAAGCAATTCTCCTTCTTCAGCCTCTCAAGTAGCTGGGACTACAGGTACCCGACACTATGCCCAACTAATTTTTGTATTTTTTTTTCTTTTTTTTTAGTAGAGACGGGGTTTCACTATGTTGGTCTGGCTGGTCTTGAACTCCTGACCTTGTGATCCACCCACCTTGGCCTCCCAAAGTGCTGGGATTACAGGAATGAGTCACTGTGCCTGGCTGAATTGTTAGTACTGTATTGAACCCAGCTGATACTTTTCTATGTTCAAACGTATTTAATCCTTTGTAGTCTAGAGTTAGACTTGAGCATCTATAAGGTTTTCCTAGAGGTCTTCTTTCTGACAAACCACAAAAGAAGGGATTTGCGGCTCTTTTTATAATTGCATTTAACATGTTTTTAAAGTAAAGACAAAAATTCTTGATAGTCTGTCTCTGAGCATTTTTTATCGTTTTAAAAATAACCATGTGAATGCTTGTAAATAGACCTAAAGGTTCCACCTAAAATACCCAGTCAAAACGAGACAAAGATAATATTTTCACCTGCTAACCCATATCCATCTCACTTCATACGGACATCACATTTATTCCAGTAATATATTTGTGTATGGGTATGTGTAAGAGTACATGCTCACATTGCTATAGAGAAATACCTGAGGCTGAGTAGCTTATAAAGAAAGAGGTTTAATTGGCTCATGATTCTGCAGGCTGTACAAGCATGGCACCAACATTGCTGGCTTCTGGGGAGGCCTCAAGGAGCTTTTACTCATGGTGGAAGGCAAAATAGGAGCAGGCACTACCCATGGCAAGAGTGGGAGCGAGAAAGTGATGTTGGGGGTGGTGTGCTACACACTTTTTTTGTTTTGTTTTTGAGACTGAGTCGCTCTCTGTCGCCTAGGCTGGAGTGCAGTGGTGCAATCTCAGCTCACTGCAACTTTCACCTCCCTGGTTCAAGCAATTCCCCTGCCTCAGCCTCCTGAGTAGCTAGAAATATAGGCAAACGCCACCACGCCTGGCTAATTTTTTTGTATTTTTAGTAGAAGTGGGGTTTCACCATGTTAGCCTGACTGGTCTCGAACTCCTGACCTCAAGCAATCCGCCAGCCTCAGCCTCCCAGAGTGGTGGGATTATAGGCGTGAGCCGCCGCGTGTGCTACCACCCTGCTGCTACACACTTTTAAATGACCAAATCTCATGAGAACTATCTTTTTTATTGTTTTTGGGTGTTTTTGTTTGTTTGTTTGTTTTGTTTGTTTTAAAGAGTGGAGAGGTTAATAATATAATATTCCTCCTGTGGAGATGTCACCTTAATTGTTGTTAGGGGGTTTTGGGCGACAACTCTTTCAGGCTACTTCCTGCTGAATGGCGTGTCCGTGCGTGATTCAGTTTGCAGCACCGTTTGGAGTTTGATTGCTTCTAGGCTAGAGGAAACAATTTGAGTTATAGTATTGAGTATACAGTGTCCAAATATTAAAAAAAGACATAGGCTCTCTGTCCAATATTTCACTTAGGAGGTGCTACCATGTATAACCCTGTTGTAAATAGTAGACTGAGTATAGCAATTCTCACAAGTGTGGCGTAGTAGACAATTTCCATCTAAAATTTTACTTGCCAAGACATAGAATTTCCCTTTGTGGGGGTCTATGAAGTTTCTTGGCTTCATTTTCCCAAACAAAGAAACCTCCAGGTTGTGGGCACCTTACTCACTTTCATCACCTGGCAGAATTTGCGGGATAATTGCCCAGAACTAGCATATTGATCCAGATTTGTACATTACCCATCCCTTTCTGTTTCTTCCAAGCTTCAGGAGATTACCACTTAATTCACAGGAACAGGCAGGGTTAGTCTAAAATGTAGGCAAAAGCTTAAAAACAATTAATGAGACGTTTTAATGACAAAAGTATGATAAGCTTTGGAGCACAATTCCTTTCTCTAGTCCTTATTTTTTGGTAAAAATAAATTATGATAGGACTGTGTGTGTTAATTGTAGTATACACTTTATTGTTATACTTGGCCTGATTATTTGCATAAAGTGCAGTAAGGATGGTTATTTCTACATAGGCCTTTTGAACTGGCTTTGATGGAACGCTGTTCCACAAGGAATTTCAGGTAAGACCTTTAAAGCTGAGCCCAGGGCCGGTGTGGTGGCTCACGCCTGTAATTCTAGCACTTTGGGAAAAGAAAAATGCCGAGCCCAGTCATGTGTTTGTATCCTCAAATACTTGTGAGTTGGGAGATTCTCTGCTTGTGAGGCCCCAGGATAAACTTGGAGCTCCCAGACCTGTTAGAAAGTGACATTCTTTACGGCCACAGGTCAGGAACTCTGTGCAGGGATGGTGTAGACAAGGTATGAAGCCAGAGAACTCACTATCTTGAGTGCAGTACCAAGTGGGATGGTGATTCATGAGAATTCTTCCCCCATGGCCCAATCATCTCCCACCAGACCCCACCTCCAACACTGGAGATTACATTTCATTATGAGATTTGAGCAAGGACACACATCCAAATTATATCAGTATGTAAAAACCATTATAACTTTTATTTATTAGCTCCTATTTTGAAGCATAGCTTTACTGTTTATTTTACTGTTTATTCCTTCTATAGTTATACTATCATCTGATCCCCCTAACAATCATATTGCCTTTACCTTTCAATAAACAGGTTTTTGTGTGGTATTACATTGTACACCAGTGTCCAGTAATAACCATAAAATTCCTCCACTATGCCAACGGCATTTTACTTATAGAACAAACAATTTCAGGTCCCTTTCTTGTGGTTGTGCCAAGAGAATATGGACAATTCTATAATCAGAATCAGAATACACTTTTTACATCATACTATATTGATTGGCACTGGTTACAGAGGACCTATAGATACTTCTCTTGCATCATCCTCCTAAGATTTTTTTTTTTTTGATAAATTCCTTAGGGCTGGGATAAATTGAATAAATTTGTCATAATCCTTTATTATCTGAGGAGGTGGTAGAACAGTCGCACCACCTAATATCTTATATTAAAACATTACCATTTTAATGGTCACTTCTTTCTTTTTTTGCCATTTTAAATTAATCATCTGAATACTTACACATAGCTTAATTTATTCAAACATTTTCCCCATTGGTTTATTTCTTCCTTTTTGTGTATACAACATTTCCATGTCAGCCTGTCTTGTGAATAACAGGGGCTTATAAGGAGCACAATAAATTATGGGGAGACCCTCCTCTAGTATCAATTATCTCTTGGGCCAAAAGCATAACATTTGGGGATAATTTAATATTTTTTATAACGTTGTGAATATTCTCAAGATTCTACTCTATTTAATGTCTATGGATGGAATTGGATAAATTCCTTTATCCAGTTACGATCTATGCACTTCTACTTTCCAATAGCTGAGCAGATTTAGAGTTTTGATGTTCATACCCATTTCTGTAAGGTTTGAAGATAATTGAGAAGCTGACTAAGACCCACCATGCTCAGCAGTCTTTGATTGCTAGGGAAATAGATCTCTCAGTCACGAATGCATAAATATATTTGCATAAATGCATAAAGTGCATTTCAGTAGTGACTCACCAGGAAACTGTTGATGTCAGCCCACAAAGGGACTTCACTCTTTGACTGATTACTCCTGTGTTCAGGTTGTCTCTTTTTTCCCTTCCCCTATGAACTGCATAGTTTCTAGTGTGATCATGAGTCAGATGAGGTTGTTTTCTCATCAAAGAAAACATGTTCTTAACTATCAAAAACCATCTGACTAAATCTGGAAGAGGATTCTCTAGCTCAAATTGAGCCTTGAGATGACTGTATTCCAGTCTGACAGCTAAACTGAAATATTTTGAGAGATTCTGACACCAAACCATGTGGCTGAGTTGCTCCCAGTTTCACGACCCTCAGAAACCATACAATACTAAATGTTTATTATTCAAGCTGCTAAGTTTTAAGTGATTTGTTATGATAGAAGAGATAACTAATGTAGTACCAAGTGCTTGGTTCACTTTCAATCTCTCTGAAATTTTAAAAATTCATTTGGAAATAGAAATGAAATTATAACTTCTCATAATTTGTGGGTTGCAGTGGAAGCCATGCTTGAGGGAAATATATGGCATTGAATGTGTACATTAGAGAAGAAGAGAGATCTAAAATCAATACCGTAAATTTCCAACTTAGGAAACTAATATAAGAAGAACAAATTAAATCTCAATAAACAGAAGGAAAGAAATAATTAAAAATAAGAACAGAAATCAATGTAATTAAAAACAAGCACAAAGATAATCAATAAAATCACAAACTCGAACTTTGAGAAGATCAATAACATTTAAAAATACCTAGCAAGTCTAACCAAGAAAATTTTTTAAAACACAAATGATTAATATTAGAAATGAAAGAGGGGCTATTACGACTCATTCTGAGATATTAAAAACGTAATAAATAAATATTATGAACAACTCTATGCCCACATAGTGGATAAAATTAGCACACAAAAAAGAAATATTTTGCTATAAATCTAACAAAGTATGTTAAACATCTACATGAGGGAAACTATAAAACTTTGATACAATATTTTTCAAAAGGCCTAAATACATGAAGTGATATTCCATGTTCATTAAGAGGGAGACTTGATCTGTAAATTCAATGCAATACCAACAAAACCACAAGTTTTCTTGTGGATATCAACCAACTGATTCTAAAGTTAATATAGAAAGGCAAAAGACCTCAAATAGCCAACACAATACTGAAAAGGAAAACAAAGTTGGAGGACTGACATTACCTGAATTCAAGACTTATTATAAAGCTACAGTAATTAAGATAATATGGTATTGGTAAAATAAATAGAGGAAAGGCTTAATGAACCAGGAGCTCAGAAAACAGACTCAGTAATAGAATAAAATAATTTTTGACAAAGGTGATACATTTGGACATATCTAATACATGATTTCTATAAAAAATATACAAGAACTCTTAAAACCTGATAATCAGAAGATAAACAACACAACTAAAAATGGGTAAAACTTCTGACCAGAAACTTTACTTAAAATTTTACACATGGAAAATAAGCATATGCATCGGTATTCAACATTATATGTCATTAGAGAATTGCAAGTCAAAACAAACACAATGTGAAACTCAAACACACCTATTAGAATGGCTTAAATCCAAAACACTGACAAATACCAAATGCTGGTGAACATGTGGAGCAATTCTCATTCATTGCTGGTGTGAATGCAAAATATATTTACCAAATAACAGAAATACAAGTCAATTGAACAGATTAGAGAACCCAGAAACAAACTCACAAATTGAGTCAACTAAGTTTTGACAAAGATGTGAGCATCATTCAACAAAGAAAAGTTTATTATTTTCAAGAACAGTGCCAGTAAAATTAGATATTCATAAGCAAAAAGAAAGAGTAAACTTTGATTTATACCTCACAAGATATACAGAATTTAACTCAAAATAGACAAAACACCTGCATAGATAATCCAAAATTCTGAAGCTTCTACAAATAAACATTTTGAGATATGGAGTTAGGCAAAGAATAGCTTAGCTATAATACCAAGAGGATGATCCACAGTAGAAAAATACTGAGAGAAGACCATAAGTAACACAGGTGTTGAAACCAACAAGCAGGGAATTTTAAATAGGGGTTATTAAGATGTTAACATCACCAATGGAAAAGGTAGAAAACATGCATGTTTATTTTGACTAATCTAAATATCTATATTGAGAGAAAATATTTGTGAACTAAAAATGTGTTTATAATCAAACTATTTGTTGAGGTTAAAGGAACGAGGATAAAATAAGAACATTTCAGAACAACAAAAACTTACAGAGTTTACCAGCCACTAACCTCCTAGTTCTGAAGGACACACTTCATGAAGAAGGAGGAGGAGGAGGAAGAGAAATAAAGCAACAACAACAAGGACCCTGCGTGAAAAATCTGTGATACAAGAGGAAAGATGAGCAAGGGAATAAGAAAAGCTGTACATTAATGTAAATACATTGTCTCTATAATAATGTCTAGTTTGTGAAATTTTTAAAAAGACTAAAATTGAGAACATCAACTGTATGTAAGTCCAGGCAATACGAGGGAGATTGAAATCCCCTAAAGAATGTGTATATTTGACCAGTCGCAGCGGCTCATGCCTGTAATCCCAGCACTTTGAGAGACTGAGGCAGGCGGATCGTTTGAGGTCAGGAGTTGGAAATCAGCCTGACCAACATGATGAAACCTTGTCTCTACTAAATATACAAAAAAATTAGTCAGGCGTGGTGGTGTGCACCTGTAGTCCCAGCTACTTGGGAGGCTGAGGCAGGAAAATTGCTTGAACCCAGGAGGCAGAGGTTGCAGTGAGCCAAGATGATGCCACTGCACTCCAGCCAGAGCGACAGAGCAAGACGCTGTTTCAAAAAAAAAAAAAGTGTATATTTTGGTAATCTTTTCAAGAAAACAACTGAGACATTGATTTTCATTAGACTTTCCTAATGTGTTATAAATTATATTAATTTTAAAGAAAAATAGTTAACAGAATGAAAGAAATATAAGTTTCAAAAGATTAGGTGAAGAAAATTGTGGTGAGAAATAAAAAATCATTCCTAGAAACACAAATGTTTAAAATTTAAAAACAAAACATTGAAACGGGACAAACACAAAATTGGCCTAAGTGTATTAAAAATCAAAATAAGTGTTTTTGAACTAAATACACTATTGAAAATATTGACAACTTAGATAGGTTTATTTTTTATACTACCATATGCTGTTTAAAAGGATGTTTGTAAAGAATGAAAATAAAAGGTGGAAAATGACAGTTAAAAAATTCAGAGTAGATATATTTATATCTGACCACATAGACTTTAAGCCACATCCAAGATTATTAGTGTCACGTATATTTAACTGTCTAAGAAATTGTGACAATTTCAAACATCCATATAAAAAATATGATCATAAAAGACTGAAAACAAAATTGTTAGAAGTACAAGTGGAATTGACAAACACGTTAACATAAGAGATTTTTGAACAGATTCCACTAGTCAATAAGAAAAAAATAAAATTACAGTGTCTGAATATAAACTTAACAACCTAATTGAAAGGAGACACACACAACCCTGAACTTAAAAATTAGGTAACATATATATTTTTTGGAACACACAAAATATTTACCAACAAGAACTATGCTCATACCCTCCTCCACGTCCCCGCCACTCCCCTAAAAGAGAAGCAAGCCTCAGCTTCATTTCAGGAAATATTAAGAACTAGCAAAAGACAAACCTCAGAAAAAATGTGAAACTAACATAGAACTTGAGAAATGCCTTCAGAAGCCGAAATTTCTTTTGAACTTAAAAGACCTCGTAGAAGCAGCAGAGGATGGAAGGTAGCTGTGTCTGATCTTGCGTTCCCCATAGTTGCCTTGAGAAAATCGCCTCCCCCAAGCATCACAGAAATGAGAAAGTGGCACTTTGTGAGATATAATAGACTTTTGCCTTTTTATGGCTCCCCGGAATCTTTTGAATGTCTTTCCTATATTTTGAAATTTCTACATGTTCTGAATCCTGCCTACCTAAAGTAGGGAAGCCAGGATGGAACGTCTCAATTTCATTTGCAGCTCTAATGTTTTAACGATCTAGGCTTCTTTAGGTAGATACATATTTAGGATAATTTGTTTTAGAATAGATAAAACGAAAGAGGCAACACGAAGCAGACCCGTCTTGTTTTAGCTGTTTGCCTGTATCAGAGAAATGAAATCCACATTTGCAGGGTTCCCAGAGATAGATTCCTTTGCCCACTATAATCAGTAGAATATAAGCACATAAGGTTAGCAGCCAGCATCACAAGACGGCCCAAAAAACCTGCCTTCCGCGGTGTATCCGTCATATAACTTCCCTCTCTGAGTGTGGTCAGAGCCTGTGACTGTGATAGGGCATCACTCCGGTGATGAGTTTTGAATCAACCAAAAGAGCATCCGGCCCAATTAGGTGAGGCTTTAAAGGGGAAGTTGAAGAGACTCAATGTGTGAGAACGCGTTTGGAGGAACATATACGGCAAGAACCTGTGGGTGGCTTCTGGGAGCCTAAAGTGACACCTAGACTTCAGCCAGCAAAAAACGGAGGCCTCAGTCCCACCGTCAGAAGGAACTAAACTCCATCAAAAGCACACGTATTTGAAAGAGTACCCCTAGCTCCAGAAAGAACTGTAGCCAAGTCAATACTGTGATTTCAATCTGTGGGACCCTGAAGAGTATGCAAGCATCTGTACCTGGGCTTCCAGCCCCAGTAACCATGGAATTCACAGTGGTTTGCTATTTTAAGACACTAAATGAGTGGTAGTTTGTAACACAGTAATACAAAACTAATATACACACTGTTGTAGGTGCTTATGGTGAAAAGTTACAGGATTTCACATATCAACTCTCAGTCAAAAATGATATAGCTATTTATCCTGTGTACAAAGCTCTAGTTTTACAAATAAAAGAAGAGATCAGCACAAACAAGAAGGAAAAACAAGACCAGAATGGGCGTGGTGGTTCACACCTGTAACCCCAGCACTTTGAGAGGCTGAAGCAGAAGGATGGTTTGAACTCAGGAATTCAAGACTAGCCCTGGCAACGTAGAGAGACCCCGCCTCTACAAAAAAAAAAAAAAAAAAAAAAAGAAAAGAAAAAATAATTAGCTAGATGTGATGGCACACGTCTGTGGTCCCAGCTACTTGGGGGCTGAGGTAGGAGAATAGCTTGAGCCCAGGAGGTTCAGACTCCAGTCAGCTGGGACGGTGCTACTACACTCTAACCCAGGCAACAAAGTGAGAACTTGTCTCAAAAAAGGAAAAAAAAAAAAAAAAAAAGACCAAAATAAGCACAAGAGATGCTGTGTTTCAGAGACATTAAGTAACTTAGGCAGGTCTTGAAAGTTTTTTAAGTTTTATGTATATATAAAACTTACATATACACAGACATATACATATATACACACACATCTCTAATATATATTTCAGTCTTACAAATAAATGATTGACATATGAAATAATAGAATTTGATATTAGTATATTTTTTAAATTTACTTAAGTATAGATCAAAATGAATGAAATTAATTTCATTTAGTAAACAGTATTAATTTCATTATTAAACAGAATTTTCCAAATTAACTTATTGAGAAAGAATTTACAAATTAGTAACTTACTGTCTACACCTAGTTAAAAATTTTAGAAAACAGCACTTTCTTTACCAAATAATATCACTGATTCAGTGGTTGTCTGAATAGACACTAAGCAAGCTCCAATAATGAATGTAGCTGCAGAAGTTATCCATGACTTAGATGAGCGAAGACACCTTAACGACCACACACGGAGCTCCAGATTCACATAGCTGGAATCATGACAGACCTTTGACTACTCAAGGTTCTAGGAAGTAGATGGGGCTTGAAAAAAGCTAAATATAGGGTGTAATAGGACATTGCATATATTTCAGATTTTATTCTACTGTTAAAGGGAGCCATCTGTAAGGAGTCCCATTCTTCTGCCTTCCTTACAATCTGTTTACCCGTTCTCTCTCTTATTTTTCTCCCTTGTAGATCTTCAGGCTTGGACACCTATAGAAGTTCATGTAAGGCTAGGAGGTTTACACACCCTGGTTTCTCTGTGGGGCAGACAGTGGGAGATGTAACCGTGGAATCAGAAAGAGCAAAGCAGCAGCTATATCTCAAGTCTAGGAAAAGTAGGTCATTTGAATTAGGTTGGCAGTAGTGAAGTAGGTGAGGCATCATCCAATTTCAGATTTATTTTGAAGATAGAACTGACAGAGCTTGCTAATGGATAATAGGAATTAGGAAAGACACTTAGCTTTTTGGCTTGTGTAATTAACTGAATAGTGGCCTCCGTTTGCAGTCATGAGATTTGTGAAGGAGTAGATCTGTAGAAGAAACCAATAATTCTGTTTGTGTCGTGTTAAGTTAAAGATGTCTGCTAGGCGTTCACTTAAAGATGTCAAGTAGGGAAATGGAGTTAAAATCTATTTAGAAGAGAAGTCAAACTGGATAAATAAAATCAGGTGCTGGTCTAGAAATGGTATTTAAACCTAGTGGACTGGGCAAAATGTCCTTTTTTTGTATATAACAAAAAGACTTTGCAGGCAACCCATTCTAGAAATCTATAACTATATGTCAAAACACCAAGTATGACCTGAATATATAAATATTGTTTAAACTTTGTAAGAATATATACATTGTAGCCAGGGGCAGTGGCTCACACCTGTAATCTCTGCATTTTAGGAGGCCGAGGAGGGTGGATCACCTGAGGTCAGGAGTTCGAGACCAGCTTGACCAGCATAATGAAACCCCGTCTCTACTAAAAAAATACAAAAAATAGCTGTGCTTAGTGGCAGAAACCCGGGAGGTAAAGGTTGCTGTGAGCCGAGATCACACCATTGCACTCCAGCCTGGGCAACACAGAAAGACTCCGTCTCAAAAAAAGAGTATATATGTTGTATATCAGCATTATCATTTCCGTAATATTAACCGATGATTTTGGCTCCCTTTTTTTTTTTTTTTGAGACGGAGTCTTGCTCTGTCACCCAGGCTGGAGTGCAGTGGTGCCATCTCGGCTCACTGCAAGCTCCACTTCCCGGGTTTACGCCATTCTTCTGCCTCAGCCTCCCGAGCAGCTGGGACTACAGGAGCCCGCCACCACGCCCGGCTAATTTTTTGTATTTTTAGTAGAGACGGGGTTTCACCGTGTTAGCCAGGATGCTCTCGATCTCCTGACCTTGTGATCTGCCCACCTCTGCCTCCCAAAGTGCTGGGATGACAGGTGTGAGCCACTGCGCCTGGCTGATCTTGGCTACTTTCAATGTAGGAGTTTGCATGACTAAACTCTACTAACAATAATAATAAAAATAGAAATAATGATGCCAGAGAGTTAACTAGGCATGAAGCAAAAGGAGACACCAATAGGTCTAATAAACATAGGAAAAAAATATTTCATTTCCTTAGTCATCAAGCAAATAAGACATAAAAGCACAATGTTATACAACTTCACACTAACCACTATGTAAATGATAGGTGATACCAAGTGTTATATAGATTGGGGAGTAAGAAAGTCTTTTGTACAGGGCTGATAGTTATGTTCACTGGCAAATTCATTTTGAAAAGCAGTTTTGCAGTTTCTCATAAAGGAAACATATGTCTACTATGTGACTGAAAAATTCCTCTTCCGGGTATACACTCAAAAGAAATGTGCATATATTTTTACTAAAGTCACGTAAAAAATGCTCACAGCAGGGCTATTTACTGTGGCCTTAAAGTCGAAATTACATAAAATGCCTTTCAGCTGAAAAGGTAAGTAAATTGTGGCATATTCACAATATGGTCTACAATGCAGTGATAATAATCAGCTATAATTATACAAAACAATATTAATACAAATGAATCTCTTATACATAATGCTGAGCAAAGAAATCCAGATGAAAGAGTTAAAACACTGTGTGGTTTCGTTTATATCAAAAAGTTCAAAAATGAGCCAAGAAGTGAGAATAAATAAATAAGAAGTTAGAATAGAAGTCACTCTTGGAAGGTGTAGTACCTAGAAATAGGTAGAAAGTTTGTAGTGTTCGATTGTGAATGTATACTGAGGTCTGTACCCATTTTATTTGTGTACTTCTCTTTTTTCACACTTATTTTTATGTATTAAATTCTTCAAAACAAAATCAAATCATTACATTTATTTTGTGTTTTTTATGTGCCAAGCTGCGGCTTCTCAATCTAGGTACAATTTCTGCATTTATAACACAGTTCTGCAAGGAGAACATTGACATTTTAGTGAATAAATCAGGATGTATTAAAAATATAACTGAAAAGATTAACATTAACATTTATGATTGTATATAATTATTTAAAAGCACATGAAGGTCGAGCATGGTGGTTCACTCGTGTAATCCCAGCACTTTGGGAGGCTGAGCCGGGCAGATCATTTGAGGCCAGAAGTTCGAGACCAGCCTGGCCAACATGGCAAAACTCCGTATCTACTAAAACTATGAAAATTGGCCAGGCCTGTAGTGTTGCATGCCTGTAGTCCCAGCTAATCAGGAGGCTGAGGCAAGAGAATGGTTTTAATCTGGGAGGCAGGAGCAGTGAGCTGAGATTGTACCACTGTACTCCAGCCTGGGTGACAGAGTGAGACTCTGTCTCAAAACAAAAAAGCAAACAAAACAAACAACCACCACGACAAAAACAAAACAAATACACGAAGGCAACAATAAACTTCAGTGTAACTAAGTGCTTTTGTTATTAATATGAACCTGTTTCCTACCATTGTTTAACTAAAGATTTTAGCCTCGTTTTAAAAGAACACATATTTTTAGACTTTGTAACTTGATTTCAAACACTTACTATAAGTATTCCTGATTCCAAAACCTCTAGAATCTAGTGAAAATTGTATTAAGAGCTTTTATTGGAAGATTAGTGTCATCTTTATTTATGTGCTTAGAAAAATTTGAAAATATAAACTAATCAGAAAAGAGGTACTTACCTGCATATGAGAGTAAGTTTTAAACACTACTTCTATTCCTATATATGGGGGGAGAAAGAAAGATAATTGTAGTAGTCAGTGTTCTCCAGAGAAACAGAGCCAATAGAATATGTGTATATGATGGGATACATTGTAGGAATCAGCTTATGTAATTAGATTGAAAAGTCTCACAATATATGGCCTGCAAACTGGAGAACCAAGAAAGCTAATTGTGTGATTCAGTTAGAGTCCAAAGGTCTGAGAGTCAGGGGGTCAATGATGCAACTTGCAATCCCAAGCTAAAGGCCTGAGTAGCATGGTGGTGGGGTGGGCAGCAACAGGGAAGGTGTTATTCTTGGTCCCAGAGTCCAAAGACCCAAGATATGGGAGCACTGGCAGTGATACTTCAAGTCATACTAGAAGATGGATCTCCCAGCTCAAGAAGAGGGAGTGAATTCACACTTTCTCCAATCTTTTGTTCTATTGGGCCGCGAATGAATTGGGTGATACCCTCCCACATCCGTGAGAATGAATCATCTCTACTCAGTCTCCTGATTCAAACACTAACCTCTTCCAGACATACACTCAAGAACGTATGCAAAAATAATGTTTTACCAAGTATTTGGGAATCCCTTAACCTAGTAAAGATTTGTTATTTTGTTATCTACTTCCCTCTACTATCAACCCACCCCATTTACAAAAGAATACTCTTATCTTTTGTCTGTCTTCCCTGTGGTGTGTAGTAAAAGTTCACTCATAATTGAAAATACAGTCTATGTAGGAGATCTTTCTGTGAAAATAAAGACATGCATGAAGGCCTTACTAGAGATTAATTGGCCATGTAATTATTTCCACTCAATTACAATGCCTGTACATTTGAATTACTGCCTGGCACGGTGGCTCGTGCCTGTAATCCTAGCACTTTGGGAGGCCAAGGTGGGCTGATCACTTGAGGTCAGGAGTTTGAGACCAGCTTGGCCAACATGGTGAAAGCTTGTCTCTATTAAAAATACAAAAATTAGTGGGAAATCACTTGAACCCGGGAGGCAGAGCTTGTAGTGAGCCGAGCTTGTGCCACTGCATTCCAGCCTAGGCAACAGAGCGAGACACCTCCTCAAAAAAAAAAAAAAAAAAAAAAAAAAAGAAAAAAAATGAATTACCCAATGCACAATAACAGGGTGTTTCTTTTTTCTTTTTTTCTTTTTCTTGGTTCCAAAGCACTTTTTATATATCTAATATTATATTTTCCTGGGATTTTTCAATAATTTACATTTTGTGTTTCCCAAACAATTGATGGTAAGCTTCTTAAGCGTAGAAAACACTTTTCATTCATAATGGTAACTTCTAGGTCCAACATACCTTTTCCTTGTGAGTATTTTTCAATACTGATTAATAAAGAAACAGGACAAATATGCCACAGTCTAAATGAACAACTTGAAATAAATTTTGGGTAGGATATGTATTTCTAAATATTTTTCCACCAAGTATCCCTTTTTAAAAATGAATTTTTTTTTAGAGCAGTTTTAGGTTCACAGCAAAATTGAGCAGAAGGTCCAGAAATTTCCCACGAGCCTCCTCCCCGCAACACGTACATAGCTTCTCCCACTACCAACATGCCCCCAGAGTGGTATGCTTGTTGCAGTCAGTGAAACTTCACTGATACATTATTACTACCCAAACTCTGTTGTTTATGTTAGGGCTTACTCTTGGTGCTGTACATTCTATGGGCTTAAGCAAATGCATAATGGCGGTGAGTATCCACTATTAAGTATTAGAACACTCATTTTCCTAAAAATCCTCTTTGCTCTTTTGCTCTTCCTATTCATCCCTCCGTCCCCACTAAGTCCCTGGAAACCATTTTCTTTTTTTCCACTCTCTCCTTAGTTTCACCTTTTCCAGAATATCATGTAGTTGGAATCATAAAGTATGTAGCCTTTGCACATTGGCTTCTTTTACTTAGTAATATGCATTTAAGTTTCTTCCATGTTTTTTCATGGCTTGACATTTCTTTTTAGTGCTGAGTGATATCCCATTGTCTGGGTGCACTGCAACTAATTTATCTACTCACCTGCTGAAAGACATCTTGGTTTCTTCCTGGTTTTGGCAATTGTAGATAAAGCTATTCTGAACATCCACGAGCAGCTTTTCTCAATTCCCTTGAGTAATACCAAGGAACGCATTGCTGGATTGCCAACTGTCTCTTTTGTTATTTTCTCTTTAGGCAAAAAATGTCTCAGTGATTCTTATTTCACAACAGGCTTAATTTATTATAATAATGTTATTTTCAGTTTTATATTGATAAAAACAATAGAGAAATAAAAATAATGTAAAAACCATGAGAAGCAATAACATAACTTAAAAATATTTGAATTGTATATTATAACCTGTATTGATCCATACATTCTAAGAACCAAAAGCAGTTATCCAATTATCTAGAGCAGTGGCTAACCAGGGTCATTTTATTGCATTCACAGTTTGATTTTCTACAAGTTGAGAATGATAAAGCCTTAATATTAACACCGGGTTGAAATGAAATAATTGCAATTACTACTAGAAAATTAACATATCTATTTGAAAAAAATTACCAACTGCAAAATGAAAAATCTCATAGTTCAAACATTATGAATATAGAAAAATATAAATTAGTTGTGATTGTGTAATGTAAGGAACTTTATCTGGTTATATTTCACAAAATAAATAAATATTTGAGAGTAAAACAAAATTAAATTGAAATCACAGACAATTTTCTTCTGCTACTTGCCACAAATAATGTAACTAAACTATGGGCCACTGAATAAATACCAGCAAAGCACAGCAATCCCTAGAAGAAAACAAACATTTGAACTTGAAATAAAGGAAGCTTTGCATATGTGCCCAGCAAAAAAAATCTATTGATTAAAACGAATTACATCTCCATTTTTTAGGTTGAGTTTCTGTCTAGAATAAATAGAGAATGATCCATAGCAAGCAGGAAATCTCACAGAGTTGCAGAGCAGCAATATGAATACTACATTACTCAAAATTAATTTTCAACTATAAACATTTCAAAAACCAGCACACATATAATTAAAAAAAAATGAATTTGAATGAGTGGTAATAGGATTGAGACAAAAAAGGAAGAATGAGGAAATGAGAGATAGAGCTAGAAGGTAGAAAAAGATATTTCTAAATGCAATAGCATACCCCTTATAGTTAGTCTACATAAAGGCATATGATTGATTATATGTAATATAAATTTCCTTTGACATTTAGATTATTTTAATACAATGCCACTGAAATTTTAAGTTTAAAATTAATCTAGAGAGTTACAGTAAGATCAGAGTCTTGCTTCATTGATACGTAACACTTCCATTTATTACGTTGTTTTAAGAACTACACATTAGAACATTTTTCGTGTCAGGAGATAAATATAATAGTATCACAGATGATGAAATTTATCAATCTGCAGAAAATGATTTCAGATTCAGTAAAGGACACAGAGAAGAATATATGTATTTAAATATTGTCTGTCTATTTATCTTGTCTATCTCTATCTATCTATCTATCAATCATCTGTCTATCTATAATTGTTACTATGGGAACACACTTAAGGAGCAAAAAAGGAGAGTCTAAAGTTAGCCAAAGACAGGTATGGGAAAGTATGTTGATGCTTTGAGCAGGGAGGTCCTGGTACAGAAGGATAAGAAGTAATTATGAAGAGTGAATTTTAGAAGAAAAAGTTAAATGTGGGCAAAGACAGAAAACAGAAAACAAAGTCTATGTCAAAAGTTATTCAATGTGGCCTGTAATCCCAGCACTTTGGGAGTCTGAGGTGGGAGAATCACGAGGTCAAGAGAGCGAGACCATCCTGGCCAACATGGTGAAACCCTGTCTCTACTAAAAATGCAAAAATTAGCCAGGCATGGTGGCGGACGTCTGTAGTCTCAGCTACTTGGGAGGCTGAGACAGGAGAATCACTTGGACTCTGGAAGCGGAGGTTGCAGTGAGCCAAGATTATGCCACTGTACTCCAATCTGGTGACTGAGCAAGACTCCATCACCAAAAAAAAAAAAGAAAAAAAATATTCAATGTGAATACTAATTTAGCAATTTAGCTCCATTACAGATTACTGAATGTCATCCTTATGATTTTGGCTTTAATTCTGTGATAAATAACACACTTTTAGAAATATCAGTAGGAGGATGGAATAATGAGAAGTGTACCATAGAAAAAATAGTTCTTGTATGCTGCATTGTTTAAAGCTCCAATAATAAACAGTGTCAAGATCCATTTGAGTGTTTGTTGCTTACTTATTATTTTTTAGAATTTATGAGACATATCACCAAGAAAATACTAATTTGGACTATACTACTTTTGTTCTCTCAAGTATTGACCTAAGATACAGTAAAATACAGATGACCCTTAACAACATGGCTTTGAACTGCTTCGGTCAACCTATATGTAGATTTTTCTCTGCCTTTGCTATCCCTGAGACAGAAAGACCAACCCCTCCTTTTCCTCCAGCATCTCAGCTTGCTCAATGTGAAGATGACAAAGAGGAAGACCTATGTGATAATCCACTCATACATAACCAATAATACATATATATATATTTTCCTACGATTTTTTGTTTGTTTGTTTTTGACAGAGTCTGGCTCTGTCACCCAGGCTGGAGTGCAATGGCGTGATCTCAGATCACTGCAACCTCCACCTCCTGGGTTCAAGAGATTCTCATGCCTCAGCCACCTGAGTAGCTGGGATTATAGGTATGTGCCACTACATCCAGCTAATTTTTATATTTTTAGTAGAGACGGGGTTTCACCATGTTGGTCAGGCTGGTCTCGAACGTCTGACCTCAAGTGATTTGCCTGCCTCAGCCTCCCAAAGTGCTGGGATTATAGGCATGAGCCACTGTGCCCAGGGACTACTTTCTTAATAATATTTTCTTTTTCCAGTTTGCTTTGTCATAAAAATACAGCATGTAATACCTATAAAATATGTGCTAATCAACTGTTAATGTTATTGGTCAGACTTTTCGTCAACAGTAGGTGATTTGTAGTTAGGCTTTGAGGAAGTCAAATGTTCTATGTAAATTTTTGACTGTGTGGGGCTCGGTGACTCTATGCCTACGTTGTTAATGGTATACCGTACTTGCTCACGTATATTTTTCTGTTGAATGAGACATTGATTATATAAAGAACAGTTTTACAACTTACTAAAAACAACTAACAAAGGTGTAGTCTAGTATGTGTTTCAATGAATTATATAAAAATCTTTTTGTTAGCTACAAAACAATTTATAAAATGGATTTTCTTTGTTGTCTTAAACTGGCTACTAGAAAATTTACAGTTTAAGAATATGCAGTGAATGAATAATTTCTTACAATTTACACTGTGTGGTATGAAGACTAAGCCTCTGTCTAATAGTGTCTAGTAGATGTTATTATTATCCATATTTTCTTATGAGGAAAATCACACATGAGAAATTAATTTTATTGACCAAGGGAACATGAACTCACTGTTAGGACTGGTATTTAGATCCATATAACCTGGACACAGAGTTCACACTTCTAAAATGTTGTTATGCTGCATCTCATCAATCAGGATCTTGTTCTAGAAGCACTGAAGTAATCTGATTGTTTTTTACTTATGAAAATTGTATAAAACATTTGAGTAAATATAAATAATATTATGTAGTATAATTATTTAGGAAAATATTATGTTTGTGTGTATAATATATGCAGTTCATCCAATGTGTTTGGATTTTAAGTTTTTTGAAAATATTTGCTATTGCAAGCAGAAATTTCTATAATCCATGGTTATTATTTGTATTGGAGTAATTTCTTAAAAGTAAAATGCCTGGGACAAATATACATATCTATTTGTATTTGTGTGTGTGTATAGGTGTATGTGTGCATATGTATATTTGTGTGTGTGTATGTTTATATATGTATATTTCTGAATGTAATTCAAAAATGCACCTGAGCAGTTGATGCCAATTTGGCTTATACAGATCAGAATTAACTCCTTTTAAAAAAGTGGATCTGGAGTCATCTGAGTACATTGAGATGTTCAAACAATATTCAAAGTTCCAGATAATTCTATGACCCAAATACATCAAATTGTTTGTATTGTTTTAATGAAAAATGCTGATTTCTTTTGGAAAATACAATCATATTAATTTAAGCACCAAGACTCTCCTCACATACTTGCTGGAAGAACTTTCTCTGAACTAACCTTCCCATTATTGAACATTCCTTCATTTTATTTCATTAGTGCCTGCAATGTCTGTATCATACCACTTAGCATGTTGTGTGAGATATGATGATAGAATTAGTAACTTTACCTGAAAGTTTTAGGTGACTTGAAAAAAACTAAAAGATCATATTTACTTTTACATGCTGGGAACTTAGCACAGAGTTTAGCATATTATAGGGATTTTAATAACCATATGTTAAATAAATGAATGAACATAGTCATATACAAGCTGAGTGGGGGTAAAGAGGACCTTGACACTGCAAGACAATGATAAAAAGGTTTGACCCAGACTTTTGAGGAGGTAAAAATAAAGATAATATTGGATATAAATAACTTGTCAATAACCATTTAGAGCTTCCCTGAAAGTGAATGTAATAAATATTTAGAAAGGAAAAAATAAAAGCTATCTGCTAGGTTTATTTTCATTCTCTTGCAATGCTTAGCTCTTTCAGACCAAGATTGAATTAGAAATTTAAATTTTTGCAGAAATCAAAGTTCAGGCACAAAACTCTTCACAGGTAAAATACACCAAATATTTTAAAAATAACTCTATTGTATTTCCATCCATCAGCAATGAATAATTTGGAAATAAAATTAAGAAAACAATTCTACATATAAGAACACTATAAAGATATGTATTAACAATATATCTTTATTATATGTATTTTTATATAACACATAAATAAAATATAGTGCACAAGTTTTACATTGAAAACTGGAAAACATTATTGCAAAAAGTTAAAGAAGATCTAAAGAAATGATGAGCTATTCTAAATTATTGAATTGGATGACTGAAAAGTAAGATGGCAATTGTTCCTAAATTGATCTAAAGATGCTGTACAGTTGCTATCAAAATTCCATAACCTCAAAAACAGTGTGAAAGTGAAAGAAGTCAGATAAAAAGACCACATATTGTGTGAAATATCTAGAAAAAGTAAATATGTACAGAGAGAAAGTAGATTAGAAGTTGCCTGAGTCCTTTAGTCTCAGTTATTTTTTTAACAATTAGTTTTTTACTTCATATGAATTACTTATCCTCTGTTTAACTATAGAAAAATAACTGGAATAAGGTAGGAGATGGGATTGACTAAACTGCCATGACAGATGATTTTGAGTTAATGGAAGATGTTCTAAAATTGAAAGTTACACATTCTATAAATTTACTAAAATTCATTGAATTATATTCTTAAAACTGTTGAATTTATTCTGTACACATTTTACCTCAATAAAGTTTTTTTCAAACTCACGAAAGTGTTGCAAAACCTTAGCACTGAAGAAAAAAACGGCCTGAAGGATTTTTTAGATTAAACTCTAGAACTGGAAATAAAAGGCAACAACTTAAGAGCTAGTTTTCTCTCAAAGTAGAGATACATTTA
The DNA here is from genome assembly GCF_037993035.2 of Macaca fascicularis. Taxonomy (NCBI): domain Eukaryota; kingdom Metazoa; phylum Chordata; class Mammalia; order Primates; family Cercopithecidae; genus Macaca; species Macaca fascicularis. The sequence continues at coordinate 183,649,303 of NC_088379.1, forward strand.
ATCAGTTGACGGCTATAGGAATGCTCAGAGAGCAGCTGAGTTCTATTTTTTGCACTGTGCCCATCTACAACCCCTCACTGAACCATTACTACTGTTCTACCCGGGCACGCCATGACATGACAGGTTCCCCGATGCTGTCACGGGAGGGTGGCACACAGACCCTCTCTCCCTGAGACTCTCTGGCCTATCCCCAGCAAGAGGTCTCCGCTCACTGACACTAAAAAAATAGTATATATACGTGTGTGTGTGTATGTACATATATCCACACTTATACGTTCCAGAAATAAAGGAACAATTTAAGACCCTAAAAGAGTGTCTTTTTTCTGGAACTTACAGTGTCTTATTTTAGTGTAGGATTAAACCTAACTAAAGTTTAATTCCTGAACTAAAATAAGGTGTAGGAACAATTCAAGGTCTTGAGATAAAAGACATTTGGATGTGGTGAAAAAACACCAGATATGAAGTAAAGAAAATGAAGTTTTAGTCTTAGTAATTTTTTAATAATTAGTTTTTGTCTTCATATGAATTATTTATCCCTGCTTAACTACAGAAAAATAACTGGAATAAACGTCCTCTAACACCCTAAACTCTTATATCATTCTAAAAGTGTGAGATGTAAGATAACGCAGTTACTGTGGGTGAATTAACTGCAACGCAGTGAAGGTGCTGGAGCCCTCATTAATATAACAGAGAATAAGCAAGAAAGCCCTATTCCTAATCTGGGCTGCCTCCCTACAGATTTAAGTATTTCTATAAATAATCCTCTCTGTTAATTATGGCTACTAATGAGAGGTGAAGCCAGCTGGACTTCCTGGGTCCAGTGGGGACTTGGAGAACTTTTCTGTCTAGCTAAAGGATTGTAAACACACCAATCAGCACTCAGTGTCTAACTAAAGGTTTGTAAAAACATTAATCAGCATTCTGTAAAAACAGACCAATCAACACTCTGTAAAATGGACCAATCAGTGCTCTGGGAAATGGACTCATCAGCAGGACATGGGTGGAGCCAAATAAGGGAATAAAAGCTGGCCACCCTGGCCAGCAGCCGTAACGCTCTTGGGTCTCCATTGAGGCTGCGGAAGCTTTGTTCTTCTGCCATACATCTTGCTGCTGCTCACTCTTTGGGTCTGCACCACCTTTGTGGGCTGTAACACTCACCCAGAAGGTCTGCAGCTTCACTCCTGAAGCCATAGAGACCATGAACCCACCGGGAGGAATGAACGACTTCGGTGGAGCCGCCTTTATAGAGCTGTGACTCTCACCCGGAAGGTCGGCAGCTTCACTCCTGAAGTCAGAGAGACCACAAACCCACCGGGAGGAAGAAACTCCGGGCACGTCGGAACATCAGAGGAACAAACTCCAGACACACCATCTTTTAGAACTGTAACACTCACCACGAGGGTCCGCAGCTTCCTTCTTGAAATCAGTGAGACCAACAACCCACCAATTCCCAACACACTGACACAGGCATTCTGACATTGTTTGACTGACTTATGTAAAGTCTCACATGAATACTAAATAGTTACCTACTAGATCTATTCTTCCAATATTATGTTTTGTATCTTTGTTCTTATTGTGGTATAATTTTGTGTGTGGGGGCAGGGGGGGCGGGAATGGAGTCTCGCTCTGTCGCCCAGGCTGGAGTGCGGTGGCGCCATCTCTGCTCACTGCAAGCTCCGCCTCCCGGGTTCCCGCCATTCTCCTGCCTCAGCCTCCCAAGTAGCTGGGACTACAGGTGCCCGCCACCACGCCCGGATAATTTTTTGTATTTTTAGTAGAGACGGGGTTTTATCATGTTAGCTAGGATGGTCTCAATCTCCTGACCTCGTGATCTGCCCGCCTGGGCCTCCCAAAGTGCTGGGATTACAAGCGTGCGATATAATATTTTTGACCCCAAATTGGATTAGATCAACATTTTCTTTTTACCTGTAAATGCATTTGTTTTATGACTGCTTCAGTATGCAATAAACTTTAGTAAATTATTTTAATTTGAAAGAACCTGACAAGTCGCTCTTGATGAGTACCTGTGGCAACTGGAAAGTGAAAGAAAATCCGATCCTTCACAGTTTGGGGCCTAATTTCTTCCTAATATTTTTAGTGATACATTTTAATGCTTCTTCAAATGATATCCTATTATGAACAAAAGGAGAAGAGTCTCCCATGATGTGTAGTAATGGAATTATTTAGTCCAAGGTAACCAACCTCTTGATTTTAGGGCAGCATAATATGCTTGCTCAATTAAGAAACTTCAGTCAGAAATCAAAGAAACAGCAATTATCATCTCCAAATATAATAGCCCCTTTAACTTATTAGAAATTATAATTTGCCCATAATCCACATGTAAAATATAGCATTAATGAGAAGCTGACTGTGAATCTTTGAATGAGTGCCCAAAAATTGCCTACCTGAAATAAAGTAGCAAAATTCTACTATAAAGCCTTGCTAAAATTGACTTGGTAATAAAATCACTTAACACTAAGCAGCAAAGATCTTCATTACTCTCTATTATTTTACTGTAGCAATATGACCTAAATGCAACATTACATACTCATTGCTAATTTTGTTCCCTCATAAAGAATGTACTCCTTTCTAAAGAATGTACTCTTTGCTTGCTAAAAACCGTTCCAGAAAAATATGTTCTGAGACATTATTGATCCCATTAAGAATTCTGTCTTAATTCTCTACTGGTAAACGTTAGGATGTGGATAGGAAAAATGTGAGAATAGCATCTCCCTTTTCAGAATTTTCAGGAGAAACACATGATATTCTCAAGATAAAAAAGGCACAACTTCTAGTCATCCTTTTGACTTTGTGTGTCTGGGTAACAAAATAATGTGTAGTGATTCTTTTCATTAATGTTTATATGAAGAATAGGAACAGAGTCCTTATAAATACTATACTTCTCCCCCAAAAATTATCAATTAAAAATCATGAAATAACAATTTAAACGTGCAACCAATAAATGATTGGGTGTAAAAAACCTGACTTTCTATGTATGTATTTTTTCAATAAGTATTATTGTATTTACAATTATTTTAATGGATGATAGTCACTCAAGAGTTGTACTAGTTCCTAGGAATAATCCATAAAACAAGCCAGAATTGATTCATGCTTTCTCAGACCTTACAACCTTTTAAAGATGACAGATATTTAACTTAAAAAATTTGAAAGTTATGATTTTAATTTAAAGCATAAGATTATGTGGTAATCTATAACAGGATTATATCATATTAAGAGGAACCTAAAAATCTTTTAAGATTAAGTATGTTTAGACTAGACATAAATTTTGCGCACGGAATATAGTAATATGGCTGAGGCCTTTAAAAGACAAGAAGTAAAACATTACAGTAAATATAAACATTACATGTTTGATAAGAAATAGAAAATGAAGAGTGATGTTAGAAGTAGCCAAGAAAGGACCTCTGAAAATCTTGTTTTTCATAAAAGCAATGAGAACACTGGCAAAGAAAAAAAAAGTCAAATTTCTGGAAATGAATGGAAGAATTGCAACTATCTGAGGGATGTTTATTTTAGGAAAAGAGATAAATGTTGGGAAGAACAGTAAGTTTTGTGTTGTTTTAATTTGTACAATTTCCAGTAGCCTCCACCTACCTCCATAGTAGCATTGAAATTCTTCAACTCTGAAGGCACTGGGGAGGGAAGAAAGAGGTTGGAGTTCTGAGCTCCTCTAATTGTACATTCCACCATCACTATCAAAAACAACCGGTGGAAATTGTTTAACGTTGTGGCTGCCTTAGGTGACAATAACAGTTATTGCAACAAATGACAAAATGATCAAAAACCTTAAAAGGAAAAGCTTGAAAATTAAATGAGCATAGTAGACTTTGAAACGTTCTGACATGTTTCAGTGACTATAGATGGTAATAGGACTGTGTGCATGCCCAGGGCTAACAGCGTAACAAGGAATAATGAGATGGCCCTAAGCCCCCACTTTTGTTTCTCCTAGTGATTCTGTGCAGGCAAGAAGTGAAGTCTAAGGCATAGCTATAAAAAGCCTTCCAGATCTCTGAGTGAATGCCCCCAAACACAGACTCACTTGCCAAAGACTGGGGGACTTATTGATTCCAGACATTTAAGAAAATCTTTGTCCAATGGTTAGCCGACAACTAAGCCACCATGTGGAGGGGCTTCATTGACCACACATGGCAAAGAAAGTATTTTACAAAACTAACTTTTAAAAGTCCTAAACAAACAGGAAAACCAACAAAAAACCAGCAACAACTTTTCACTATTGAGTCTGATGTTAGCTGCAGGCTTGTCATATATGGCCTTTATTATGTTGAGGTACATTCCTTCTATACCTAATTTGTTGAAAGGTTTTACTTAATCATGAAATTACATTGAATCTTATCAAATGCTTTTTCTGCATTTTTTTTAAAAGAGATAAGTTGCTATGTTGCCCAAGCTGATCTCAAATACCTGGCCTCAAGTGATCCTCCCACCTCAGCCTCCCACGTTGCTGGGATGGCAGGTACACACCACCATGACTGTCTTTCTGAACTTATTGGAAGAATCATATGGTATTTATCTTTCATTCTGTTAATATTGTTTGTCACATTTCTTGATATGAATTTGTTGAATCATTCAAACACACCAGGGTTAAATCCCACTTGATCCCAATGTATGGTCATTTTAATGCTCTGTTGAATTTGGCTTGTTAGTACTTTGATGAGGATTTTTGCATCTATGTTTACGAAGGATGTTGGTCTATAATTATTTTTTCTTATCTTGTCCTTCTGTGGCTTTGGGTAATTATAGGGTATGAGAGCCTTGCAGAGTGAATTTGGAAGTGTTGCTTCTCTTTAATTTTTTGAAAGAATTTGAGAAGGGTTGGTATTATTTCTTCTTTGTTTGGTAGAGCTCACCAGTGAAACCATCAGGTCCTGGGCATTTCTTTGTGGGAGATTGTTGATTATTGATTAAATCTCCTTACTTGTTCTTGGTCTGTTCATATTTTGTATTTTTTAATGATTCAGTGTTAGTAGGTTATATGTTTCTAAAAATTTATCCATTTATTCTAGGTTATCAGATTGATTGGCATGTAATTGTTCATAGTAGTTTCTTCTGATCCTTTGTAATTGTATGCCAACAGGTATATGAAAAGGTGCTGAATGCCATTAATCATCAAGGAAATGCAGATCAAAACTAAAATAAAAGATGACTTTATGTCTGTTAGAATAACTATTAATAAAAAATAAATAACAAATGTTGGCAAGAATGTGGAGAAAAAGATGTCCTTATACATTGTTGGTGGAAATGTTAATTTGTATAGCCATTATCAAAAATGGTATGGACATTCCTCAAAAAGTTATATATGGTACTACTGTATGATCTACCAATCCTACTTCTGGGTATTTATCCAAATGAAGTTAAATCAGGATCTCAAAGAGATACTAGCATTCCCACATTCACTGCAGGATCATTCACAATAACCAAGATACAGAATCAACCCAAATCTCCATTAATAGATGAATAGATCAAGAAAATCTGAACATATATAATGGAATACTATTCAGGGTTGAAAAAGGAAATCCTGCTGTTTTCAACAAGATGGATTCACCTGGAGAAATTTATGCTAAATAAAATAAGCCAGCAGTGAAAGACAAATATTGTATAATCTCTCATACATGTGGAATCTAAAATAGTCAGATTTACAGAAACAGATAATAGAATGCTGATTGACAAGGACTAGGGAGAAATGGGGAGGTGATGGCCAAAGGATGGATAGTTTCAGTTATGCAAGATAAATAAGTGCTGGAGGTCTACTATACATCATAGGGCCTATAGCTAACAATACTGCAATGTATGCCTAAAATTTGCTAATATGGTAGATTTGCAGTGTTCTAACAACACATGGAGAAAAATAATGATGATAATGATAAAAGGGTGGTGAGAAACTTTAAGAGGTGATAATATATTTATTATCTATATAATAATATAGCTATTATATAGCTTTGATGTTGTGATTGTTTCATGGCTATACATACTTAACTCCAAGTACATTTCATTGTACACATTAAATGAGTACAGTTTTTTATATGTCAAAAAATCCTAAGTTTCTCAAGGATATAATCTGGGAAAAAACACCAAGAACAAACCTGAGGAGAGAGGTAGAATCTGTTTTCCATAGTTGCCACATTGTATTACTAAAATATCCAGCATTTAAGGAAAAAAAATCAAGACATTAAAAAAAGTGTGGGCCGGGCTGGGCACGGTGGCTTACGCCTGTAATCCCAGCACTTCGGGAGGCCGAGGCGGGCGGATCACAAGGTCAGGAGATTGAGACCATCGTGGCTAACATGGTGAAACCCCTTCTCTACTAAAAATACAAAAACATTAGCCAGGCATGGTAGCAGGTACCTGTAGTCCCAGCTACTTGGGAGGCTGAGGCAGGAGAATAGCATGAACCCAGGAGCGGAGCTTGCAGTGAGCCAAGATCACCCCACTGCACTCAGTCTGGGCGACAGAGCGAGACTCCATCTGAAAAAAAAAAAAAAAAAAGTATGGGCCTATGCGGGAAAAGGGACATCAGTAGAAATTATGAAGGAGCCCAGATGTTAGATGTACTAGAAAATGCTTCAAATTAGCTATTTTAAATATATTCAGACAACTAGCATCTAAAAAATTAAAGCAAAGTATGAGAACCATGTCTCTCCAAAGCTAGAATGTCAATAATAATACAAACATTACAAAACAAATAAAAATTCAGGAGTTAAGACATGTAATAATTAAACTAAGAAATGTATTTGACAGACTGAATAACAGAATTGAACTGCCAAAATGAAGAAGCAATAAAATTAGGGATACAAAAAAAAAAGAAAGAAACATAATAGAACTTCAAGGCCCTCTGGACACCTTCAAATCTACCAACGTATACATAACGGGAGTCACAGAGAAGAGGAGAGAAGGAAAGGGACAGAAAGAGTATTTGAATGAAAAATGGTTAAAAAATTCCAAAATGTAAGGAAAAGACCAGTTATACCCCTAAGACGTTCAATGAATCCAAGTAGCATAAACTTAAAAGGATTCAGACCTAAACATTTCATAAGCGAACTGTTGGACACCAAAGACAAAGAAAATACTGAAAGAAGCAAGAGAAGAGCAACGCATCAAGTTCAAGGAATCCAAATTCAGGTCAGCTTGTGATTTCTCATCTAGTACCATGGAGGCCAGAAGGCAGTGGGACAGCATACTCAAAATGCTAAAAGTAAAAAACTGCCAACCAGAATTCTATTTCCAGCAAAAATATCATTCAAAAGGTAAGAAAGTAAGACATCGCTATATAAGCAAAAATTGAGAGAATCATCATTAGCGTGTCTGCCTAAACTGCAATAAATGCTGCAATTTTTAACTTTAAATAAAAAGATATTAGAGATTAAATTGAATGTTACAAAATTTTTTTAAAACTTGTAAAATATCTACATACACAATTTCAAAGAGTGAAGTAAGTGTGCTTTTTACTCTTTTTTATCTTATTTAAAAGATAGCAAAATAAAAGAATAATTATAAATCTGTGTTGAGGGGCATATAACATAAAAAAATGGAGTTTGGAGTTTTCACACAATAATAGCACAAAGGAGTAAGAAGGAAATGAAATATACAGAAGGAATTTTTCATAAACTATTGAAATTAAGTTGATATTAATCTAAACTTGGCTTTTATTTTTAAAAGATTAGCTGTAATCTCTAGGGCAACCACTGAAAAAATAACTCAATAAAAAGAAAAAACAAAGGAATTACAATGATACAATAGAAAATATCTAACAAAAGAGAAGGCAGCAAGAGAGGAACAGAGGAACAGAAGACAAGACAGATAGGAAACAGTAACAAAATGTAAGATGTCAATCTTACCTTATCAATTATTATATTAAATAAATTTATTTAAACATACTGATCAAAAGGCAGAGATTGACAGAATAGCTAAAAAGAATAATCCATTTTTTATGCTTTTTATACGAGACACACTTTAGATTTAAAGGCAACAAGAGTTTGAAAGAGTCGAATTTTTTTTCTTTGAGTATAGTGGAATGAAGCATTATAAAATCTGAGTTCATAGGGAAGGTGGGTAAGGAAAGAGGATGTCAGTTAATCAAGAAATAATAAAGCAAGGCCGGGCGCGGTGGCTCAAGCCTGTAATCCCAGCACTTTGGGAGGCCGAGACGGGCGGATCACGAGGTCAGGAGATCGAGACCATCTTGGCTAACCCGGTGAAACCCCGTCTCTACTGAAAAATACAAAAAACTAGCTGGGAGAGGTGGCGGGCGCCTGTAGTCCCAGCTACTCGGGAGGCTGAGGCAGGAGAATGGTGTAAACCCGGGAGGCGGAGCTTGCAGTGAGCTGAGATCCGGCCACTGCACTCCGGCCTGGGCGACAGAGCGAGACTCCCTCTCAAAAAAAAAAAAAAAAAAAAAAAAAAAGAAATAATAAAGCAAGTTACGAATTGGAAATCCAATGTGATTTTAGACAACATTCAACGATATTATTTAAGCAGTCAGGTTGTAATAGTAGGAATTGTGCATTAGGAAAAGTATAGGGCTGCCATGGTGGCTCATGCTTGTAATCCCAGCACTGTGGGAGGCCAAGGCAGGCAGATTGCATGAGTACAGAAGTTCGAGACCAGCCTGGGTGACATGGCAAAACACTGTCTCTACAAAAAAATACAAAAATTAGCAGGGCATAGTGGTGCATGCCTGTAGTCCCAGCTACATGCCCAAGAGGTGGAGGTTGCAGTGAGCTGAGATTGTGCCACTGCACTCCAGCCTGGGCAACAGAGCAAGGCCCTGTCAAAAAAAAAAAAAAAAAAAAAAAAGAAGAAGAAGAAGAAAGAAAAGAAAAATTGTCATAGTGTCATAGAAGTATTATAAATTCATTAAATTCATTAGTAGGAGTTTCAGGCAAGTGCTATGGATTAACTTGGGAGAAGGTCAAGGAAATGACACACAGATTACAAAAGTGGTGGTGGAGGACTTGGTTCATGAGCAAAGGGAATGGTATTTTGAAAAGGGAGCGGATTGCAAAAATTGTAGTTTACAGAATTTAATCTTAATATTTTATAAGTACAATGTTAACAGATTATGTAACCAAAATAGAAAGTCCTAAAAATGGTGCTCAATGAATGTTGGTTTTTGCGGAAAGATGACAATCAAACTGAAGTAAGTTCATTTATAAGAATAAGAAGGCAAATAAAGTAAGAAATTATAGTCTGTAACAAGGAAAGTGAGTGTATGTGTTTGAAAAATTAAAAATACCTGTATGTTTATATATAAATTTATCCTATCTCCTGTGTGTGTGTGTGTGTGTGCGTGTGTGTATGTGTGTGTTTGTGTACATATGTCTGTCTGATAACTTCTTTTTTTGAGACAGAGTTTCGTTCTTTTGCCTAGGCTGGAGTGCAGTGGCAACATCTCAGTTCACTGCAAACTCTGCCTTCCGGGTTCAAGCGATTCTCCTGCCTTAGCCTCCTGAGTAACTGGGATTACAGGTACGCACCACCACACTCAGCTAATTTTTGTATTTTTAGTAGAGATGGGGTTTTACCATTTTGGCCAGGCTGGTCTCGAACTCTTGACCTCAAGTGATCCACCCACCTTGGTCTCCCTAAGTGCTAGGATAACTGGCATGAACCACCACACCCGGACTGATATCTTATTAGAGATGGAGGGATACAATACCCAATGTTGCGACAGTGCTGCGAGCACAGTTACAATACTATGCTCCAAGACTAGAGTTGCTGCCTAAAAATTTTCTGGTAGCAGGAAAGAGTTTTATATGATATTCTAAGTTATGACCTACCAGAAATAGTGAATTTCCTGAACATGAAACTCTTGCTTTTGGTTTGACACACGCACAAACATGCACAGTTGGAATGTATTCTGTATTGTGAATGACACATATCCAGCACCTAGAAAGTGAATGGCACAGGAACAGAGCTGAGTTACAATAAACATTTGTTGAATGAATGTATGAATTTTTGTTAGTAGGATGCATATATGGATACATGACAGCAAATAGGAAACTCCTGATTAATCCCTAAAACTTTGGCTTTTGAGGGTGTGTGGCTCCCGAAATAAATACAAATTAAGTTATTGAATATTTTGAGTACAACCTCTCCTCAAAATAAAAAAAATCTTGGGGCTTATCTCATACCTACTAAATTATATTCTTCATTTAATAAAATTTCAAGGTGATATGTTACATGCTTTAAAATTTGAGAATCTTTGGAACATATATTTATGCATTCTAGAAACAGAGCTGATGAACTTTACAAATAATTATTTTGGGTTAATACAGTGTTGGTATTCATACGTTAGAGATTTTGGAACTCAAGTCACTGGACATGGAAGATTTGGACTGAGGAAGCATGGTTCTATCCTATTTTGAGCAGGTATAGGCAGAGATAAAATTGAGAGACATGCTTCATTGAAGCATCAGCATGGCTGAACTCAGCGCCCTCAGAAAATCTCCAAACTACTGAGTCTAACAAGGAAAGGGGAGGATAATGAAGCAGTATCTCACACTCTCTGAACAGGAAAACTACACAAAGGATCAGTTGTCTTACTGGCAAGAGCCCAGTGCAATTAGCTATTGAAAATAAGCACATATGGCTTTTTGAAAATCTGCTTATGAGAATTCTTCCTTAGGCATTTTGAGATGCTGTTACTGACGTAAGGAAAGAGAGTAGACCAATGAAAGAGAATGAGCATTCTCAAACAGAAGCACAGAGATCATAACTTTAAGGTAAAAGACTCTGGATCCTATATGGGTCCGTTTTTCTTTAAATAGACAGATTAATCTAATTTACAATTATCCTACTCTCTTTAATCTGCCATTTCAATTTTTTTTTTTGAATTTCAGTTGCAAAAGTTACGCAAATACATTTATTATTGTATATATTTGACTATACACATCAATAACTATATATATTTAATGTGTTGTTTTATTTACCCCCTTTGGGATTTTATAATTTAAAAATATAATAGAGATGTATTTTTAATTTGAGCCACAATTTTTGAATACATCAAAATTTCAAAAATAAAGCACTATATATTCAATCTTAATAAATCATAATGTCTACAACAGAGTTAGCAACCAAAACACCTAACAAGTCTTTCTCTTAATTTTCTGTTGGTAAGTTTTGTATTTATATTCTGCCTGATATAGTGAGCAATTAAATATTTTTATTTACTAAGTTTATTTTTACCTAGAATTTACACATCTGTATTGTGCTTCTCAGTATTTACTAGGCTCTTCTGAAGTAACAGGCAATTCTAACCCTCAGTTACTAATAACAAGACTTATTTAGTCATCATTTTGCCTGACCATGACAGATTGGTTTATTGTGGTCACTCGGAGATGATCTAATTTGAGCACAGTTCCGCTATCTTAACATGCCACTATTATAATGTATTCATGGTTTGATATAGAAGAAGAAGGGAGGATGAAGAACTATACGCCAGATCATTAATTCTTCTGTTCACATTTCATTGATCAAAACAATGCACATGGTGATGTCTAACTTCAAGGGATTGGCATGATAATCCTTGAGTGTGCCCAGATGAAAGGGAGAGGACAAAATATCAAACAATAATAACATCTCCACCACGGTGTAGACCTCATTATAATTGCTATTTCAAGTTTCTTTTTAATGGCTTAGTTATTCACTGCTAGGCATTTTAGACCATGACATCTGGCTGTCATGAAACTTCGAATCAATATTTGCTAGAGAATATACAGGTGTCTTTAAATTTTTAATATTTTCTTCTGTTGCCTTCTCATATAAATGGTGACTTTGCCAGGTAAAGAATACTTCGTTTAAATATTTATTCCACAAATCTTATTTTGATTCAGCCTGGTTTTTTTGTTTGCATACTGGAAAAAAAAAAATCTGTGTTTTCACCTGGATGTTTGTAATATTCTTTACACTTGAATTGTAGTAATTTGACTATAGCAAATTGTGTTGTGTATTGAAATTGACTAAATTTTCCTGAAACACTCTGATCCCTTTTAAATTCAGACCAGGTTCTTCATGTCATTATATTTTCTTTCCTTTTCCAGCATTTCTACCCACATTTGTTGGCTGCTATAGCCATTTGAAAAGCCAGGATATTATGCCCATCAGGGTTTTAAGATATTCTATGTTAAGCTCCTAGTTACGTTGGCTATGTTCCTTGAGCTTAAAATATTCCCATCTTTAATCACACATAATTGAGGAAACAGCTAAAGAAACTCAGTAATTTCTGAATGAACCAATTTTGATGCAGCATCAATGTTGCATTCATAATTTTCTTATCTAAAGCAAAATGCTGAAAAAAGTAACATTAAATCTTTTAATGACACCTATATATTGACCAACATTTTTAGAATGATACTTTCTGTATTTGTCAATATGCTCTGATTATAGATTTATTCTTCATCCTTTTAAATCCCTTATTTCATTAATAAATATTGAGCCTTTAGAGTCTAATGGTAAAGTTGAGTAATCCGACTGTGACCTGTACTTCCCATTGATTAGAACTCTAAAAACCAGAAGTACTATGTGACCCTGCAACCCCACTATGGGATATATCTCCAAAAGAAAGGAAATCAGTATACGGACGAGATATCTGCATTTCCACGTTTATCGCAGCACTATTCATGATAGCAAAGATATGGAATGAACGTAAGTATCCATTGATGAATGAATGGATAAAGAAAATGTGACATATTTACACAAGGGAATATTATTCTGCCATAAAAAAAGAATAAAATCCTGTCATTTACAACAGTGTGGGTGGAACTAGAGGACATTTTGTCAAGTGAAATAAGCCTGGCACGGAAAGACAAATATCACCTGTTCTCATTCACATGTGGGAGATAGAAAAGTCGATCTCATGGAGATAGAGAGTAGAATGACAGTTGCCAGAGGCCAAGAAAGGTAGTGAGGTGAGAAGAATTAAAAGGAGGTAGTTAATGGGAAAAGAAAATGCAGTTTGAGGGAATAAGATCTAGTTCGGGGCAGCACAATGAGGCAACTATAGTCAACAATAATTAATTCATTGTCTATTTCAAAATAGTCAGAAGAGTGGAATTGAAATATTCCCAACACAAAGAAATGATAAGTGCTTGAAGTGATTACACCCCAATAACCTTGACATGATTATTACACATTCTATGCTTGTATTAAAATATCACATGCACCCCATAAATATGCACAACTATTACGCATCCGTAAAATGTAAAATAAAATATGTACACAAAATACCAAAAACAACTAGCTGAACACCTGAAAAGCAAATGCTAGCACATGGATGGAGGAGGAAGGTCAAAAACTAGAAAAATGATTATCCTGGTAGCAGTTCCCTGTTTTCCCTTCCCTGTCATCTGGAACTGACAGAGGCAAACTTTCTTTTGTTTCTCTCTCTTTTTTTTCCCTCTCCCAATCTTGCACTGAGGTCAGCCCCAGTCGTAGAGCTGAAGTACCTCAGCAATGCAGCCTGTGCTGATACAGATACCTGAGACTCAGAGAATGAAAACCTCTTCCACATAGAAGAACCAGGAAAAGGAGTGTTGTTTTGTAAAGTGTGTTAGAAGTTCCTCATTTTGTTTTTTCTTTTTCTATTCTGACTCCCTGACTCCAGGCCTGTCCTTGACCTGAAGCTTCCCAGTCACAACAACCAGTCACCAAAGACCTTGAGAGAAAATCAGTTCTTTTTTGTTGTTGTTTTTGAGACGGAGTCTCGCTCTGTCACCCAGGCTGGAGTCCGGTGGTGGCGCCATCTCGGCTCACTGCAAGCTCCGCCTCCCGGGTTCCCGCCATTCTCCTGCCTCAGCCTCCGGAGTAGTTGGGACTACAGGCGCCGCCACCTCGCCCGGCTAGTTTTTTTTGTGTTTTTTTTTGTTTTTTTTTTTTTTTTTTTTTTTTTGGTATTTTTTTTTAGTAGAGACAGGGTTTCACCGTTTTAGCCAGGATGGTCTCGATCTCCTGACCTCGTGATCCGCCCGTCTCAGCCTCCCAAAGTGCTGGGATTACAGGCTTGAGCCACCGCGCCTGGCCGAGAAAATCGGTTCTTCATTTTCGAATAACCGGGGGAATGAGTGAAGAATGTGGAGCATTTCAATTTTTTCTCTTTTCTCACAAAGCTTTTTTTGTATGTAAGGGAAAAGGAGGTATTTTTTTCATCTCCTTTCCAACTCTAAAATTCCAAAATATTAGCGTTAAATCTATGCTTTAAAATAATTTCTGAGTTTTTAACTGTCTTTCGAGATTGAACTCTTTAAGGATATTTACCACAATTCCTTATCCAGACAATGGTGATTTTCAGTGTAGTTCTCTTTCATCTGCAACCCTATGTCCCAAGTCTGTTCTCATATGTATTCTCAAAGACCTTTCCGTCTTCCAAGTGTTCAATTCTTGGCATTTGGGCTTTTGCTTTAACACATCAAGGTCTATTTATTTGTGTGTCAATAATTTAGAGAACTTTGGCTGTGTAACAACAAAAGTGTCTGGATAATGTAATATCTGCTCAACACTGGGATGATACTTTTATGCCAATCATAGGTATGTGAAAAATGCTCATAAAATTTAGTTGATATATAAATAATGTCAACTGAAATATTTCCTCAAGTATATCAGCAAGAATAAAGCATTTTGTATTCCAACTTGGTATTCCAATTGAAAATAAATGTGAGATAGATAAGAAGGCCAAACATGACTGTATGGATATTTGATGTCCATTTAAGATCTTTTCACAAGGATGGGTGTTTTAATCAACTTGAAAATTACCCTTCAAAGAACTTGAGTTTAAATTGTTAGGCTGGTAGGTCATATTTTAATGCAATGTGACTTGAATGATAACATTTAATTTCATGGAAAACATGACACAGTGTGACTGGTCAACTTTGCTTTAGCTAGATACAGAACATATATTGCTTTTAAGGATTTAAAATTATATTTCTATAAGCCAAAATTATTTGAATTATCTGAATCTAAGCTTGTTCAAAGCTTCTTAAAAGGCCACTTCTAATATAATCGCTTATTCCCACATAGTTTTCTGTTGAATATGTTCTAGTTGGGAACCATTTTAATTAGCTTTTTGATAAAAGATTACATATTTTGGAAAAAACTATCATAAAATATTTATTCTAATTTTTACTTGTATATACTTACCATACAGACATACCTTTCAATCTACTAAAGGAAAGATGAGGGGTAACTTTCCATTCTGTCTCTATTCATATGTCTTTCCTCAATTTATAAAAAGTAAACTTTCATCCACTTTGGACACCCTATTAAAGGTAGAGACATGCCCTATTCTGGTGCCCTCTGTTGGTCAAGATTCTTCTGTTGAATGTTGCCAATTACATGGAGCTTTTTTGGAGACGTCTGCATTGATGGTGTTAGGCAATGAGTGATCCCAGCATGGATGACAAGGTCACGGTCTGCCTTGCACACTGAAATCTCTCAATTGTACAGCCCCAGACCAAGGAGAGAAAGAAGTTCAGTTCAACATCATGTCCAAAGCAGTTCAAAATCCAGCTTCTTCAGATTGATACTTTGTACCCTGAGTGACTTTCCTTTATATTTCTCTGCTAGTTCAGGACTTGGAAGTGAGAACAGCCTTCTGGCTTTAAAATCTACACTTTTTCACCTCTGAGTCATGAGCCTAGCCCTATAACACATGCTGTAAGGAAAACCTGGGAGGGCAAAACCCTCTTACATATCTAAACATTGGTAGTCTCAGGAATTAGATTATTATTTTCAAATTAAAAATATTTGCCTATTATTAGTGGAGTCTTTATGTTTTTCCACAAATAAACGTTTTTCTTATTAGAGTGGAAAATTCTAGTGATACAGACTTACATTCTGGTGAATGGCGGGTCTTGCTTTGGTCCTACGGGTGACTGTTGCAAACTTGGACAGATAAGTACCCTCATGGTCTAACCCCACATTCTAGTGAATTTTATTTTTAGATTAACAACATCCAAGTTTATGATTAAATGTTACACTATTTCATATGCTTACTTCCTGCCGCCAGGGATCTCTCAGGGTTGAGGGATAACCATGTCAAGGCAAATTTCTAGTGCTGCTGTGTAGCCAAAATGTCATCTTATTATCACTTTTTTGAATAGTACCTAATCTAGATTTTACTTCTCAGTGAATCAAAATAAATGCCCAGTATCATAGCTTTTTTAAATGGTGCATTTGCTTTATTTTTTAATTGATAAATAAAATTCTACACATGTATTGTGCACAATACGCTGCTTTAAAATACACACACATTGTGGAATGGCTAAATTAAGCTAATTAACATATGCATTATCTCACTTTTTTGTGGTGAGAACGCTTGAAATCAACTCTATTGGCAATTTTCAAGAATAAAATATATTGTTATTAACTATAGTCTTCATGTTGTACGATAGGTCTCTTGAACTTATTTCTTCTATCTAAATTTTTGTGTCCTTTTGCCAACATTTCTCTTTTTATTTATTATTATTATTTTTTTGAGACGGAGTCTTTGCTCTGTTGCCCAGGCTGGAGAGCGGTGGCGCCATCTCGGCTCCCTGCAAGCTTCGCCTCCCGGGTTCACGCCATTCTCCTGCCTCAGCCTCCCTAGTAGCTGGGACTACAGGCGCCGCCACCACACCCGGCTAGCCAGCCAGGATGGTCTTGATCTCCTGACCTCGTGATCTGCCCGCCTTGGCCTCCCAAAGTGCTGGGATTACAGGCGTAAGCCACCGCACCCAGCCTTTTCCCAACATTTCTAACATCCACCAGCCCATCCCCTGGTAACCATTATTCTACTCTGTACTTCCATGAGTTCAACTTGTTTAGAATAATAGCTTTTTTGAATCTAATTCTGAACACTGAAGATGAATTGATTGATGAATATACTATGGTAAAATTAGAAGCATGGTATTGTGATTTGTGGGCACAGTTGAGGGCATTAGTAAATATTATAAAAGACTTAAAAGACAACAACATTTGAGCTGGACTTTAATAAGTAAGAGTACCTAAGTAAAAACTGTAAAACTTAATATTTGGAAACATAACAAGTATTTATTATTGAGAGCCTACAGTTTGTGGGAGACAGCCCAAGAGCTGAAAGAACCAAACTTATTAACAGTTTAAAAGATATTGATAAGTTTTGTTGTCTATATCACTTTAAAATTAATAACTATTTTCATTACCTCACAAGACACATGTTTAGTTTCCATGATAAGCTGTGAACAAAATAGACAAAATCACTAATTATCATTACTAACTTAAGAAAAAATCATGGTAACTAACATCTTTTGAGAATTTAATATGTCTCAGACATTTTATTATAGATTTTTTTGGTGTCCTTCAAAGGCCCTTTTTAGTAGGTGTGATGGCAAATTTTATCTGTCAACTTGTCTGTGCTGTGGGGTGCCCAGATATTTCATCAGACATTATTATGGGTATTTCTGTGAGAGTATTTTGGATGAGATTGATATTTAAATCAGTGAACCTTGAGTAAAGCGGATTATCTTCCATAATGTTGGTGGTCCTCATTGAATCAGTTGAGCTGATTATAATGAAAAGATTGGCCTTAGAGCTAGAGAGAATTCTCCAGCAGACTGCCTTCAGACTTCACCTGCAACATCAGCTCTTCCTAGTTCTACAGTAGACTGCCTTTTGACTTGAACTGGAACATAGGTTCTCCTTAGTCTTCAGCCTGCCAGCTCACAATGAAAATTTTGAATTTGTCAACGTCCATAAACCCATGAACCCATTTCTTATAATAAATCTTGTGCTATATATATCCATTCTGTGGGTTCTAATACAGTAGGTTTATATTAGTAATTTTATAGATAAGAAAACTGCAACTTAGAGATGTTATGTAACTTGCCCAAGGTTGCAGAGCAATAAGCCTGAACCAAAAATTAAAATGAAAGTAGTTTGACGCCAGAACCAATACATTAGATTCTACTGAGATTAAATTCAATACCAAATAGTATAAAGTCTGACAGTGGTTGAAAATCAATAGCATTAAGTATAAGATGGAGCCAGTGGGCTTAACATGAAACTTTAAACTATTTTCTTTAAGTTCTATGCAACTCTATATAAAATGACGATGCTGACAAAAAGAAAGTATTTTTAACTTGTAGAATTGTAGTGGTAAAATGGAGAGTATTGGTCAGGTGCAGTGGCTCATGCCTGTAATTCCAGCACTTTGTGGGGCCAAGGCAGGAGGATCACCTGAGGTCAGGAGTTTGAGACCAGCCTGGCCAACATGGAAAAACCCTGTCTCTACTAAAAATACAAAATGAGCTAGGAGTACTGGTGGGCACCTGTAATCCCAGCTACTTGGGAGGCTGAGGCTACCCGAGAGGTGGAGGTTGCAGTGAGTCAAGATCGCATGATTGCATTCCAGCCTGGGAAACAGCAAGACTCCATCTCACACACACACACACAAATACAGAGTAGTTTTTGTCTTTTTTTCACTTACCCATTAATTCATTATGTTCACAAATATGTTTTGAGCCTCTCCTAAGAGATATGTACATAGAAACAGAAGTGGATAAGAGGAACAAGGTTGCTGCCTCCATGAAGTTTATGATCTAATAAGCTTAATGGAAACATATGCAAGGTAAATATAAAAGAAAAGCATTGAACAGATCAGAAGTTTAATGATCATTGAGAATATAATACATAGGGACTAATTTAGATTAGAAACTCACAGATATCACAGATATCTTCTCTGCAGGTGGTGCATTAAAATAGAAAATATTTAGCAAAAATTAATCAAACAGGAAATTTGATGGGGGAAAAGAGGGATGTATAGGGAAGAGGAGAGGAGTACACACTGCAGAAGAGTGTAATCCCTTTAAATTTATGTGTAGAAAATGATTGAATATATTTTCGTTTCTGAAAGAACTGGGACAAACATATTCTGGATATTATGTCCTTTTATTGACTTTTATCATGAAGGTGGCATCAAAATTGGAATTTCATTATTTGATATACAGGGAGGCTCTATTGATAACGGTCATTGAATTCTGGGGCACTAGATGACATCATGACAATTTTCTGGAAGCCAAATAATAGCCTTTATCAACAGAATTGAAATGTTAATTTTACACCCTTGGGAAGGGGTAAACTGTGCTTTCTGAAGTGCGTTCACTGGCTAATTAATTGAGGACACAGAGAGGAGATCGACTAGGAGGGCCATATATGACCTAATAGCTGCCCCTCCCAAATCTTTCTTTACAACAATTACGACCTTCCCTCACCTCCTGTCTCTGTTTTGCTCCTAATTAACTCTTACAAAATGCAAATTCTCTAGGAAATTCTCCCTAACCCAAACTCTGTGTTGGAATGCATATGTTTTCTGTTCTCCTATTGTATCTTAAACATTTTATTTCCACACTAGCATTAGATTGTAATTACCATTTTACACGTTATTTCTCCTACGAACGAACTCATTGAGGTCAAGTAAAATAAAGCTAAACCAAACTTATTTCACAGTGGCATTAAAAAAAGATTTATATAAAGTAGGAAGCATGATCAAAGGACAAAAACCTAGGAACTAATAGATGTGTTAAGTTTCAAGTTTCAGGCTTTTAAAAAACAAATTTCTGAGTAACAAATATTTTACAAATGTAGTCATACCTTTGCCAGAATGACAATCTAGAAAAATATGTGGCCGTGGATTCAAATGCAAAGTAATACTTTACCTAAATTTTAATTTTAGGATTCAGTTAAAAACACATATGATTTTTACCCAATTTTCCAGTATTGTATACCATTTTAACTACTTTCTTAAATAGTAATATTCAATCTAATATAATACAGCAAGACTAATTGCTTGAAACCTATCACTGTGCTTGGAGAGAAAACAACACATTTGAAAAATAAAAGTAAATTAATTTTACTAAAAAGAAATAGCCTTGATATATTACAAAGTGTATTTAGACAGACAAATATTAAATGCATGGTTTGTTGTCTTTTTGCTCATAGTGAAGATTTCCTTTCTTGTAAGGGTCCCAAAAAAATATTATCTTGGTTTCTCAGAATACAAAATAACAGATCACTTGGACTCGGGAAGGGGAACATCACACACCCGGGCCTATTATGGGGAGGGGGGAGGGGGAGGGATTGCATTGGGAGTTATACTTGATGTAAATGACGAGTTGATGGATGCTAACGAGTTGATGGGTGCAGCACACCAACATGGCACAAGTACACATATGTAACAAACCTGCATGTTATGCACATGTACCCTAGAACTTAAAGTATAGTAATAAAAAATAAATAAATAAATAAAAATAAAAAAGTACAAAAAAATAAAAACAGTTGACCGATGTGTGTAACAGAACAATTTTATTCATATGGTATGAAAGAACCAGCCTTTTTAGTATGTGGATGTCACAAAGTGCCAGGGGGAAATTCAGCGATCTTCTCACTTTCTACTTTTTTCTAATCTATTAAAATTCTTCCAGATTGCCTGTTGCAACTACAGCTGTGAGCCTGTGATTGTCACTAGACCGAAATGTAAATAGACTTTACCATTGAGCATATACATGGAGAATGAGTAAAGGTTCATTCCCACCTTGCCCGGAACAGTACACAGACATCACAGTTTTATTTGATGCTATTAAGGCTACTGGGAAGTGTCTAAATGTCAAGCCGATTTCTATCAATGAGTACTAAACAACTGCGTTTTGAACTAGGATTAAGTTTGCTATTGAAGAGAAATATTGATTGAGATCCTGATGCTATACAATTTTTAATCTTTAGCTTAACAAGCATTTTTTAAACCATATTTGCATATACAAATGAAAATCTACAGTTAATATTAATATTTAACTGGAGATTTATTTTATATATCCCTTACTTGAAAATATTGACATAATTTAAAATAAAATATAATCATTTATTCTGATAATGTTAAATAGACTTACTGATATATTAAATGATGATGATAATAATAATGATTCAAATTAGTTTGATGGAGAAAATCAGTTTAAGTGGAGTACAATCTGGACAAATAAATCATGAAATTTTATGTTCACATAATTTCCCTTTTGTTTCCTACATTTTGACCAGAAATATGATTGAATAAAAACATATAATAAATGTCAACAGAAAAACAATTTTATGAATGTTGAAACCTACATTGCTTTTATAAGATAAATGAAATATACAGGTCATAGTGATTTACTGAATTCATTGGTGTGCTGTCATTAAGCCCTTATTCTCTTTATCTATGAGTGGTGCTTTATAATTTCAAATAATTTTTCAGCTTTTATTTACTTATTTTCCCAAGAAATTCATGAGGATATTAGCCAACATCATTACTCTCATTTTACAGAATAGGCAGCTAAATTAGAGTCAATTACCTAAGTCATAAATGACCCACCTAGAGCAATGGCACTGCTTTTCAAAAAATGCCAACATGGTGTTTATTTCATTATATTGTACTGTGTCTTAAATAGAATATTTTCAATGATAAATTTTGTAATTGTATTACAATGGTGCCAAGGAGTATGCTGATGATTCATATCATTATATTTTCAAATATACCATTTGAAAAAATATATAACTATATTTTGATACTCAGGTTCTCTCAGGCTCACTGATGTGTTTCCACTTTTTTATTTTAAGCAGATTTTTGAAAGTGTAGGAAAAACTGAATAGGTCAAGAAGTAGCACATTTTTATATGATAAAAATTAAAAGCTTACTTTTTGCTCATAGAAGTATCATTTAATAAAATATTGCCATATCTATTCCAAAATATACTAATTGATGTAATAAAATAATACTAGTCATCTTTATTTTGGAAGAATAATATTGCAGATTAATTGTCCAAAATATTTGACTATATAAATAACTTTTATTTTTTAATTTTTCTTTCTTTCTTTCTTTCTTTCTTTTTAAGAAACAGAGTCCTGCTTTGTCATTCAGGCTGCAGGGCAGTTGGTCAATCATGGCTCAGTGCAACCTCAACATTCTGGGCTCAATGGATCCTCACACCTCAGCGTCCCAAGTAGCTGGGACTATAGGTTTGCACCACCGTGCCAGGCTAATTTTTGTATTTTTCATAGAGAGCAGGTTTTGCCATGTTGCCCAGGCTGGTGTTGAACTCCTAGACTCAAGCCCACCCATCTAGGCCTCCCAAAGTTCTGGGATTACAAGCATTAGCCATTGCAACCTGCCCAAATAACTTTTACATAAGCAATTTTGTTTATGGATCTCAGGATTTAAAATGATTTGGGCAGGTTGCAATGGCTAATGCCACAAAAAAAATAAAAATAAATAATGTTGACAGATTGCATCATGTAGCTGATAATATTACTTTACAGTTCATCTTTGTATCCAAAGTCTACCCAAAGACTAACCACTTTCTAATTATTACTACAAAGACGTCATGAAATGTGAGTGGTAGTACTGTAAAAACGTATTACTGCCTGTACACTTCTGTAAAAACAGAAGGCTTCCCAAATATACAAATGCCATCGACTCCGACAAAACTATGAAAAAAGGAGACTCCTGGCAAGTTACTCAGTTCATCGAAATGATGCAGGATTTTTCTTGGTCACTTTGCCGGCCAGGAACCTCCACAGCTGGTGATGTCCCTGCTTGGGCCTCCCTTGGCTCCCAGGCCTGCCGCAAGAGGCTCCCTGTCCACTCCACCTGCTGGGCCGCGCCTGGCCTGGGTGGCGCACTGGCTGCTGCGTGCCGGAGCTCACCTGTGTTAAAACTTGTACCCATGTTCGGCAGTTCCCGAATTCTTCTGCCACATCCAAGAAGAATGAGATTATGCTAAAAATTGAAGGGGGAGGAGAGCAGAGAAGTCGGGTGGTCTCACTGAGCATGACTGGGTCAGGGGCTTTTACGGACTCAGAATGGGGGAGTACATGATGATTGGATTGTGAGTATGAAAAAAAAAAAAAAAAAAGCTAAAACAAAGACGCCGCTCAAAGATAGGCACAGCAGTGTTCAAAATAAATAAATAAATAATAAATAGCAATTAGGGAAGGGTAGTTATGTGTAAAATAGGTGAAGGGTGAGGATCAATCAGAGGAGAGTGCACCAAACAAGAAGGGAGGTTCACAGTCTGGTCCGTGGATTTATCTGAGACTTGTAGCTTGGCTTTCAGGTTTTAAACTGTCTTTACTTTGAAGGTGAGGTCTCATCAGGGACCCGCCCCTCCTGCCGCTATTATAACTGCTTCAATTAATCATTTACAACATACATGGTATGGTGAGATTATCCCCAGGTCCCAAACAGTGAGCACCCAACATAAAA
Source organism: Macaca fascicularis (assembly GCF_037993035.2). Taxonomy (NCBI): domain Eukaryota; kingdom Metazoa; phylum Chordata; class Mammalia; order Primates; family Cercopithecidae; genus Macaca; species Macaca fascicularis. Next base: position 183,672,575 of record NC_088379.1, read on the forward strand.
AGCAATTGGACTGTTTTTGATTATTAAAATATAGATTTTATTTTTTGGTTTGTATCATCTGTGCTTGATTTAAAGGTATAATTTGATAACTAAAAAAAAGTTTTAATAGAAATGTCACCAATATTGTCTCCAGAATTAGATAAGTAGTTTTAAAGGAGGTAACTAAAGTAATTTTAACAAGATGACATTTACAATCTACAATGAGAAAGAAATACAAATATTTATGAACTAAATAGCACAGCCTTTGTACTCATAATGCATGCATGGCAGAGGAAAGGCTTAAGACCGAATTGATAGAAATACCACAGAAACAGGAATTGCTAACTATCCTTTGTCAACCTATGTCAAATTAAGTAGAACTAAAGCAAGTATGAAGAAGATTAGAAAATTATTTTTTACCAGTGGATATAAACTGACTCTTCTAACTGGAAAAAGATGCTATAAATGGAAAATTGATTGAGTGTCAGATTTCAAGAATACCCTCAAACTCTCAGAGCATTTTATATAAAGCCAGTCTAATATTAATGACAAAACATCATTAGAATGCAGTTTACATTGTAACACTTTGTGATTCCATTTGAATGTTTCAAATGCAGGCGAAACTAATCTGTATTTTCAAAAGTCTGAAATATTTGTCATTGGAGTGGGATAGTAATAGGAAGGAAAATGTGGGGGCTTCTGTAGTTCTGATTACTTTCTGATTCTTGATCTGGATGGTACTACATGTGCCTGCTCTCTGTGTAGTAATATCAACATTATTGCAATTAGAAATTGTGTCCTTGTCTCTACCTATGATACACTTCTCTAAAAGTCTATTGAAATATAAAATCAGGAAATCTAATTGATAAACAAGTATATAGATTTTTAAATTAAACCTTAGTCAATACAATTCTATAGTACTATTAAAAATGACATGGAAATAATAATTCAAAACAATATAAGTAATTAATAAAATTATTTCAATTTATAGGTCAAGAAGACTACCACAGGATCATCTCCAAACATATTTAAAAAGTATTTGTTTTATTTGGTTATGTATTTTTGTTTAAAAATAGTCAGCTGATATATATAGAGAAAGAGTAGTTTGCAACTCTTTTCTTGGATTTAAAGAAGATAATTACCTTGAAATATATATTATGTTCATGTTTAGAAAGTCAATTTTGTAATAAAATGATAATTTTTAAACAATCTGATCACAAAAAATTACGGACAAAATGTTTGAATCTGAAAAAATATCATCTTAAAAAAACAAATGAAGATAACCAGAATACTTCTGAAAAAAAATATTCAAAGCAGATATCAGAATTCAAATTTGGATGCTGAAAACTTTAGGGATTGTCTACAGCAAATAATCTGATTTTATATAACTAGAGAAAACATGAAAATGATGTTAGTATAACCTATAAGTTATTTGGAAAACAACAAATTTGAAATTTTACCTTATTCTACAATAAAACAAATGCTAGTCAAAATTTTAAATCTAAAAACAAAACCACACAATAAAATGCAATTATACTTATATAATGTAAAAAAAATATTGTCATGAAGGACAAAGATCCAGCATCAGTGCAGTCCTTGCTGATAAACTTTACCATGCTTTAGAAAAATTAAAAAATATATATTTTGAAAAAAATTACAGAATATATGTAACTATAACATACAAAGATCTAATAGAAATCAAAATGAAGAATAAACAACTTTAGGAAAATTATTGATTTTCATGTGAAATTAATTTACACAAACTTAAGGATAGGAAAATAAATCTCTTAAAAGTAGACAGCAAAAGTTGTTCAATCTCACTGAAAATTAAGCAAAAGAGAATTTCAAAACATGTTAAATTTTTTACCTATCAAATTGGAAAAGATTTGATAACACTCATTTTTCTTAATGGTTTAAAGGTGGTGCATTTTCATACCTGTGGTTGATATTATAAATTGGAGCATTTGACAACTTGCTAAAAAATCTAAAATATATATATTTTAAAAACCAGAAATGACTTGGCTGTCAATTGACTAGTTATACAGAAAAGTACACTAAAATATATTTGTGAGTTTAGTCATTGAAATGTTAGTTGTAATAAAAGAAAAATCTGAAGACAGTATAAAAATTCATGGATGAATCAATTGTCATATAAACTATAAAACATAGCCAATAGAATAATATACAGATTTAAATACAAAAGCAGAATTATATGTGGCAACAAAATATTTCCAATAAATGAACTGCAAATTAATGTGTATGATTCATTTATGTATGTGTTCAATACATACAGAAATAACGAGGCAATTAATCTGACATTTACTTTTATTTCAGAAAAAAATTGTTGTCATTAGGACATTTTGTGTTGAATGTCTGGGAGTTGAAAAAAAAAAAAAATTTTCTTTTTGTTTTACTGTCTTCCTATACAACCGAAATATATTACCAGTACCTGATATGTAAGCTAGGTTTCAAATGATATAGGAAAAACATAATAAAATTATAAAACCTAAATCATTTATCCATCGGAGTTTACACTTCATATATTTGGCTTTCTGCTCCTTTCTCTGCAAGTCTAACTTAATGGTTTTATAATATGTATTTCCTAATATAGATATGGCTGGAAATCATATATATTCTTTTTACATTTTAAGATTATAGATAACAGTGCAGTGGACACCTTTGTAATACATCACAGAATCCATCTCTCACATTTGAAGAGAAAAAGACCTATATTAATAATATGTTTTAAAGTAGTTGGAATATTTCCCAAATTGATTTTCAGTATTTACAGTGTTTGTAACTTGCATTTCCTTAAAATAGCAAAACATATTCCCAGGTAGCAATCACTCTGTATATAAAATTGTACATTTCATACATACTAAATAAAGTTAAAAGGTCACAAAAATAAAATTGTATTCAGTAGAAATTGAGAGACAAGCATATCATTTTATATTATTGCTCCCTACAATTCCACATCCCAGGGATAAATAATATAAATAGTTTGCCTTATTTCTTGACATTTTTCTGATATATATATCTTTTACATGAAATATAATTATTTGTATTAGTATATTCTTATTTTAAGTGCTGACAATATAGCTACAAAATATACTTAATATCTCATTATTTTTCTTTTAATTTTTGGAACATTTTGTGAATTTGTGATCCTTTTCCTATGATTAATATTCTTTAAGATTTCTTTATATGTCAGTTACCTGAGTTATTTTACTTATAAATTTGCAGAAATACTTTGTGTTAGGTTTTTTTTTTTTTTAATTTGTTGTCTTCATTTACCTTTCCTGTCCATTACCCCACAGAGGTTCTAATACCAATAACCTGGGCAAGCAACACTACTGATAAGTAAAGTACAAGAAACTCTGTCATCTAAACAGTTTTTGATTGGCTCCTTCTATGTGAGATTTTTACTAGTTTGTAGTTATACTTAGGATACCTACTGTGTTATTTCATTAACTTCTGTTTATGCTTTTTTTTTTTTTTTTTTTTTTTTTGAGACAGAGTCTAGCTCTGTTGCTGAGCCTGGAGTGCAGTGACACAATCTCCGCTCGCTGCAACCTCCACCTCCCAGGTTCAAGAGATTCTCTTGCCTCAGCCTCCCGAGTAGCTGGGATTACAGGCACATGCCACCATGCCCAGCTAATTTTGTATTTTGAATAGAGACAGGGTTTCACCATATTGGCCAGGATGGTCTTGATCTCTTGATCTCTTGATCTCCTGATCTCATTATCCACCCGCCTGAGCCTCCCAAAGTGCTGGAATTACAGGCATGAGCCACCGCGCCTGGTCTGTTTATGCTTTTTCTCCCCATAATTACTTCCTGTACTTTAGAATTAAGAATCAACTTCATCCAAAGAGTGTCAAGACCATCTAAACTGATGCTCCATATTTCACAGACACTTCTGTGTCACTACTTTGTAGTTGCAGTCATGACATATGCTTTCATATTTTCAACATATTTAAGCTTAAAAGTGGAATTCAGTATAAGGGAGAAGGCAGGACATGAAGTAATTATTTTGGAATCAGAGGCAATAATTCAGGCTAATCCAGGCTAATATCAATGTTGCTAAATTATATCTAAAAATCATTGTTTAATCATATGTGTGAGAGGAATCTGAATGAAATAATTAGAGTTCATAGTAAGAGAACACAAGCCCCCATATCAGTTTAGCATATACTATAACTAGTATATTGCTGCATTTCAAGAATATTGCCATTATTGTGTGTCCAATTCTTCAAATACATTACACAGGAAAACATTTCGATCTTAAAAGTATTGAATAGCTTTACTGAAATGGCACACCTTAAAGACCTAAGTATTTATTTGGAAAATCATGTTGACAGTTCTTCTAACATTCTGAGTGACAGAGAGGTTTTAAGAGTTAGGCTTGTATTAGAAGAGATTTAGTACTAATATTAGAAGAGATTCTTGCCATTGCTTAATGTGGTTAGAATCACAACTGCCCCAAGTCACACGTACATACATCCATGCAGGCACACACACACTTATACAATCTCAAAGGTTGTTTTAACAAGTAAACAAGCAACAATGCTGACCTAAGTGAAGTAATGCTGCTTAAATACTTACACTGTCAATTTGAACTAACTAGGATTTCAAATTGAATTAAGGTATCTGTTGTTTATGTTTTACTCTCACGGGGAATTGTTTACTTACTAGAAAAATACCCTTTATCAAATCTGTCATGGTTTTATGACGTACTTACTTTCAACCCTTTCCATATAGACTTCTGAAAATTCAGATATGTGGTTCATAGAGCATTTTCATGTGCTAGTAATAATAGGCTTATATTAGAGCAAACACACACACACTTTTAATTTTTGGAGTAACTCATTTTAAATTGTTTTCCTATAAGTTATAATAATTTCAAATATTTTCATTGCAATTATAAATAAAATTTTAAATTCCTTAAAGGTTATGTATATCAATGCCATAGGTTAAAACAGGATTTTGCAGTAGGTTAAAATAGATTTTTGCATTGGCTAAATAGAATTTGGGATATGTAGTTTATAGGTTTTAAGCCTTCAATTTGAAGAACATCAAGAAGGTACACAAAAACAAGAAATATTCATTGCAAGGACAAAAGTAACTTACTTCTGTTGTGCATCAGTGCATCAAAAAACTAGAGTCAGGCTGAAACTTTACAGACAACAATGCACTTCAATGCCAATGATCTTGCCAAAAAATTTGTGAGAAAGGAAGCCAAAATAATTTTCTCCTCCCGCACCCTTGTTTCCCCTATATTGCCTTACTTTGTTATAGATAAATAAGAATGTACAATGGAGAGGAATGAATGGCCTGTTTCACCTTGTATTTTGGAATTCCTGTAGTTTAAGAAATCACATTGATTCCTCCAGTATAGAAAGGCCTACAGATTTCATGTTTTATGACACATTTAACTGACTCCAATAAGTTACCAAATACTATTCATTTTTGTTTATTTCTTTCGAGAAATAATTAATGAGAAATCAAAATAAAAACCTAAGCCCCCTCTCAACCAACTGAACAGATTTTCTCTATGGGCAAGGCCCCAGAGAAACTTTACAAACTGAGTTCCCAGCCCTGACAGGACAGGAGGTCAAGACGGTCCTCGTTCTACTCCCTCCGGCCATCAGGATTTTTTTCCTAAGAGTTGAATGGAAACCGGCCCTCTGGGAAGTCTTGCTCCACCACTGATTTCTAGACCTGCTCCTGTGGGGTGACACTGCCCCTTCCTTTATGCAGTTTCAACGCAGCAAAGGACCAGCTTTCCTTCCTGATGAGAGTCTTGACCATGGACGGGCTCTCAGCAGCTTTTGGAAGCTGCACTCTTAGTGCCCGTGTGTCGTCTGCTTCACCTTTTGATACACACAGTTGAACCGTTATACAGTTACATGTTAAATCTGCACCCCAAAGGGAGCATGGTGTCCCCTCATGAATATTCATAGCTCCTCCTATAACCTGTTGAATATGAATACTTAGCCAGCTCTTTCAGTATAAATTCCTGTTTCATTTTTCCTCCTCTGAAACAACTGCTTTTTGGTTTTATCAGGAAGCTCTGCTTCCTGTCTGCAGGTTGTGATTACCTTTTTAAGAAATAAGGTCACCTTTTTAAATTTAGAGATTTTGTGACTTTTTCCACTGATATTAGCAATAGCTAACTAGTATAATATGACCTATTCAGATTCATAAGAATACTTTCTACTAATAATTTTTTGAAAGGATGTTAGTGGAGTTGACTTGGCACTGACAAGGTTTTGACTCTGATTAGTAGATAAGAATTTAGTCCATTTACTAAGTAAACGTAATTCAGAACTTCTATTATTACACTGCTGGGGGAAAAAAAAGAAAGAAAAAAGAAAAGAAAAGAAAATCACATTATTTTTATATTCTGATATTGTTGATCTGAGGAAAGTGAATAACACCTGTAAAATCATAGAGAAATACCTTAAGTAAAGAAGTTAGTCATATATATACACTTTGATCAAGAGCAGTGGCTCACGTCTATAATCCCAGAACTTCACTGAGGAGGGCAAATCACTTGAGCTCAGAATTAGAGACCTGACTGATCAACATGGCAAAACCCTGTCTTTACAAAAAAACACAAAAGTTAAAAATAAAATAGCTGGATTTTGTGGTGAGTGCTTGTGGTCCCAGCTACTTGGGAGGCTGAGGCATGAGAATTGCTTGATGCCTGGATGCAGAGACTGCAGTGAGCTACGATCATGCCACTGCACTCCAGCCTGGGGCAACAAAGGAAGATCCTGTCTCAAACAAACAAACAAAACCCCACCATATACATACTTACTAAATGTTAGCTTTTTCTCCTAATTGCAAAATTATTTTTTCCTGATTTTGCTATTGAATTTTTTCAATAGATCACAAGTTTCTGGGAATTTTCATAATTGTAATTTTTTCAGGGTAACCTTCACATTTACCTTATCTTTGTTCTTCCAGACAGAGCGTGTCTGGCACCTAGCTGATGTTCAAAAAATCATTGGGGGCTGGGTGTGGTGGCTTATGTCTATAATTCCAGTGCTCTGGGAGGTTGGAGGAAGAGGATCTCTTGAGGCCAGGAGTTTGAGGCCAGCCTGGGCAACAAAGTGAGACCCTGTCTCTACAAAAATAAATTACAAAATTAGATGGGTGACAGATGTCTGTTGTCCTAGATAGTTGAGAGGCTGAGGCAGAAGGATGGCTTGACCCCAGGAGTTGGAAGCTACAGTGAGCTATGATCACACCACTGCACTCTGGGCTGAGTGACAAAATGATGCTCTGTGTCTCTCTCTCAAATGAATAAATCAATAAATAACTTACTGTTGAACTCAACAAACCTAATTTATATGACAAAATGCAGTTCCCCCTGTATTTCTTTAGCCCATTTCTTCACACAAATATTCAGTATGCTTTTTAAATTAAACTGGAATAAGTAACATGAGAGTTGCTCAGACGTTTAGTGTATAGTGCTCATAATTATTATGCAATCCTTGTTATTATGAGCAAATAGTGCTTTAGTTGTCACTTTTAATTTTGTATTTGATTTTTAACATACTATAAGATTGTAGTTATTGTGTTTGGTCTCCAAATGTTTGAAATATGACTTTAGAATTAATCTGTGTTCAGCCACTAGTAATAAAAAAATTGTCAGTCATTGGCAGGTAGGAGTTGGATATCTTTTGATGTAAAGAGTATTTTTTATAAAGAATATTTTATATCCAAATAATTGAAAGGTTAACATTTGCATCACAATCTGGGGTATTTAATTTTGTTGTAATTCAGAATAACATAGTATACCAATGTATTGCACTAATTGCATATTTAGCAATATATTCATTTAAATGATTTAAATAACATATAATTAGAAAAGTTATTAAAATTATAGGTCATATACAATTTGGGGTTACAATGTAATTTAATTTTTGCATCAGGATTATATTATTTTTAACAATGTATCTGTAAGACATATTTACTTGCAAGTATGGGAAAGTTTAACAAACTTGGGTTGATTTTTTGTTATCTTGAATGTTCAGGCTAGTGGATTTTCTTTTAAAAAGAATTCAACTTGACAGGAACATATTGTGCCACTGGAATAAGTGATTAATCCTTATATTCATGGATTAGTAAAATGACAAAGTGAAAACTTGTCATAAATACTAAGCTTAGCCAGGTTAATTTTCTTTTCATCCTAAGATAGGGAAAAAACTGTCTTAGAAATTATTACCTTGGTTGTATGTGTAGATATATTTCTTTGAGTTTTTAGCTCTATCTCTATTCTAGAAATAAATATTTCTCTCAAATAGGTATACATTTTATTTTTTATTTTTCTTCCATAGATTTGACTCTCGAAATGAAATATTTTAAATAAAATGCACATACTGTAGTAGCATCCCTCTATGTTTCATTTTTGGTTACAATCTTTTGTGTTTTCAAGTAAAATAATATGTCAAGGGTATTTATTCTCATGTCACTCATTTCAAATATGAATAATGCCCAAATGATAGACTTTATAAGTAATATGGTGTCATTTGCATTGCATGGAATAGCAATTTATATTATACTACTAGTTTTATGTTTCCCTTGTAAACTTATTTTCTATTTAAATATGCAATTTAAAATATGCTATGAAAATATATTTTTTTTGTTTTTTGAGACAGAGTCTCACTCTGTCACCCAGGCTGGAGTGCAGTGGCACGATCTAGGCTCACTGCAATCTCTGCCCCCCGGGTTCAAGTGAGTCTTCTGCCTCAGCCTCCTGAGTAGCCTCAGCCTCCTGAGTAGCTGGGACTACAGGCACGCACCACCATGCCCAGCTAATTTTTGTATTTTTAGTAGAGATGGGGTTTCACCATATTGGTCAGGTTGGTCTCGAACTCCCGACCTCATGATCCGCCCACCTTGGCCTCCCAAAGTGCTGGGATTACAGACGTGACACACTGCACCCAGCAGATAATGTAATTTTTAAGTGAACATTTAAATGTGCAACAATGCAAATAATGTGCAGGTCAAGGAACAAATCAGATAAAGTAAGGTGAATTATTAACTGTGATAAATTACCAAAATAAAAGAAATTCTGTTTACAATGAATGTTAAATTTTGTAAACATTTAAAAACATTGTGTATTCTCATTTATCTGTGGAACCTAAAAATTAAAACAATTAAACTCATAGAGATAGAGAGAAGGATGATTACCAGAGAGAGGAAAGGATAATGGGTAGGGGAAGAGAGGAAAGGATAATGGGTAGGGGAAGGGAGATGGTTAATTAGCACGAAACATGAAGAGAATAAAGAAGACCTAGTATTTACTAGCACAACAGTGTGACTGTAATAAAAAATAATTTAATTGTATATTTTAAAATAATTAAAAGGGTATAATTAGGTTGTTTGAAACACAAAGATAAATACTTAAAGTAATGGATACCCTGTTTACCTTGATGCTATTATTACACATGCACGCCTGTATCAAAATCTCAAAGTTTTGGGGGTGCCAAAAAAGAGAGATTTTTATATTCAAACTTTATTAGGTTGAGCCATGTAAAATTGCCGTTTTATAGAACAAAAATTTTGAAAGACTTCACCTAATTCAAGATAATAATTCACAAAAGCATAGCATTGAAATGTATCTTTCTGGTTTCCCTTTAAATCCTGGTTCACTCCTATAAGCAAAGTATATTCTATGTATTGAGATCATCTCCAAAGATAGTAGTTTAAAATTTTTATATATCAGAATAAAATACATATGACAATGAAATATAAGAGTAACATACTTGTGTACTTGGGCAATAGATGACTATGTTATTACAGAGGATTGAGTTGCTATCTATAAAGTCATTATATTTTAGATCTAGGAAAGATGATATGTCATTCAAATAATGTGTCTTTCAAATAAGAAATGACATTTAGAGAAGGACTAGCTTGTTCAAGCTTGCACAAATAATACAACTGAGAGTATAATCCTTGTCTTCTGGTTCCCTGTCTTAATGTGGATTTTCCAGTGGAATTTAGCATGGTTTGTTATATGGCTTCTGAAGTAAAACTTGCTTAAGTGGAGCAAGGATGTGACTGCAGAAAGTCTATTATAAGAAGTAATCAATAAGGGGAAAACAAAAGTCCTGATGGGTACAGGAGCCTAAGAGCAGAACTAACAACCACATACTTTAAGTATGGCGATTCTAGGCAACTTCAGTGAAATACTGAGCTAGAGGAGGAATCCAGTCTGAAGTCTTCGGTAGCAGATGCTGGGAGCATCAGTTAAGGAAAGGGGCAAAGTTAGAAAAATGACTAACACGAAGTTCTGGGTTTGAACCAAAGACAAAAGTAACTGAGTGGATGGAGAATTTGTTTCTGAGAAAAAGGAGTGAAGCAGCCAGGAATTATGGAATGTGAGATTAAGAAATCTGATTTGAGAACCTACCATCAGCCAGTCATTGTAAAACATTAAAGTCCACTGGTTGTGGGGTAGGAATAATAGATATTTTCTTTTTAGACTGGGAAATATATTAATATAAAATAAATTCTTATGGTTAAATGCCCTTCGACAGCTTCTAGGCTTGTAGTAGAATGGTGGGGGCCATATTGTAAAGTCAGTGTTCCTTCAAGATGCTTCCAGGACGAGAAAGAAAAAATTTGATAATCAAATCCATGAATACATTCTGCTTTTTTTGAAAGCCACATGGGCATTAGAATCCCCTTCTTTGCTCCCCATGATAGTTTGATTTTTCTCTCCAATATTTCACATATTTCTCTCTCCTCTGCATTAGATTCAGATGTTTCATGTTGTCTTCTCTTACAGACTACCAAACTATTTAGGATACTTTAGTATCTCCTATAGGAAATAACATAGTTTTTTTATAGTCAATAAAATTGTATTAGTTTATTTATTATCATGTGACATCATGATATTTGTACCTATCTCAAAATTATTGTATTAAGTAACGTAGGTTAAATGGCTTTGAAATTTGTTCTTACTTGGAGTGGAAATAAGTTCTATGAATTTTTTTTTTTGTCCGTGCTTACAATGAGATAGGTTCTATTTGAAATGCTTTACGTTGTTTAACCCACTTAATCCCCTCAATAATCCAATGGCACAGGTACAATTATTATTCCCATTTGCTAGCTGAGGAAATGAGGCATAAAAAAATCAAAATTCTCTTGGTATAGTACTTATGTAGCTATTTACATTGATGTAGATATGCCAGAGGAGTATTGTAATTTTCAATGACATTGTTTAAATATTCAAATTTGATGGAGCCTTTCCTACTGCTTACAATTCAAGTGGTTTTCTATAAAAGGTAAAATTCTTGAGTAATAAATAGATTTCATTGTTTTAAACAATACAGAGAAGAGTTTCTGATATTCTTCAGGGAAGTATAATGTACTAGAAAAGGCTGGATATGAATTCAAATAACAAAATATGAAAGCTTTGAGAATAAGAACTGTAAATTATTTGTTTTTTTAAATGAAATGATCCCAAAGACTAGTGTAATGTCTTCCCCTTGGGAAATATTAAAGAAATGCTTATTCAACAATGTTACACCGATTATATGAATAGGGTAAATTTACTTATCCTCTTTGAAACTTATTATCTTCTCATTTATGATAAAAATATACTGATATCTACTTTCTAGTTATTGGAATGAGTATATCAGAAATGATAGATCTTATGTGTTTTCAAAATTAGGATGTAATTTTTATTCAGCACATATGTGCATTTAACTTTTGATATCTCAACTATATGGCCTTAGTAATGCTCCATTTGCATTAATTGAGCAGATGTAATAAAACGTAGGTTATGTGTTTATTGCATATTGATTATATTGAGGCCATATATAAATAATTACAAATACTTTTCTAATCATGAGAAACACTGAATGCATTGTTCAAGTTCCCAGTTAATTAGAATGTTTTGGCTCCATCAATAACCTTGAAGAAAAATTTGAAGAACAAATTTGAGAAACATAAAATACCAATCAAACTAAGAAAAACAGATACGGCATCATACACACAAAATAATATTCTTTATTAATTTAAGGGAAATATTCAGGATTTGTGAAGATAAATTTGATAATTATAAATTATTATTATTATTATTATTTTTGAGACAGAGTCTTGCTCTATCACCCAGGGTAGAGTGCAATGGCGCTGTCTCAGCTCACTGCAACCTCTGACTCCAGAGTTCAAACGATTCTTCTGCCTCAGCCTCCTGAGTAGCTGGGACTACAGTTGCACGCCACCACACCCAGCTAATTTTTGTATTTTTAGTAGAGACAGGCTTTCACTGTGTTGGCCAGGGTCGTCTTGAACTCCTGACCTCATGATACTCCCACTTCAGCCTCCCAAAGTGCTGGGATTACAGGAACGAGCCACCACTCCTGGCTGAAATTATTATTTATTATTAAATCTAAACCTAACCTTGACATATGTTTCAACTCTAATGTTGGAAGGAATCACAAACATCTTTCTGTAAACCTACATCCCTCATGAACTGGGTATACAAGTTTTGATACCTTCTAACTTAGAAATGCATGCACACTAGCATTAAAATAAAGGAACCTGGTCTTTGTGTGTTCTGTTTTGTGTTCTCTTGCTGTGCAAACTTACCTAAGTGTTATGGGTACCCCTGGCTACCTAGTAACTGTTATCTGTTACATGTGACTCTTTACAGTCAATAATAGATCTAAAATACTGTATTTTTCCTCGTTCTATTCTCTGAATGCCTGCCTGGTTTTGAGTAAGAATACAACTTCAGCCAATGATAAGACTCACCATTCCTTACTTAACCCTGGCCAGTTAAGTAAGAAGATGAACTTACTATCTGCCCAAACTAATAAATAACCAAACCATAGCAGCTATAGAATGGCTCAATAAATAAATTTTTAAAAACAGTAAATTTTTAAAAGAAATAGTTATCTTGAAGTTATCTTAATGACTATAATCTCTCGTGACCTAACAAATAGGTTCCTGGCCAATCTTTGAATAAGTATATTCAAAGGGAAAGAAATGGCTCAAATCAGGGCAAACTGTATCACAGTTTTAGTATTAGAATACCTGATTAGAGTCAGATGCAACAAACTTCGTCTCAGATGAGAACAAACTGTTCATTCTTATTATTTATTTGCAGAAATCAATAAAAGGTTGCTAAAATATAAGCTGATCTACAAAGTAAGCTGATCTTACAAAGAATATGGCAGCTGAGATTTAACACAAAAAAATTGAAACTTAGATAAGAAATCACCTAACCTTCTATTTTAGAAGCAAATCATAAAAAGAGAAGATTGAAGTCTATAAGATGTCAATTTCTTAAAATATTTTAAGTAAACAAATATTTTATTCTATTTTTACGTTAACATGTAGGTTTTGGACTTTTTTTTTTTAATTGAGAAATAAGACCTATGTTTTTGTAGGCAACAATGAATCTCAAATTACTACTAGCCTAGTCAAGACTTAGTAAAATTTTAAATCATGTGAGCGTCAGTAAAATTACATATATGGAAGAGATAACAAAAGATTTTAGTTGAGTCCTCAAATATAATTTATTTTAGAAGGCATATGAGTCTCATCAAAATTGTTGAAAATAGTATGAATTTAACGTATTTTACCTGTTACCCTCACATCACCTTTCAGCTATATATCTGTGCCTTATAACTTCTGATTCATAATCTCTTCTGGTGAGGACACCTTTCAAAGATAACCCCAATTGCAAGACACTTCCAAAAATATGCCCACATTTGACAATATGCTTCTGCAAAATACATGAAGAAATTAGTCTAAGAACATCTCAGGCAACTTTTCCTAATGGAAGAACAGAATTTTATAGATTTCATTATCACTTGAGTAAATCTTAAATTCTTAAATTTATCAGCACAAGAAAAAATAAACAAAGTGAAAATAATTTCCATGTGTGTTTTCTAGAACTACTCTAAGAGTAATATTTTTGTGCCCAGTGAAGTGTGTCAGTTATTAAAGAATAATCACACAGGTAAACAAGTATTATTAACAGCTCTACAAAATTTGACATAAATCTTGTATCTGAAACTTTCACCTGCACTATGGTGTGCATTTGATTTGCTTGTAACAAAGTTTTTTATTGTTACTAAAAGAAATATGCATATCCATGCTTCTTGGTAGATTTGCATACGTGTATAATTTCACTGTTTCCTCCAGCTATCCTCTTCTGACTAACACATAATCATGATTGTCAGTTTAAAACATGAGAATAACTATAACTCAAAAACCCAAAGATAATCAATGTCCTTTCTATTCAAGGCATACATATAACCTTTGGTCATCATTGGCTTCAACAAACTTAAAATAGAATATTATATTTTGTTGAGTTAATTATAACCTCACCCCTTCCATTTTCAAATATTAAAACATCTTGCAATATTCATAAGTGACTATTAAATTGTATGGAAATAATAGTGAATGTACTTTTATTCTGTAAGTAAAAACTTACTGGAAACTTTTCTCAATAATGTCACCAAACTAGAATCACTGCAGTTGAGAACTGATGCCCTTGATTGGCATCTTGTCATAAACTCTTTGAATTTTATCCAACAAAAGTGAGCTAAATATGAATTGTCACCTTATTCACTGAAGTATCATGTTTTTATTAATTATTATTTTGTAATCATAGGTCGAACTGTTAAAGAAAAATAGCTGTAATAACTCAAAAGTAGTTTAACTTGTCAGTTATTTATAAAAGTATTTTCCCCAAAACACTGATTAACATATTATTTGTATAGTTATTTAGAAATTTTAAAACATAAAAAAAGACTTTGAAAAAGAATATAGTAAAATAAGTCTTGATTATGATAGATCTCATTCAGACTTTGTGTTTCATGTTCAATGTATAGAGGAACAAAGTTAGTAAATTCTAGAAAATGAAAATAAGTAGAATCTCTTGATATCTCCTACTGGTAGTAAGATATAAAGCAAACCTACATGGAAACTGAACAACCTGCTCCTGAGTGACTGCTGGGTACATAACGAAATGAAGGCAGAAATAAAGATGTTCTTTGAAACCCATGAGAACGAAGACACAACATACCAGAATCTCTGGGACACATTTAAAGTAGTGTGTAGAGGGAAATTTATAGCACTAAATGCCCACAAGAGAAAGCAGGAACGATCTAAAATTGACACCCTAACATCACAATTAAAAGAACTAGAGAGGCAAAAGCAAACAAATTCAAAAGCTAACAGAAGGCAAGAAGTAACCAAGATCACAGCAGAACTGAAGGAGATAGAGACACAAAAAACCCTTCAAAAAATCAATGAATCCAGGAGCTGTTTTTTTGAAAAGACCAACAAAATTGATAGACTGCCAGTAAGACTAATGAAAAAGAAGAGAAAGAAAAATCAAACAGATGCAGTGCAAAATGATGAAGGGAATATCACCACCGATCCCACAGAAATGCAAACTACCAGCGGAGAATACTATAAAAAACTCTACACAAATAAACTAGAAAATCTAGAAGAAATGGATAAATTCCTGGACACATACACCCACCCAAGACTAAACCAGGAAGAACTTGAATCTCAGAATAGACCAATAACAGGATCTGAAATTGAGGCAATAATTAATAGCCTACTAACCAAAAAAAAGTCAGGACCAGATGGAATCACAGCCAAATTCCACCAGAGGTACAAAGAGGAGCTGGTACCATTCCTTCCGAAACTATTTCAATCAGCAGAAAAAGAGGGAAATCCTCCCTAACTCATTTTATGAGGCTAGTATC
This sequence comes from Macaca fascicularis, assembly GCF_037993035.2. NCBI lineage: Eukaryota > Metazoa > Chordata > Mammalia > Primates > Cercopithecidae > Macaca > Macaca fascicularis. Next base: position 183,688,304 of record NC_088379.1, read on the forward strand.
ATCCTGATACCAAAGCCTGGTAGAGACATAACAAAAAAATAAAATTTTAGGCCAATATCCCTGATGAACATTCATGCGAAAATCCTCAATAAAATACTGGTAAACTGAATCCAACAGCACATCAAAAAGCTTATCCACCACGATCAAGTCAGCTTCATCCCTGGGATGCAAGGCTGGTTCAACATACGCAAATCAATAATTGTAATCCATCAGATAAACAGAACCAATGACAAAAACCACATGATTATCTCAATAGATGCAGAAAAGGCCTTCAACAAAATTCAGCAGCCCTTCATGCTAAAAACTCTCAATAAACTAGGTATTGATGGAGTGTATCTCAAAATAATAAGAGCTGTTTATGACAAGCCCACAGTCAATATCATACTGAAAGGGCAAAAACTGGAAGCATTCCCTTTGAAAACTGGCACAAGCCAAGGATGCCCTATCTCACCACACCTATTCAACATTATGTTAGAATTTCTGGCTCGGGCAATCAGGAATTAGGAAATTAGGAATTAATTAGGAAAAGAGGAAGTCAAATTGTATCTGTTTGCAGGAAAAGAGGAAGTCAAATTGTCCCTGTTTGCAGATGACATGATTGTATATTTAGAAAACCCCATCGCCTCAGCCCGAAATCTCCTTAAGTTGATAAGCAACTTCAGCAAAGTCTCAGGATACAAAATCAATGTGCAAAAATCACAAGCATTCCTATACACCAATAATAGACAGAGAGCCAAATCACGAGTGAACTCCCATTCACAATTCCTACAAAGAGAACAAAATGCCTAGGAATCCAACTCACAAGGGATGTCAAGGACCTCTTCAAGGAGAGCTACAAACCACTGCTCAACAAAATAAAAGAGGACACAAACAAATGGAAGAACATTCCATGCTCATGGGTAGGAAGAATAAATATCGTGAAAATGGCCATATGCCCAAGGTAATTTGTAGATTCAATGCTATTCCCATCAAGCTACCACTGACTTCCTTCACAGAAATGGAAAAAACTACTTTAAAGTTCATATGGAACCAAAAATGAGCCTGCATAGCTGGAAACGGGGCAGGGAACATCACACACTGGGGCCTGTCATGGGGTGGGGGGTTGGGAGACGGATAGCATTAGAAGAAATACCTAATGTAAATGATGAGTTGATGGGTGCAGCAAACCAACATAGCACATGTATACCTGTGTAACAAACCTGTACGTTGTGCACATGTACCCTAGAACTTAAAGTACAATAATAATAAAATAGAAGTTGAGAGAACGACTTAAAAGCAATGTTAAGCAACATTTTATCAGTGAAAATGCTGCTGAGATTTTACTACTATTGCTAGTAACACAAAGTAAAATAGTTAACATTGACAGAAGTTTAGCCACAAAAATACATGGGTTTGGGATAAACATCCACACTGCTATTTGCCTAATATGATGATTAAATCAGCTTCTGCATGTGTGGTGAATGGCAGATGATCAGAATACACTATGTCCACGACACTATTATACAAACAATCATCATCAATGATGGGACATCCACCAGTCCCTCACCAATTCTACCCAAATTGCTTAAACTACCAATAAAAATCAATTACCTGAAAGTTTTTCCAAACTATCCTTCAATAAATATTAGTTTAAAACATGTGCATTTTTAAATTTTCCATTTTAAGAAAATATTTGAAATGGAAAGTACAAAAATCTGTGTTCATTTTGTTTGAAACGGGAGAAAGAGATATCCTCATTATGTAGCCACAGAAGGCTTCACAAAATGACTTCTAGTCATGTAGAAAGCAGAATTCTTAAGATAATTTATGAACTTGGTTATCTTGCTAAGGAGATTCACAAGCAAAGTGTTAAATGTTCCCTGGTTCCTTCTTGACGCTGATAGTAAAAGCAAGTAAACTGAGACAAGAATTGTTTAACATAAGCAACCAGAACTGAACGATTCTGAAAATTCAGTCTCTCCAAACAGGAAAAGCTACTGGAATTAAAACAGTGTGGTTTAAAGAAAAAGTCGAGTTCTCTTTGAGAATCTTTTGCTAAAACCTTAGAAATATCAAAAGGTCAAAGTATTCAGTCACAAAAGGACTCATTCAAGATACTGAAGCTGTTCTGCTCAGATTCCTTCAATAAAATGAGAGAGCCTATAGGAGTATTAAGGACATTATCTCTCAGCTATCTCTGCAGGAGCCAAAGATAGAGAAGGAATTATCACGAAAATATATCTGGACGTGACTTTCATCGAATGAAGTATCCTAAAAGGGAAAGAGAGTAAATAAGAAAAATAAGTCGATGGATCCCCAACTGGCTGATCAGGAAGAAGGCTAATAAAACTACTCAACTATGAATGAGTTACCTTCATGAACAATGGAAGGGTTACTGAAAGGGTAGAACCTAGATAATGCAGCCAAGAGCCATAGAAAATTATCCCTAGGTCTTGAAACCGAATTAAGAAACTACATTTTTTCTGTTTCTGGTTGGATTTCACAACTGCTTTGCACAGTAAGTCTGTTTTTTCTTCTGTTCTCCCCCTTTTGAACTGAAATGACCATAGGTTTAAATACATGACATTGCCATCACTGTATGTTGCAAATTTTGAGGACAGATAACTTGGCTGTCTAATTTCATGTGTCCACAGATAGAGAATAATTGTGTACTAGAGGTAGTTGGTGGATTTGGATGACTTCTATAACAAGGTTTTTGAAATTTGAACTGGCAATTTAGATGAGATTTCGTATTTTGTAGTGATGAGATGTGATTAGCTTTAGATAAGAGATTTTGCACAAGAGCTGACACTATGATGAGATGAGACTTGAGAACACTGGAATTGAATGGATGTATTTTTCATTTTGGAAGAATACGAATGCTTGGGAACTAGAGAGTGGGCTATGGTAGGCAAAACGATAAGATGATTTGGATCCCTTCATGTGCATGCCCTGTGTAATCCACTCCTCTTGAGTATGAATAAACCTGTGAACCAGATGGGATAGCACTCCTGTGATTAGGTTATGAACAAACAGACTTTGACTTCATCGTGATTGAGCCTTGCCTTAAAAGGCACTGGGGCCTTCCTGAAGTTAGAGAGATGGGAGGCATGAGAGGATCTGTAAAGGGGCGACAATATAGCAAGTGTAGGTGGCCCTAGGATCTGAGGATAATCTCTGACCACAGAACAACAAGAACTTACTCCTTCGGTCGCAAAGAACTGAACTCTGCCAAAACCCTCGGGTAGCTTATCGATGAATCTATTCCTTTAGCCTCCACATAAGGACATAGCAGACCAACATCTTAATTTTAGGCTTCTGAGCAGAGTACTAAGCCACTTTATACCAGGATTTCTGAGCTACAGAACTGTGAGCTGATGAATTACTGATGTCTTAGGCTGCTAACTTTGTGCTATGTGGTAATATGTTAAACATCAATGGAAAACTAATATAGCATAGTATATCTCTCTCCATCTCTTTACTTTTAAACTGTTTTTCTATGTATAGTGTGTTTCTGGTAGGCAACATAGGGTTGGTTCTTTTTAATCCAATATTACAGTCTTTTCCTTTTGATGGAGGTGTTAAGGTCATTAAATCATAATTTGATTATTATTTGTTTAATTTTAATTATATTATCTTGCTATTTGCTTTCTATTTGTCCCATCTGCTTTTCATTCTCCTTTTACTCTTTTTCTGTCTTTTTTGGGTAATTGGGTAATTTTTATAATTGCATTTTATTTTATTTTTTGTAGGTTTACTAGTTATAATTTTTGTTTTGTTAATTTAATGATAGGTTTATTTATATTCATAGTATATGCCTTTAATTTGTGACAGTCTACCCTGTAAATGATATTCTCATTTCTCATATGGTATAAATACCTTAAAATGGTTCACTTCCATCTGCTTCCTCCCTGCCACTGCGTATTTTTCATACAGTTTCTTTTGCATTTGTTTTAGAACACTGATTACATTGTTATTTACACCCACAGTTACCATATTTGATGCTTCTTATTTCTCTGTGTAGATACTATTGTCCTCTGATATCATTTCCCTTTTACCTGATGTAGTTCTTTAGCATTTTAGTGTGTTTACTAGTGATGAATACTTTCTGCTTTTGTACCTCTGAAAAAAAACTTTATTTGCTTTTGTTTCTGCAAGACACTTTCACTGCTATAACATTGTACATTGACAGTCTTTTTATGTCATTCCTTCACTGTCATTTAACTTTCATTGTTTCTGATGAGAAACCTGACATCATCTTTGACATTTTTCTTCTATAACGTATGTGAATTTGGAGCTCTGGTTGCTCCATCATATATTTTAATGAATAGTTTGGGGCTACTTGATTATGATGAAATGAGTGTAATGTTCATGTTTCTTGAACTTTGGGTTTACCGATGTTCTCAAATCTGTGTATTTTCCCTATATTTGGAAACTTAGGAATCAGTTTTGTTTAAATACATTTTTAAGACAGAGATACCACAGGACAAAATAATCCGCTTTCAGAGTATTTAAATTCACAACAATTTGATAGTTATGAAGAAACCATTTCTTATTCACTAAATTAAAGGCCTGATCAGTCCAGATTAAAAATTGTCTAACTCATTTTAGGTTAAAATAAAATATTGACCTATATATATTCTGCCTTGACAGAAAAATGCCCAGATCTAAGTCAAAATATCAATTTTTGATAGATTTAAAAACAAATTATCGCAATTTCAGTGTTCTCTGACAGCAGATTTTAGCTGATGAATAGAAGATGAAGGTAAATTGACATAACTGGAATTGCTTAATTTAATTAAACAAAAGATGCTGGGAGTATGCCAGGCCTAAAACGACCTGACAATTACAAGAGGAGGCACAATTAAAAATTAATGCCCCTGAGCATTTTCTTCCCAAGAAGATGTTATCAGATTGAAAATTTTCAGTCATTATTTATTAAAAATTGTTTTTATCTGTGCCTTTCTCCTATTGACACAGGACTCTTTGGATGCCACTTCACCAGCCTGAAAGCTCTCTGTGGCTGGCAGTGCCTCTGCTTGAGTTTTACTCACCACTGCTGGACTCTTGGCCTGGCAGGCAGCACTCGGCTTGCACTACTGGTGCAGATCCCATGCCTGCTGAGGGTGAGCCAGGCTTGGAGTGGAGAGGGTTGTGTGAGTGAGTGAGCACAGGGTCCAGTCAGAGCTCACAGCCAGGAACAGCGGGGTGGGCAGCTCCAGGCGCTGGCACAGGTGCCGGCTCCATATGAGGCTGCGGCTGGACCAGGAATACCTAAAGCGGCTTCCACCTTGGGTGCCAGAGTCTGGATGAGGGGAACGCAGTGGAGCCTGAAAACTTGGAGACACCAGCAACTGTGGAGCCCCAAGAGCGTGTTACAGTGCGTCACAGCTCCTTCTTTACCGCTGTCTGCAGAACGACCAACAAGGGGGGTGTGTTTCAGCTCGCTCATGTTATAGCTCGTTTGATCCTGCCACTCAGCTCTGTCCCGTGGCTCCTGGGATAGCCTGGCCCTGCTGCCACTTCCCATCATGTGGGGCAGCCACCCAGCACCCATGGAGGGAAGGAGGGCTACATTGTTACAGCTTCTCTGGCACCCACTGTTTGGAAGATCTCAGGTTCTGTTCTGCATCCAAGAAGAATGAGGTTATGTGGATAAACCAGAGAGTGAGGAAGGTGGAGAAGAGTTTTATTGAGCTACAGAGCAGCTTTCAGCAGAGAGGTGACCCAAAGTGGGTAGCCCCTACCTGAATGAAGGTGGGGAGTCCCAACCTGTGGCTGAGTCCTGGGTTTTTATGGGCTCAGAATGGGAGAGTGTGTGCTGATTGGTCCATGGGCAGGCCTGGAAAAAGCACCGTTTGATTGGCTAAAAGGCATCAAAGAAGTTCCCACTGCAGGACGTGGACTCTGTCCGCAACAGGCGCCTGGTTTTCAGGCTTCGGGCTGTCTTCTGGCTTGAAGGGTGGGCTTCACTGGGGACCTGCCCCTTTCTGGCTAGGAATTTGTCTACTTCCTACCATTATCTTCTGGGGACTAAAATTACATATATATTTTTCTGTTTGAGGTCATCTCACAGCTTATTTATGCTCTTTTCACCTTTTGTATTTTTTTCTTTTTGAATTGTTTCTGTTATTAGAATAGCATCAACTACTGTGTCTCAATAATTTTACTAATATTTTCTTCTGCAATGTCTAACGAGCAGAAAAATTTTCATCACACATTTTGTAGTTTTTATTTCTTGAATTTTAATTTGGATCTTCTGTAGTCTTCATTTTCTGTTTTCAATATATCAAATATATATAATGCAGTTGCAATATTTGGTATAAGATCCTTGTCTTCTAACATCAGTTTCAGTATTTTGATTGATTGTTTTTTCTCATCATAGAATTTATTTTTCTGCTTCTTGCCATGTCTAATAATTTTTCATTGGATTTGAGGCATTGTATTTAATTTTTTTTAGGTACTGAATAGTTTTATTCTGGGACTCATTTAAGTTCTTTGGAACCACTTGATTCTCTCTGACAGTATTGTTAAGATTTATAAGGGTGTTGACCAGAATACCATTTAGTTTAGAGTTAATTACTGAGCCAATGCTTTGTGCATCATGAAGTTTTTCAGTTTGGAAAAAGAAACTGTTCCTGGACCTCTATATCACTGGCACTGTTATCTGCTTCTCAGAGCTAGGCAGTGTTCATTCCTGTCTGGTGCTTCGTCCTATGACCTCAAGCTTTCTTGATCTCCCTTAGGGCTCAATTCCAACTACTATATCCCAAGAGTCCATTGGGTTTCATTTGAGTTTCTTCTCCCTGTCCTACAGCCCGGAAATTCTCTCAAGGCAATAAGCTGAGACAAACATAGGACTTGCTTCATTTGTTTCTTGTCTGTCAAGAATCACTGTCCTTCATTTGCTGATATTCAGCATCTTAAAACAACACTGTTAGAAATATTTTGCCCAGATTTGAGTTGTTCTTAACAGTTGACTATATTTGGTCTCTATATTCCATATTGACCAGAAGCAAATATGTTCACTAGGTTTTGATTTATAAGTTGTGAAAACATGTAATAAAATTAAAATGTATGTTGTCTTTAGACAATTTTTTTAAAAACTAACTTTGGTACCATATGACTGAATCATGCTTAAAATTTGAAATATATGCTTATTTGTTAAAATAAAAAAAGTTTAATTTGTTTGAGACATTTAATTTGTTTGGCATGATCATTTATTTTCTCATAAAATATGTATTAGTGCTTAATAATCTGAAGATGTATAGTCTTTCCTTTTATAATGGTGGTTGTCTTAAAAATGAATCTGTTGTTTCTGTTACATGAATACAGATACTCCTTGACTTATGATGGAGTTACGTTGCAATAAACCCATCGTAAGTTGAAAATACTGTAAGCCAAAAATGCATTTAATACACCTAACTTACAAATATCACATCTTTGCATAGCCTATGATAAACATGCTCAGAAAACTTACATTAATATTTGGGCAAAATTATCGAACACAAACTCATTTTATAATAAAGTGTTGAATATCTCATGCAATTTATTGAATAGTGAACTGAAGGTAAACAACAGAATGACTCTATGGATACTCTAAGTATGTTTTAGAATGTGGATCACTGTTTGCAGATCACCTTCATACCATTGTAAACTCAGAAAAATGTAAATTGCACCATTGTAACTGAGGAAGTCTGCACTTTATGATAATGTATAGGTTTTGGAAAACTGTGTTGCAAATATGTTAAAACTAATTTGTACTAATCACTGGCACATTTGTATATTAATTGATTAAATTACAAATTCACCTATACTTTTTTCCACAGAATTCATTTCATTTAAAATTTTAAGCTCAACTTTGAAAACTGTAAACTGTGAATTGAAATATTATAAAGAATACTTTTTGCTTATTTTCTTTAAAAATATAAGCCTATATCAAAATATATACATGACATGTGTGTGCTTTTATGTATAGACAGTCTGAATGCAACACATTTTTATTTTACACTATATATTTTCTTTTATTCCATAAATCTTGTATTAATACTAAATATCAGTTGAATTCCCATGACACTTTTTTATGTACCTGCAAATAAGAATATCCTACCCAATCTTTTCAAAGTAATTTTAATAATGAAATAAATTTGACTTTGTTTAACCATTTCCAATCTTGAGAGCTTCAGAAATCTCATGACAGAATGTGTCCATCCATTTAGTATTTGGTGAGTTACAATTTCCAAGTTTCTTGTTTCCCTTCTGAGACACATGAGACAAATGAGCTTTTTACTTTGAATGAAACAGATTGTTTTGTTGGTTGTGCTTCTATTATGTTAATAAAAAGTTTCATTAGTCTATCCTTAGTGACTAAATGTGGCAATTAGTAGCAACAGTATTGGGTGGGTGATTGTGTGAGTGTGCGTGTAGTATATGTTTGTGATCTTTAAAGCTATTTGTTTCAATAAAGATGACAACATGCAAGATCCCCAAAGTTTCCATTCTGAAAGTATTTGAACAATACAGTTTCTAAAACAACCTGCTAACTTTTCTATTAATGCACCTATTGTTCTCTGACACGAAGAAAGTTGCACTCACAAAAATTGAACTGAAAATGTGTAAGTTCTTCCTTAAAGTGAGAAAATAGCTTCCTCTCAAAATCATCAGCATAATAAAAATATTATATCATGAGATGAAAGTAATTCAGCAACTAATATTCTCTAAAGAGTTAGGCCAAGATGTGTTTGACACATAATATGCTAGACATTTTGAAGAAAGTAATACAATTCTTGACTTAACCAGAGTATAGCTAGCCACCTTCAGTGCTCAACTTCACTGAAATATCACCCATCTATCAAGAAACCTGACACATAGTGGGCAAAGTTTAATATGTTTCAGATATGGAAGGGAATCTAAAGTGGTGAGGGGACAAGTGCAAGTTATAAGACACAGAATGAATATTGTTTTGTGTCACTAAGTGAAAAGCCAAATGTACACTATGAGATTTATGACATAAGCCAAAAACAAGAAAACATTTGTAGAACTGAACATCAATATTTTCTTCAACTATGTGAGCCAATGAAAGAGAAACCCTGAAGAGTTAAAAGAAATTCACAGCTTAAATGGGCCAAAGGTAATAGTAATCTTTTAAATAACTCTATAAAATATACAATTCAGGTGAAAGACAGGCCATGGACATAGACCACACATTATATCTCTGTCACCAGATGAGTTAGTTTTCTACCCCGATATACTTATCTGAGGTTATATATACACATTAATTTAGCAAAGAAGGGAGTGGCCATTCAGGGAACAAATCTATAACTAGGAAGAAATTTTCTCTGATAAAAGGTCCTGACAGTAGCTTTACAAATACAAAACTGATGACTGTTATCACCCTGCTAACTTTCCGTTATTACAGCTGTTTTGATAGATATGTAACTATCTTCAGCCATGAAACATAAATTTTATGTCAAGCAAGGTAATGTCTGTTAGTGACAACCTAGCCATATTTCACAAACTGTTGCTATAGTGCCAGCAATGAAATGTTTAACTCTAGTAACTCTTTTAAGTGGTATGGTCAAGGCAAGTCAGTGGAGTATGTCCAAGGGGCTTGCAACTTTCATAGCAACCATCCCTTGATAACATGTTACCTCTCACTCACGAGAAGCTGTGGATAGAGACAGAAAAATCAAGGAAACTGGAGCAAAGTAAACCTATGTTCTCCAGACTGCTTAATAGGGGCGGTAGCATAGTGTTTTTGTTTTGTTTTGTTTTGTTTTCAGCTTTGGCATTAATTACAGAGATAAAGAGAGGAAATCTATTCAAGATACATTAGGGTTCTTCATTTTAGCAGTTGTGTTTTCTGAATACAATAAGCAATGAGCGATATGTTTAAATACCAGGGTTCTTCATTTTAGTAGTTGTGTTTTCTGAATACGATATGCAGTGAGCGGTATGTTTAAATATCGTAACCTAATGACCCCTTTGCACACTCACACCCCTTACAGGAGGGGGAGCGTGAGACTGGCAGGTACAGGAGCTGAGTGCTTTGGGCCTCCAGCTCCACAGTAGCATCTGGGGGTGAGTGCCTGTGACTCCCAAAGCTCACGTGGGTGTGCCCTGTCTTACCGCATGCTCTTTTAGCTTTGCCTTCCACAGACAGCTTAAGTGTTCAACAGCTTAGTGCCCTCTTGGCACCCAGGTCTTTGTCCGATATCCAGGAAGAATCAGGTCACACATGAACTTGAAGATTGTGAATGCAGGGGTTTTATTGAGTGGTGGAGGTGGCACTCAGCAGGATGGATGGGGAGCTGGAAGGGGATGGAGTGGAAAGACAATCTGCCCTAGGAATTTGGCTATCTGGGGCCGATCTCCTCTCTGACTGTCCCCAGGCAAGCTCCTGTCGGCATTCAGATGCTCTTTCTCTTCTTTCTACTGCACCACTCTGCTGTTCTTCGGCTCTTCTGTTTGTCTCCTTCTCATCTGCTTCTGGAGCCTGGGGTCTGGGGTTCATATGAGTACAGGATGGGGGTCATGACAGACCAAAAGGTAACTTTTGGGAACAAAAGCAGGAATGTCTGTTCTCATTTAGGGCTACAGGTTTCCAGGCTTAAAGGCAGGGCCTTTGCCAGGGAATCGCCCTCTTCAACCCGGTATTTCCCTGTCGCCTGTCCATATCAATTGCTGGGAGAATTAATTTTGAATTTAATAGCTTTTCTGAAGCCTGTGAGTCCTTCTAGTCAGTCACTGAGCCTTCGTGTTGTTTGAGAATCCCTGAAACCCTATGCAATTTTAATTTTTTTCTTCTACACAATTGAAAATTTTAATTACTTTTAAAGGAATGGGTTTTACGTTTATTCATTCATTAATAAATTATTATTGAGTGCCTTCTATGTATCAGTCTTATTTTAGGTTGTAGAAATACTACAAAGTATGAAATAAAATTTTTATCTTTAATATCCATTCAAAACACAGAATAACAAAGGAAACAAATTAAAATAATGTTCTCATATAATTTGTATTTTACCAAATAAATAGACTTTGACAGTGTGAAGAATTTATAAAGTTATTGGAGAGAACTGATCCCCCTTAAGGAATTTTTTTCTTTTTTTTGTATAGCAGATTACCTGAAAGTGTAATATCAGGGCACTCTCTTTCCTGCTAGGAGCTTGATTTCAATTAATGCAAGTATCAGATGTAAAGAAGGGCAATAGCAAGTGATAAAGACTTACACTCAAGTGCTACTCTATTATACTTGGGGATGAATATTTCATGGTCAATTCTGGAATGGGTTAAGTATAGAAATTGAACAGTGGTAAGTGGCTGCCTCAGGAGAAAAGGTAGCAGTAATTACCTCTGAAGGGAAGAAGATTCAATAAACAAGGACGTTGGAGAGCTTTGGAAATAAGCTTTACATATCACAAACTATGTATTAGTGGAATGTGCCTAGTAAAAAAGAATAAACAATGTAATTTCCACAGACTTCTCTGTGCAAAAACAAAAAACAAAAAGGGAAAAAATGGCCTTTTCTTCCCACCCACTCAGGGTAATTTCTAAAGTCTTTTATGATCTGATAAGAAATGGAAAAGAAATTCAATTTGTAGTTAGTAAAGAAACTAAAAATTAATCACCTAAGAAAAAAAGTTTATAAATTTTCAAAGGTATAATTTTTTAAAGGTTCCTTTGTGCTTCATTTAGAAAACTTAAATATGATTTAACAGTTTGTCATTTTGGTGAAAGAACTCTTTTATTCCTTTTATAGACCCATTGATTTTGTCCTCTAAATTACTGCAACTAAGTGGTTTTCTTCTCAACAAATCATGATTTTTTTTTCCTTTTGTTCAAAGTTGTAAGGATTTTTCTTTTCTATTTACATCTGTGAATTCCATTCATTTGAACAAACTGTAAAAATGTAGATGAAAATAAAGGAATAGGTGTGGAGAATTATTGGTTTGTAGTAAAGTGGGATTTCTCAGCCTCAAATCTGTTCATATTTATCATTGAGATTTATTTAAATTTTAACACTTTGGAAAAAATCAAAATTAACAAAAACATTCTTAGCACCTACAAATTTCTATTTACCTCTTAATTTTATTTTCAAAAACATTTTAATCTGTATCTTTTATTAGAATGCATTCAATAAAGAAGAGGAATATTTTTCTATGATCATATACCCAGGCCTTCTTATTTCCTATAACTAAATAAAATGAGAATGGGAAAGAGTCAGTGAAGATTGAACTTCTCTTCCACTGAAAGAAGATATGAAAATATTTTATTAGAAACCACAAAGAAACTGGTGAGTTCACTCTTCATATTTTAAGTATGAAAATTAAAAACATGAACATAAAATAATTCATAATTTTTAATTTTCTAAGTTAACTATATTCATTTATTTCTTTGTATATTTTATGTCATTACTCACAGGCACGTAAACATGTTTAAGTGAAAATTTATGTAAAATATTGTTATGGACTGAATTGTTCCTGCCTTGTCCTCTTCCTCAAAAACATTTCTATGTTGAACCTCCAGTATCTCAGAATGTGACTGTACGTGGAGATAGGTGTGGAGCTGAGATAGGTAAGTAAGCAAGAAAGAGGAAGGGGCCCTGGTTTGGGGTGAACAATTGTTCTGAGAGACAGCTAATCACAACCCACTGGCACAACATTCTATTCCCAAATACCTGGTTCCCCACATAACCTCTTCGGCACCACCTTATAAAACTTCCCTCCAGCCCCTGCCACTTTCCAGACAGCCCCTTCTCTGCCATACTGTCCATTGCTTTTTCGCAATGTACTTTTCGTCTAATATATCTGCCTTTCTTCTTCAATAACTGTGTTGCTAAATTCCTTTACCAACAGCGATGCTGGCCCTGGCCATTGCACCCAGGACAATAGGGTAGTTGTAGAAGTGGTTAAGTTAAAATAAAGCCCTTAGCGTGGGACCTAATCCAATATAACTGGTGTCCTTATAAGAAAAGAAAACTTGGACACACCAAGAGACACCAGAATTGTGCACACACTGAATACCACGTGAGTATACAGCAAGAAGGTAGCCATCTGCTAACCAAAGACAGTGGCCTCAGGAGAAACCAGACAAATCAATCCCTTGGTCTTGGACTTTCAGTCTCCAGAACTTTCAGAAATAAATTTCTATTGTTTTTTGTTGTTTTAACCAAGCAATCTGTGGCATTTTCTTATGACCATCCTGGCTAACTAATACAATTATTAAACAACTAATCTTTCTATAAAAATTATGTTTAATGTTCTATTATGATGATTAAAGAATACTCTATCAAAGAATGTAATATTTAATGTAAAAAAGGAAGACATATACAATTATAAAGAACAAAAGTGAAATAATGTACTCTCTCACTCCAGAGATCCAAAAATCTATTATAAATTTCAATATGACAGTGGAAGCCCCAGTGTATTTGGTTCCCAAAGAGAGAGAGATTTGGGGCATTTTGGAACATTTCATAACTGTGGGCCAAATAGCAATGTGACTAGACCATGTGAAAAATAACAACAAAAAAATCATCATATTTTAGAATCTTGGAACAGAGCTAAAGTAGTATACAAATGAAAACAGAGCATAAAATACATGTTCTACAAGAATATAATCCTTGTATAAGAAAAATAGATAAATGGAATGTCTGACTCCAGTAAACACTTAAAAAAGAAAAAGTGATATAAACTATAGGCAAGAAAATGAAAAAGGTAGTAGAACATATGAATGATTAAGATTATAGTAAAATAGCAAAACTATAAAAACAGTTTTATTTTTGGAGAAAAATGATTAATATGTGTAAATTGACAATGAATATGCATCGGAGGAGAAAAATTAAGATGGCATAACTTGCTCCAGAAGAGAAAGATCATCTAAAAACGATTGAGTGAAATAAAAAAATGAAAAACTAATTGCTGAAGAGGCTCATGAAACATGTTCACTGTGCATCAATTACCAACTTGTCTGAGTCCAGTGGCACTGAACACCCCTCAGCGCACAGAAGGACATAGGACCAGTTTACTGGAAGACAGGTCGATAGTACACACACAAACTGAAGCGCCAAGAAAGAAATATGAGAACAATTCAGAAACATTGCAAGAGGCATAAGGAGCATGCTGAATAAACCTGCCTCGTGTACTTGTGATTTAAAGGAGAGGACAGGGACTGTGGAGCAGAAGCAATGTTCGAAAAGATAATGAATAAGAATGTTGTAAAACTCATTAAAGTCAGCAACTCACATACTGAAGAATTCTGCAAACTTCAAGCAGGGTAAATGAACAGTAAAACATTTAGGCCCAATGTGGTAAGAATGCATAAAATAAGTACAAAGAAAAACATCTAAAAGCCCGAGATAAAAGGCAGATTACAATGAAAAGATAAACAATCAAATGAACTACGACTTTTTTACAAGAAATTATGATTTCAATGCCAGTCAGCCATTTATCACCAGGAACACACCTATGGTTGAACAAATTGGGTTTGTTGTTCTTTTCAGTGAGCAAGGACACACGTCATGGAAAGTCAGCTGGCATTTCAGTAGTGAGTATTAGCGAGGACTTGGATGGGATGATTTTGGAGACCGTCCAAGGAAGCAGGTACTCACTAAGCATTGGCGCTCTTAGGAAGTAAGGACCGTTCTATGATCGGTTATTTCGGTAAATCTTACCTAGGAAGAGGAATGCCTAGAATGAAAAACAGAGCTTCAATTTGCAAAGAAGAGCAGTCAAATTAGCCAGGAGAGGACTGTGTTTGGTATTTTGTGGGTTGAACAGTGACTTTGGTTTTGTCCATGCTCAGACACAAAATTATAAAGTGATCTTCTTTGTGTCGCCTCCCCATGGCTGCAGAGTGGGCTTTGCTGGTGTTGGTGTGTGCATCTAACAGCAAGACAGCGTAGCCTACTTGTTTCCTTGGCAGGCCAGTGTTAAAGGACACAGGGTCTAACTGTAAGTGCAGACCAGTTCCAGATGCCACCACTGCTTTTGCAAATTGTAAAATAATTGAGTGTTACCTTCAAAGTATTAAAAAACAAAAACCGGAAATCTAGTATTGCAAACTGATGAAAGCATCTTTCAAAATTAAAGCAAGCTGAAGACATTCACAGGCAGGCAAAAAACTTGGTGAGCACTGTCTCCATTGGGTCTGTCCTGAAGGCAACTAAAAAGAACATCCATCAGGCAGAAGAAAAATGATTCAAAATTACTAATCAAGGATAAAGAAATAATTAAATATAATATAAAAGATAAAGCTAGAGATACATCTAAATAAATATTGACTGTATTAAAATAAGAATGCTAATGTCTGGTGGAGTGTTTGTGTACATATATATGTATGTATATGTGTGTATATATATTCACATGTATATGTGTATATATACACACATGTATATATGCATGCATATTATGTGAAGTATATGTATATATAGACATATATGCATGTATGTATACGTGTGTATATATATACATGCATATATGTCTATATATACATATACTTCACATAATATCTAATGCGGCAAAAGTGAAAGTAATACAATTAAAATATCCTAAGAGTCTTTTATTTTTTGGAAAGAAGAAAAAGTACTAATTTGTTTTAGAATAAGGTAAGTTAGGAAAAACTTTATAATGTCTACTAAAATAATAAAGAAATAACAATAGTCTAATTATCACATTAATAAAATGCAAAAGAAATGATAAATGAGTGATTAGGAGGAATAAATTCAAGAGATCCATTGTACAACATGGGGATTACTGTTAATAACAATATAAAAATGAAAGTATAGATTAATCAAAAAGAAACAAGAAAGTACAAAAAAAGTAACATAGAAAAGTAGCCCCGGTAGAAAAAGAATAGTAAGTTGATATTACTCATGATATTAAACACAAATGTAACACATGCTGAAATTAAAAGGCAAGATTTACACATATCCACATACACATATATCATTTATGTTCTGCTTTCAAAATAAGGATGTTGTAAGTAAAAAATATATAAAAAGGTATTTATGATCAGTAACCTAAGGAAATCGGTGCCTTTATACTAAAACAAGCTAATGTCTTCTTGAAACTAAGAAGCACAACTACAGTTAAGGAAAGACATTTCACAATAATGAACCAATTCATTGTGGAAATATTACAGTTTTATACTGCTATGCACATAACATAGTCTCGTAGCCTAAAATCTTAAAGAAAATCAAAGCAGCTAACATAAAATAGAAAGAAAAGAGACTAAAAAAGTCAGTAAGGAAATAGAAAATTGAGATGTCATAGAAATGTAAGACAATAATGTCTACAGTGAACATATGACTCAAGCATTCACGCTTGTCAACTGCACAAGGAGCACTTAGCAAACTTTTATGCTGAACAGCAGGCTATAAAGCAAACTTCAGTAACGTTGAAGAATTGAAATCATAATGAGTAGGTTTTCTTACCACTGTAGAATTAATCCAGAAATTAAGTACAAAACAATAACTTTTAAAATTCCAAAATGTTTAGTAATTAGCAATGCATTTAAACATAAAACATGTATCATAAAGGAATGATTAAGTTAGGACATATATTCCACTGAGTATATGCACACAAAAAATACATACTTAAAATTGTGAAAGTCACTGAACACATCCAAAAGAGAAACATTTATAGACTTTCATGCATCTATGATAAAAGAAAAGCTGAAAATCAGTGATTCAAGCATTTTGTTCAAAGAAGAGAGATGTAATCTTAAAGAAAATAACAGCTAGATAATGAAATATAAAATATAGTATGGATAATTAAATCAAAGGCGAGTTCTTTGAAAAAACTAATACATACTCGTAAAAATGCTGACAGTATGGATTAATAAAATGAAAAACAAATACACACCACTGCCTCCCCCAAAGTAGTCCAGAGGCATAATTGATCAATATCAGTAATAAAAACAGAGAAGATCACTTTAAAATTTATGGTCATCAAAAGAATAATAAGAGAATGAGATAAACACATGTATGCTAAAAATAAGTGAAATGAGGCAGGGTACATGGTTCACACCTATAATCTCAACACTTTGGGAGGCCCAGGTGGATGGAGCACTTGAGGCCAGGAGTTTGAGACCAGTCTGGCCAACATGGCGAAACCCTGACTCTACTAAAAATACAAAAATGAGCAAGACATAGTGGTGTACAACTGTAGTCTCAGCTACTAGGGAGGCTGAGGCAGGAGAATCGCTTGAACCTGGGAGGCAGAGGTTGCAGTTAGCCAAGATTGTGCCACTGCACTCAAAAACTACTACTAGTACTACTACTACTACTAATAATAATAATACGAAATTAATCCTCAGATAAAAATGAACGCAGTGACAGAAATGACAAAATACTGCATCGTGATCAAGCTAGGATTATTCTAGAAATGCAAGAAGGATTTAGCATTCATATATCAACCAATGTGATATGCCATATTCACAAAAGATAAGTAAACAATAGCAGAATAGAAGCTAAGACAAATAGAAAACTTACGTCATATTTTCAATAAAGGCAGAAACAATCTGTTTCATAAAATTCATAATATTATCCTCACATTCCTTATCCACCTAAAGACTGCAGAAACTTCCTATTTAAGGGCTTCAGTTATTTTTTATTTTTTATTTTTTGAGACGGAGTCTCACTCTGTCCCCCAGGCTGGAGTGCAGTGGTGCGATCATGGCTCACCTGCAAGCTCCGCCTCCCGGGTTCAGGCCATTCTCCTGCCTCAGCCTCCCGAGTAGCTGGGACTACAGGCGCCGCCACCTCGCCCGGCTAATTTTTTGTATTTTTAGTAGAGACGGGGTTTCACCGTGTTAGCCAGGATGGTCTCGATCTCCTGACCTCGTGATCCTCCTGCCTCAGCCTCCCAAAGTGCTGGGATTACAGGCGTGGGTCACCGTGCCCGGCCAGAGCTTCAGTTTTTATTAGAGCCAAGGGGGAAAGAAAAGAGGCAAAATAAATAAATAAATAAAATAAATAAAAAGGCTACAACAAATATCAGATTAAATTAAAACAATTTAAAAACTTTCCTTGCAAGATCAGAAATAACACATTCCTGTCCACTGTTACTACTTCTATTCTTCTATGTAATATTGTAGTAAAGCCTCAGCTAGTTTAATAAAGCAAATAAATAAATGATAAATATCAAATAGAAATACATAAATAGTATTATTTGAAAGTTATATAAATACAAAACAGGATATTAAAAATCTATAGATAGGCTATTAGAATTTCTAAAGAAATTTAACATACTTACTGGATGCAAGTAAATATTTTTTAAAATTGTGTTTCTAAACACTGTACCAACAACAGTTTAAGAAAAAAATATGATTATTACTTCCAATAACATCAAAAAATCCCATTCCTAGAAATAAGCTGAATGAAAGAGCTAAAAAATCTCTATGCCAAAAATAGTAAAAAATAAGGGAGTAAAATTAAAGATCCAAATCAATGTAAAGATTATGTTCATTATTGAAAGATTCAGTATTCCAAAGGACAGAATTTTACGCATGTTGTTCTTCAGATTCCATGAAATCCCAATCAACATTTCAACAAGTGTGTGTGCAAATTAACAAGATGATTTGTACGGAAATACAGTGCCAAGAATAGCTAAGAAAATCTAAAAGAAAGAACAGAATAAAGAACTTTCACTTCCAGACATTAATACGTTTTAGAAAGATCAGTAAAGTGACTGTGATGCTAGTGTAAGCATAAACATATAAGCCACCAAAATTTAATGAAAAGCTCCCAAACAGAACCACACATATGCAGAGTCTTGATTTATAATTAAGGTAGCACAACAGGACACTCAGGAAAGATTAGACTTTCCAATAAACCTTTCTGAGTAAACTGGTTAGCCATAATGGGAAAACAAAGCAAAAGAGAACAAGATGTAAAGTTGCCTAACTGTACACCCCCAAATACTTTGATTACAGATATCATTGTAGAAGATAAAAATATATACATATTTTGGAATATAATATAGAAAAATACGTTTATGCCTTTGCCGAGACTAAACACCAGGAGCAAAAAAAATAAAGAACAATAAAACACAAAGAGCAATAAAAATAAAGAAAAATTTTAAAAAAAGAAAAAGAGAGCAATAAAAATAAAGAAAAAGATTTGTAAATTCAGCCTTTAAAATTTAAAACAACTTTTCATAAACAAACTATCTACAAAAAAGAACAGAATATATTTATAGTGCCATACCTCGCAAATGACTTGTTTCTAGAATATAAAAACCCCTTTAAATAACCAAGAAATAGAAACGTGGTAGAGCAAATGGAGAGACATTGGAAAAAGTACTTCAGCTAAAAGGCTTTGTAGATTAACAAAGACGTACGAAAAGCTGCACCACCCGGTCATCGGAAAAATGCAAAATAAAACAACAGTGAAGCACGAACATATACCTCAGTGCAGGTAATACATTATTTTTTCAAAGACTGAAAGCACCGATTTTAAGTGAGGACTTGAAGTAAGCAGAGCTCTTATACACTGCTGAGGGGAGTATACATTTGGAGGATTTGGGACAGTATTTAGTGAATTGAATGTGCATGTCCCCAGCCATCCCTTACCAGCTTTATCGGACCCATTGATTTCACTGGGATGATTCACCTGCGCTTGCACACAGTGGCTGTGCCCTAGGAATCACACATGGTCCTTCCTCTTGCATCTCTACTCTTAATAAGTAACTCTTGCTTGCTTTCAAATACTCTTCTGATATTCTTACATAAAATGTTTAAAGACAGGTTGGAAACATTCGTCATAAATTCTCAACATTGGCAGTGGGTGGTGGCTCAAGCTTATCATTCCAACACTTTGGGATGCTCAACCAAAAGGATCATTCGAGACCAGCCTGGGCAACATAGCGAGACCCTGTCTCCACAAAAATAAATAAACAAATAAATAATCAACGTCTTATGGTAAATACAACAAATCAGAAAACAGATCTTATTTTCATGTTGGAGATTTATCAGAAAAACTGTTCTAGTTAAGATAGTGAGGCAGCATGCCTATTCCTTAACAGAAGAAGCATCCTAGTGAAGTTCCTTGGAGATCAAATCCTGATTCTACTATGTTCTGATTCAGTGAACATGGGCAAATTATTTAATCTACCAGTGGGAACTCATGGTTACATTCTACATAGCCTGCAGCAAACTGAGAATTGTGTGTGATCCTATGGCATGAACATATAGGTGTGTTCATATTGTGGAATACACAGAGCTGCATTTTTACAATTTCCATATTTTTCTGAAATAAAGGTTTATTTTAATATTAAAAATTATGTTTTCTACTTAAGGAGTTCATATATCTTCATAAAGTTTACTGCACTAAACTCCAGTGCTGAGCATCTCTCAGTGCTTCAGCTCAGGTGTGAACATCTATGAAGGAGAACCTGACCTGATTGGTTGCTGTCTATTTGGGGCAAGTACATTTGCAGTTCCAATTTCCCACTGGGTGGAGGAGGGCTAATATAACTGGCAGTACTAACAGAATCTTCTAACTGGTGCTTGGTATAGATCAGTTCCCCTAAGTTATCTGTGATGGTAATAATGTTGCCAAGAATCAATAGTAGGCATGGAAAATGAATGAAAAACAGGAGATGTCTACAATCCTAAATGTTCATCAACAGGCAGTGTTTAAATTAATTATTTTATATCTACTCTATGTTGTATTAAAAAGAGGTATATATGGCAAATAGTGACAAAGAATCACACCAGATTCAGGGGAAGATGAAATGTAAATTTGATGGAAGTACTCATAGGCAGAAACATCACTGTAGTCCACAG
Source organism: Macaca fascicularis (assembly GCF_037993035.2). NCBI lineage: Eukaryota > Metazoa > Chordata > Mammalia > Primates > Cercopithecidae > Macaca > Macaca fascicularis. The sequence goes on from NC_088379.1 coordinate 183,709,070, forward strand.
CTCTCTGATGTCTCAGTCTTCCTTGAAAGTGACGTATCAGATACCACTGTGGAAATTGCTCCAAGGGAAGGATCCAACTTGCCTACCACTAAATAAATTTATAGGCAAGTTGAGAAGAGCCCATGGCACATCCCTTGAGTAGTTCATTGTATAACAAAGGAACATCTCTCGACAGAGATATGGGCTTGTTAATCTAGAGTTTAGGTACCAGCTAGAGGTCTCCAGTTCTTCGGCTGTGATAATTCTGCAGATCCATCAAATTAGACAAGAGGAGAAAAGATTAGCCTCTGGGGACATCCAGGTTTGTCTCTCCTCAGAGGGTCCTCTGTTCCTTGAGGACTTATTGTATACACTATCCTACATTCCAGTAAATGTCAGGTTGTAACAATTTCTACAACATGGTCTGTAAGTGGAAAAATCAATACGTTTTCTTGCAGCTGGGTCCAGTACACTAAGTAACTTTTGTACCAACATTGCTACAAGTTCCCTTTATGTGCAACTGTCTTATGGCACTCAACTACCTGTAACCTCTCTTTTTCAACTTTTTTCCTCACCTATGGATATAGATTTTATACATCTTTATTTATTCATAAATTCTCCTTTATCTTTTCCATATTTAACTTCATTTTAATATTAAGGTGATGCTATATTTATAAATGTTTTATATGTTGTATAATATCACTATCTTATGCTATCCTAAAATGTGAAAAGTGTTTGCTTTTTCTCAAATAGCTTGAGCTTTGGCTCAAAAATATTGTCATTATTTTTAAACTATTTTCTAGTTCTTTGGTAGTTTAAAAATATTTTTCATGACCAATTACATAACTTTGCATTTAAATGTTGATGTAATTGAAATACAAATCTTTCATTTTTCAAAATTTTGTATGTGTAAAACATTATGGGGTCATAGAAACAATGAACAAATGTGACATTTAAAATATTTTATTTCATATTCACCATAGCACAATATAACAATAATAACCAAAAATAACAACAATAATAAAATATAATATTTTAATTGATATTTACTCTTTTGGGCATTATTGTAAGGGTTTTAGTTCAACCTCTCATTTAAACTTCAAAAGACCTACCTGAACATATTATTATAATCATTTAACAGGTAAGTGAACTAATAACTGAAACAGAGAGATTTGCCTAAGGTCACTTAAACAATTTGCCTAAGGTCACTTAATTGGAACATATTAGAAAGAGGGTGTTACCCCAACTAGCCTTTCTCCGACACCTCTTCTCTTAACTAACATTGGCCAAAAGACAACCAGGTTCTCAAAATAGTAGAAAAGAGAGCTTTATTGGTGACATCAGTTTGCACACTGGGAAGTGAAAGCCTCCATCATGGGTTAAAGGTGCTCTCTCTACTTTTTTTATTTCCAACTTTTATTTTAAGTTCAGAGGTACATGTGCAGGATGTGGAGGTTTCTTACATAGGTAAACGTGTGCCATCGTGGTTTGCTGTGTAGATCATCCCATCACCTAGGCATGAAGCCCAGCATCCACTAGCTATTCTTCCTAATACTCTCCCTGCTTCCACCCTCAACCCTCCAACAGGTCCCACTGTGTGTTATTCCCCCAGTGTGTCTGTGTGTTCTCATTATTCAGTTCCCATTTACAAGTGAGAACATGTGGTGTTTGGTTTTCTGTTCCTGCGTGAGTTTGCTGGGTACTCTGTCTTTAAAACAGGTTGGGTGTTACGCCTCACAGAGCCTGTATCACACAATAGAGTCATACATATTCAGCAGGTTTGAGGTAAAAGCTATATATATTTATGAGGTGAGCCAAGAACACACAGAATGGATGAACACATATGTAACATATATCTCATGTTCACTTTGGGGCAGGTTTCAGTATTAAAATATGGTGGAATTTGGCTATTTAAACCAAAAGGTGAACTGGAGCACACAAAGACAGTTTGTGCACAGCCTCTGTAAGCTGCTGGAACGGGCTTAAGACCTGCAGTCGCTTATCAGGAAAGAATGTCTGTAAGGCTGGTCATCTCTCCCATCACAGTTGTAGTGGTCCAGGTTGTAAGTCAGAATTGGGAGGCGTCCGATAAATTGCCTGACAGCTCCTATTGTTAGGGTGTTTAGCAAGAGAGTCTTTTTGTCTTGTAGCTGGAGGAACTTAGAGAGTTGCCATGCCAGCAGACATCGGAGCCCTCAAACCATAGAGAACTTTTGTTTCTTTAACTTCAGAGTCCACCTTGGTTGATAAAGGGGCATTTATTGTTGTCTCTCAGATTATACTAATATGCAACCTACCTTCATAACTATCTTAGCTACCATGATGTTTCTGCTAAAGAGGAATAGACAAGACTTGTTGAAGTAGGAAAAGAAGAGGAATGAAGGAAAGGGAATGTGTTGGTCCCAGGGTAGTCACCATAGACATGTCAAGAAGGAACATCAGATCAAATCTGATCTGATAAAATCAGATTTAGATCCGATAAAATCAAAGCTTAGTTGGGGGATGAGTCCAGGAAGAAGTCTACTGACCGTCATCTTTCGCTCCTTCAAAAATGGTCTTTAATCTGGTCCAATTTTCATGTCAATTAAAAAAAGAAAGATAGCAGAAAACATATTTTTTTTCTAAAAATGAAAACAATAACCAAATGGAGCATTATATGTTAGTAAAAATGGGGTAGATAGAATTAAAAAACAAACATGGACCACACACACACACACACACACACACACACACACACACACACGCAAACTGAGAATGGAGAGGCTCCACTGCCAGAAGGGAAATAACGTCCTAGGAGACAAACAGGCAGAACACCAGGCATGGAGAGAAGTCTGTGGGCGGAGAAGAGAGTGTGTGTTCCTTTGTAGAAGAGACAGAATAAGAAGACAGAAAAATTAGACATTACCTGATGTGAATTAAAAAGGAAAAGAAAGGTAGGCCGGGCGTGGTGGCTCATGCCTGTAATCCTAGCACTTTGGGAGGCCGAGGTGGGTTGATCACGAGGTCAAGGGATCTAGACCATCCTGGCTAACATGGTGAAACCCCGTCTCTACTAAAAATACAACATTAGCTGGGTGTGGTGGCGCCTGCCTGTAGCCCCAGCTACTGGGGAGGCTGAGGCAGGAGAATCGATTGAACTCAGGAGACGGAAGTTGCAGTGAGCCGAGATGGGGTCACTGCACTCCAGCCTGGCAAGAAAGTGAGACTCCATCTCAAAAACAGAAAAAAGAATTAAAAAAAAAAAAAAAAAAAGAGAGAGCGAGAGAGAAAGGAAAGGTAAAGGAAAAGTGATGTAGCTGGAATTCTAAAATATGACAAAAGTGAAGGGAACATATTCAAAGATCCAAATGAGGCCGGGCGCGGTGGCTCAAGCCTGTAATCCCAGCACTTTGGGAGGCCGAGACGGGCGGATCACGAGGTCAGGAGATCAAGACCATCCTGGCTAACACGGTGAAACCCTGTCACTACTAAAACCACAAAATATTAGCCGGGCGTGGTGGCGGCGCCTGTAGTCCCAGCTACTCGGGAAGCTGAGGCAGGAGAATGGCGGGAACCCGGGAATCAGAACTTGCAGTGAGCCGAGATGGCGCCACTGCACTCCAGCCTGGGCGACAGAGCCAGACTGCATCTCAAAAAAAAAAAAAAAAAAAAAAAAAAAAAAAAAAAAAAAAAAAAAAATCCAAATGAAAGCATAATTAGATATAGCAAGTGAATTCATAGGTAATTTGCACAGTGAATTTGAAATAATTTTACCAAAAATTTAACATAGAATGACCTATGTAATGTGATAAAGCACATGCTAGATAATAAACAAAGGTAAATTATTGATAGGCAACTTCAACAGGACATGTGAATGGCATGATTCAATAAGAGCTTAATTTTCAAACAGTAAGTTTAATTTTTTAATTGTGAGAAATGTACATAACATAAAATTTACCATTTTAGCCATTTTAAGTGTTCAGTTTAGTGGCATTAAACGCATTCATAGTGTTGCACAATCATCACCACCATCCTTCTCCATAACTCTTTTCATCTTGTTAATATTAAGTTTTATAAGCTACTAAGTTTAATTTTTAAAAAATGTGTGCAGTATGCAAACCCCTATCATTTGAGAATTGCAACTAAAATCCCCAAACCTTAATCAACTAGACCAAATTCATTTATTTATATACTTTTCTTCTTTACTCTCTATGTAAGTAAAGCTGACTTAATTCTCTTCAAATAGCCTTTTTTTAGAAAGAGAAAAGAGGTCATTATTACTCCTATTTTAAAATAATAACGAACAATTTGCAGAGCTATGGTAAAAATTATTGCCGGGTTATCTCGATCCCTGTCTAAAAAAATATTTTCATGTCTCTGCCGATTATCAAATTTTTCAAAATAATTAAAATATAGCAGCTATCAGTGAAGTTGCTACACATTTGGCCCCATCAATTTTTCTAAGAACTTCAAAGGCAATGTCATGGACTTTTAATCAAATAGTATGGACGACATTCATCTTTTCTGTGCTTGGGGCTTTTCTGATTACCAGAAGACCTCATTCTTTTCAGATCCTAACCTCAGTGAAGCTCAATTTAATCTAGAATTGCCTAAATATATCTTTACATTTTGGACTGGATGTATTCGGTGTTATCACTTAATGCTCTTTTTTAAAACCAAAATCAGTAAATTCATCTCTAGCAGCAGAATTTTGTTGATATTTTAATGAATATAAGAATATTTGACTTGGAAATTTTTAATTTTGAGGGGGTGTGAATGCTGTTTACATTCAAGTGTGACATTTAAAATATTTTATTTCATATTCACCCATATTGTAATTTGGGGAAGCTTTCCAGAACTTCTGCCATAGCGCAATATAGCAATAATAACCAAGAATAACAATGATAATGAAAAACAATATTTTAATTGATATTTACATTTTGGGGCTTTATTGTAAAGATTTTAGCTCAACCTCTGATTTAAATTTGAAAAGACCTACCTGAGCATACTATTATAATCATTTAACAGGTAAGTGACCTAATAACTGAAGCACAGAGATGAAATAATTTGCCCAAGGTCACTTCTCATTGGAACATATTAGAAACAGGGTGTGACCCCAAGACACATTACAACATTATAGAAGATGGTTTAACATAAGCGGTAAACATTATCATTATCCTATATTGTGACTTTCATGTTAGAATTACCATACATCCAAATCCTAGGAATCCGAGTCTGTTTTATTTTTTGAATTAGAGCCTTTGTTTTATTGTTGAATTTATAAATATAACAACCTGTCTTAGCTTAACACTTTTCCTTATTGAAACTACATTAATAAAACATTTACAGCGCTTGGGAAGTGAAGCACTGTGTGAAATTACCATGTACCTTAATTTTAAGTATAAAAATACAATCATGTTAAGAACTTGTACTTTGTGGTTAAGTGTGATATGCTAATATCAAAATTAGTACATTGTGTCAAAAAGAAAATGTGTTCACTGCCAGCTTAACAGCCTACACGACGGGAGAAGAAAACATTTTTACATAAGATGCTATGTAAAGCCATTTTCCACTGTCTGAATCATAAATCACAGGACTAACCTAAAATAAAGAAATAGACTTCATTAGCATTAAGGGATCACTACATCAAGTTATTAAAATTTTACAAAGTACCAGGTTGTAGATGGATTAATTTTAGCTATTCTAAGACTTATGAGTTATGCTTGAAAAATTAAATCTAAAAATGTATTTTTAAAAGTATGTAGGAAATTTTCAGGGTTACATGGTATTAACCACTAGTGTAAATTAGAAAAATGAGATATTGGCCTTCTTACCAGTTATACATGATCCTATAAGAAAATCATCAAAATGTGCACAAATATATTAAATAAATATACTATTATAAATACTAGAATCCTAAGTAATGACAGATTAATAAATACTATAATCCTAAGTAATGACAGATTTTCAGCTTTATATAAATTAAACTTATTATTAAAGTATAATACACATGTAAGAAAGTGCACATGTACGTGTATATAAATAAATATGTAGTCCTTCAAAATTACAAAATTTCCATGGTTAATGATAAAAGCTTATTAAAATATTATATAATTTATGTATATATTCATTCTATCAACATAGAAGATATATATTCTCTTTTGTTCATGAAAAATTTACCTACATAAGAATATAAAGTAAAAATAGATTGTAGTTAAGAATGTGTAAAACTTAAAACACGGTAATTTTTAAATATCTTGATATTAATTACTTTTATACTATATACACATAGATTTCAGTTCTTTTCCACACAGCCTTCAAGTGGATCTCATTGTGCAGCGTGGACTCATATGAGAGACCATGATATGTGTATGTGTGATTCGCAAGATTCTTTTCAGTTTATTGTCTCTTTGAAGTTTGTTGTATTGCGTTTCACATCTGTCAAGACACCTGTATCCTCCAGTTGATATTCTAAATTTATCGTTCTGTAGTCACAGAAGTTTTTTATTTTAATGGCATTATCATCAATAATACTCCTGTAAGAAGATACTCCACTTGTTGTATTTCAAAAGAACATATGTTCTCATACATATTTTCATAACAACTTACTTTATTAAACTTCAGTTTTTGTTTTATTGAGAACATTATTATTTGAAATTCTTACCATCATGCTGGAAAATCTTTTGTACAGTACAGCTGTTTAAGTGACAACTTCATTGTGATAAGTGTTTGTAATTCCTATACAATGAGGAGGAATGACCAGTGTTTGATTAATGTTGTAATATAAAACTACCTGTAAGAAACAATATAAAGGGCCTCTTGATATTTGCCAAAATTATACTGTTTAAATTTATTTTAAATACCCTAAGCTTGTCATTTTAAAAAAATGAAGAAAAGATTGAAAATTTATTTTGCCATTATTTATTTCTTCCTCATTTTTATATTAATTATAAGAAATTCCTTCTTAATTAAAATATTACCTATCAATGAAGTACTAACTCTTTATGTAGAGTATATTGGCACATATTCATTTTCTCATTTTTGCAATTAGATATTTTCCATTATATAATATTTTTTTAAATGCATAACCAAAACAAAATATTCTGTATAATAATTATATCTGATGAAGTCAGCTTGTAATTGTTTTTAACAATAATATATTTGGATTTGACATATAATGTTTAGTTTTTATAGTTAAACTAGTTTAAAGTTTAAAATATATTAGTATTTTAATTTTCACTGTTACTTTCCTTGAATAATGACATCCATTACCTTAAATGTTATCAACTATTACCATCAGCCAGTGCTTCTGCAGTGTAACAGTATTATAGCAGTTTCAATTCAAAGTATAGTTAATGTTCTGTCAATCAAAAGGAGATGCTGTAAAAACCTAACATTTGTTTATATTAATCACAGAAAATATAATATGAATCAGTATAGTTTAATATGTTATTAAATTCTTATTCTTTGAACACAAGTAATCTATGCATTATATACTCTGAACCTTCCAATTAACTCTCATATTTGATTTATCACAGAACTCAATAGTCTAACTCTTTTGCTTATAACTCACTGCATATAAATGTCTTTTGACATTAACAGAGACAATGAATTGTGTATAAGAAATGAACACACATAGTTTCTTTTTGTTTTCTTTAAATCCTTTTCCTCTTATTGTCATTCTTTATTTTGTCAACTTTTTTATTACACTGGTAGCTACTATTGTTTGAATATATTTCACACATCTTAATTTGTAAGGGGTAGCAATCCCCATTAATTACATTAAATAGTTAAATAATAAAACTGATATTTGTTAAACACTGCTGTATCCTGGGGACTGTATTGGATTACTTATTCTCCCTTTAAATTAATTAATATCTTTTAAAATCCCGGAAGTTTTGACCATAATTGGGAGCTGCGATTCACATGGGTTTACCATGGCTTCCTTTGCACCATGATGACCGTTGAGAGAGTAATAATGATATTAGAACAAAGAAAATCTAAGTGAAGTGATATGGTACAAAAACGTGACATGTAATTTTGAAAGGGATAGATACTATGCATTATATTATATAGTAAGCTGAAGTACATAAATTTTGAACTGAGATAATGAAATGCCTTGGACAATGACACTAAACATCGGGTGAGTGAGAAAAAGTGGCCTACATGTGGCCATGAAATTGATTTTTCCATTTTGTGCCAAAGCTTATCACTAACCATGAGTTTCAGGGACAAAACTATAAGTAATAACATTGGAGCATTAATCTGTTATCGTTCTTTTTATAAAGAGTTGATAGAATTGGGCATAATATTTTGGTATTTCTAGTAAAATATAATTTCTGCTGATAAAACTATAGCTATTCATTGTACAATTCCAATTAGAAAGATTTTATGTCAAAAAACATATTCTAGAAATAAATACAAATAATGTCTAGAAATATATAGAATGTTATCTATGTAGAAATATGTATATAGACATTATACAGTCGCCCCTTGGACAACATGAATTTCAACTATGCACATTCACTTATACATGCATTTTCTTCTGCCTCTGCCACCCCTGAGACAGCAAGACCAAACTCCGCTTCCTCTTGTCCCTCAGCTTCCTCAGTGTGAAGATAAGGATGAACACCTTTACGATAATCCACTTCCATCCAATGAATAGTCAATGTATTTTCTTTTTATTGTGATTTTCTTAATAACATACATACACATACATAATAATATACATATGCATACATTTCTAAACATTGAAGAAAAGATCAATCCCACTTAGTTATAACTGAATTTCTTTCCTAGTTACATAACAAAATAAAGGCTAGTGATTTGATGCAGTATCCATCAAATTATTATTTGAAGCAATGGAAAGTACAGTCATGAGAATACAGTTTTAGCAGATTTCTTAGTGAGAGAAAAATCATGCAACGATAATGAAAAGAGGATAACATGCAACGATAACATGCAACGATAATGAAACATGCAACGATAATGAAAAGAGGATTACCATTAATGAAAATGAATGTATAACAATACTTTTTAATTTAGTGTGAGATCCCTAAACTTGCGTGGCTACTAAAAACGTGACTGGTGAAAATGTTAATGAGGAGTTTTTTTAGGTTTTGAAGAGAATGCTTTACCAATTGAAAATTCTACAGTTTGGATATTTGTTCCCCAAACCTCATGTTGAAATGTGATTCCCAACGTTGGAGGTGGAACCTTGTGAGAGGTTTGTGACAGATCCCCCATGAACGGCTTGATGGCTTCCTCACAGTAAGAAGTGTGTTCTCATTCTATTACTTCCCTTGAGAACTAGTTGTTAAAGACAGCCTGGCACTCCCTACTCTCTCCTGCTTTCTCTCTTACCGTATGATCTCTGCACATACTGGCTTACACATATGCCATGAGTGAGAGCGGCCTGAGGCTTTCACCTGATGCCCAATCTTCTAGCCTACAGAATACAGAAAAGCCAAATAAACTTTTCTTTACAAATTATCTAGCCTCAGGTATTTTTTTTTAATAGCAATACTAAACATACTAATACAGAAAGCAATGGAAAGACTGATTCGTTTTAAAATTTGTTACCAGATGTTTATAAAATTATAAACAAAGAATCTAAGAATTAAGATATTCTATTAACTCAGGTACTCCTTCAAATATTGCCGTAACTTAAAATTCTATTTGGTTTGTTTCCCATGTACCGAGACTGAACCATTCAAACACACACACACACACACACACACACACACACACACACACACACTTTATAGTGTACATGGCTATAAAATATGGCTAGAAGTCACCTAAACCTTACAATGCAAATTTATTTACAAAAATCATCAAACAGTAAGTAATTACTAAGTAAATCAGAAAATTTCTGTTTATATAAGACTTAAAACATATACATTAAGAAATAAAGTAATTTTCAACTAAAACATTTAACCACATATTCAAAAATTAAAAAAGCTTGACTTTGTATTTATATTATAATTGTACTATGTATGAGAAACTATCATTGTGTTGTTAATTTGCAGTATTTAGATGATTTCTGTAGGGACTTGTAGTAGAAAAAGCTTAAAAATACTACTACTATTGTCAGTGCTGGTTTTGACAAGTCAACGTGGATGTCTCTCCATCCCTCTATGAATTCTAGGGATTAATATAGGGCTTTGGTTCCCTTCTTGTCAATCAATTTCTCATCTTTCTCTATCAATAAGTTCAACTTTATTAAGAAATAAATGTGTTTCCCAAAACATGTGCCCTTTTGGGATTTTAATTATTTGTCTTATTTCATTTCTGTCAATTCTCTTCAGTCTTCATTCTTTACCATTTATTTTTTTTAACACTAATTAGGTCCATAGATTGTATAGAAATAGTTTATATTGCATATAGTTTTTAAAATGTTTGACACTTTCTCCTGAACACATTTCTGAAAATATTGATTTCAATATAGTCCAGAGAACTCATTTCACTTGCCAGCCAAGTATATTATTTAAGAATTCAATATTTTCTACTCTTGTATTTACACAAAGTATGTCTTTGAAAACATCAGAAGTCTGATTATTATGGGCACTCATCTCTATAGATCTAGAATTATTTATTTTACTATATTCAATTCCTAAGTTACAAAAATTAAAATTGAATTCGTTCTTAAATTGTAAAAGAAAATAGCTTTATTTTCAATTATGAATAATGTTCTGAATCTCAAATATTTTGCTTTATTTGATATTGTGATTGAATAATAGTCACTGAGTTAGTTTTTAATGTATATATAAATATCTTTATACCTATTTTTATATTTTAGAAATATATTATTTTTATAAATATTGCTACCTCATTTTTTTCTTTCATTTACCAAATATGTAATGACCACTTATACCAGTTTTTTTTCTCTGTATAGAGGTAATAGCAGTAAACAAGATAAGCCTTGCTACTTTCACATTTTTTCTATGAAGTTTTAAATATTTAATGATTAGCACACTTTTTTTTTTTTGTATTGTATTACTCTTTTACAGTCAAGGTTAACTTAGGGTAATTGTACATAAATTTCTATTTTTTAACTTATGTTTCTGTGTCTTTTAAATTTATTCTCTTTCACAATACATCTTTTAAAAATGTATACCAAATGAATGTAGTTTTCAAAGCCAAGCAAAGAACAACCTCATTGCATATACCTACAAAATTAATAGTGGCACAAAAATTATGCGCAGCCAGCAAAACTAGCAAAATTAATGTACTGATTCTGACCAGATTTGCAAAAATGCAAATACTGCAGTTTTCATCTCATATAGTTTAAAGAGATAAACTTCAAGATAAGAGCAACTTTTTTTCTTTATAAAGTAAGAATAAGTTTAAATAATTTTTGATGCCAAAATATTTATAATGGCAAAATACGAAGACACTATTTGTCTGAGCCTTAGCATCTCCCTCAGGAAGAGACACTTTCCAAAATCTGTTTGAATAGGAAAAAACATACATGTATACATTTATTTACTTGTTTATAAGACTTTATTGTCTACATTATTTATTTACGAATACTACTGAACTTATAAATAGGAGCATGTAGTTTTCAACAATTCGTTTAACAACTTAACTACTTGTCACTAATTACTATATGTTTATTTGTGTATGTAACAGGGCATCTAATGTGAAAGCTAATCTCAAATTAGAACTTAAAGTATGATGTGCTAAACATGCAGTAAGAATATTTTTTAGAACGCTTCTGATCTATAATAAAGAAATAAATCAAATAGCTAGACTAGACTTCATGATTAGTAGAATAAAAATGAATGGGGTGCCAAAAAATAAAGATTTGGCTTCAACTAAGAAAAAAGGAAAGAAGTAATCTCCTTTAAAATTTACAGTCATACAGCAGGCACTTCCGAGCCTGTAGGGTGAAGGGGCATAAGAAAGAACTGGATGTTTGTATGCTATGCTCCCTCCCCTCCCCTCCTCTCCCCTCCCTTTTCCTTTTCCTTTTCCTTTTTTTTTTCTCTTTTCTTTTCTTTTTTCTTTTCTTTTCTTTCAGAGTCTCGATCTGTATAGCCCAGGCTGGAGTGTAGTGGCATGATCTCGGCTCACTGCAACCTCTGCCTCCCAGTTTCAAGTGATTCTCCTGCCTCAGTCTCTTGCATAGCTGGAATTACAGGTGCCCGCCACCACGCCCCGCTAATTTTTTGTATTTTTAGTAGAGATGGGGTTTCATTATGTAGGCCAGGCTGGTCTCGAACTCCTGACCTCATGATTCGCAAGCCTCGGCCTCCCAAAGTGCTGGGATTACAGGCGTCAGTCACCGCACCCATCCGCTTTTATTTTCATAGTTAGAAAAAAGTGGTTCTCTCAGATTCCTATATAACTTTATACACAAAGACACTTCTTAAATATGAATGACAAACTGGTAGAAGCCAAGAAAAGATACATATTCTAAGAAAATTTTACTCAGAAGAGGTGTAAAAGCAATAACATGGAACATATATGACATAAAATTAAGCACCAAGAGGTAAGAGTTGGCCAGGTGCAGTGGCTCGCGCCTGTAATCCCAGCACTTTGGGAGGCTGAAGCGGGCGGATCACAAGGTTAGGAGATCGAGACCATCCTGGCTAACATGATGAAACCCCGTCTCTACTAAAAATACAAAAAAAAATTAGCCAGGCGTGGTGGCTGGCGCCTGTAGCCCCAGCTACTTGGAAGGCTGAGGCGGGAGGATGGCGTGAACCCGGGAGGCCAAGCTTGCAGTGAGCCGAGATCACGCCACTGTCTGGGTAAAAGTTTCTCTTTCTCTGAAAATGAAATTTGGGAGCTAAGTGATGAAGAACTGGTGACTTGAGAAGGGTCTGTTTCAGAGTGAAGGAAAGAAAAACAAAACAATATAAAATCAAAGAAAAAGAATGAACTCAAAAACCTTTAGGTGAACATTGGCTAAATTTATATTTGGTTTTAATGTCATGGAATTTGGAGGATCAAGATTAGAAAAGTTCTTAACTGGTAGGTGGCAGCTGAGATCGTTGAATAAATAAAAATTTTGTTAGAATTTTCTGCATAGAAAATTAGCTAAATGACAGCAGAGATGTAGAGATTGAGTAAGATCTCTCTATGTCTACCTCAAGATAGATCAGAGAGAGAGAGAGAAACTTAAACACATATGGTTGATGGAGTGGTAGCCCATCTGGAGCAGCCTCTGTGCGAATTCCAGCTGCTGCTGGGGAGGTGTGGCCGGGGCTGCATATCCCGGGGAGTTGGAGGGAGCCTGGAGCAGGTGGGAGCCCTGCCCCTTTCCAAATTGGCAGGTGGAGCCCTGCACTCCTAGGCACAGCTGCAGCCCCCTAGCTATGGCTGCCGACTTAAGGATCCAAGCATCCCTGTGCTCTCAAGGGCCTGGGAAACCCCACTTCCCTCACAGGCTCAGAAGTGTCTGCTAACACTGCCTAGTCTCTCTTCTACTCCCAGCACCCACTGTGATTTCGGTGTGAAGTTAAAGCCAAGCATGGGTGCTGTCCCAACCTGGCCAGGTGTGTGCTTGAGGAGGCACTGACATGCCAGCCCCCTGCTGCCTTGGTTTTCTCTGGAATTTGAGCACCAACGGGCAGAAGAGGGAGGCCAAGGGGGTGCTGAGGATGGCTCTGCACAGGCCTTCTGGACTCCCTTGGCAGAAACAGCCTGGGCCCCACAAATGACATGATTGATGGCAGCAGGAGGCAGAAATGTTCCTGGATGGAAAGGTTTGGGTCCCTGGTGAAGCCCCACCTTCAAGCCAGGGATGGCCTGAAGCCCAGGGCCAAGCTGTCAGTTCCAGAGAAGTCAGCCACTCAGAGTGAGAACTTATGGGGCTTTTTCTGTGCCCAATCATGGCTGCCCATGGACCAAGCAGCAAGCACTTCCTACCTTCTGAGCCCATAAAACCTCCCAGACCCAGCCAGACTCACACAGTGGAGACTACCAGCTGCAGGAAGGAGCTACCCATTTGGCATCTCCTCAGCCAGTCAGAATGACCTGCCTACAAAAAGGAACTACCCACTGTGGGTCTCCTGTCTGCTGAGAGCTGGATGCTCATCAGGATGACCTGCCTGTGGAAAGGAGCTACCCACTTCGGGTCTCCTGACAACTGTTCTGTCACTCAATGAAGCTCCTCTACACCTTGCTCACCCTTGACTGCAGTTGTCTGTGTACTTCATTCTTCCTGGATGCAGGACAAGAACTCGGGAACTCCTAAATGGCAGGACTAAAAGAGCTGTAACACAAACAGGCCTGAAACATGCCCCTTGCTTGCCACATTGTAGATGAGGAGAAGGAGAGAAGAGCTTTAGCCTGTCAGGGTGCCTAGACCTAGGAGCTCCCCAAGCCAGGCCTGTGACACTCTCTTTGGGGTTCTGCACTTCCTGGCATCTCCAGGCTTCCAGGTGCCACCGCATTCTCCTCATCCAGACATGGGCACGCACAGTGGAAGCCACGTGCAATACAGCTGGTCCAGGCACAGCTTGGCACAGAACCGGTACCTGTGCCAGCACCTGGAGCTGCCCACCCCACTGTGCACAGTAACCAGACCATGAGCTTGCTTGTCCACACACTCCTCTCCACGACGTGCCTGGCACACCCTTGGCAGGTGTGTGATTCTGGCTGGTAACACAAGCCAAACACAGCCTGCTGGGATGAGTGGACGTAACAACCCCAGGGGGCACAACGAATTACTCAGGCAGACATGCTGCTGGCCACAGAGGTTTCCAGCTCACGAAGTGACAGCTCAAGGATTCTGTGACCTGGGTGACAAGGAAGATATGGTGAAATGGTAATAATCACATATTGGGGGGCCAAGGTAGGCATTAGGGAAGGAATCAAAATCTTAGGCAGATTAAATGTAAGAAACTTTCTCTGCAAGAGATGGAAATGTAGAGAAAAATAAAGTTACCTCAAGAGAAGAATAAAAAAGAACACACACACACACACATAAACTCACAGTCAGTGAAACTGTATCTCTCATTAAGCTAGTTCATCTATCGCAAATAAGAAGTGTTGCAAAGAGAAACTAAAGTTGAGAAGAGTTGTAAAGTATCTGAGAGAAATTTACAGTTTGGTGACTAAAGCAAGCCTCCTGTTTCTTTCGTAGTTGTGATTTGAAATATTTCCTCCCATAAGAACATGAGAATGCCAAGGACTATTATATAGAATCAAGAATTTGTTTATATTGTGATTTAGAAGAATTATATCAATTTTAAACATACAGATTGGATTTCATAAAACTTTTTAAAAAGTTTTTTGTTAAAGAAATGATTGAACCAGAAGTACCCATTCTAGATAAAACAAACATGCATCAACATTTCTCTCCAACTACATCTAGAAAACACTACATCTAGAAAACACCACATCTAGAAAACACCACATCTAGAAAACCTAGATAAAATATGTGGAATAACTATTTGAGGTCTTGCTAACATAAATATAAGTAGGTAGACTCAGGAGAAGCATCAAAATTCAAAATACTAAAGAAATGGCAGTTAATTTGGCTTTTTTGTTGTTGTTCCTTGGGTATTCACTACCCTGGAACTGAGAAGTGAGCACTGTGGTACACACAGAGAGAGAAACTCTCTAGTTCTGGATTGAGAAGTTAAAAATGGAAACTTCTAAGCTCAGAAAGATTTGGGAAAATTTTCCACGTTTTCACTCACTTACATTCCATGCCCCAGGCTACCTTATGCTGGGAGTGAGATGGCAACAAAAGTAACCAACCGCAGAGGCAGCAATGTCCTCTGTTAGATGGAGCCGTGGCTCTCAGAGTGGGGTGAAACTCATTGATTCTTTTTCTCTCTTTGTTTTTGTCTTCCAAAATTACAGGAGAATCACAGAAGTGATGGCTTTAGCCAGCCTGGCCAACATGGTGAAACTCTGTCTCTACTAAGAATACAAAAATTAGCTGGGAGTAGTGGTGGATGCCTGTAATCCCAGCTACTTGGGAGACTGAGGCAGGAGAATTGCTTGAATCTGGGATGTGAAGGTTGCAGTGAGCTCACGTCGCGCCATTGCACTCCAGCCTGGGCAACAGAGTAAGACTTCGTCTCAAAAAAAAAAAAAAAAAAAAAAAGGGATGGTTTTAGGATATTGAACTTTTTCATCAGCCTCCAGCCAACTAGACAGTGCTCGGAGATAGCAGAGAGAAGAGCTTGGGAAAGAGAGGCTGTTTATAAATTCTTAGGCTCAACACATGCTGCCCATGTGTGACTGTGTCCCTAATTAAAATACAATAGACACTGAAAACTGTGGTAGCAGATAGATCTCCACACAGAGGTAAGGTTGGCCACTGGCTGGCATGCGTGGTGGAAGACACAGCACAGCCTAAAAACTGAATTGCCATTGGAATCACAGCCACAGAATGCATGTTGGACCTTTTGGCCTGAAACCAACAAGGTCAGTGACTGTTAAAACAAGTGTATTAATATTATTCATAGAATTAAAAAGGGACCGAGTTTAATATATAATGTTCAAAATGCTCATGACACTATTTTTCTTTTTTTTTTTTTTTTATTTGAGATGGAGTCTGGCTCTGTCGCACAGGCTGGAGGGCAGTTGCGCGATGTCGGCTCACTGCAAGCTCAGTCTCCTGAGTAGCTGGAACTACAGGCGCCGCCACCACGCCGGGTAATGTTTGTATTTTTAGTAGAGACGGGGTTTCACCATGTTAGCCAGGATGGTCTCCATCTCCTGACCTCGTGATTTGCCCGCCTAGGCCTCCCAAAGTGCTGGGATTACAAGCGTGAGCCATGGCGCCCAGCCATGCTCGTGACACTATTAAAGATCTCTAAGCATACAAAGAACCATGAAAATCTCAACTTGCATGGGAAAAGATAATGGATACCCACCAATAGAGATGTTGGCAATATCTTAGACAGACTTTAATTATTTACAAAAATCTTTGACCAAGCAATTCTGAAAACAAATGTCAAAATAGAAAAAATAATTAAAATAGGTATAAATAGGGGAAAAAAATTTAGAACTGAAATAATACAACTAAAATAAAAAATAACTCATTAAACTCAGTAACAGAAAGTAGGAGGAATGAGTCAGTCAAATTGAAGAGAAGTCAACAGAAAGTATTCAATTTAACAACACAGACAAAACATATTGAATAAAAATGAGCTATGGAACCATAGCAAATGTTGTGAAATTTGTGTCTCAGAGTCCCAGAAGGAGCAGCAAACAACGTAGGATTGAAAAAAAAAAATAAGTTAAGTATGGAAAATATTTCTAAATTTGGCAAAAGGCATAATCTCACATACTCGAGAAGCTGAAGGGGCCCAAAACTGGCTTCGCCTACTGGATCCCACACCAGGGCCGTGGGCAGAGCTGCCTGCCAGTCCCCATGCCATGCGCCTGCACTCCTCAGCCCTTGAGCGGTCGATGGGACGGGGCACTGCAGAGCAGGGGGCAGTGCACGTCGGGGAGGCTCGGGCTGCGTGGGAGCTCCCCGTGGTGGGGGAGGGGCTCGGGCACGGCAGGCTGCGGGTCCTGAGCCCTGCATCGCTGGGAGGCGGCTGAGGCCTGGCGAGATTTCCTCCGTGGTGTGGGTGGGCCGGCAGTCCTGGGGGACCCCGCGCAACCTCTGTAGCTGCTGGCCCGGGTGCTAAGCCCCTCACTGGACGGGCCCGCGGCACTGGCCAGCTGCTCCGTGTGAGGGGCCCTCCGAACCTGCACCTGCGCCCACCCTGAACTTGCGCTGGCCTGTGAGTGCCGTATGCAGCCCCGGTTCCCGCCACAGCAAGCAGAGGGAGCCGGCTCCGGCCTCGGCCAGCCTAGAGAGGGGCTCCTACAGTGCAGTGGCGGGCTGAAGGGCTCCTCAAGCTTGACCAGAGTGGGCATCGAGGCTGAGGAGGTGCATCGAGGCCGAAGAGGTGCCACCGAGGAGGTGCAAGGGAGGGCTGCTAGGATATTGTCACCTCTCAATATTACAATTAAACTGGCGAAAATTTAACAATAAGACAGTTTTGAAGACAGCCAAAGGAAAATGACATATTAGCTGTAGGGGTCCAATTATTTGAATTTCTGTAGACTCATCATTTAAAAGTATGTAGGCCAGAAGAAATTAGCATAGTATTTTAAAGTACTCAAAGAAAACCAAAATAGAACTCTCAACCCATAACTCTATATCCAGCACAAAATATCTTTCAGGAATAAAGGTAATTAAAACATACTCTGCTGGAAGAAAACTCAGAGAATATTTTGTGAGCAGACTTGTTTTAAAGAATTATTACCCAACAATCCCATTACTGGGTAAATACACAAAGGATTATAAATCATTCTACTATAAAGACACACGCACACATATGTTTATTGCAGCACTATTCACAATAGCGAAGACTTGGAATCAACCCAAATGCCCATCATTGATAGACTGGAAAAAGAAAATATGGCACATATGCACCAATGAATACTGTAAAACCATAAAAAAATGAGTTCATGTCCTTTGCAGGGATATGGATGAAGCTGGAAGCCATCATTCTCAGCAAACTAGCAGGAACAGAAAACCAAACGCCCCATGTTCTGGCTCATAAGTGGGAGTTGAACAATGAGAACGCACGGACACAGAGAGGGAAACATACCACACTGGGCCTGTCGTGGGTGAGGGCAAAGGGAGGGAAAGCATTAGGACAAAGGCCTAATGCACGTGGAGCTTAAAACCTAGATGCTGGGTTGATAGGTGCAGCAAACCACCATGGCACATATATATCTATGCAACAAACCACCACATTCAGCACATGTATCCCAGAACTTAAAGTAAAATTTAAAAAAAAACCTAAAAATTAAAAATGTTTAAAAATTAATGGAAGTTATTCATACAGAATAGACATGATACCAGCAGGAAACTTGAACATTAAAAATAAAGGGAGAGAAAAAAAATATGTATACAGTGGACTCTTGAATAAGACAGAGGCTAAAGAAAGTGACCCCACACAAAGTTCAAAATCTGCTTATGATTTTTGACTATACCAAAACTTAACTACTGAGTAGCCTACTATTGACTGAAAGTTTTACCAATAACATAAACTGTTGATTAACTATTTTGTGTATTAAATGTATCTTATACTGTATTCTTACAATAAAGTAAGTTAGAAAAAAGAAAATGTTAAGAAAATCCCAGGGAAGATGAAACACATTTACTAGTCATGAAGTGGAAGTGGATCATCAAAAGGTCTTCATCCTCACAGTCTTCACATTAACTAAGTGGAGGAGGAGGAAGAGGAGGGGTTGGTCTCCTTGACTCAGAGGTGGCAGAAGTGGAATGAGTGAAGGAGGTGGAAGGGGAGGCAGGAGAGGCAGCACACTTGGTGCAACTTTACAAAAATACATTGTAAATTCTGTCTGATATTTTTGCTTTTTCATTTCTCTAAAAATGTTCCTATAGAGTACTAATCCACTTACCATTTGCTTCTACAATATAGAAGAATACATATTGTAAAATAAATCAAAAGCAGTCTTGAAAATCAAAAGCCTTCTGCCAGATTGTCTAATGTCAACTTGTTTTCTGGCCCTGGTTCCTCTATGTCTTCTTCAACTTCTGGCACTGTTTTGAAAGTACTTGTCTACATCAAGTCATCTTTTGTTAATTCCTCTGCTGTGATGTCTATCAGCTTTCAAATTTCTCCATGATTCATATCTTGAAACTTTTAACTCAGTCGTTTTTTGCCACATTTACAGTCTCTTTCATTGTTTCCTCGATTGACTCTGTCATTAATCCTGTGAATTCATGCACAATATCTGGACACAACTTTCTCCAGCAGGAAATTACTGTTTGGGACTTCAAATCTTCCGCAGATTTTCTGTAACAATAATGACATCTTCAAGGTTGTAATCCTTCCAGACTTTAATAATATTCTCTCTATTAGGATTCTCTTCCATATGATTGACAACCCT
Organism: Macaca fascicularis; assembly: GCF_037993035.2. Lineage (NCBI taxonomy): Eukaryota > Metazoa > Chordata > Mammalia > Primates > Cercopithecidae > Macaca > Macaca fascicularis. Next base: position 183,728,921 of record NC_088379.1, read on the forward strand.
TTACCATAAAGCACCATGCGTAATGAGCCTTAAAGTTCTGTATTACCTTCTGATCTAGAGGCTGAATTAGAAACATTGTGTCTGAGAACAAGTAGACCACTTTGTTGACTTTGGTGTTGAACTCATGGGGTTCTGGGTGGCCAGGGGCATTGCCCAATATCAAAAGAACTTTAGAAAGCAGTCCTTTACTGGCAGGGTGCATCCTGACTTCAGGAACAAAGCATCGGTGGAATCAATCCAGAAAATGTGTTCTGGTGGTCTAGGCCTTCTTGTTGTACAACCAAAAGACTGGCAGTTGATATTTAACTTTTTCCTTCAGCGCCCAGGAATTTGCAGCTTTATAGATAGGGTTGTCCTAACCATAATCCTCACTGCATTTGAACAAAACAGTAGAGTTAGCCTACCCCTTTCTGCCTTAAATCCTGGTGTTCACTTCTCTTCCTTACTAATACATATCCTTTGTAGAATACTTTTTTCCCCCCAAGAATAGGTCACTTACATGTGCATTAATAACCTATGCAGGCAGATATTCATTCTTCTCAGGGATTTTCTTAATGGCATCTGAGAATTCTGCTGCCTCTTGTTTGGAACTTTTCCAGAAAAGTTTTCTTGAAAAACATTTTAAGCCAAATCTCTTTCCAAAATTATTAAACTATCCTTCACTGACATTAAATTCTCCAGCTTTAGATCTGTCACTGAAATTTCTAACCAGTGCAGTCAGGTAATAAAAATGAATTAAGAATTCAGATTGCAAAACAAAAAATAAAACAGACTCTATTATACACATCATGGCTGTATATGTAGAAAACCCAAAAGAATCTACAGAAAACCTCCAGAACTAATAAGTGAGTTTTGCAAGATCGGAAGATACACAGTCAACACACAGGCCAAACAAAACATGGGAATAATTCCAAATACAGTAAGAATTCAAGAATAAATGATTTCAGATAATTGCATTTATTTATTTATTTATTTATTATTTATTTATTTTTTATTTGTTTATTTTTAGAGACAGGGTCTTGCTCTGTCACCCAGGCTGGTGTGCAGTAGCACAATCGAAGCCCACTACAGTCTCAACCTCCTGGGCTCAAGTGATCCTCAGCACCCCCAAGTAGCTGGAATTACAGGTGTGTGGCACTATGCTGGGCTAGTTTTTTAATTTTTATTTTGTAGAGCTGGGGATCTTAATATTTTGCCTATGCTGGTCTCAAAGTCATGGGCTCCAGGGATCCACCCATCTTGGTGTTCCAAAGTGCTGAGACTACAGGTGTGAGCCACCACACCTGGCCTGTAATCTTATTTAGTATGTCTTGAGACATCTGAAAATTTTCTAAAATTAAACTGTACAAGACACATTTAAAAACATCCAAATCTCCAAATAAATTTATATAGTTTATTTATCAATTATGAAAACATTTCCTTCTCAGTTTTCTTGGTGATAATCCTATAATATAGACAAGATTTAGCACCAGCTCACTTGTTAGATATATATATTTTGTTTTGCTAGAAATTAGGAAACCATTTTCTTTTATTTAGCTCCTGTTTTATTCCTTTACTGAAATCCTTGTCTTTCCTTTATTCTAAAACTATTGGTTATTTTAATGCACACACTGAGAGGAGAGATTGATTATTTATTTTCCCATATTTTCACAAATGGGAACATCAAGAATAGCCTGAAAAATTCCACATTTGAGAAATGTTTCTATGGCTAATATGCAAATTCTCATATCTTTACCCATCTAACGTTTTAAAGAGATAAATCAAAACAGTAGAAAATTATGACAGGCAATCAAAATTCAAAAATTTTTACTTTTTCCTTTTTGTGGTTTGGGTTGAAGACGAGTATGCTATGCAGAAATTTCCTCTATTTGTAAGATATCAAAATTAATTTAATAATATATTTTACTCTTTTCTTGTTGTTTTTTCTAGCCTTTTTTTTTTTTGGTCAAAAATATGTTCCCATTAAGAATTGCTATTGAAATTTTAAAATTTTATTTACTGATACTTGAAATGGAATCTGGATCCAATAGATATTTGGGGAAAATAATACTATTTTTTCCAACATTTTCATAAAGTGTTACTCCATTTCATGACATTTGCTTTTTATATATGTACTAATTCTCACTCTTCTTAAAAGTAAAACATCTATACTTACTTCCTAGCTACAATGTGAACATTGATTTAGTGTCTCGTAAATCATATATAACCAGTGGTAGATAAGGTTGTACGATGACTAATGATATAGCTATAACATTATCTTGTTTTCACTGCCAAAAAATTTTTACTTCACACACTCAGGGACAGATATCCAATGCTTCCTTGTTGTTTCTTATGCAATCTTGACAGTTAAAAATATTGATAGTTAACAATATTGATAGCATTATTGCATTTAGTCTTCTTCACTGCTTTTCAGAAGTAAGTTTCATGGAAACTGATCAGTAGGTTGAGACTAATGATATGTTTCAAAGCAGCATATAAAACATGATGCTACATTGTTATTTTTTTAAAATACCTTTTCCAGAGTCTTGCTGTAGTTACACTGCTTTTTTCTAAAGATGTTAAAATTTCAGTGTGCCTATGAAATGAATGTTCTTAAATATAAATATTAATTATTGTAGTTATGCAGTAAGTATTTCTAAGGCAATTCTGAAATTAAAACATACTGTCAATATAACATTTGTCAATCAGCATTTTTACCTTTAGGAAGTAATTCTTTTTTAGAACACTATAAATATGTTTGGACTTAAGACATTCTTAAGAAAAGAAGAAAGTGTTTGGTAGATCATAACATAGTTTGTTTTCTTACTTTAAAGCCTTTTTCTATTTATGGAGGTTCAAAGTACAGTTAAGAAAATAACTGACTCTGCTTTCTATTAGATTAATTTCAAGTAGTTAATATTGTTTTTCATGTATAGTCTTCATTTTTATTCCAGTTTATTTTATGTGGGGGTTGGTTCATTTTTATTTTGTATTCTTCCTAGCTTTATTATGGTATAATTGATAAATAAAAATTATATCTATTTAGTATGTACAATGTGATGTTTGGATATGTGTACACATTGTGAAATAATTATATCAAGATAATTAACATATACATTCTCTCACATATTTACAAATTTTTGGAGGTGAGAACATTGAACATCTACTGTGTTAACAATTTTCATGTATACAATATATTATTAGCTATTGTCTTTATGCTATACAGTAGATACCCAGAGTTTATTCATCTTGTCTCACTTGTTCGTCTTTGACTAATATTTCACCATTTTCCCCCATCCAGTCTTAGTATTTAGAATTCCACGGGACTGAGATATTTCTGAACTCAGTTTCCTAAGTTGATTTTGTGGCAGAAACCTGGTTAGAGAAAAAACATCAACACTTTGAGAGTCACTAAAGTTGCCTAAAACATAATAAGAAAAAATATTTTGTATAGCAATGCTAAAACAAAGCAAAACAAAAGCTAACTTACTAGTATCTTTTGCTTATGTTTTTATTTCTCCTAAAAAAAAAGCTGACTAGAGCACTCTTGTTCCCTACAAGTCTTAATTCTAACTTTTAAGAAACATAATTACACCCACATACACACACAGATACACACACACACACACACACACACACACACACACACACACGAAGCAAAGTATTTAAATATGAACTTTCTAAACCTCTTTTGCCTCATCTGTAAAGGAATTAATTTCTATCTCCCTGTGTCCCAGAGTTGTTTGAGAATCAGATGAGATAACTAATACGCAAACTATAAAACCAAGTACTAAATTCTGACCTTTTTTCTCTCTGGCCCAAATTCCCATCTAAGGGGCTTGGGGAGTCATGCCCTAAAAATCAGAAAATCTCATCGGATGAGTTTTATCTAACCCTATATAAAGTGGCTTACTTTCCAGGCTGACTCTGGCATCACATCACATGACAAATAAAGAAGGAAATCAAAATATTTAGCCCCAAAATATGTTTCTTTGCCATATTTTGAAGTGGCCCTGAAAAGCCATTTTTATTTTTATTGGGAGAAGATTTGCATTTGTAGAAAATCTCTATTAACATAACTAGATCTTTTCTCTTTCAGATCCTTCCAGTCCTGAAGAGATTGACTGATAGTCTAACACCTTTTCAAGGTGATAATAGAAAACATTTGCCATATATTATCTCTAAGCGTGGCCACCTATGATAGATACTTCATCTACATAATAATAACTTTGGTCTTCAAGACCCCTTATCTTAACCCAGAAATGCCTTTCTATTGATTGAAGTTTTAAATAATAACTTGTTCAACCAATTGCCAATAAGAAAATATTTGAATCCACTGATGACTTCTAAGCCTCCTCAACCCACCCTGACTTTGAGTTGTCCCGCCTTCCTAGACCAAACCAATGTATAGCTCACATGTATTGATTGACGTCTTGGGTCTCCCTAAAACATATAAAACCAAGCTGTAACCCAACCACCTTGGGCACATGTTCTCAGAACCTCCTGAGACTCTGTCTTATGCCATGGTCACTTATGTTTGGCTCAGAATAAATCTCTTCAAATATTTTACAGATTTTGCTCTTTTCATCAACAAAACACAAGTCAAATGCAAAATAGACTATAATCATTTAGAAAGAAGTATAGACATTGTCTCTCAAATGGTGGGAGGGCTTATTATTAATTTTCGTATGTTAAATTGTTTTATAATTTTGTTGATAGCTATCTTACAGTCTTCCAAATAGAAGCACAAACTTCAGTACTATAAAGTGATAAGTATATTTGATACATTCAGTTGTAATTAATAGTCTTCAAGAATCTATTTTGGACCAATAAATTTGCTGATTTATATTGGCTAGGAACCCACAAATACAGTGTATGATGTTTTCTGTAAGAAGAGGCTATAGAATACAACACAAGATGATGCCATTTAGAAAAGCACCAATAAAATTTGTAAGATGGTTTGCACTGGACCATTTTATAGTAAGTCAGTGATTCATGAAATATAAATTCAATAAAGATTGATGCCAACTTTCGTAACTTTAAGAAACAGCCTAAAGATTACATTAAACTGCTTTCCAAAATCATACTCTACAACTCAGATAAAATGTAAATAAGCAGTTTTTGCAGTATTGAAATGAAAAAACAAATCTATTCTATGGAATAGTTTTTTAAATACAAGTTACTAAAAATGGTAGTGTAACCATGATTTAAATTATAATAATTTTTAAACTTATTTCCCTTTGAAGATGTTAAAGATTATAGCTGAAGTATATTTCCTCTTTCTTTCAGTACTACTATAAGTACAAAGAGAAAGCTTTAGATTGCTATATTTGTATAATCTATGTACCTTTAAAAATCAAAGTTATTATGAAAAGATAGTGTCTAAACTTAAGCAGCATCTGTCAAATGGGATTTTATAAAGGATTGAGAATTTGAGAAACAGATATTTCTAGACTGGTCATCAGAAATGATTTCATGCTTCTGCTGCCATCTTCAATACATAATCACAAAAATGTCAGTGATAAAGTCATAATCCCTGCTCAATAAGTCAAGCCATGGATCCTCAGGCTGAGTGAAATTTAAATCCTTTAAAACTTTGATTTTACCACCCTTGCTCATAACTGCTTGGAGGGTTTCTGTTATTTTTCTTATTAGTAAATATTTTTATCTGTAAGTTATTTGTTATGTGATGCATGGCCTATTGCATACTCTCCATTCCTAAGTAGATGATTTGAATTTTATTGTTTTTTAATTCTTAAGATGGCATTGAGGAGTGGGGCTGTATTTAACATGCACACACACACACACACACACGCAAGAAATGGAAGGATACTAATACATAACAAAAATGTGTGAGTTATTCTACTTAAGAATATCAACTTCTGCTACTACAGCAATGTTTCAGAATTTCACTTAATTAACAGAGAGGTCAAAAGGCATATTGAAGGCAAACTATTTAAAACCAGACAGATCGCTATTTAAATTCTAGCTTTGTAAGTAGCTAAAACCAAAAAGAAACTCAGGAAATTTAATTAATTTATCTCAACTTCAGATTTCTCATCTGTAGTATCAAAATATGTGTACGTTCCTACCAGATATCTATGATTTTGGAATGTGACATATGACACAAGCTGATAATATTAGTGACAATATGTCTACTTGTTCTTCCATTCCACTAGACACATTAGTAATAAAACATTGGTGTTAATGGGAATGAAATCCTCAAACATTAACTATCAACCTATCTTGTCTGAGTTTCACTGTTTTCATTTCAACATGCAACCCTGCTAAGGGGAACAATGACCTCCATGTCATTTCATGCAATGGGTCATCACCCTGTTGGAGCTACTATAGTGTCAGGCCTCTGAGCCTAAGCTAAGCCGTCATATCCCCAGTGACCTGTGCGTATACATCCAGATGGCCTGAAGTAACTGAAGACCCACAGAAGTGAAAATACCTTAACTGATGACATTCCACCCTTGTTATTTGTACTTTGTACAAATATTTGATCTATGTACTTTGTAATTTCTCCCACCCCTAAGAAGATTCTTTATAATCTCCCCCACCCTTAAGAAGTTTCTTTGTAATTCTCCCCACCCTTGAGAATGTACTTGGTGAGCTTCACCCCCACCCCCAAAACATTGCTCTTAACTTCACTGCCTATCCCAAAACCTATAAGAACCAATGATAATCCCACCACCCTTTTCTGACTCCTTTTTCGGACTCAGCCCATCTGCACCCAGGTGAAATAAACAGCCTTGTTGCTCACATAAAGCCTGTTTGGTGATCTCTTCACATAGACACGTGAAATACATAGCATCCAATACTGTTGACTCTTTTTTTTTTTTTTTTTTTTTTTTGAGACGGAGTCTCGCTGTGTCACCCGGGCTGGAGTGCAGTGGCGCGATCTCGGCTCACTGCAAGCTCCGCCTCCCGGGTTTACGCCATTCTCCTGCCTCAGCCTCCCGAGTAGCTGGGACTACAGGCACCCGCCACCGCGCCCGGCTAGTTTTTTGTATTTTTAGTAGAGACGGGGTTTCACCCTGTTAGCCAGGATGGTCTCGATCTCCTGACCTCGTGATCCACCCGCCTCGGCCTCCCAAAGTGCTGGGATTACAGTTGACTCTTTCAAAACCTTTTTTGTTGTTGTTGTTGGAGTTTTGCTCTCTTCGCCCAAGCTGGAGTGCAGTGGTATGATCTCGACTCACTGCAACCCTCCTGAGTTCAAACGATTCTTGTGCCTCAGCCTCCCGAGTAGCTAGGACTACAGGCACACCACACTACACCTGGTTAATTTTATATTTTTTGTAGAGACAGGGTTTCACCATGATGGCCAGGCTGGTCTCAAACTCCTGACTTCAAGGGATCCACCTGCCTCGGCCTCCCAAAGTGCAGGGATTACAGGCGTGAGCCACCACGCCCAGGCTGCCTCTTTCAAAATCTTATGTCTGTGTTTCTAAGTTTTTCATGGTACGATATCTTTACTTTCTATGCTGTTTACCAATTCCTTTTATGTCATCTTATGCCCACTCTTAAATATCCCATAGTCACCTTAGAGTAAATAAAAAAATCAGTCATTAGCTTTTTAATCAAATGTGATTCTCCTGCAGACTACTCTACTTTTTGTGAATTTGCCACTATACCTAGGCCTCATTCTTAAATCCTCCATTCCCTCCACTCTATTTTTCTACTCAATCACGAATTTTATCTTTTCTTTCTCCTGAATATTTATTAAAATCTTCCACTTCATTTCTATTACTTCCACTCAGTCCAAGTACTTTTTTTCTGTTGTTAACTAGTGCAGTAATACTTTAGCTGAATTGCCTCCATTCTCTCTGATTTTCTCGAACTCTTCACATGCAGCCAGAATAATCTATTCATTAAAATTCATAAAGATTCTTCCTGCCTCTTCTGAAAAACATTTAATAGCTTCTTATTTTTCTTAACATAGTCATAATTTTTTTTTCAAGGCCTATAAGGCAATATGCACCCTTCACTCCACTACTACACACATGAACTTTTGGGTTTTTCTTATATTACATTATGCTACCTGCACTTTGTAAGTTCATTTCACACTCACCTTCTCACTTCTGTACAAGTCATGTTTCTACCATCATAGAGTTCTGCTACCAGTTCATCCTTTCTCCTTCTCATTTCCCTTTTCCTTCTTCTCCTTCTATCCTTCCCTGAATCTCCATGATTTGGTAAAATTTGCTAATTGCATTATCTCATAGCACCATATACTTCTCTTTTGTGGAATTTATTGCAGTTGAAATTTCCACTTTTATTTACTTATATCTAGAATTTATCTAGAATATTTATTATTTTATAAGTCTCCCAAGGCCTGGTATATCTGTCTTCCCTTGTCATTTTTTTAAAAGCACCTACGAACATGCCTGAGACATTTAGATATTCAATTAGTTTGTAACAAATAAGTGAACAAATTAAAAAATGAAAAAGCATGACATGAAAGAGGGAGCAAAATCTTGGATGCTATGATGGGAAATTCAATATAGAATAATGGTGTATAACCAACAGTAGAATTCTTCTTTACAATTTATTTACATCAGTCCAGGAAATTCTGTAAACCCAACCAGCACAACCACAAAGAGTGTGTGTGGGTTTGTTACACATGCCTTACATTTGTAGACCTTAACAGAGTACAGGCAATTTTTTAAAAATATGAGCTTCCTATTCTGGAGCAAAGATGACACAGAACTAGCCAATGAAAGAAGGAAGGGATTGTACGTAAAACCTATGAGAAGATTCTGTTAAGTTCCTAGAGAGAAGCAATTGCCAAAAGGCATTTGTGAGAAATGAAGACAGTTATTATTTATTTTATTTTGTGAAGAGAGGCTTAATGAAACTCTGGAAAAACTATAATTAGATTCAAAGTGATGTAACAAATGCGATATATATACCCCATGTATGTACCTTTCCAAAAGCAGTCATTATTTTCTATCACCATACAACACAGAACTGATTGACAGTGTGGAGCAAACCATACATATGTAATGGCTGTAACTCATTGGCTAGAAATCTACATTACCATAAATTCCCCATTTTTGTTCATTTTTATTATTTATCCTTTATCAAATTCTATGATATCCCATTGATGTCATAGAAACTCATTTACACAACAGGATTTTGACATAGTCAACACTAGTATCCCATGCATTAACCAATATTTCTACCATAAAGGAACTGATACAAAAATTAATTCAATTTACTTTTTGTCTTCAAATTTAGCTACTAATAACTTATTCATATTCATAATAACTTATTCAGAGTTTATAAACCTAAAATTTCTATCCTTAACATCTTTTTAGAGCAGAAATCAAGTAGATATTGAAGAGTACAATGCAATTATATTTGCAGTTTCTTATGTAATTCAAGTTAATATTATCCTAAATTATACTCTTTTATGAGACAAGTAATTGCACCCTGAACTATGAAAATGAAGAATACCTAGTGATAAAAGTGGTAATCCATGTTGAATACTTTATAATATCCAAGTCCTGTTTATCTTTCAGCTCACTTGGGCATATTCTAGCACATTTCCAATACATTTCCATACAGAATTCTTATTCTATTTTTGTCTCTCTTTCAGTCAACATTTTGTATAACTGACTCATTTCTCTCATATATGTAAAGAGGAGATTTTATTTACATATAGTTTTGGTTAAGCATTTTTTTTTTTTTCTTGAGATGGAGTCTCACTGTGTTGCCCAGGCTGGAGAGCAATGGCGTGATCTTGGCTCACTGCAACCTCCACCTCCTGGTTTCAAGCGATTCTCCTGACTCAGCCTCCCAAGTAGCTGAGATTACTGGCATCCACCACCATGCCTGGCTAATTTTTGTATTTTTAGTAGAGATGAGGTTTCACCATGTTGGTCAGGCTGGTCTTGAACTCTTGACCTCATGATCTGCCCACCTCAGCCTCCCAAAGTGCTGGGATTACAGGCATCAGCCACCGCGCCCAGCCTGGTTAAGCATTTTTACATAGGTTGTCCTGTTATCATTATTACCATCAATAAGAAGAAAACAAAGGTGTTCAATCTGTGATTCTATGAACTATTGCTCCTACTACATTTTAAAAATGTCATTGAATTCTCAGTCTCTTAACCTGTATAGATTCTCTGAATTTCTCAGTGTTCTTCTGGCTTTCCTTTCCTTCCCTACTCAAGCTTCATCCAGCTCTATTTTTGTCAGCAAGTCAACTACCATAGCTCATTATTGGACCTTCTCATGTGTTTTGTCAAATCTCATCCTTAATCACTCCAATCATTTGATTCTTTGCTTGTATAACAACATTAACCAAAGTTATTTAAGATACAAAAAAAAAAAAAAAAAAAAACACACAGGGCCAAGTGCGGTGGCTCATGCCTGTAGTCCCAGCACTTTGGGAGGCCAAGGAGGGCAGATCACCTGAGGTCGGGAGTTCGAGACCAGCCTGATGAACATGGAGAAACCCCGTCTCTACTAAAAATACAAAATTAGCCAGGCGTGGTGGCTCATGCCTGTAATCCCAGCTACTCAGGAGGCTGAGGCAGGAGAATCACTTGAACCCGGGAGGCGGAGTGAGCCGAGATTGGGCCATTGCACTCCAGCCTGTGTGACAGAGTGAGACTCCATTTCAAAAAAAAAAAAAAAGAAAGAAAAAGAAAATCACAGCAGCAGCAGCACAGGTTTTATGCCATGGCATACAGAGTTCTTCAAAATCAACTGTACTCTGAAAGCAAATTGCAAACCAATTCTTTGCAACACCTCCTTTTTCCAAGAGTGAGTCTTAGGGTTCCACTCATCGTCACCACCACTGTCCTCTCAAAAGATACGGATAGTTTCTGCTTTACTGAGCTATCCACTGCCAGTCCCTACACATCTTATCTCATCCATTCTTACAATTAAAAATAGATTTAGAAATTCATTAATTCTATCCATGTTTTCTTTTACTATTTTTGAAAAACATTTATTTATCCTATTTTATATTAACACTTCATTAAAGAAGTGTTTATATTTGATCTGTCCACTCTGCAGGTTTTGTTTTCTCATTTTGGAACTGACCTGCCCCATCGATGATCCATCCAATCTGCAGTGGGTGCTGTAGTGCGCTGCCCCCTGTTTCCCTTCTGAACCAAAGAGCCCATTTTTCCCGCTTCCAGGAATGTTGCCTGCTGCCTCCTCGCAGCTAACCACCTTTTTGGGAAATAGCTTTCTGACTACTCAAAGGAACTGCCTCTCCCAATATTATGCCCCCTTGCTGGAAGCAGCCTACGTCTAGTTGACTAGTTGATGCAGCTATTTGTCCTTCTGACATCCTCGCCTCACTTTGAGACAACAGTGAAGGGCCATGCCAGCTCTGGCACTCCTGACAGGTTTAACCGAGACCTTTGTTGTTATGTTAAGTGACTCTGAGCATGTACTGGGAGTGAATATGAGGTTGTTGTGTAAACTGTTTCACAAATTGCCACCCAGATCTCCTCTCTGCACTCTCCACTGACAATGAAGGTGGTAATCGCTTCCCAGCTTCTACAAGTGTTGCTTGCTGATGGCGGGAAACTGAGTCCCTCTCCAGGAATTGCCTCCAGCTGAACATTATGCCTTCTCTCTGGTATCAGTCCACCTCCAACTGGATAGGTACAAAGGCCAAATCCTCCCATGCAGAAAATGCTGAGGGGTCATCTTATCTCCAAAGCTTTAATAGGCTCTAACATTTTATTCTGCTTGATTTGCTTCCCTCACAACTTCACATAATCCACAACTTTCTAAGACATCTCTCTTTCAGAGCCTGTTTTTTGGAAAAACCAGCTAATAAAAACCCATATTCAGCCAGCCGCTACTCACCCACTAAAGTGTTTCTTGTTCAGTGGCTCTGCATTGATATTGTAGCTGACAAGATCACACTCTTTAACACAGCGTACAAGGCTGTAAACTATGTGAACTCGAAGAAACTCTCCATACTGCCCATGTTGCACTCCATTCTCTGGCCACACTAAAATGCCTACATTTCTTGAGCATAACACTAAAAGACCTGATCGGCGGGGCGTGGTGGCTCTTGCATGTAATCCCAGCACTTTGGGAGGCCGAGGCTGGGGGATCACGAGGCCAAGAGATCAAGACCATCCTGGTGATCAAGGATGATCACCAAGATCAAGACCACCAAGATCAAGACCAACACGGAGAAACCTCATCTCTACTAAAAATACAAAAATTAGCTGGGCATGGCTGTGCGAGCCTGTAGTCCCAGCTACTTGGGAGACTGAGGTGGGAGAATCACATGAATCTGGGAGGCGGAGGTTTCAGTGAGCCGAGATTGCACCACTGCACTCCAGTCTGGTGACAGAGCAAGAGTCCGTCTCAAAAAAAAAAAAAAAAAAAAAAAAAAGACCTGCTTAGTTATTCTTCTGATATTCTCCCTTAGCACTCTCTGCACTTCATATCATAGACCTCCTCACACTCTATTCAAGTTGTAAATTTTTGTTTAATCTCTCTCACTGGGTGCATGGTATGCATGAAAAGTCATTCACTGTTGTCAGTACTATGTTATTAACACACTGCTTTAAATATCAAAGAAGATCAACAAATATTAATTGAATGAATATTATAGAAATAAATAATTAAGGTGTGCCTATGTGTATTTATAATTGGTGGATTTTCTTCTGTGTTAGTGTATGTAAGAAGCACATACAAAGCGTCTATCGTGTCTGGTCATTGTGCTAAGACTTGGGAATACAAAGATAAATAAAATTATTTTTGCCTCAAGTAGGTTTTAATTTAAGGTGTAATAGTGTATTAACACTTTGAATTATGTTCAATGCATTAAGTAATATAAAGATGAAGGCATGCATATGGTAAATAGTAGTAATTGAGAGACAGGTGACATGAAAATTATTTAGAAAAGTAATTCTATGTCAGCAGGGACATTATGGTACTAGGAAGGAAAAAAGCCTACTTTAAAGACTCATTGTTCTAATCCAGACCAGAAAAGACAATAGTTGAAATAAAGCAATAGTGATGGAGATGAAGAGAATTGGGTGGATAAGACAGGGAAAAATAAAGAAAAAACCCCACATAGATCAGAGAGGTAATACTCGGAGAGTGAATGGTCACATGTTGTAAAGAAAGATGGGGAACAAAGTTGAGTTATAATCCTCAGCTTTAGAAAAGTAACTGTGTAATTTGTGGTATTACTTCCCACAAGAAAGATTTTTGAGAAGAAATAGGTCTTTGAGTGAAGTAAGAAGTCCATTTTAAGTTAATTTTGAGGTGCCTACATGTTATTCAATTGATGATAAATTTTAACTAGATTTCATATTGCCCTCTATTCATGAAGCTCTTATTGATCTGTTGTATGTAGTCATTATTCCAGAAAATAGGAAAAAGTGATAAATCTGCACACTTCCTCCTTTCCAAGTATATTCAGTGGAGACAGAAACATTAAAACACTAGCGTTACACATTGGGTTAAATGAACTGTTAGGGGTATATTTCACAACAAAAGGTCTCTGTGCCAAGTTGACCTGCACATGGAAAAGAAGGAAGTAAAAGTCCAGCAAGATGGTAAGGAGGAATTAGCATCTAAACAGAAACCTGAGGGATGAATAATAGGTAATATAATAATGTCTAAAACAACTTGAATCAATGTTAAACAAAATATTTCTCAATAAATATTATTTGATTATTTCCAAGATTAGACATTTCTAAGACAGAGAAATATATATATATACACACACATACATATACACACACACATATATATATATATTATTTGTATTTGAAAATATACCTTTTGGGGTAAAAATAATATTTTTAATAGAGAGTTTACATAAAATACTTTTTGAATTCACTGAATTATTACATCTAAGAAGAGTAAAGTATAAATAATTCAAGAAATAATATGGAGTATTCATATTGTATCTAGATAAGAATAGATTTTTCATTATATAACTAATTCATCAAATCACAGAAAAGGAACAATAAACATATTTGACTATTTAAAAAATAAAAAGAAACTTTTGCACATCAAATAAGTAAATGAAGGTAATAATATTATAGTCTATATTTTAAGCTTTATAATGTGAAAATATTCAGAAAAAATACCAAGTGTCCTATCATATTTTACATGTATGCTCCAAGAAAAGACAATTTAAAAATTAATAAATAAAAGATCAATCATAGGCATACAAAATATTCGGCCTCACTAACATTTATTAGAATAAAAATATATTTATGGAGAAACTTATGAAGAGTCTGCTACATTTTAGTTATTTGCGTAAATATTCAAATGTCAATAGCAAACAAGATCAACATTCTCTGCTTAGATATTGTTCCAATCTATTGGGAAACCAACAAAAAAGTAAATAAACATAAAGAACCTATGTAGCGCAGATCCATATATTGATACAATTACACTTAGCCCCACTGTGATATCATTATACTTAGACTCACTGTTCATGCTAGAAGAGATTTTCTATAAACACTGTGATATTTCTCTAAAGATATTATGGGGAATAGCTAAAGGCTCATAGAAATGGCAAATCTTGAAATTTACATTGTATAAGGAAGTGAATCAGGAGGAGAAGAGAAAGGAAATTGAGCAAGCAGGATTGTATTTGTTATACTGGTTTGGATGTTTTGGTGACTAATGTTTAGGTTGAAATTAAGAAATAGAATTCAAGGTGTGGAAACAGAGGTTTTATTCAGAGTGTAAAAATGTTAGAATTGAAATATTCCATATGTAGTAGTTCTGTGTAATGTGATAGTACCTTGTGTGGCCACAGGTCTGAAAGGAACATAACATCAGATGGAAATGAAGGTGGTAAAAAATAGTTTATTGTATTTTAATTAAATGTGAAAAAAACAACAAATATTACTGGTTAAATATATTTTAGCTTGGCTGATTTAAAATCTTTCTACCCAAACTGTTTCTAAATTTAACTTTATCCAGAGTTAAATCCTAAGATCCTATTCTTGTTTTTCTTTTTTCTCTTCTTTTAGTAAGTTTAATGGATACGTTATTTCAAAAAATAAGTTGTAAAACAAATTACAAGCTGTATATTTGAAAACTAAAAAACATTTAAGTGAAAATAGAATCCATTTGCTAGTTGACCAGTCATGCCTCATTAACTAAATCTAAATTGTATTCTCTCATTTATCTACTATGAAATGATCTTATCTCTACGAAAGGTAATACTTCTATTTAATTGATTGTAGGAAAAAAAGGAAAAGTGATAGTATTTTTAAAAAGACATTACCTTGTCTAAAACTATTGCTTTGCTACTTTAATTATAATTGTAGAATGACTTATTAAAGCATCTTAAAGTCTTTTTTAAAAAGTAGAAAATATATAATTTTTTAAATGAAAATTCCTCCTTTACAGTGGTTTAAAAGTTGTTCTCACAAAATTATCGCATTATTTTAAAATTTGAATTGCACCAGAAGTTAATTTTACAAAAATGTTTGAATACACAAACACATTTTTTTTTTCAGGGGCATGGTTATCAGATGAAGGAATCTGTAAGTGGGGGTACACAATCCCCTGGCCACGGACTGGTACCAGTTGGTGGCCTGTGAGGAACCCAGCCACACAGCAGAAGGTGAGCTTCAAGCAAGCTAGCATTACTGCCTAGGCTCTGTCTCCTGTCAGATCAGCTGGCATTAGATGCTCACAGGAGCACAAACCCTACTGTGAACTGCACATGCCGGGATCCTAGGTTGCACATTCCTTATAAGAATCAAATGCCTGATAATCTGTGGTGAAACAGTTTCATCCCAAAACAGTCACCCCTTCCCCCATTAATAGAAAAATTGTCTTCCACAAAACCGGTCCCTGGTGCCAAAAAGGTTGTGGACTGCTGCTGTGAAGGACCTTTAGTTGTTTTCATATAATTGAAAACAAGATAATTAAAATATTATTAATTTTTTAAAAATAAATTTTCTTACTGTTTATAACAAAAATATACTTGAATGACAATACTTCTAAATTCAGCATGCATAAAATTCAATTTGAAATTTAATCATGCAATATTTTTAAAATAGCAACATATATGTGAGGAAAGAATGGATAGGAAAGCAATATAATGCAACAAGTACCCCCAACCCAACTGTCTAATTTAAAATTAGGCAAAAACCATTTATTTTCAAAAAATGAGTTTAAGAAATATATACAAGACATATTTTTGTGTTACTCCCCAATTTTTATCCTCTTGCTTTCCTTCACCTAAGGTATACACACTGTTGGATTTCTTGACATATATTTGGTTTTCTTTTACATTATTAACAAAGTTATTACTCCTATATCTATTACTTGATTTATTTGTTTGGGAGCATTACAAATGTGGTTACATGTTCAATGCATTTTTCTTTGACTTTCTTTTGTTAAAATTGGCATTACTTTTTGTTGTCGTATTTTATTTTATTGAGACTATGAATTTTGAAATCTATTCTATTGTTGATCATTTGAATTGTTTCAGAAAGATATTTCAAATAATAATACTGCAAAAGTTTTTTTTTTTTTTTCTTTTTGTAAATGTTCCCTGGAGATAATATGACAGAATTTCACCAGGATTTTTACAGTAATGATTGTATATTTCATGTAGTATATAAAATACAGGGCCTTTTTGAAATAATGCAAATTGTTTTCCAAAGTGGTTATACCAAATCCCCATTTCCTTTAGCATTAACTAAGAGTTATAATGGCTTCTTATCATCAATAGAACTTGGTTTTTCCAGATTATTAATTTCTGTTAGTCTGGTATACATTGAAAGGAGTAATTCAGTATTAGTTTTATATTTGCCTAATCATTAACTATATTGAGAACCTGTTGTATGTTTCTCGCCACTTGGATTTCTCATCAATTTTGCATTTATACATTATATACAATGAGATATATTACATATTGTAGTTATTTTTTATTACATATTATATATTATATCAATTATATGTATAAATATATACACAGTATAATATACTATGTTAACCTTGATAATCTTGCTGAGGCAGTACTTATAAAGCTTCTCCACCACCAAGTTAATCTTTTGCCTGCTTTCCATACTGGACTCTTTGGAAAGAGAGCACTGCATGCAGCCCATACCTAAGAAAGGGGAAGTTATTATCTATTTCTGCATGGGACATTAGCTACCCATTCATAGTTAATTATTTTTTATCCTTTTATGTCAGTGTAGAGTCATACATATTTCTCTATTATTAAGATATTATCCAACAGTACTTTATTTATTTTCTCGCTTAAGCTGTTCCAGCTCAGGTCATTGGGAATCCTTTGATTCTTGTGTTCTTTTGACATATATCTTCACTGTACATGGTGTGTTTATGTGTGTGCCTGTGTGTTTCTTAAATGTGTTACTTATCATATAAAATAATCTTACTCAAAACACTTTCTTCAGCTTTTTCACTTAAAATGGTTTTACAAAACAATTTAAATTACATTGTAATTTCAAAGATTGTCTTTTTGGGTGCCACAAATATTGACATTGGAATTGCATTGAAATCCAAAGATCAATTTGGGGAGATTTGACAAGTATATTATAATGTACCAATTATCTATAAATATATGTGTTTATTTATTTAGGACTTTGTGTTGTGTTACAATAACATTTTATATCTTCACAAATGGCACATTCATATTTTTGTTAGATGCATTCCTAGGTGGCTAATATTTCTGTAATTACAAACACTTTATATTTTAAATGTTATTTTATGTCTGTTGCTGATGTATGTCAAGGAATACTGGAGAAGGAGATTAACTGCAGGTATAATGGTGCTAGGAGCTCTGCTGACTGCTCCCTAGTGAAACTGGCAAAAATTATAAATAAATAAATAAAAACTGCCATTTAAATTCTCTGGAAATCATCCTAAGAGAAAACAGCAAATGAAGAAACATATGTAAACCAAAGAAAATGACTGAGGCAAGTCTCAGTCAATTTAGAGGTTTATTCTGCCAAAGTTGAGGACACAACCAGGAAAAAGGAACAATAAATCACAGAAACATTTGTGATACATCCTTTCTCCAAAGAGAATGTTAGGACTTCAACATTGAAAGGGAAAAGAATGGGCAATAGGGAAAGAGGAAAGTTAAAAAAAAAAAAAAAAAAAAAGGGAAAGGTGAAAAAAAAAGGCAAAGGGTTACATTCTTTTGGCACTTTGATGAGTGCTTAGTGAATCCACAGCTTACATGCGAAAGGAGGGCAGTGCAACTGTCAATTATGCATTTGTCTCCCACTCAGTAAATCTGAAAAGTTACATAAGGTGAAGTAAACACAGAGTGGAAGAAGCCGTCAAACAGGCATCTGTCTTAGATGAGCAGAGGAATGACATCTAGTCCCGTCTTTGTCCCGTACCTGGAAATATAGGCTGTTCATTTGCAGTCAGGGTGAAAGTCAACAGAACTCTGTTTTGGAATAAAAATCTTCAGGCCCACAAGGAATTTCCTTTTTAGTAATTCGTGAGGGAGGCTGTGTGGGGAGATATGTGACCTTCTTATCTTTGTAGCTATCTATTTAAGAACAAAATAGAAGGCAGCTTTTGTATATTTTGGTTCCCAAGCTTAACTTTTCCCATTGGCCTAGTGAGTTTGGGGTGCTGAGATTTTCTATATTCCTTTGACACATCTAATCAAGGAAATCTACAAAGATTCAGTAAAAAGTAGAGTCTGTGGTATTTGACCCAAGTCTTCTCCCTGTCTCCTGTCTCCTAGCTCACTGATTTGCATACTCTACTTAATAGAGCTGCAGTCAAGAATACAGGGCTTCCTTTGCCATCAGTAATCAGTTAGATGGATTTCCTCTCTGAGGACCAAAACATCAGAATTTCTCATCCTGTAACACTGACTTATTGCTGGGGCTAAGTTCTGGGCAAGTGTAGTTTACAGGTTGGGTAGGTCTCTTATGCCACCTAGTTCTACCAGTGGGTCTGAGGCTTTACCTTGAGTACAGTCAGCTATGAAAACTGGGCCCTCATCACCATTTCCCTGGCTCAAAGGCAGTGATTCCACATCAAGAGAGGCAAACTGAGAGGTCCTCAGGATGCTGCCCCACTCTCCACCGAGTGCTTAGCTTGTAGAGCAGGGGTTTCTCTCTGTCACTCAAAGAAAACCTTGATATTGTGCACACCCACAGATCCAGAGTGCTTGTTCAGAGATTTTTGTCTGTGGAGAGAAGCAGATCATAAAGCACATGACTCCTAATCTCTTTCCAAAAGTCTGAATTCACTTGAAGCAGAGAGTAGAGAAACTCAAACCTAAGGGTGTTCTCAAGAACAGTGGAAGTGGTAGTGAGAGAGAGTTGAGAGCAGATTCAAGATACAAGTTAATCTGCAGGCAATATAGTTTTCAGGACAGAACTGGGGAATAAGGCTTTTCGGATAATGGGGTCAAAACAAGTATCTAACACTGACCTTGGAAACCATTTTCAAAGGAATTATAATGTGACTGGATTGGTTTGTAGAAGAATGTATGCTGTAAGGCATTGTTGAAAGCACTTGTTCAATTAATGGGCAATGAGTAGAGTTTAACAGCTTTGTATAGTCTAGGAAAAACAGGAGGAGAAATTAACCCAAACAATGGCATCCCAGGGTGATTGTAGGCATATGCAAAGCTGCCCCTCCCTTAGATTTAATATCATGAGTTTTAACCTGTGGAAGGAAAGGTCAAGTTCATGCAAATGATCTAGTCCATCACAGAACAAATAAATAAGTAAAAACATTCAAAGATCCTGGGAGGGGTGGGAGGAGAAGAAATAATACCCAGACATTCCACAATATACTGTTTAAAATTTCCCATTTTCAACAAAAAATTCTAACAAAAAACAAGAAAGCATAACCCCAAAACTAAAAAGAAAGGTAACAGCAATTTTCTTTGAGGATGACCACATATCAGATATATCAGAAAAATTCTCCAAGAGAATAATTATAAACATGTTCACGGAACTAAAGGAAACCATTATTAAGGAAATAAGGCAAGGTATAATGACGCTCTTGTATCAAATATGATTGTTAATAGACAAATTATAAAAGAAGAACCTGATGAAAATCCTGGATTTAAAAAATATAGTAGACCAGGTACTCAGGCCTATAATCCCAGCACTTTGGGAGGCCAAGGCAGGTGTATTGCTTGAGCCCAGGAGTTCAAGACCAGCCTCAGCAACATAGCAAGACCCTATTTCTACAAAAACTGACAAAATTACCACGTGAGGTGGCACATGCCTGTAATCCCAGATACTTCGGAAGTTGAGGTGGGAAGATCTCTTGAGCCCAAGAGGTCAAGGCTGCAGTTAGCTGTGATTGTATTATTGCACTCTAGCCTGTGTGACAGCAAGACTCTGACTCATCCAAAAAAAAAACAAAGTTTAATAACTGAAATGTTAAACTTCATTAGATGGCCTCAGGAATATATTTAGACTGGCAGGAGAAAGCCTATGCAAACTTGAAGACTGACCAACACCAACAGAGATTTTGTAAGCTAAAAAGCAGAAAGAAAAAGGAATAAAGAAAAATAACGTGAGTCTTGGAGAAATGAGGGTCACTATTAAGCACACTAATGCCTATATGCATAATGAAAACAACAAAATGAGAGAAGAAAGTAAAAGGAGTGGAGAAGATATTCAAATAAATAATATGTGAAAACTTCCCTCATTTATCGACAAATTGCATATCCAGTGTGGGCACCAAGGCCTTTGGCCCTGTAAAGTTTCACTGAAAAATCACTGACAGGAGGCCGAGTGACTAACAGGAGAAAAAGCACACCGATTTGTTTAACGTGTTTACACAGGAGCCTTCCGAATGAAGAAGCAACTTCTCAATGAGTTATATAAACTTACATACAATCTTGAGGTTATAGAAAGAATGAAGGCTTGGATCCTTGTAAGACAAATCACGGAAGCTGGAGAAAAGGATTTATACTGTGGAGCAATAAATGATCACTAGGAACAATGATTAGACTGAGAAACAGAAATTAACTTGTAAATTGCTCTCTGGAATTTAAATTAACCTTGGAAACAATCAATATCTTGAAGAAGGACTTAAACAGTTGTGGTTACATTCTTGGTCTTCTTTCCTATAACAGATAATAAGATTACAGGGAATAGATGAAGGATAATTGTTCTCTTTCGTGGGTTAGTCCTATTTTTATGTACACAAAGGAAAAGTTTCTTCCAGTGCTTGTTGTTCTCCAAGGCTTTTTAATTCAAAATATTTGCTATATAAATGAGCCATATTTTGGGGTGTAATATTTTGATTTCCTTTACTGGGAAGTTGAACAAACCCCAGGCAGGAGAAACACAAAGAGATTTACAAATAAACACATCATAGTAATAGTGCTGAATATCAAACACATGGACAATTACGAAGGGAGCAAGACAAAAATGATGCATTGCTTAGAGAAGAAGCTCACTAAGGCTACAGTTGTATCCTGAGTGTGAATATTAGAGGCCAGAAGGCAGTGGGTTAATACATTCTAAGTGTTCTAAGGAAAAAACAACCAACAATTCTAAGTCCAGCGAATCTTTAAAAATTAGAAGTTAAAAAGACTTTCCTACATAAACGTAAATGGAGATAATTTTCTGTTAATATATTTGCCAAAGAATACTAAAAGTTTTTCCAGCTGAAAGCAAGTGATTCCACTGGTAATAAAAATTCACAGGAAAAAACAAAGTGCAACAATTAATCTAACTATGTAATTGTACAAGAGAGTTTTCAGGCATGCTTTTTCCTCTTTTCTTCTCTTTACAAATTTATAAAAAGCAATTTTATTAAACAATAAGTATATAATATATTGTTGATACTATAATATATAGAAAAGTTACATGTGTAATATATTTAACAATAATAACACAGAGAAGATAGATGAGGAAATGCTGTATTAGGCAAGGGCAATGGCTACATATAGTAAAATAATATAACAATGTATTGTCACAATTGTAACATTAATAGATATAATATGTATAAAATGATTCAACACAAGAGAGGAAAATGAATAAAGCTCTGTAGGAGTAACATCTCTATATATCCCTGGATCTAGGTTAGTATACATGGAAGTTGATTCTTGTCAGTTACAATATATGTTGTAAATTCTAGAGGAACCACCAAAACAAAACAGAAAAATTAACACAAAAATGTATAATGAGGAAATCACTGAAGAAATCAAAATGCTATATCAAAAACTCTTCCCTGCAAAAGAAAAGCAGAATAGGAAATATAGAAACAAAAAAATACATGAGACATATAGAAACAAAATTCAAAATTTTTAGTTGATATAGTTGAAGATGTTGTCAACCATGTCAATAGTAACCTAAAATGTGAATGGGTTAAGCAATCTTATCATAAGGCAGAGATTGTCAAGCTAGATTTAAAAATATGATGTAATTATATATTCTCTACGTGGAATACAATTTGAATTCAAAAATACAAATAGATTGAAAAAGGATGGAAACCTATATATCATGCAAACAGTGAACACAAGAAAGCTAGAGTGACTATAGTAATATTAGACAAAATAGACCTTAAAACAAAAAATGTTACCAGAGACAATGATAGATGATAGATATTTTATAATAATAAAAAGGTCAATTCATCAAGAATGTGTACTTATAATCATCTACACGTCTACTAACCTAGTACTAAAATACATTACACAAAACTTACAGAAAATAAAGGAGAAATAGAAAATTCAATAGTAATACTGGAAACCTGCAACACTATACATTTAATAATGGATAAAACCACTAGACAGAAGATTAAAAAATAGAAGACTTCGAACATTACATAGAACTAACAAATATCTAAAGTATTCTCAATCCAGCAACAACAGAATGTACATTCATTTCAGGTGCCATGGAACATTCTCTAGGATATCTTCTAGGCCATAAGACAAACTTCAACACATTTAAAAGGATAGAGATAAATGTATACTTTCTGACCATATGGAATGAAATTAGAATCAGTAGCAGGAAAAATTTAGGGAACTCACAACTATTTAAAATTAAATAACACATTACTTAATAAACAATTGGTCAAATAAAAAGATCAAAGGTTAATTAGAAAATACTTTGAGATGAATGAAAATGTAGACATAACATATTAAATCTTTTGAATGAAGCTACAACAGTAGTTAGAGAAAAATTTATAGCTCCAAAATGTCTATATTAAGAAAAAGAAATATCTCAAATGAATAACTTAAACTTCCACCTTACAATTCTGGAAAAAGAAGAGCAAACTTAAAGTGAGCTGAAAAAATAATAAAGATTAGAAGAGAAACTAATGAAAAAAATAGAAAAACAATAGGGAAAATTAATAAAACTGAAAGCTGATTCATTGGAGAGGCTAACAAAATTGAAAACCCTTTAGATAGTCTGATCAAAGAAGAAAAATAAATGAAGACTCAATTTTTGGAATCTTAAATGAAAGAGAGGACATTTACTACTGATCTTATTGAAACAAAAAAGATAAAGGAATGTTATAAACAACGATACACAAATTAGATAACTTAGATGAAACTGGCAAACTCTTAGAAAGATACAAACTAGCAAAACCAACTAAGGAGAACTAGAGAACCTGAGTAAATCTGTAAGTGAAAAGATAAATGCGGTAACTAAAAACCTACCCATAAAATAAGCCCAGGTACAAATGGTTTTACTGTTGAATTTTATCAAATATTTAAAGAATCAATACCAATTATTTACAAACTATTCCAAAAACTAGAAAAGGAAGAGACATTTTCCAACTTAAGAGGCCAGTATTACTGTGATACCCAAACTTATGAGGCCAGTATTACCCCGCTATGAAAACTAGACAGAGACACCATAAAGAGTTAAAACCTCGGACCAGTATCTCTTATGAGTATGGATGCAAAAATCTTCAACAAAATACTAACAAATCAAACTCAGCAACATATAGAGAGATTCATATGCCATGGTCAATGAGATATGAAAAGAATTCTAGGCTGGCTTATTCAAACATCAATCAATGTAGTACATCATATCAATTGAATAAAAAACAAAAATTTCATAATAATCTCAAGAGTTTCAGAAAAAGCATTTGACAAAACTCAATGCATTTTTATTATAAAAAGCACACAGCAACCTATGAATAGAGGAGAATATTTTCAACCTAATAAAGAGCATTTATGAAAAACCCATGGCTAATATTATACTTAATGATGAACACCTGGAGGCTTACTTACTAAGCTTGGGAACGCAAAAAGGATGTCACTAACACCAACCCCATTTAACATTATGCTAGAGGGTCTATCCAGAGCAATTAGACAAGAGAAAGAATAATGAAAATCATCTATAATAGAGAGGAAGGAGTAATTCTATCTCTATTCACAGATTATACAATCTTGTAAATAGTTGATCCTAAGGATTCCACTAAAAAACTATTAGAACAAATATGTGAGTTCAGCAAAGTTGTAGAATAAAGAATTAATATAAAACATCAATTGTATTTCTATATATTTTCAACTCAAGTGACAAAAATGTTAAAGAAAACAAAATTGTTAGGAATAAATTTAATTAAAAATGCAAAATTTATTCTCTGAAAACTACAAAACATTGCTGAAAAAACCAAGCAATTAGGAAAAATTTCCATGTTAATGTATCAGAGACTTGATGCTGTTAACAAGGCAATGCTCCTCAAACTGACCTATAGATTCAGCAAAATTCCCCTTAAATCCCAGATGACAGTTGTACAGAAAACTACAAGCTGATTTGGTAATTTATATACAACTGCAAGGCAACTAAAAAAGCCAAAATAATCTTCAAAAGAAGAGCAAAATAGAAGACTCACTCTTCCTCATTTCAAAACTTACTATAATGCTGTGATGCTCGAGACATTTTGGTACTGGCACAAAGATAGACATATAAATCAATAAAATAGAATTGACGGTGCAGAAATAAACCCACACATACATCATCAACATACTTAGCAAGAGCGGCAAGACCATTCAACAGGGGAAAAAAGAGAATAGTCTCTTCAACAAATGGTGCTGGAACCATTAGAAATCCACAGGCGAAAATTCAAATGCTTACTTCGAACTGCATCACACTGCATTCTGCCTGTTACTTAAGGTTTTCATTTTTTTATTCTTTTTAAAAAATGTTATGACTGTTTTTATTACTGACATTTTTTTTTTTTTTTTTTTTTGAGACGGAGTCTCGCTCTGTCGCCCAGGCTGGAGTGCAGTGGCCGGATCTCAGCTCACTGCAAGCTCCGCCTCCCGGGTTCACGCCATTCTCCCGCCTCAGCCTCCCGAGTAGCTGGGACTACAGGCGCCGCCAGCTCGCCCGGCTAGTTTTTTTTTTGTATTTTTTAGTAGAGACGGGGTTTTACCGTGTTAGCCGGGATGGTCTCGATCTCCTGAGCTCGTGATCCGCCCGTCTCGGCCTCCCAAAGTGCTGGGATTACAGGCTTGAGCCACCGCGCCCGGCCCAATTACTGACTTTTTTAAAAAAGAGTATGATATGTGTGTTAAAAATGTGTTTCCTGTAATTGCTGAATGCAGGAATCCTTATATTAATATTTCCATTAAACACATCTTGTCAATTATGCTCTTTGAATCTATGTGGTATTTGTCACTGTTTTTGTGTATGTGCTCTTATGTATGACCAATGGATTAATTATGTGTGAAAGTCATTTTCAAACATCTCACTATATTGATGTATTTCTTAATGTCTCCATGTATTTGTCAATTTATATATGTTGAACAGCTACCCAAACTTTCATTTGATTGGCATTTACTTGATATATTTTGTTCATACTTTAACCCATTTATGCCTGAGGTTGCAATTTTTTGAATTTTTGCAATCAGACCTTGGTGATGGCCTTAAGCAGTAGGATATAAATAACTCCCACGTGCTTAGTGTTCCGTTAATGGAACACTAGGCTCACCTCTTTTTATCTATTTTGAGTTATTTTTCTATGAACAGCATGTAGCTGATTGTCTTTAAACAGTCAGTGTTAACCTAATAAATTTAGAAGTCTGTCTATATTCCTTTGTTTTAGTAGTATTATATTTAAACTTTTTTGTATACCCAAATTGTTTACTTTTCTTTTGTCCTGTATTTCTTATAGTTCTTTTCTCTTTGCACTCTTTCTTTTAAATTGAGTCAGTTTTCTCTTTTTATTCTTTTATATTCACTGCCTTAAAACTATGTATTCTATTTTCATTCTATAGTTTTTACATTTTTAATGTCACTGTGCATCCTTCCAGTCAAGGATTCACTTCATGAAACAGAAATCACCCAAAGTATATGAAGGAGAGAAGACATTTAGTAGAAGAACTTGGTGCTTATAAAATTATTGAAAGCATTGGAAGAATATTCTTTAGAGGCTGCCACTCGAACTATTTTTAAAATCGTTCATGCCATTGTGTGGTTTCTCTCCAAGTATCAGGAAGCCATTGCAGAATACTCTCTCCACCAGAGCCACCGCCACCACCGCCATCACCGCCACAACTGCCACCATGACCACTGCCACCATGACTGCCACTACCCCCATCACCACCATCACTGCCACCACCACCACCATCACCATGACCGCCATCACCGCCACCACCGCCACCACCGCCACCACCGCCACCACCGCCATCACCGCCACCACCGCCATCACCGCGACCACCGCCATCACCGCCACCACCGCCATCACCGCCACCACCGCCATCACCGCCACCACCACCATCACCACCACCACTGCCATCACCGCGACCACCACTATCACCGCCACCACCGCCATCACTGCCACCACCACCATCACCGCCACCACCACCATCACTGCCACAACTGCCACCATGACCACTGCCACCATGACTGCCACTACCCCCATCATCACCATCACTGCCACCACCACCACCATCACCACGACCACCATCACCACCACCACCATCGTTGCTGCTGCCACTGCCACCACCACCTCTGCCACTGACACCACCACCACCACCACCATCAACATCACCTCTGCCACTGCCACCACCACCATCGCCACCATCAACACCACCTCTGCCACTGCCACCACCACCTCTGCCACCGACACCACACCACCACCACTGCCACCACCACCACCACCATCACTGCCACAACTGCCACCATGACTACTGCCACCATGATCACCACCACCCCATCACCACCATCACTGCCACCACCACCACGACTGCCATCACCACCACCACCATCAAAACCACCACTGCCACTGCCACCACCATTACCACCACCACCATCACTGCCACTGTCACTGCCACCACCACCATCACCACCATCAACACCACCTCTGCCACTGCCACCACCACCTCTGCCACCAACACCACCACCACCATCACCACTGCCACCACCGCCACCACCACCATCATAAGCACAACCACCACCACCACCACTGCCACTGCCACCGCCACCATCACCATCTTGACCACCACCACCACCATCATCACTACCACCACCATCACTGCTGCTGCCACTGCCACCACCACCATCACCACCATCAACACCACCTCTGCCACTGCCAACACCACCTCTGCCACCGACACCACCACCACCACTGCCACTGCTGCTGCCACCACCACCACCATCACCACCATCATCACTACTGCCACAACCATTAACACCACCACCACCACCACCACTGCCACCACTGCCATCACCGCCATCACCACCATCACCACCACCACCATCACCACCACTGCCATCATCAACACTGCCACCGCCGCCACCACCACCACAGCCACCACCACCGCCACAGCCACCACCACCACTGCCACCACCACCACCACCACCACTGCCACCACGACCACCACCACCACCACCAACACCACCACCATCAACACTGCCACCACCACCACCGCCACTGCCACCACCACCAACACTACTACCATGACCACCGTCACCACTACCACCATCAACACCACCACCACCACTACCACCATCACTGCCACCACCATCATCACCATCATCACCACTGCCACAACCATCACCACCACCACCACCACCATTACCGCTGCTGCCACTGCCACCGACACCACCAACACCACCACCACCATCACCACCATCACCACCATCACCATCACCACCACTGCCACTGCTGCCACCACCACCATTGCCACCATGACCACTGTCACCACCACCACCAACACCACCACCGTCACCACCACCACCATCACCACCATCAACACCACCATCAACACCACCACCGCCACTGCCACCACCACCACCACCACCACCACCATCACCACCACCATCACCACCACCAGCACCACCACCAGCACCATCACCACCACCACTGCCACCACGACCACCATCACCACCACCACCAACACCATCACTGCCACCACCACCACCATCACCACCACCACCACCACCACCATCATTGCCACTGCCACTGCCACTGCCACTATCACCACCATCACCATCACCACCACCACCACCATTACCACCATTATCACCACCACCACCACCACAATTGTCTGCACATATATATAAATATGGAATAGTAAATCTAGTCACTTGCCAGCAAATACATGAAAACAACAACAACAACAACAACAACAACAACAGGAATTTGGCATTTCTGTCTTCCCATGCTTTAGTTTGGGCATGTTAGTGATAAAACCCAATTTGTATCAAGATCTCTATTTGTAAAGAATACATCCATTTTTAGAGTTTTAGCCTTTATCCAATGGGCTATTCACTAGAAACAAATTGGAAAGGAGGTAGAGTGCAAAATAATAATGTCCATTGTAGCCCTCAGTAACCACATCATCCTGTAACTCAATCTAAAAACAAGTACAGCAACATCATCCTTAATAGGATGTAAATCTTGCTCACACAAAAGAAAACATGCTCACTCTTTTTCCAAAAAGCTAGGCTAAAGCCTCATCAGTTGCTCTACTTGTCCTATTCTACTCCTGTCACATTACATTGTAAACTTAAAATCCTGTCTGTCTCATGGGAACTCAGTATTCCATGATCAGGCGTTAACTTTCTGCCCGTATGCAATAACATGCCAAAAGTAGATTCTCAGTTTTCTTCCTTTGCCAAAGAGATCAGAGCTTTATTTGCACACTATTTGTTTTATTGAGATGCTCCTGAAGACGAAATTGCCATTTTTCCATCAGTGTGATATTGCTTTCAGTTTACTAATTCTAGGGGATTGGCTGTTCTTGGGATTTAACTTAGCTCTTTCTATAGCATTATCCCCCACTCCACAGGTGACATAACTAAAATAAGAATGTTTCCTGTGTCTGTATGTGTTGATGCCAACAGTTAATTCAAAATGGGAGAAATAATCACAGTATGCATTTAGGGACACTCTGAGCTCATGAGAATGGATTCAAGTCAAAATTCCCATTTATCTTCTGAGTCCCCCATTATGATAGTAAACCAGAACGTCATTTGAATTCTGTAGTAATTATGACTATTTCAGAGCCAGTATTCAGTAATCCCCCAAAGTCTTGGTATTTCCCTTTCCTCCGTGCATGGGTCCATGGTTAAGTTGTTTTCAGTCCATTTGGGAAAGACTAGCAGCTGTATATAAAGCACATAAATGTGACGGTTCACAGATTCACAGCTTCCCCCTCATTTAGGAGGTAGTGAAGGTGTGAACTAGTTCCACTAAGGGAATGGGATATAGGCTACAACTTTCCAGTCTAAAATTGTAAATATTATGTTTAAAAATTTAAATTTAAATCTTAAATTCATTTAAATCAAATATCCTTTTTTTTTGGTCAGACAATTTAAAACTTGTGGTTTAATAGCAAGGATAAATTTATATTGGCCTCTATAGTATTCAAACTTTGAAACTCTATATTAAAATTAACACCACCGTATAATTTTGACCTTCCTGTCTATTACTGTTAAACAAGTCTGTTCAATTATCTATCATTTAATCACTGCCACTTGTGACTCCAATATCCAGTCATCCTTGTTAATATTAGGAAACCCATTTATATAGCTGTTCCTTCACTTTTATTCTTGGCCTACAGAGAAAAGCCACTAATTACTTCACCTTTTAAGAATGTGGATATTACCTTAACCAATCGGTCCCCAATGGCTTGTTGACTGTTGTGTACCTCAAACCACGACCGACAATACAAATACAAATATAGGTCATGTGTGTTAAATATGTTTTAATGTTTTTATATGTCTAAGCTCTGCATTTTTTTTCTCTACATTATATACAGGAAACTTAGTATCTCAAGTTCATTTAGAGATAACCACCATTATAATCAGATTTTATTCAACAGTTTCTTAAACAGATAAAATACTTCTTTCCTTTTGGATGAGAATTCAGAGTTTTGGTAATTGATATTGATTATTTGATCCTGATATAAAAGTATTGCCTCTTCTTCATACCAGCACACTTACAATTTATTTTCACATGTATTTCTAATAGTTTGCTCTATAAATGAAAAAAAACTTTTTCCTCTTTTTTTTTGTACCTTCCTCTTTCTAATTCAGAAATTGTAATTGCCTCCCTGGATCATGCTGTGGTCTGATTATGAATATAGAAGGT
The DNA here is from genome assembly GCF_037993035.2 of Macaca fascicularis. Taxonomy (NCBI): domain Eukaryota; kingdom Metazoa; phylum Chordata; class Mammalia; order Primates; family Cercopithecidae; genus Macaca; species Macaca fascicularis. The sequence continues at coordinate 183,759,404 of NC_088379.1, forward strand.
ATAAAGAGTTACATGGTTTGACTGTGCCCGCACCTGAATCTCATCTTAAACTGTAGTTCCCATAACCCCCACGTGTCATGGGAGGGATCTTCTGGAAGGTGCTTAGATTATGGGGGCATTTCCCCAGGCTGTTCTTGTGATAATGAGTTCTCATGAGATCTGATGGTTTTCTAAGGAGCTTTTCCTGTCTTTACTCTGCACTTCTTCCTGCTGCCATGTGAAGAAATATGTGTTTGCTTCCCCTTCTGTCACGATTATAAGATTCCTGAGGTCTTCCCAGTCCTGTGGAACTGTAAGTCAGTTAAACCTCTTTCCTTTATAAATTACCCAGTCTCGGGTGTGTACTAAGAGCTGCGTGAGAACAGACTAATGCCAAGGGCAATGAGCGTTATTGTGTATATGGATTACTGTGTATATGGATTATTGTGTATATGGATTATTGTGTATATGGAGGCAAAATGCAAAATTAATGTGGAGGAAGGACAAAAATTGTTTTTTCAATGCTACAATACCAAAGATTAGGGAAGAAGTCAAAGAAATTATATCATTCTCTATTTTTGAATATTAAGATAGTAATTTACATACAGCAAAATTCACTTTTTTTTTTTTTTCATTTTTTTGAGACAAAGTTTTGTCCTTCTTGCCCAGGATGGAGTGTGCAGTAGCGCGATCTCGGCTCAATGCGATCTGCGCCTCCTAGGTTCAAACAATTCTCCTGCCTCAGCCTCCCAAGTAGCTGGGACTATAGGCACCGGCCACCCTGCCCTGCTAATTTTTTGTATTTTTAGTAGATGCAATTTCACTGATGTTGGCCAGGCTGGTCTTGAACTCCTGACATCAGGTGATTGACCCACCTCGGCCTCCCAAAGTGCAGGCATGAGCCACTGCACCTGGCCAGAATTCATTTTTTGACATAGAATTCTGTGACTCTTCACAAACATACATATTATGTAAACACCACCAAAATAAAGATATTTAGGCTGGGCGTAGTGGCTCATGCCTGTAATCCCAGCACTTTGGGAGGCCGAGGTGGGTGGATCACCTGAGGTCAGGAGTTCGAGACTAGCCTGGCCAACATGATCAAACCTTGTCTCTACTAAAAAAGTACAAAAATTAGCCAGGCATGTTGATGGGTGCCTGTAATCCCAGCTACTTGGGAGGTTGAGGCAGGAGAATTGCTTGAACCCAGGAGAAGGAGGTTGCAGTGAGCTGAGATTGCGCCATTGAATTCCAGCCTGGATGACAAGAGCAAAACTCTGTCTCAAAACAACAACAACAACAAAAGATATTTAATATTTCCATTCTATAATTCACTCATGCCTGTTTAGAATCTTCTTGTTCCCCACATCCGGCCCCTGATAACAACTGATATAATTTTTGTTTCCATTGTTTTTCCTTTTCCAAAATATTATATAAATGAAATTATATGATATGTAGTCTTTGAGTCTGGCTTTCATTTAGCATGATGCATTTGTGATGCATTGCAATAATTCATATTATTGTATGTGTCTGTAGTTTGTTCCTTATTGCTAAGTAGTTTTCTAGTGCATAGGTATTCTACAGTTTGTTTATACCTCCCACAGATGAAGGACATTGGAATAGTTTTCAGTTTTGGGTAATCAGAAATAAAGTCTTTATAAAAATTCATGTACAAATTTTGTGTGAACCCATGTTTTCATTTTTCTCAGATCAATACAAAGGAGTGAGATTTTTGCATAGTATGTTAAGTGTATATACGTCATATTTTATGAGAATTTGACAGCTGAACAGTACAATAGCTACACCCAGCTAATTTTTTGTATTTTTAGTATAGACGGGGTTTCACCATGTTGGCCAGGGTGGTCTCAACCTCCTGACCCTAGTTGATCCACCCACCTCGACCTCCCAAAGTGCTGGGATTACAGGTGCGAGCCACCACGCCCGGCTAGAATCCACTCTTTTGGACATGTGTATTTCTAACAGAAACGTTTGGGAGCACCAGTCGCTCTACATCTTTGCCAGAAATTCACATTAACGTTTTCTGGCCAATTCTAATAAGAATACAACACTATCTCAGGTGGTTTTAATTTGGATTTCCTTACTGTCTTATGATGTTCAGCATCTTCCATTCATACAAATTATTTACCGTTTGCAATCTTCTTTGATAAAGTACTCAAAATACTTTGTCCTTTTTAAATTGTTTTGATTTCCTATGGTTGAGCTTTTAGTGTTCTTTATATTTTATGAATGTAAGTCCCTTGTTACACACATTGTTTGCAAATATTTATCTCAGACTGTGTGTTGCCTTTTTATTCCGAATAATCCCCAAACCCTTAATCTACTGAAGAATCTGTACTGAAGATTCTTACCAACTGTAAGGATCTATAACTACCCTACATACAAAAAGCTAGAACTAGGCATTGGTGTGAATAGAAGCTGATAAGAGAATTGAAAAGCAACAACGAAAGAGAATTGAGGTATGAAGAATAATAAGGAAAGAAACAAGAAAGGCACTTTTTTTTTTCTCACTTAAATGACCATCTGATATCAATTCTGTACGTACCCAAAGCAAATAAATGAGAAAAATTGAGACATTTGAATCATCTTCTGGAATCCATGTCTACTTATGAATGACTTACCATAATAATTGTCATTTTGTCAACAAACTGCCTCTACATCTCTTTTAGATGCTATGATTACCATTGAGGCATTATAATTTAGACAGCTATTCTAATGGTTGTACAGTGCTGTGTCATTGGCTGACTCAAAGCAAATATTAGATAGAAACTGATCCAAGACACATAAAAATGTACAGAATAATTAAAATAGCAGGTATGAACTAACAAAAATATACGAAATAATCTCAGCAAAAACAGAGTCATATAGAGACAGATCTGGTTGCAACATTTGATATGCAGGATATATGTGTAAGGCTTGGGAATATTTCGACCAGAAAGCTAGCACGAAGTTCTACTCTTTAAAACCACTATATTTTATTTTATTTTTTATTTTATTTTATTTTTTTAATTTAATTTTATTTTTTTAATTTTATTTTAGAGACAGAGTCTCTCTCTGTCACCCAGGCTGGAGTGCAGTGGCACAATCTGGGCTCACTGCAACCTCCACCTCCCAGATTCATGTGATTCTCCTTCCTTAGCCTCCTGAACAGCTGGGATCACAGGTGCCTGTCACCACACCCAGCTAATTTTTGTATTTTCAGTAGAGACAGGGTTTCACCATGTTGGCCAGGCTGCTCTCGAAGTCCTGACCTCACGTGATCCACCCACCTTGGCCTCCCAAAGTGCTGGGATTACAGGCATGAGCCACAGTGCCTGGCCCAGATCCATCTGTTTTCTTTTTTTTGTTGTTTTTTTTTTGAGTCAGAGTCTCACACTGTGGCCTGGGCTGGAGTGCAATGGCGTAATCTTGATTCACTGAAACCTCTGCTTCCTAGGTTCAAGTGATTCTCTTGCCTCAGTGCCTCAGCCCCCGCCGGCTAATTATTTTATTTTTTAGTAGAGACAGGGATTCACTACGTTGGCCAGGCTAGTCTCAAAGTTCTGACCTCGTGACCCGCCCGCCTTGGCTTCCCAAAATGCTGGGATAACAGGCATGAGCCGCCACGCCCAGCCCAGATATTTCTTATAGAAATTGCCTATGCAAGATATTGGTTCTAGAAATAATGATGACTTCTCTCTATTATTCAAACATAACAACTAGTGATATATGCATATTAGTCAGAAAGTCATTTTCTTTAATTAAAGCTCCCTTTTTGTTGTTTTATGTTCCACTGCATTTTGCACTGAAATAAATTTGTCTTCGATATTTAAAAAAAAAGGTAATGAAATCAACTTGCATTAAATACTGAGCTCCACTGTGACGATGATGGCCTCTTGCCATTCAGAATTCACAAGTGCAGTGGCTGTGTGACTCACGTCTGGTCATTGAAACGTGCATAGATTTTTTTTTTTTTTAGTGAGAGTTTTGTTTTGTAGAAAGTGTTTTCTTTTGCTGTTGTTGTTGTTTTATAAATGGGGCAAGAGTAGATAGCATTGTGCTCTTTTCTCTGTCATCCTGTCTTTCAAATAAATGTATTTTTTTAGAGCAAAAGCAGTTGTCTGGGAACAAAAAGTAACAAGCATGGGGAATAAAACCATTACACTTTGAGAGAATACTGTGAGAGATAAAGGCTGGCATCTTTGATCTGTTGAATTGATGCAGGTTACATTTACTTCTAGACTGTGTTATGTGAGAAAAATAATACATGTGTTTTAAGCCACTGCAAGTTGCATTTTTTTGTTACTTGAATGAGAACACAGTTATAGCTGAACCAAAGTTAGCTTAGTAGACCTGCATATGTAAATGTTTACTTATGTTTAAATGTTTAAAATAAAAGCCAAGAGTGAATTTACCTGTTTGAATCAATATTCACTCTCTCTAAATAAGCAATAAACATGTACATGTTTGGCTGGGCATGGTGGCTCACGCCTGTAATCCCAGTGCTTTGGGAGGCTGAGGTGGGCAGATCACGAGATCAGGAGATGGAGACCATCCTGGCCAACATGGTGAAACCCCATCTCTACTAAAAAAAAAAAAAAAAAAAAAAAAAAAAAAAAAAAAAAAAAGCTGCGTGTGGTGGGTCGTGCCTGCAGTCCCAGCTACTCAGGAGGCTGAGGCAGGGGAATTGCTTGAACCCGGGAGGCGGAGATTGTAGTGAGCCGAGATCACACCACTGCACTCCAGACTAGCCACAGAGTGAGACTCTGTCTCAAAAAAAAAAAAAAAAAAAAAAAGAAAGAAAAAAAAAACAAGTGCATGTTCAACATTCTTATCTTTTATTATGGATACCCAGATACTAATATAGGACGTATCTATATGTAGGTTTCAAGAACTCCTCTGCAACGTCTTTGTTATTATTTGGAGTTGCATGACTGCTTTGTATGTCAGTTATACATTTGTTACAGATTTATTTATTTTCCTGTTTAATTTAGAAAAAACATATAATACAAAGAAGAAAATTTTTAAAAAATAGCAAAACTATATTTTTCATAAGATAAAAAGCTATATAGATTTTTGATACGTAAATAAAAGATACACTGTGGAAAAATGTTTATATATGTCATAGACAGAGCATCATTTTAATAGACTGAGGCATTTGGGGGTTGATATGGGTTGAATGTGTCTCGTAAAGGGATATGCTGAGGTCCTGAACCCCACAACCATATAATGTGACCTTATTTGGAAAAGGATGATTGCAGATGTAATTCGTTAAGATGAAGTCACATTGGAGTACGGTATACCCTCAATCCTCAATGTGATTGGTACCCTTACAAGAAGAGGAGAGGAGATACAGAGGAGAGAATGCCATGTAAAGACACAGAGACACATAAAGGGAAGAAAGCCATGTGAAGATAGGAGCAGAGATTAAAGTTAAGCTGTCATAAGCCAAGAAATATCTGGGGCTATCGGAAGACGAGCAAGGCAAAGAAGGATCTTCCTCTAGAAGCACTAGAGGAAACATGGCGCTGCCAACACCTTAATTTCAGACTCACAGGCTCCAGAAGAACTTTCTATTGTTTCAAATTATCCCTTTGTACTATTTTGTTACAGCAGCTCTGGGAAACTAGTCACAGAGACCTTGGGAGGGAGGGAGAATATTTTGCCTGTGAAAGGGATGTTAATCATTGGAGCTGACTTTGGTAAGCAGACTTTGAGATGACCCAATTATCCTCACCTGCTAATAGTCACACCCTTGTATCATTCTCACCACCTGAATGGGGCCTGAATACAGTGACTTGCCTCTAACAAGTAAAATACTACAGGATGTCACTTCTGAGGTTAGATTATAGAAGACTACAGCTTCTATCTTAGATTTTTATCTCTCTTATTCTTTTGCTCTCTCTTGGATTTCTCAGCCCAGGAGAAACCAGCTGACATACTGAGAGACAATGCTGTGGAAAGACATGACATGGGACTGAGGCGTCCAATTATCATTTGCATGAATTTGGTATAGAATCTGCCCCCGACTCAAGCCCTCAGATGAGTCCTCAGCCCTGAGAAACACTTGACTGCAAACTTTTGAAAAACCTTAACCCAGAGGTGCACAACAAATCCACATCTAAGTTCTGGACTCGCATTAACTGAGAGTTCACAAATGGTTGTTGTTTTAAATTACTAAATTTGGGGCTAATTTGTTACCTAGTAATAGATAACTAACACAATCAGTGACTGGAAATGAAGCTAAAAGATGATTTCTTTAATATAACAAAGGTACAGCCGTCGTATTTGGCTTCTCTTCCCCTGTTGGCGAGAGAGGGATACCTACCCGAAGATTACGGGGGTGGCTGAACCTGCGCTCCTCAACACAGGAGAAACGTGATCAGCAGCAGTTTCTTAGGATATACACTCACAGCCAAGGAGAGGAAGACATTACATGCCATGCAGGGTCACACAGAGATCGTTTTGGAAACAGTGGACCAGAAGGGGCAGGAGAAGGTAGATTTTGTAGTGCTAAGAGGATAGGGTGCCCCCTGGTTCCTGCAGGAGGATGTGCTTGGCTTGTCTGAATAATTCCACAGTCTGAAAGAGAACTACATCTTGCCACTGAGGGCTAGGTGGGAGCGTTGCCTGGTCGCCCTTGATAAAGAAGGTTGTTTGGCTAGGGAGACCTTATCCACAGGGCTAGAATGGTGAGGAGAACCTGTCAAGCCATTCATTTGAGTCTACTTGGTTTTACCGAACATCAAGGCAACACACCATTCAGGGCTTACACCATAAGGTCCAGCTACATAATTTTCAGAGCCTACAGCAAAAAGAAAGTCTGGAGTTCTCTGTATAAAAAACAGGAAAACAATGCCGTTAAAGGCACAGATCATCCTTTTCTCTGCAGCCTCTTACTTGATTTATGGTAAGTTCTCTTGTTTGCTATTTAATGTTGTTTTAAGTAAAGAAAAATTTATATTTTAAATTATTAGAACACATTTTGCTGTTCATCTTTATATCTTACAATGCCAGTTTCAAGTGGAAATATGAGAGCATTTAACTTGAGTGCAGAGTAAGCAACGTTAAGCAATTTGTTTCTTGGGGCTCATCCAGGAAGATGCCTCTAGCAGGCTAGAAAGAGAAAAATCACAGACCAGACTCAAAAAGGGTTGAAGGAGGAAGAAAGGCTCCCTCCGGGCAAGAAGCTGGCAGAAAGAACATTCCAGGCATGGAGGTAATCTCGGGCTGCATACCCTCACAGGAATATGGGACTACCACCCTGTCTTGTGGAATGTTCATTCCTGCCAGCCGCCAAACTCAAATTCCAGAAGAGGAATTTGAGACAGAAGCTTTCTCACAAGCTCACTGCCCCGACCCATAGCAGATAGATGACTCCCAAGATCTTTAAATCTTTGTGCTGGGTCATACTAGTTATCTGCATGGGGGTGTGTGAGAGGCTCATGCTCACAGAGATGCCACCTGTGGATGGATGCTCACCAGACACACAATGATATTTGGGCGATGGGCCACCATTCCTTGCACTGACATGCTGTGAGCTGCAGATACCCAACCCCACTGGACAGCAAGCTAGAAAAAAGGCTAGCAGGACTGCTGCACCAGGCAACAAGAGGTGGGCTGCCGAGATCCCATGCTAGAGTGGCAACAGGAAAAGTGATAACTTTGGGTAAACAGAGGCTGCACACCCCCAGCTCATCCACCATTACCCTACCAGAATTCATTTCAAAATACAAACTGAAATTTCAAGATGGTCAAGGCAGAACATTAAACCCTAAGCAGAGGGCCCTGTAAAACTGCCCTGGCAGCTTACCATAAAGTTGGCCCTGACTAAATGTCAATGATGAAGGGTCCAATTAATAGCATTGCACAGCAAACTGGAAGGCCCATGAAAAAAATCCATTAGTCAATTGGGCAAGGTGATAGCTTTAGGAAAATCAAATAAGAAAGAAGAAGGTACAATTAGGTAATAGGCAAAATATTAGTTCTGTAATATTTTTTGACCTTGGGGATTCTGGACTTTACCTGTTGAACCAGCAAGGGTTACCAAAGGCCATTTCCACGAGTAGAGAAAATGCTGACTACTTACCATGCAAATCTAAATTGGTTGTTTAGTATGAGTCACAACCAGCTGGCTAGAGATCATTGCATCTGTATATGTGTCAGAAGGTCTTTTTGACTGATGTGAGAGTAGGATTCTGATTGTATAACCCCATCTCATGGTAAATTTTTATAATTTTTTAAAATAATTTTCTTTCTATTTATTTATTTTATTTATTTTTTTGCATGATTGCAACTCACTGCAGCCTCAACCTCTGGGACTCAAGTGATCCTCCCATCTCAGCTTCCCAAGTAGCTTGGACTACAGCTGCCACCAACACACCTGGCTCATTTTTTAATTTTTTTATAAAGTCAGAGGCTGACTATGTTGCTTAGGTTGGTCCTGAACTCCCAGGTTCATGCAGTCCTCCCACCTGGGCCTCCCAATGTGCTGGGATTACAGACATGAGCCACCATGTGCCTGACTTGCAGTAAATTTTAGTGATTTAGCCCTTGTTATAAATCTGAGTACCAGTGTGAGTGCAGGCCACCAGAACACCTCAGTGTGTGTAAGGGGGCAAATTATATGGTGACATGTGGTAGCAAAATTCTAATTCCAATGGCAGCAGTTTCCAGATCTTAGTTTTTGTAGCACCCTCTATCTCCAATATGACAATAAGGCCCACTGTTCCAAAAACACCAGCAAAGCCTTGTCATGAAACGTGACAGAAGCACAATCTGTGCTGTTACACTAACCTCAGTTCACAGATGTCCATTCCCAGAGATCTCATGTTTCAGTAGCCACTTTGTCTCTTGTGAGCTGAAGCAAGTAACTATGGATACTACATGGTTTTATTTTTAATTTACTTACTTGGGACAGGGTCTTACTCTGTTGCCCAGACTAGAGTGCAGTGGCATGATCTTGACTCACTGCAGCCTCAACCTCCTTGGTTCAAGCGATCCTCCAAAGAAGCTGAGTCTGCGGGGGCTCACCAACATGCCTGGCTAATTTTTTTTTATATTTTAGAGGCAGGGTTTTGGTATGTTGCCCAGGCTGGTCTCAAACTCTTGAGCTCAAGTGATCCACCTGCTCCAGCCTCTCAAAGTGCTGGGATTACAGGTGTGAGTCACTGTGCCTGGCCCACTAATGCTTTTACATTGGTCTGTGTACTTTGGTTATCTTAGCATTGTTAATTTTCAGGAACCAATTTATTTGATATAGAGTATGGAGAGTTGTAATCCATTTAACCTCTGGCTTGTTGCCATGGACTGAATATTCGCATCCCCCCAACACTTACATGTTGAAACCCTAATCTCCATTGTGATGGTATTTGGAGGTGGGGCCTTTGGAAAGTTATTAGCTTATGAGGGTGGAGGCTTCATCTAGTGTCCTTATAAGAAGAGAAATGAGAGACACAATCTCTTTTTCTGCCCTATGAGGATACAGCAAGAAGGCAGTCATCTGAAAACCAGGAAAAGACTTTCCTAAACAACAGTATTAGCTAGCAATTAATCTTTGACTTCCCAGCCTACAGACAGTGAGAAACAAATTTTTATTGTTTAAGTCACCAAGTATTCTTGTTACATCAGTCCAAACTGACTAAGGCACTTGCACATTCCACAAGTAGTTACTGAGTGTCTGCTATGCTTAAGGTACTGGTCTAGAGAAATGGAGGTACAACAGTGAACAAAACGAAGCCCCTGCTGGAATCAGTAAGATTGTTTTCTATAGGTAAGCAGATAACAAATTTAAATAGATAAATAAATAAATGTCATCTTAGATGATGGAAGTGTTCTGAAAAGAAATAAAACAAAATTAATGAGGACTGGCCTGGTCAGGAACTGCTGCTTCTTACTTTTTTGATGGTGTTCAGGGAATGCCTCACTAATTGGTTGGTTCTTGAGTGACTATCAAGTAATAGCCAGAGAGTATAGTTTGCAGGTGTTGGGGAATGGGCTCTCCAATAGAAAAAAATCAAGGGGAAAAATCTTGAGAGAGGAAGAGGCTTGAATGTGTGAATAATGGTAAGGAAGCCATATAATAGGTGTAATGTGAGGAAGAAAGGGGAGAGAGTAGAAGGAGATGAAATCAGAGAGGCACAAAGGGTCAGATCATGTAGGGTTTTGTTGTAAGGACTTTGATTAGGAGTGATATAGGAAGACATTGTAGAGTCGGGAGCAAAGGAGTGACAATATATGATTCATACTTTTTAAAGGATGATTCAGGCTTTTCTGTTTAGAGTAGACTATAGAATAGTACATGCAAAAATAAATAAAATGAAAAAATGCACATTCACCTCTTGCCTGAATGAATGCCTTAGTCTCTGAACTGACAGTCTGCACTAGGAGTCCAGTAGTGGAGGTGTGGAGAATTGAACAAATGCTTGACATATATTAAAGGGATTATAAACAATCTTTATAAAGAAATCAATGCCAGGTGTGAGTAAGAAGGAGGAGAAAAGGGTGATTACAAGGTGTTTGAGTTGGAATGATAGAGAACGGAGTTGTCATTTAAGAAGTGAGAAGAACAAGTTTGTGGTGGGCAAAATTGAGAGTTCAGCTCTGGTTATGAAGTATGAAATACCTCTTTGTCTTGTAGGATGAGATCCAGAACCCAGCTGGACATGAGTCAGCTTCCTGAGAGGGGAAGTTTGGGCTTGGATACACATTTTGGAATCATTGATCTAGAAATAAAACTAGAAGAGATTAGCTAAGGGCTTGATATGAATAGAAAGGGATTTTGCTCCCAAACACTATAGCATACTGGGGTCAGGGCGATGAGGGGAGACCATCAGAGAGGTCTGAACAGAAGCAGCCTTAGTAGAAGTATATGCAAGAAATAAACAACAAAGTTATTTCCAGAAATGCAGAATATTCAACTTGTTCAACTACTGATCCTATAATGAAGAATGAGAACTAAACACTGGACTTGGTATCAACATAGGTAACAAAGGCTATTTGTGTACAATATTGGACAGAAAAGCCTGAATAAAGTTGTTTCTATGGGAAAAGGGAATTTCTATAGGATTTGGAGATCTGGAGTCTAACATTTTTTGATATGTTTTGCTATACTGGTGAGAACAGAAACGGGTAAGCAGCTAAAAGAAAATTTTGAGGTTTAGTAGACTGAGAGAGCCCCTCAAAGATGTGCACATAATAATCTCCAGAATCTAGAATTATGTTACTTTACGTGGCAACGAGGCTCTGCAGATATGATCATGCTAAGGTGCTCAAGATGGGAAGATAATTGAAGATGATGTGGGTGGACCCAGTGTAATCACAGGGTCCTTATATGAGGAAAGCAGGAGGGTGAGACTTAGAAAGGATGTGATGATGGAAACAGAGATGAGACAGAAAAAGAGAAAAAGATGGAGGGAAAGAGAGAAAGGGAGAGAGAAACAAAGACAAAGAGAGGCAGAGACAGAGAGATTTGAAGATGCTGTGTTGCTGGCTTTGAAGGTAGAGAACAGGGTCATAAGATGGTGACTGCAGGGAGCTCCGGGTGTCAGAAAAGGCAAGAAAATAGACTCTCCTAGAGACTCCAGAAGAAATGCAACACTGCCAATATCTTGAATTTAGTCCAATGAGATTAATTTTAGGCTTCTGATGTTCAGGAATGTGGATAATATATAGAAAATACATTTGCATTGTTTTAAATCAATAAATTTGTTGCAATTTTTTACTGTATCAATAGGAAACTAATGCAGAGTTCAAAGAAATTTCAAAGCTTTATATGAAATATAAATCTTTCATATTTTTAAAGAAGCTGCATATTTAGTAACATATATACTGCTGAATACCAATATTTTGAAGCAAATGTAATTTCAAACCATGTAGAAGACTCCCAGTAATTTATAACTCCTCATATCCTCCTTACCAATCAAAACCCCATTAATCTCTTAGAGGTAGCCATAAGTGACATTAACAATACGGTTGACCTATGAACAATGCTGGGATTGGGGCGCCACTCCCTATACAGCCAAAAATCAAAGTGGAACTTTTTTTTTTTTTTTTTTTTGAGAGTCTTGCTCTGTAGCCCACGCTGGAGTGCAAGGGCACAATCTCGGTTCACTGCAACCTCTGCCTCTCACACCCAAGTGATTCTCCTGTCTCAGCCTCTTGAGTAGCTGGGATTACAGGCACTTGCCACCATGCCTGCCTAATTTTTGTACGTTTAGAAGAGACGGAGTTTCACCATATTCGCCAGACTGGTCTCAAACTCCTGGCTTCAAGTGATCCACCTGCCTTGGCCTCCCAAAGTGCTGGGATAACAGGTGTGAATCACCGCATCTGGCCCCCAAGTGTAACTTTTGACTCCTGCAAAAGGTAACTACTAATAGCCTACTGCTGACTAGAAGCTTTGCAGATAACAGAAACAGTGGATTAACACATGCTTTATATATGTATTACTTACTCTATCCTTATAATAAAGTCAGCTAGATAAAAGAAAATGTTACTAAGAAAATCTAAAAAAGAAGATGATCTACTTGCTATTCATTTAGTGGCAGTGGATCTTAGTTAAGGTCTTCATCTTCATCATCTTCACATGGGGTAGGCCGAGGGAAAGGAGGAAGTGGGGCTGCTGGTGTTGCTCTTCCAGGGGTGGTAGAGGTAGAAGAAAGTCTGTTTCTAAGTGGGCTCATGAAGTTCAAACTCATGCTCCAGTGTCAACTGAAATTGTTTCAATGTTTTCTATTACAGTTTTGCCACCTAAAAATGCATCTTCTAAAATACAGTTTTGATTGGTTTGTTTGAATGTTACATCCGTGGAGGCATCAGGAGACATATTTTGTGTCTGGTTTATTGCACTAGCATAAATTGTAAACTCTACTTATGTTCCTGCATATAGAAAATCTAATTTTCATTGATACATGAAACTCCATTCTCTAAATATGCCAGAATTAAATGCTGATAAATGTTTAGTTATTTCCTTGTTTTTGCAATTACAGACAATGTTGTTATACATCTATTGGTTAAATACCAAGAAACACAATCTATAAGCCATAGGCTACATGGATGTTTACCTTTATTAGAAAATACAATATACAAATGCCTTCAGAGTGCAGTATCATCAGCAGGGTATTAAAATTTCCTTTGGTCTACATTTCTGTCATCACTTGGAATTATCAAACACATTGATTTTTGTCTATCTGGTAGGTACATAGTCTTTGTGGCTTTTTGCAACTTTATTACTAGTAAAGTAAGAACCAATGTTTATATTTTTTTCTTGACCATTTCAATTTTTTCTCTTTCTATTGACTTGTCTTTTTCTTATTGACTTGAAGGAGATCTTTAGGTTTTCTAGTTACAAACAAGGCATTCTTTTTCCTCCTTTTCAAAGACATTTCTTAACCCCTGGAGATTTTGAACTTTAAAGACATAACTAGCGTAAAAGAACAAAAATCCAGAGTTAATATACTCTAGGTATATTGGGGACATTTTGTGAGGATATATGGATTCTGTTCTGAAAAGGTAGGTAGCATCTGGTAACATGGGTTTGAAATTTGGAGTGGTTTAGGGGAAAGAGAGCAATGATCTGTAAGTTACAATGAGGAGCAAAGAATACAACCTCATCTTCATACCAACTGATTTGAGATTTGGAGAGAAATTGCTGAAACTTGTGGTACCAGCAGTTCAGAAGCAACATCTTTTGAGAAAAGCCATGTTACAGTTAGGGCAAAAAATAAAAGGAATAATAAAAAAGAGATGACATATGAGTTCCAGAAAGGGGAGTGGAAAGGTTTTTATGCTTGGAGAAAGGTGGAAGTCTGTGCAGTGTTGTGTGAAAATAAGATTCCGTAAGGCATGAGACATTGCAATATGAGAGAAAACCTGGTTATTTAGGACATTTTGTGGTGATTGACATCAATATGCAAAGAAGGCATGGAGAGATTAATCCTGGTCTCCTGAAATTATTCGTTGAGACTTTGAGTATTCCAGGGGCAAATGCTTGCTGTGACTTTCCTCCTTTCCTGCTAAGAGCAGGCTGAAAGCCAGGGCGAAATTTGTTATCAGGAGAACAAAATCTCAAGCCCTCCTTCTTCATTCCTATTGGGCTTGAATAAGGGGGTTACAAAGCTACATTTTAAGAGGAACACATTTATGTAAAAATTGTTCATGGGAAAAAATCCTAGCATTATAGAGTAGTATTTTCTAAAAATGGCCAATCTAAGGTGGAAAAGAAATTGAAAGCACTCTGAGACAAAATTTTGTTTACAAGATAGAGACAGTCTGGGCACGAGTCCAAAGAAATAATGCCTCAGGTTTAGATCATTTTGGTGGTGCAACAGTCCAGATATCTTTCAACCAATAACCCCATGTCATTGTAAATCAAGCTAGTCTAGATGATTACTCTTCTGTTGATTTTTGGCAAGTGAAATAATGAACCACAGGCATGAATCAAGAAATGCTTTCTTTTCTCAGTGTTAATAAAATGTGTAGTAGTGTGTTTTGCTTTATTTCATTGTATATTTGGGGTCTGATATAGAAAAAATATAAGACAATTATATTTATAATACTTTTTAATAATTTTAAAAGGCTTTCTTGTGGATAAATAGAAATGCTGATAGAAGCATTTTTACAAACAGGGTCCAGTGGCTCATGCCTGTAATCCCAGCACTTTGGGAGGCCAAGGCAGGCAGATTACTTGAGGCGAGGAGTTTGACACCAGCCTGGCCAACATGGTGAAACCCCAGCTCCACTAAAAATACAAAAATTAGCTGGGTGTGGTGGGGCATGCCTGTAATCCCAGCTACTCTAGAGGCTGAGGTGGGAGAATCGCTTGAACCCTGGAGGTGGAGGTTGCAGTGAGCTTAGATCGCACCAGGGCACTCTAGCCTGGGTGACAGAGTGAGACTCTGTCTCAAAAAAACGAAACGAAATAAAGTAGGATAAAACCACTAAGAACGTGAATTTAGCAAATCTACCATCAAGGTTCTCTGATTTTCAGCAAAGGGGAAAAATTCCAATATTACATTGATGCTCTATATCATTTAGAGCAAAGACAAAGGCAGTACACGTCAGGCGACTTTCTTTAACCAGTTAGAAAATGCAGGCTGCAGAGGAATGGTCCATAGTCTTGAAGAACAACAAGGAGAAAAATTATTTCCAACACAGCTGCTTAAGTGAAAAGTTCAAAATCTCACCTTATTCTGACAATTTTCTTTCTCTTTTTCTTTTTGTATGTATGTCCATATCCTTATCTTTCTTGATTATATACACACACATACTCACCACCATTTCTTTCATCATTTGGATAATGGATGCTTTATGTTTGGGTGCTAGGCTATGTGAATTTAGAGAGGTATGAATGTCTAAGGACTTTTAACGAAGTAAACCTGTAAAGTTTTAAGCATAAGTATTCTTGTTTTTTAAAAAATTTGCTTTCATTTATTACTATTTTTAAAGTTTGCATCAAGTTCAAGAGTTTTCTTGTAGGTTGCAGTCTGTTAGTGAATATGATTTCTTAATGAGAACCTACGGTATGCAAAATCAGCAGTGAGTTACTGAGATAGCTAATAGAGAAAAATTGGCCACAATATCTGAAGTGTTAGAATCTACTCGGATTCATGCTTTCTCTTAGGAATCAAAGAGAATATTGGCTAAAATCCTTGATTTTATGATAATAGAAAATAAAACTGTAGGCCGGGCGCGGTGGCTCAAGCCTGTAATCCCAGCACTTTGGGAGGCCGAGATGGGCGGATCACGAGGTCAGGAGATGGAGACCATCCTGGCTAACATGGTGAAACCCCGTCTCTACTAAAAAATACAAAAAATTAGACGGGCGAGGTGGCGGCGCCTGTAGTCCCAGCTACTCGGGAGGCTGAGGCGGGAGAATGGCGTGAACCCGGGAGGCGGAGCTTGCAGTGAGCTGAGATCCGGCCACTGCACTCCAGCCTGGGCGACAGAGCGAGACTCCGTCTCAAAAAAATAAATAAATAAATAAATAAAAAATAAATAAAAATAAAATAAAATAAAACTGTAAAACAACCCTCCTATAATTAAGATTATGATCAAGCATAAACCCGAAGGATCTTGAATTCTACCTATTCCTCCCTGATGGTCATAGAACTCTGTCTTTTAAGAAACCGGAAGTATCAACATTACCTACTCAAAATGTGTTTCGAAGAAACAACAGTGTAAGCATTTGAGAGTTTGCTGGAAACGAAGTCATGGGTTCCAACTCAGACCTACTGAGTCAGATTTGAATTTTAATAAGATCCCCAAGTGATTTGTTTTCACATTAAAGTTTGAGAAGAGCCGTCATTGAGGATACAGAAGAATGCCTGAGTAATATTGGAGGAAATGAATGAAATATTTGAATGATATTTTCAAAAAGTATTCAGAGTTTCTTGAATTTTTAATGAAAATAAGCAGTTGCTTTTATTCTGCCAAGATCACATCCCCGAGAAGCTACAATCCTATTGACCTCATAGTGCAAAATCATTTACAAAACTATCTAAGGAAAATGTGTCTCTATTTGTTCTTGAAATCATTCAGCCATATGCATGTTAATCAAATTGCCTCCCTCCTTATGGATAGAAAATGACAATCAGGATTAATTGTCACCTTCTCAGAATAAACAGTAAAACAATATCTTCCAAGTCTGACACTCAGAAGAAGACTATATTTTCCAGGTCCTCAAAATCTTTTTTTGTAGTAATAACTCACTGTATTCAGATGAACAGCAAGATTTAAAACAATTCTTTAAATACTTAATGTACAACTCGAGAAGACTCAAGATCCAGATAAAATGTATAGAGCTACTATGGAGTTGAAGGTTTGAAAATAATTATTTTCATGGTCATATGTAAAATACATATATATATATATATTTCTATATAACAGATAATATTTACTTAATTTAGATTATGATCTATTAGGTAGAAAGAGCACTGAATTATATGTTCCCTTGATGTGGGGGATAGTGAGTATCTATTTTTAACTATCCATTTTACTAAATAAGTAATGGATATGCAGCATAAATATGACTGCAGTAAACATGGCTCTCTTTGTGATTTCAATGGTCTATCTCTAATTATTGTTTATTTCATAGCTTCCTTATTTATCAATGCAAATCTGTAATTTGTGAGAATTCCTGTGATGCCAATGTAACAATTATCGAACATTTTATGATGCCTTCCTTAATATGTTGTAATACTTAACTCAGTATCTCGGCCTAATTTTAAAAGAAATGTACCTAGGAGTTGTCACTTACACAAAGATGGCATGACATTTTATAGTTTTGAAAAAATTTCAGCCTGATAGAGCTTTGTCTTGTAGAGAAAAAAAAAAAAGTTATTGCTAAACTTAGGTGGCAGTATAAAACAAGGTTGATCCTGGTAAGATCATGGCAAGGAAGACTATTGTCTCAAAAGCTGGTAAAGATAGAGAAAATCGTTGCTTGTTTTATTAAAATGGCAACGAAAACAATAATAGCAACAACAACAACAAACCTAGCAGTATGTGCAACAACTGTATGGGTATCTAATCTGGCACCTTTTCTGACACCTTTGCTTCCCATTCCCTTAAATAAGGGCCTATGTCATCAGTCTACCCAATATTCTTAATATTATGTCCTAGGACTTATATCTGATTATAGTTGCCAATTATATCTGACAATTGGTAAGATCTACAAATTGACATCTCCTTTATATCCAAACTATTTTAAATATAATTATTTGAAGTAGTTGTATAGGTAAGAAAGGTACTTATAGTTGGAGTTTTAACACACATTCTTCGATCAAATGCCCAAAAATCCAAGTAGAATTGGCACATTGGCTTCAAATCAATAAAACAATGAATTCGAGTTATGTAGTAGACATGATCATATTTTTTCTAATATCTAAGTTTAGCAAGTTTACTATGGACATTTCTTTACTGATGTTTAAGCTCACATTGTTGAAAGATGAAAAACATAGTTGTTGTTTTCTTTAAAAATATAGAATGCAACGTCCTTACAGATTAACTAAGCTTCAGTTTATAAACTCATTTTCATTTCATTGAGCCTCTTTATTTTTTTTCATTTTTCATTTTTTTTCATTTTTCATTTTTTTTATTTTTTATTTTTTTTGAGAAGGAGTCTCGCTGTGTTGCCCAGGCTGGAGTGCAGTGGCACGATCTTGGCTCACTGCAAGCTCCACCTCCCGTGTTCACGCTGTTCTCCTGCCTCCGCCTCCCAAATAGCTGGGACTACAGGTACCCGCCACCACGGCCGGTTATCATTGAGCCTCTTTAGAAAGTTAAAATACAATGAAAAGTTAATTTTAAAGATGTTTGTAGGTGGTAGTAGTTTTAAAAACATCACTTCTTAACAGTTTTCTCCAAAAGAATTTTTCTAAAGATTGTTTTCATTTTGGAAAAAAGGCCAATTATGAAATATGCACTTATATTTTGAAAAGGTAAAGCTTACATATGGAAAGAATGTTAATATAAATTAAATTACTTATTTTTATTAACTTATGTGAACTAATCCATTTATATATTTGTGTATCCACTTAGTTAATTTTGTAATCTAGCTAAAGACTAGCTTGTTTTCTAAAACTCTTGTCTAAATAAAGAGCAAATAATCACAGACACTTGTCTGATAGCTTGTGATTTTTCTTCACACCCAGCATGCACCAACATGGCCTGGAAGCAAGGGTTTTGACAGAGTAAATGGAGTGGTGTCTTTCTGAAAAGAAGAAAAATCAATGAATCTGTATTCAGCAGAAGCTCCCTGTTGGTCTCAATTGTCCAATGCTGAGCTATCAGTTTCCCTCATTGAACACAGCGCCGAGTACATTTACTTTTTCAAAGTGCTCTCTCTAGATAACAATAAAAGAAAGATAACAAGCATCAATATTATAGGAAGTCCCCTGTACAAGCTTTCTGATAAACAAAAGTTAAGAAAAAAGTAGATCAAGTTTTTCCTTAGTGTAGTGTTTCGAATGAGTTCAGAATAATATTCTCAACACCATAACTCTATCTGCAATAGCTGTGCAAATTTCCTGAACACATCTTTAAATATATTGTTTCCTTTACTTTCTTTATTTCTGGCACTTACAGTTATCATAAAATCTGGATAGAGTCTTCAACAGTTTTCATCTTTATTCATATACAGGTTGTTGTAACACATGATATAAGCAAGGCTGTATAATATTAAAATAATTTGTACCTCAGTTAAGAGAGCAAATATATATCAAGCAGGAAAATCTTTGGAGAAATTTCTAAAGCTAAATAGCAATGTATATATCAATTTTGATACAGATTTGCTACAATATCCCTATTTACAAAATACATATTTATGTGCCCACTATTACAAGCTAATGCATAACGAAGGTATCTCTAACCACCTGTGTACCTCCACTTAAAATCCCCGGCTATTCTACCTTGTCATTATTCTGTTGGGAACATGCATGTTAGACTTGCTCATCCCAGCTGTATTTGCAATGCCTCTTATCTCTTGCCAAGCATGACTCTGATTTCTGTATACCTTTTTATTTGGACAAGACATTAAAGGTTCTTATCATTTCCATTTCAAAGTGATCTTAGAAAAGCAAAAACACTGAATTCAGCTCTTAACAGGGCGATGCCCTTTCCAATGTTGTCCTTGAAATAACATCTGTAGCTTTGCCTTCAATGTTTTCTTCGCCCAGTTCTGCTGTGGTGTTTTCACCTGCTGGATCATATAAAAAATAACTAACGTTTTAAAATGGAATCTATAAAACTAATTAAAGAATTGTTTTAACACTGCCTACAGCTTTACATAAATGTTATACAAAACATACCATTGCAATTTGCTAATGTTGCTCAAAGAAAACAAGACCAGCAAAGATGCTGATCATACATCTTGCTTCACCTGATTTTTGAAATTATTTCAGTAAGATATATGTCACAATTCTGCATTATTTTACTTTTTAATACAAAATCCACAAATGTGAATGCATAGAGACTCTATTAGAATATTTGTATTGGTAGATTATTATGATATTCAATTGTTTTCAATATTAAATAACATTACATGCTAAAAGATCATGACTTTTTACTTGATAGAAAGCAAGTTTTGGGTAATGAGCATAAAATAAAAGTACTGAATTTTAGCAATTTTTTTACGACCCAGCAAAATGCTAATCTTACATTTTTGAATAAATTCAGTCTAGATTCTTCCTTTGGTTTTTCACTGGGTTAATAATACATCACCAAGTTTGGGAACCCATTCTTCATTCAAGATATGAATCTTTCAAACAGAATTATTAAGAAACATCTATGTACATTATTGTTTACTAGGTGAAAAAAAAAAAACTTAACAAATATTTATGCTAGAGAAAGCAGCTGCAGCAAAGCTTCTTGTTATCGAACACCTGTGCTCCTTTTCTTACTTAGATATATGATACCTGACATTGGCCATGACATCTCACCATGTGTGCAAAAACAGTTCCCAGGCTTCCCTGCGGTGGACGTAAAAAGATTTGAAGGGAGGTGTTATCATTAGCACATAATGGAAGTGTCACTGTTTGAAGATAATTTTGTCATCAGCTTGGGAGATGAGCAAAAAAAAAAAAAAAAAATTTAACAAAATCAAAAATGTACAAATGTAATGATCCAACCTACAGAATACTTCCTTTTAAACAGCATCAGGCAATTAGTAAAAGTAACTAAAATTAAGATATTCTTAGCAATAAGAGCAACTTAAAAGAGGAACTAAACAACTGGAAGACTGGACAAAGTGGCAGCAGTAAAAATTCTTGTCATTCATATTTTATGCGATTGATGTAATATTATAGAAACCAACACTCCACAAATAAATCTAAAAATGAATTGATTATCAATAAAGAGCCAGAAACTTTCTTGAATGATTTGCTAAACATTATAACATTATATGGACTCTTAAAAATCTTTACTATAGGTTAGCTTTAAGAAAGAAAGAGGAAGCATCTTTCCTTAGAAGTTAACGAGATATTTGAATGTCATAGCAATAAAAATAATGTGGCATTTTCACAATAATAGATAAATATACCAATGTAGCAAAATGGCAATCTCAGAGACAGACTCAATATGCATTAAATTCGGCATCATGAATAAGGGGAGAAGAGATGAGATCGTTTAGTAGAAGATAGAAAAAGCAGGCAAACCATATGAAAAAATCAAAATGCTTCCCTAACAAAATTTACAGAGAGGAAATTTTTAAAATATAATGAATACATGAAGAGATACTCTACATCATTTGTAATCACAAACACTAAAAGTAAAACAATAATTTGCTATCATTCTCCTCTTAGTGTTTCAAAAAATCACTATGTCAAGTGTTGGCTTCAATATAGAGATTGCTGCTTAGTATGTAGATGGATATTCTAAAAAGCAATCTTGGCTGGGCACAGTGGCTCAAGTCTATAATCCCAGAACTTTGGGAGACCAAAGCAGGTGGATCGCTTGAGGCAAGGAGTTCAAGACCAGCCTGGGCAACATGGTGAAACCCTGTCTCTACTATAAATACAAAAATTAGCCAGGCGTGGTGGTGCACACCTGTAATCCCAGCTACTTGGGAGGCTGAGGCAGGAGAATCACTTGAACCCGGGAGGCAGAGGTTGCAATGAGCCGAGATCATATCACTGCACTCCAGCCTGGGTGACAGAGTGAGACTCCATCTGAAAAATAAATAAATAAATAAAAAACCAATCTCCCATGGTTACAAAAATTAATTACAAACATTTTGTGATGATAATTTCCCACTAAGCTTCTCTGTGGTAACAAACGACCCCATATTTCTTGTGGCTCACAATAAGAAAACGTTATACCTTGTTCTTACTACATGCCAGTCTGGTTGGCTGTGGCTGTGCTCAACTCTGTATCACATGTGTTCACACGTCTTCTTTCTGGGCTGTGGGCTGAAGTGGGATGCCAGGTCTGTAATATGTCTTTTCATGGTGGAAAGAAGAAAGCAAGAGAGCTATCGGGCACACTCAATAGCTCTTAGGGCTTCAACATTAAGTTAAAATATGTCATTTTTGCTCACTTTTTATAGATGAGAAATTCAGGTAGATACACTTCCCACTGGAAAGACCTGCTAGTCATATAGCAGGGGGCAGAGAAAGATGGGAGTAAATTATAATAAACAATATTATAATCTGTCACACATACACTGTGAATCAACCATTTTTTTCCTGGGTATACCCAAAAATATCAAGTAAAATACTAAAGTGACATATAGAGTACGAGATGTTCACACAGCTTTCTTCGTGGGTATCAGAGAACTGGAGGCAAACTTCATGTTTGTTCCTAGCGGACTCGAAAATAGTGGTGAATTTTCATGATGGAGTATTGTAACAGCAATTAGAAGCAATGAATTAATGTGCAAATAATTATCTGAGCTGATTCTGAAAACACAATTATCTGAATTTATTTTTAAAAAGCAGTGTGAGATATACAATGAATTAAAATTTCTTTTTGCACACAAAACAGAACATTTTATCAAATAAAGTGATTAAGTAAAGAAAGCATTGCCTATATTAACAGTGATAATTACATAAATTGATGAATATGATGAACTCAACTATATATCACAAAGGTGTCAGTAATTGAAATTATCTAAAAAATTATTCCATACAGTAATAGCATCTGATCCAATGAGATTAAATTAAAAGATAGCCAAAATAACCAGAAAATTCATATATTTAGATATTTAAAATATAATCTACATCTTAACATATATGGATATAATAGATATGGTAAAACTAAAAAGAAAATCCAGGAAATACTGGGCACCAAATTCTAGATAATGCTACTTGGGAGGAGAAGGAAAAGAGAAAAGGGGTGAAAATTCCTTGCTTCTTTCTTTCTTTTTTTTTTGGAGATGGAGTCTCGCTCTGTTGCCCAGGGTGGAGGGTAGTGGCACGATCTCGGCTCACTGCAACCTCCGCCTCCTGGGTTCAAGGAATTCTTCTGCCTCAGCCTCCTGAGTAGCTGGATCCACAGGCGCACGCTGCCATGCCCAGCTGATTTTTTTGAATTTTTTTTTTTTTTTTTTTTTTTTTTTTTTTTAGTAGTAGAGACAGGTTTTCACCGTGTTGCCCAGGCTTTTCTCAAACTCCTGAACTCAGGCAATCCGCCCACCTCGGCCTCCCAAAATGCTAGGATTACAGGCGTGAGCCACCGCACCCGGCAAAAATTCCTTGTTTCTTATGCAGCTGTTTGTGCATGCTGTTTATTTCATTAATTATTGAATAAAAATAATTTACATGGGAAGAATATTTTTAAAAAGTCATATAAAAAGTTTTTAAATTGGCCGGGTGCGGAGGCTCAAGCCTGTAATCCCAGCACTTTAGGAGGCCGAGACGGGCGGATCACGAGGTCAGGACATTGAGACCATCCTGGCTAACACGGTGAAACCCCGTCTCTACTAAAAATACAAAAAAACTAGCCGGGCGTGGTGGCGGCGCCTGTAGTCCCAGCTACTCGGGAGGCTGAGGCAGGAGAATGGCGGGAACCCTGGAGGCGGAGCTTGCAGTGAGCTGAGAACCGGCCACTGCACTCCAGCCTGGGCAACAGAGCAACTCTGTCTCAAAAACAAACAACAACAACAACAAAAAAAAACAAAAAAAAGTTTTTAAATTATACATTTTTGTTTGTTTGTTTGTTTTCATTTTTTGAGACAGAATTTCACTCTTGTTGCCCCAGCTGGTGTGCAATGGTGCAATCTCGGCCCACTGCAACTTCCGCCTCACAGGTTTAAGCGATTCTCCTGCCTCAGCCTCCAGAGTAGCTGGGATTAAAGGCACCATCACCAAGCTTGGCTAAGTTTTGTATTTTTAGTGGAGACAGGGTTTCACCAAGTTGGTAATGAGGATCTGATTTAAGATAATGAGGACTGAGTGATAAGCATAGTTAAAGACTTAGATAGAAAGTGAAAAGCAGGAAAAAGAATATTTTAGGAATTGGCAACACTAATTAACCTATTAGTCTCTGGCCACTGAAACTTTCAGGGCAAACACATAGCAACTTTCAGAGCCCAAAATAGAGGGAAAATCTTTCATTCATTTTGGAGTTTCTAGGAGAGGCCAGCAACTGCTGTCAAACTCCCATACCAAGAAACCCTACAAGGCTACATTTCTGCTCTGAGATTACTGGGGATATTTCTAGGCTTGAGATGATGTAGAAATATTTAGGCATAAAATAACTGTAAACCTCCCAAACATTCAGTACCCAAACCAAGTTGGAATTCCTGTTTCTCTTGTTCCAGATCTCTCTCTCTCTCTCTCTTTTTTTTTTTTTTTTTTTTGAGACCGAGTCTCTCTCTGTCGCCCAGGCTGGAGTGCAGTGGCCGGATCTCAGTTCACTGCAAGCTCCGCCTCCCGGGTTCCCGCCATTCTCCTGCCTCAGCCTCCCGAGTAGCTGGGACTACAGGCGCCTGCCACCTCGCGTGGCTGATTTTTTGTATTTTTAGTAGAGACGGGGTTTCACCGTGTTGGCCAGGATGGTCTCAATCTCCTGACCTCGTGATCCACCCGCCTCAGCCTCCCAAAGTGCTGGGAGTACAGGCGTGAGCCACCGGGCCCGGCCTTTTTCCAGGTATCGTGAGAGCTCCATTGTGTCAGCTCATATATTGAGTTACTGTCTCACACGTGGCTTCTGACAATAACCTTGTTCAAGTTACTCTTGCAGTTTAGACTACATTTGACCATGCTGCAGCTCAATGACGTTTCCTGCTTCCATTTGTGTGTGTGTGTGTGTTAGCACAGCTTGTGATGACCTATGTAAAATATACATATACACTGGGGAGGATATATATTAGGAAGGAACACAATTAAGTCACACTTGCTAATTATTTATTGTGTAAATAAATTTATGCCTGAAATGGATACCAACCGTCACCTAATGTAACCTTCAATGTATAGGTGAAGGAGTTAGGCCACGCAAAACAACCTGTGTTAGTTACAATCATATACTTAATCAATGGCAAATCCAGAATCCCTCCAATGTTGAGAATCCAGTGATCCATAGCAGAGGGTTTCAGTCAAAATTCTCCATGGCACTAAATGCTTCAGGACTTGCCTAAAGGGACAAACAAGGCAGCCCTCTAGCCCCACCTCCCAGGATTGACTTGGGAAGATTTACTTACATTTGTTCTATCTATTAAGTTGTGAGAAATCACATCACAATTTTTTTTTGTGAAATGGGAAAAAATGTTATTGTAGTTAATATTTGTCTCCTTGTACTTGCATAAAATTAAGGCATTAACTTTTCATTTAATTTACGTACGGTTATTTTAAAAAGATATCTATTTTTATTATTTCAAAAATCTATTTAACCCTTAGTATGTCATTAGCATTGTAAAATTTTGGAGCTACAATGATAATGAAGGTCTGGTTTAGGATCTCTATTTCCTTCAGAAAGAGATAGTGAGAAATAAACAATGAAGACTGATTTTTAAATTGATACGATATGTACATAGGAAGGCCACTTCACCTGGCTGACGTATTTAAGGACTGATATAATACAGAAATAAAATGGATGACTAAAAGACAGAAACAAAGTAATTAGAAACAATGTTCCAAGTAGAAGAAAAAAATTGTAATATCATGTTTCATGTCAGAGTGGAGCATGTTGTAGAACCCAAAATTAAATCTGAAAGGATTTGGGAGACTGTAGGATCAGATCATGGGGTAAACAGTGTGGCATAGACAGCTGGAATATGGGCTTTGTCATGAGACTGATAGGGTTTGAGTCCTGACTCCACAAAGAGTTTAATCTTGAAAGTGTATTTTAAATCATCTACACGTCCACTTGTTCTTCTGTAAAATCACGTTAGCAACAGTACTTGCCTCATAAAGTAAGACAGTGCTAAAGCATGCACCATGCTGTTCATGAGCTAATTCAATGGAATAAAGAACTGGTTTAAGAAAGCTGGCTGTGTATCCAGATGACTTTACATGTGTATCATGGCTTTGTCAGTTAATAACAGCATGACCTCATCTAAGACATTTAACTGTATGTCTCCTCAATGGCTTTACCTGTAAAATGGACGCTAGAATAGCACATTCTTTATCGTTGTCTTATGTGAATTAATGACTTTGTATGCTTAAAATATTCATAACATTGTCTCCACATAATAACTGGGCCAGGGTAGGTAAAAAAGCAGGATCAAGGGGTAGGATGAAAAATAACGTGGTCAGGGAAGACCATGCTGAGACCGTAACATTTGAAGAGACCTGAGGGAAAACAAACCGTGTGGATATTTAGAAGATGAAATAAAAAATTGCATGCCTATATATTTCTGCTTTCATAGACCAGTATTTCATGATTTTTTAAATAATTTCTTTCTTCTACTTGAAACATTTTTTCTAATATGTTGTCTGCCTTTTATTCATCCATCTTATTTCTGTATTATATCATTTCTTAAATACTTCAAATATATAGGCATGTGAGGGGGTTGGGGGCTTTCCTGGCATATTTGAGGAAGGACAAAGAAGACAAGAGCAGAGTGAGATGAACTACAGTAGGTAATACATTCTGAGATACGACAGAGTGCATGGAGAGGTGGCATAGATCACGTTCGAAATTAGAGTCACAGTAAATACTTTAAGTTATTGTTCTGAGTGAAGGTATCAGGGTATTGGAGAGTTTTTGCTGAAAGAGTAGTGATCATAATCACTAGCTACGTGGTTGGAAATGGATTAAAGTGGGAGGTGCCAAGGGGATCTATGAGGAATCATTGCAATAATCCCAGGAACAGGAGATGGGCACTGACAACAAGGCGGTGGCAGAGGAATAGAAGGAAGTGGTCAGTTGTAGGATATGTTTTGAAGACAAAGCTGATAACACTTTTCCATAAGTGGGATCTTGTCAAATGAGAAACAAGACATTATAATATTAAGTAACAGGTGTGGATGGATTGTAAAAATGGCCACAGTGGAATATGGAAGAACTGATATTGTACAAGCCCCAAGCCTATGCTTGAAAAGGTCTTTCAGATTCCTCTCTTGCTGCTGCTGGGATACCTGATACCTCTGCCTTGAGCTTGGTCCGCCTGCTCCATGAAGAGAATCACATGGCACCGTAGCTCTCAAGCCCCTGACAGACAGCCAATCTCCCAATGCAAAGTGTTTCGCTGACCAGCAGCTGTCCAGAGAGTGACAAGAGAGTTGTCCAATGTAGCTCAGCCTCATTTACCAACCCATAGAACTGGAACTAAATGAATGATGTTTTCTTAACCACAAGTTTTGAAGTGGTTTGACATGCTGCAATACATAATTGTTAATTGTTACAATGGATGATCTATACAATTTTTGCTGAATTTGGACCGGAATATTACTGTCTCCCAAAGATTGTGATATACATTAAAGTTGCCTATTATTTGTAAACTAAAAAAAATGTTTACCCTGAATCCCTAAAGCCCAAGGCAATGTGGGGTGACATCTCAGGAACACTAAAGCATGCCCATGCCAGTTCATAGTTTATGTGTTGTTTATTGTAGGATCTAACTTTAAGTACTTCTCAATATAAGTTTCTAAAACTACATATTCCGAGTCAGTTCCTTTCTCACTTGCCTAGAAGACTTTCCCATCCTTATCTTCTTTCTTCATAAATTTCCAGCATCTCCCGATTTTCAGACTCAGTTGGCGACTTCCTTTTAATTTCACTAAGGGAGAAGAGGAGAAGATTGCAAAG
This sequence comes from Macaca fascicularis, assembly GCF_037993035.2. NCBI lineage: Eukaryota > Metazoa > Chordata > Mammalia > Primates > Cercopithecidae > Macaca > Macaca fascicularis. The sequence continues at coordinate 183,787,064 of NC_088379.1, forward strand.
AGAGCTTCCTCTGTAACCAAACAACCTGTCTACCCAGCAGCTTGGATCTTTCCTCATAAACCATAGTTTGCCTTCCTTCCTGTTACTTTAAATGAACTAACCTAATTTGTAAAATCTAAGTCCGATCAGCCAAACTATTTCTGCACAGGATCTTAGCTAACCCTCACCTTTTCAAGCACAATCTTCCATTATGCCTTTCCATTTTGTCTGCATTGATTTTCCTTTCTTCAGTGAATCTTTCTCCCTCTTTCATCTCCAAGTTTTAAAATCTACATTCTCAAATTAAAATAGTAAGTTAATCTACTTTAGAATGAGTATTCATGAGTATGTTTTCTTACAGGAAGATTAACTTCTGTAAGTATGTAAACAGATATCAAATTATTTTAGCATTTATATCTAATTTAATGTGGACAGTTATTCTCTTACATCGTCTTACTATCACAATACATACAATTAAGAGAAACTATTTGCATTTTCACTACAAAATGCTTAATTTTTCAGCACAATTACTTATAACATTTAAAAAATAAAATTATTGGTGACATTTTTGTCCTTCATATTTTGTTTAGATTTTACTTATTAAATTAATTTTTTTCTCTCTGTCCTTCAGAAACACTTTACATTATTTGTAAATGCATCTAATTAGAACGCAGGGAATTATATTATGCATTTGGCAGCAGAGGTATAATAGATGCCAGCTGCAAGTTCTTGAACTTCCAAATCTGGAATTTAAAATCTCTGAAATAACAACTCCCAATTTATTGCTGGCAATGCAGAAATACTATTTATTTTTCATCTTGTATGTAATAAACACGGTACTACTACAGACATTTCACTCAAAATTTTGGGGAAATATTTTTATAGAATGTATTGGAAATTTTTATAGCTTCTGTTTTCTTATAAAAATATTTTTATTTAACATTTCCTTTGGTTCTGCATCATCTCTTTATTAAGTTGTTTAATGTTTGGAACACATTAGAAAAATATTTTCAAGATATGAAAGAAAGATGACCTTCCTTGCCCTAATTCCCTGGTGAGATTTTCTCGTGCACTGGAGAATGATGACATGATTGCTTGAAGTGGTATTCCAGCTGTGCTCAGTAGGCAGGAAAATCTCAGTCTAGACACACGTATCAAGTTGTGTGCATGTAGAGCATCATAGAAATTGGATGTGTCCTGCAGAAGTCTATGAATGATCAGTGGTTCAGGCACATGATTATTATTGTCTTTCCTGGGACAGTTCTGAATTAAAATAGTCTTTTTTTTCTATTTCCATTGGAGTGAAATTCATGTGTAGACCATATATTCTGACAATTGGTTATAAAAAAGAAAAAAATATATTTCCTGTATACAAGAGGATCAAGAACATTATTCCTTAGGTAGTAACATCATGCCTGCATTGCAAAAATTAGTAGGGCTGACTGGTAGTGAAGAGATATGCTTCAGGTGAAACTGGAAATTTACGTATACTTTTTATGTCTATTTTCTGAGAGGTCTTGCGGAAGTGTGGATTTTTTGAAGACCATGGAAAAATAATTAAAACAGCTACTATAGTTAGTATAACTTGGATACAAGAGAAAATTATATGGAATTCAAATTAATAACAAAATCCTAGTTAAAATTTAATGGTGGGGATTTAAAATGGAATCGCTCAGCATTTTTCATGACCTTATATAAAATGCTCAGCCTTAGAGGAGAAATAGAATAATCAAAGAATTGTGGAATTGAATTTGACAAAAGTTTACAAGAGAAGATGATCAAGGAGCTAAATGCACATAGCATAAGTACACTAACATAGGATCCAACCATAAGGAAGAAATGGTTGAGGAAGTTAAGTGAAATTTTAACTGTAGTAACGGGTTAGAAATATAATGTATTTCAAAGAACTGGAGTTTATAATGGAGATGAGTAGAATAAAGCGGAAGGAGAAAATGGGAGACATTAAAAAAAAACACCGAAAAACAAAAAAACAAGCATTCGTGGCCAAAAGAAGAATTGCAGATTTTGAAATACTCATTGTAGACCAATATTTAATAGTGGTGAAACACAGAAGGGGGTTGTATTTGTAGATAATTGAACTGGAACAAATTAGATGGAGTGGATAAACCTGACAAATTTAAGAAGCTATAAAAGAGGAGACTACAGAATAAATAAATGTCAATACTTTTCAAAAAGGGAGGATACCATTAAAGGTGGTGCATCAGCTATCCCCTAATAACAATGGCAATCTAAGGATACTACTTGTATCACACTACTTGTTTCTTTGAAGTTTCTGACTCAGAGCAACAATATAATGTCCCTTTCCTATAGTAGTGAAGGATATAGTAGTTTCGGGGAAAAACAGTTTTCTATACTATTTACTCAAGGAAGAAGACAATGTATTCAAACACACATTGAAAGTTTGAGTGGAGCATTTTATAACAGCTAGGGGGTTCCAAAAAAAGAGTACAGTGGGTTAAGCCAGTGACTACTAAGTTTAAGACCTTACAGTCTTGCACCTACCGCAGCTTCTCTGTGGGGTAGAAAACATCAAGAATTGTTCTTGATTGTTATGTAAAACTCGCTTTTATTTTAATATTGATTTCAGCATTTCAACTGCTGTAAAATTATAAACTTTTATCCTTGGATAAGTCCCCCCGGAGCGAGTTCTTCGCTCTGGGATGCAGGCATGCTTCTCACCGTGCAGAGCTGCACTTCGCCTGGGCTGGCTGCATGGAAAGGCGCTCTCCCTCCCATCCCTCCTCTCTAGAGCCTGGGCTGTGTTGCTTTTGAGTCTCAGATCCAGGTCAGCCCTCATCTCGGCTCTGTGTCTCTTCCTTTGTGTTTATATGGCGTTTTGTCTGTGTTGCTGTGTAGAGTAAATAAACTGTTTATATAAAGAAAAAAAAGTATTGTCACACAAACAAGGTCGCAGCCTTAATTTAACTGCAACAAGTGTCAGAAAAATCTGTGTGAGACCACTCCAGTGAAAGAAGTGACTGAAGAAAGGACAATTTAGATAGAGCCCAACTAGAAATTGTAGTAGCAAATTAAAGGGAACTGCCACATCTTTGAAACGAATGAAAAGCTATATCCCTGAGGAAGACGATCTAGGCTTGAATGAGCCAAGAGAATAGCTCACAAGTCCATGAACAACACTTCAGTAGATATCAACATGTAGGATCCAATTACAAAAATGATCCAGCCAACTCCAAAACAGCATAAGAACCCTTGCAAATTCAGAGAAACTTTTCTCCAAGCATCATGATGTCACTAAGTCACCTATTTCACCCACACATCTATAAGCCCTCTTTGGTTGGAAAATGGAGAGGAGGAAGAATTCCAAAGGATTGAATATTTATAAAACTAAGCTGCTGAAAATAAACTAGAATGAATTACTGTTAAACGGTTGATATAAATACCTTGGCCACAGGCAATAACTTGGCTGGTGACAACTGCACATCTTATTATTTGTTCAAAATTATTCTCTTCCCACCCTGACAGTATTTTATGGTAAGAGGAATATTACAGTCCACCACACTGACTTTGCCTTGGCCATGGGTCTTGTTTTGTTCAACGGATATTGAGCAGAATTGACATGCCACATCTAAGCAGAGGCTTTAAATATGCTCATATGGTTTCCTGGGACCTCTTCCTTTCTCTCCACCATGAGAACAAAATGTTTCAGATAAAAGCCAGTCCTTCATTCTGCATTCTGGAATGACAAGATATATGAAGCAAAGTCTAGCTGAGTCAGACAATCCAGATAGAGAAAAAAAGTCATAACTGAATTTCAGCCTTCCTGTGACACGAGCAAGAAATAAATGCTTATTGCTAAATGCACAGAGAGACTGTTTTTGTTTATTTTCATAACAGCAGAAAAGCTGACTTATTAATGGGTTTATAAAAAGATTATATAAGGTATGGTTATGATCATGCAAATGACCTTTTTAAATAGAGGATCAACTCTGACAGCTAGTATCATGGGATTCTGTTATTCAAAGTGCCTCTCTCTTATTGACAGTCATTAATCTTTGAGATGTATACACGTGGATGGAGGATAGTTCTACATCTTTTCTTTTCCAGTAGTCTTTTTAGGTACTTTTTGTTGCAGAAATTATCTACATTGTCATCAACTTTCAGGTATATTTGTTATACTGTTTTCACAGAGCTCTATATTTTCTGTCTTTATCAGTTTGCCCAAATATGAATGTGCTCAGCACATTCTTTTTACATAACATAAGTCATCAGAAACCTTGAGTCTTTAGAGTATTAACATATTTGGAAGTGGTAAAATTTCTTATGGAAAATAATTTATAACATTTAAATTTTGTTAACTCCAGTTAATGGCAGAAAATGAGAAAAGTAAACAAAATAACTGAGTGCCTACAGGTGAGGTGGTCGTCTGCTGATAACTATTGAAATATTGGCATTAAGTGTTCACCCCAAAATGGGAAAATAGTCAATGTGATCTATTTAAAAACTATATAGGATCATGATTTCATAGTTAAATTAAATATATTTCTACTGCATTCAAATTTGTAAATGGACTTACTCAGCCAATTCCTCATTATTTGCAGCTGCAGTCATTTGAGTTAATTAGGTAAAAAGTCAACAAGACCCTACCATTGATTTAATAAAATCTTTTTGAAGACACTTTTTATTGCTAGATTGCTATTGCAGTATATTTACCTCAGAGAAATTCCTTCATGTGACTCTGTGAAGGAAGTCTATCACATCTGTCTCTTAATGCTTATAATACTGGGAGAGAAAATAAATAACTGAATTATTTGTTCAAATACTAGACAACAACCACTGGATCTGGATCCACTGTATTCTAAAGGAAGCCATTTTGCCATCAGACCTTAACATTCTCTTAGGTACCTAACACATCAACATTGACAGAGACATTAGCAATGTTTTACAGCCCTCGAATAGTAAGCTTAACATTGTTTAAAAAATAATGTCTCATTTATAAATCGAGCTTAAGCTCTTGCTAGACAATCTTAGGCATCCTTAAATTCATCAGAGTGGTTAAAAATAACATCAAGGGAACAACAATATTCTATAGCGAACCTATAAATGCCCAACTTCTAATTTTCATGGGACGTTTTATTCTTCAGATGATGCTACTTGGGCTTCTAAATACTGAAATACAGAAAACTCTGCCTAATGAAGGGATAAATATCAAAGCAGTGAAACAAATGAAGTCTTGATTTCTTTTATTGAAATGCCCTGAATTTTGTTTATATACAAAAAATAAAAATGACTCTCTAATTTTCCCCTTTAAAAAACGTTATGTGGAAACACTTAAGTACGAACTGAGATTTTTTTCGTGACTACGCTTTTAATGTGACATCAGCCTACCTCTTCCACATAACAGTGTTCATTAAAGTCTGCAAGCTGCTGCAGCAAAGGTCTTCTGTCAAGGTTTCTGTGCATTTCCCCTTTGGTTTCACATTTTTAATTGGTTTAACCAAAAAGAACATAATCTCTACCTGGTAACAGGAAGATATCCAAGTTTCATATTAGCTTTCTTATCTCTAGCGGCTATCTCTAGCAATACAGAATACTAACAAACAAAATCTAAGGACCTCAGTGACTAGAAAAAAAAAGAAAGAAAATCATTTTTGGAAAGTTTTACCACTAGACCACATGGTTCCACGCAATTTTCTCTGGTGTGGCCTCAAACATATTGTAAGAAGACTTCCAATGAGTTGAGGATTTTTTTTGTTAAGGTGCTATATTGCCAAGCTGTTAGAGTAATGCAGCTGGGTCTAAAATTTTTGGCTTTTTAGTCCAAGCTGAACAGTGTCCATAGATTTTTCTGAGCCACTTCCAACATACAGTAGCAGCTGCTGTGTTTATGTACAATACCACTGTGCAAGTGGCAATTAAACTACAAAATTCTAGATATGTAGTTGGGAAGCAGCAGGCAGTCAGCACACAACTGGCATTGAGCTAAAACAGAAAAGATTCCTACTTTTGAAATGTAAGTCAAGCTAACAAACCCACGTTGCTGTGTGCAGAAAATGATGAGTAAAAACAAACGCTACTTGATAAAAGAGGACAAGAATCTTCCATATAAAATATAAATTTTGTTTTCACATTTTCCACATATGGCTTCAAAAAATAATTACAAGCAACAGGACTTCTTTTGATATGTTATAAAATAATTAATACTTAAGATACACTTCTTATAACAAGGTATTATTTGAGTGTATGTCCTCCGTGTACAAAATCCTAATAGTAATCTTATTAGGGAAAATGATTTTTAAATAATTACAGATTTTCCTTTTGATGTTGGAGGCATATGAATAAGGATGTCAAAATATCCCAGATTTTAAAAAAGGCAATTATTGTCACAGGCATTTCACTTTCTGAGTACTTCCTCTCCTGCACGTTTTAGACACAGTGTAAAAATTCCCTGAAAACTTAAATTCAGTGGACATCACATTTCAGCATCTGTCATTAACCCCAAAAAGGATATTTTCTCTGTGAGTGATGCTTCCTGGGATATTAACTGGAACAATGTCAGGCGAGCCTGGTTACCCTTCATTAATGTAGTGTCCAATGTTATAACTTTCCATATATTGTTAAATAAATCTTTTCGTGCTTTAAGGAGAGCATGCTATATTGCCTTATTTGGGAAAAAATAATTTACTTTTATAATTTATTGGTTTATTAAAGGATATAAAATGAACTGTCGATTTAATTCATACTTATTCCATCTTCTAATGAAAGAAAACTTAAATACAAATATCAGCAATGTTGTGTTTGTATATTAATGTAACAGAAAACAAACAAAAACTACTTAGTCTCTTTTCAATATTTCAAACACTCCCGGAATTTCAGTTGTTATTTCTATCTGTATCTCTTTTCACTTTGGACACTCCATAATATCATTGAATTGCCCTGTTTCTAACACCAACACTAATGGGGAGGTAAAATATAGGACATGCTACTTGAAAAGATTCCAAAAGAACTGAAATTTGATCCTATCTAAATAAGTTATTAATTGTAAAACCTAGAGTGATCATTTAAGCCTGGTTATATGTGGCACTTTTTAAATAATTAAGCCTATGACTCTCTAAAGAGTGTGTAAGACGGTTTCTCAAATCAGGGTACATTTACCCTACGGGGCATTTGTGGATGTGACTGCAGCAATACCAGATCAACCAGATCAATCGCAAGGCACTCCTCATGATTAGAGGCCAGACCTTCCTGTTTACTGCTGTCTTCCACTCCCCTACTACATGCCTGCCATGGAGTAGGTACTCAATACATGTTTGATAAATAGAGATTGAAGCATTTCGTATTTCGGGAATACCAATTTAACAAAATGTTATGTAGTTGCAAAAGAGTTTATTTAATATTAAAATGACATTGACATATAGTAAATTGCAATATATGAGTTTTTGTTTTTTTTTTTAATGGATTCTCACCCTGTTGCCCAGGCTGGAGTGCAATGGTGATCTCAGCTCACTGCAACCTCTGCCTCCCAGGTTCAAATGATTCTCCTGTCTCAGCCTCCCTTGTAGCTGGGATTGCAAGTGCCCGCCACCACACCCAACTAATTTTTGTATTTTTAGTAGAGATGGGGTTTCACCACGTTGGCCAGGCTGGTGTTGAACTCCTGACCTTGTGATCTGCCCAAATCGAAATCCCAGAATGCTGGGATTACAGGTGTGAGACAATGCGCCTGGCCAAATTTTTTATTTTATTTTATTTATTTTTTCATTTATGGTGATTCCAATTGTCATACCTCATAAGGCATTTAAGAAATGAAAGTTTACACTTGGGATGGGGATTGCTATTTGGCCCTCAAAATATATTTATCTCTTCTTTTGTATTAATCCTTTTAAGTGGGCTGCCCATTTAGCAACCAAGTGTTTCAGTCTTCATGTTAGGGAAGCCTGTTTGTGTTGACCAATATGCAGAGCTCCTCTTTTTCCTGGGACACATGTAAACTACATTCACTGAGCCCCCTTATATCCCTGTGCCACCATGTAATATGTCTGGGACATTGGAATTGACATGTGCCAATTTCCAGCCTAACCTTGGAAATGGCCCATGAAAATGTCCTCCCACTCCTGCTCATTGCTCAATTAGATACCAGGAATTCACGTAGGACCGCAAGACTCTAAGTGGAAGTAGAAATGCTATATAGAGGGTCTGTGTCTCTGAATGATTATATGGAGGAGAACCATTCAGAAGATCTATATAAATGAGAACACATGCCTTTGTTTGAGCAGGGAATAAAGCTTCACGCTATTAAACTAACTGGGATATTGTGATTTCTCTGTTCCTGAAAAGCAGCTTAGCCAACCCTAAATAAAACAAATTTGTATCCAGAAATAGGGAGCTGGGATATCAAATTATTAGATATCATTGGCTTCATGTTAAGGTGTGGATGATAAGGAATTTTACATAGAAATTTGTAAAGATATATGTTATGTGTCAGGAAAACTTTTGGTAAAATCATCAATTTGATGGCATAAAAAGACTAGGTATATGCCATTGTGCTGGAAGCCACGAGGTAAGAAGTTGGAAAATAATGTCATAGTTGTATGTATTGGCTAAAATTCACTATTTTTAGAAAAATATGATGAGAAAGATGAGTTCAGGAAATAAGTGAATGATTTATAAGTAGGAAAATACATAGATTATAAAGCTTCCATAAATTCTTGAACTTTCAGAGTTACAAAATCATATTGTACCTCTACTTCAAATAGTTGAAATTAAACATTTAAGTCTTTGAGGCTGGGTACAGGAGCTTACGTCTGTAATCCCAGCACTTCAGGAAGCTGAGGTGGGAGGATCGCTTGAGGCCAAGAATTTGAGACTTGCTTGGACAACATAGTGAGACACCGTCACTACAAAAAATACAAAAATCAGCTGTGCATGGTGATGTGCACCTCTAGTTGAAACTACTCGGCAGGGATACCTTGAGCCCAGGAGGTCAAGGCTGCAGCGAGCTATGATAGCATCACTACACACTCTAGACTGCGCAAAGGAGTGAGACCCAGTCTCCAAAAAAAAAAAAAAAAAAAAAGTCTTGGATAGCATAGGACTAGTAACATTTCTCATTGAACAAATGTAACCAAGACATATGGTGGTATGATCTGGAGAAAGTGGCAATGGAGCAAGAAAGAAATGAAATAAAACGTATTTGAAAGTTACGTCTAAGAAAGAAATGTTGGACTGGTTAGTAGCATTGAAAGGGTTAGAACAGACTGTTTTGAGAGGACTGCATTGCCTAAGAAATGAGGAGCCCAGGCTGAAATAAAAATGTCTTTTAGGCCTAGCACGGTGGCTCATGCCTATAATCCTAGCACGTTGGGAAGCTGAGGCAGGTGGATCTCTTGAGGCCAGGCATTTGAGACCAGCCTGGTCTCAAACTCGGTGAAACCCTGTCTCTACTAAAAATACAAAAATTAGCCAGGCGTGGTGGTACGTGCCTGTAGTCCCAGCTATTTGGGAGGCTGAGACAGGAGAATCCCTTGAACCCAGGAGGAGGATACTGCAGTGAGCAGTGAACCTGGAGGACAAGAGTGAGATTCCGTCTCAAAGAAAAAAAAAGTCTTTTAATTATGACACTCATTATAGTCATCGACCTCCAGCCTTACAAAGGCACGAGTGGGCTGTGAAAATGAAAAGGCTGCTGCCACCCAAGGTGAGAACCGGCCCGTCACTACTAGTAGATATGCCGATTTTCTCCTCGGCCTCTGCTGATACCACCCTACTGGACACCTTATTACCGATACTATGGAGTCAGCGGTTGCCTTGTTATCTCTAGCTAGAGATCAAAGGCCTGACTCTCCTTTCCACATGCCTCCTCTGATAATACCCACTTATAATAATAACAAGCTTCACTATATTCTTGATACCCAGGAAACAGTTCGATTGGAATATTTTCTACTATAATATAAATTTATCAATTTCTTCTTGTCATTCTGTCAAATAATACGCAATGAAGTGTGTTTCAATTTAACATTACGTTATTTTCCTGGTAACTTTTTTTTTTTTAATCATAATGAAGGTAGTGACCTTCATGAGATACTACCCACTTGGGGTGGGTGGCACCTTGTTCCTGCCGGGTGGGGAGTTGACGTCCAGGCCCTCCGTGGAGTCTCCGACACTGTGGAAAATGGTTTTTGGTTGCGCTGGCAGGGCTGAGTGTCCCAATTCTCTATTCAGCCTGCTCTGAGACCACCTTGGTGGCGGATGGTGGTATTTGGGTCACATCATTACAACCGGGGAAGTGTGGAAGTCCAGGCTCCCCAGGGGACCTTTGCGAGTGTAGGAGAGGGGTAGCGGTTGAGACATTTTGTTTTCTGTGGCTAGAGTTGGGCAGTATTGACTGTACATTTTCTGCATGGTTATGCTTCCCTTTTCTGGTCAGCTGGCTAGAGACAGCAAGCTTTATCGGAGCCTTTATTGGCATTTCTGGGTTGTCAGCTTCTCCTGCCCACATCTGGGGCATAAGAGGTAAAATGAAAGCTTAGAGCGCTCACCAGCACATCATTTTTGGCTGCCAAGGTCCCTGACTGGTCTGCCATCTTCCCTCCACTTTTAGAGTCTTCTTAAACACTGTAACATTTTAAGTATTTTTAGTTGAACTTAAGTGAAGACATAGGGAAAAGTATATCTACCTCATCTTTCTAGAAATATAAGTTATATAATTTTAAAAGTATTATCATATATAGTGTTATTAATATCAAAATGTTTGAGGTCAGAAAAATTGTAATATGAGTAGGTTATTTTACAGTTGAGACATGTGAATTCCAGAATTATCAAGACGATTATTAGAAGGTTCTCAAGGCTGGGGATTTATTGCATCCTACGTTGCTTCAAGCTTAACATAGAATTTTCTAACCCGTGAAGCTTCACTATATTCTTGATACCTAGGAAACAGTTCAATTGGAATATTTTCTACTATAATATATTTGTCAATTTCTTCTTGTCATTCTGTCAAATAATATGCAATGAGGTGTATTTCAATTTGACATTATATTCTTTTTCCTGGTAATTTTTTTTATCATAATGAACGTAATGACCTTCATTAGCCCTATTTCTTTTTATTTAACATTTTTCAATCTTCTGTGTTAATACAGCAGCATTAACTCTATTTCTTAACTTTTAAATTTCAGTCTTTTTGTGTTCTTGTAAGTGGTTTATAGCTGGATTTGGGAAAACAAAATCTAAAGGTATTATCTTGTTTGTAACTAGTGAGTTACTATCATTTTTGATATTTTTTGATTTGTTACTGCCATCCATTTTTCATACTTTCCTTAACCCTGCTTTTTCTCTTTTATTTCCATCCTACCTTCCTTGTAATTGGTTGGGGTTAGCACCCTCCTTTTTACTGCCGTTATTTTAAACAACTGATATCATATTTCTATTTCACAGTGATTTAAATTGTTATTATTTAAATTTAACTTTTTTATTATGATTATTTTTCGAGATGGAATCTCAGTCTTGTTGCCCAGGCTGGAGTGGCATGGCATGATCTTGGCTCACTGCAACCTCCACCTCCCGGGTTCAAGCAATTCTCTTGCCTCAGCCTCCTAAGTAGCTGGGATTACAGCTGCCTGCAACCATGCCCAGCTAATGTGTGTGTGTGTGTGTAATTTTAGTAAAGAGGGGGTTTCATCATCTTAGCCAGGCTGGTCTCAAACTTCTGACCTCAGGTGATCTGTCTGCCTCAGTCTCCCAAAGTGTAGGGATTACAGGAGTGAGCCACTGCTCCCAGCCTAAATTTAACTTTTAAAAGCAAATATCACCGTTACACTTGTTGAAAACTGTTGAGGATCTCAGACTCCTTTAATTCTGACTACCAACTTCTGTGGTACATGCTGCATATTTCAGCATTATATCTCTACCCATTGCATGTTCATCAAATGAGTCATTTTCTTATGGTTACTTCTGCCTCCCCATGTCAATGTTTCCTCTTGAATCTTCCATTTAGGATCCATGTTTTTTTCCCAAATACTTCATCACTATTTTCCAGTTTTATTGTATTGGAAATAAATTCCCTTAGTCTTTTTCTAAAGTGACTTTATTTCATGAACTGTTGTAGAGTCATGGTTTCATTGCACAAAATTGTACTATTTTTTTCTACTGTCAGCAATTTGAAGATGTTAGAATAGTTTGTACCATACATAAATTTAAGCATACTCAATATTATGTGACATATCATACTATCTCACTGTATTTCTGTGTGTTTTTGCGAATGTTCTAATTTAAATGAAGTTCACTCCACAGCCACCTAATTCCTCCGACTTGAGTTATATTCAAGTGTCTCAAAATGTGACACAGCCATTATTTTGCTACTTGCCACGCCTTTACGTTGACATTGAAGAATAATGGTACAAATGTGATCACTCATCCATCTCCTTGCTCTAATTCATCCTAGGTCAACTGAGAAAGTGTTTGATGACAATTTGCATCATAGAGACAGAGAAGACACATGGGCACATGTTTTGGACTGCAAAACCCATAAGGTGTCCTTCCAAATGTTACATGGGGATTCTATAAAAGAAGCAACAATGCTAATTATTTAATACTAGTATTGAGAGAAGTGCTATCGTGAGTCAACTTGACTCACAATACAAGACACTTGAAGACTAGAGTATGCTCCTGGGTTCTTAATAAACTGTGATCTGTCTGTACCTCCAGGTGAACGTGGTTGTTTTGACCTTATTGAAGTTTACGCATTTACCTGTTACTGTCCATTATCTTTTAACATCTATTGTTGGCTTTGAAAAATCTGTTGGGAATTTTCTAAGTCTGATCATTTGAAAGATAACTTTTCTTTGTTCGGGTTATGGGTTGTTTTTCTTATGCCTGATCTTTTTCTTTCTTCTCTGTCTTTTACTGGTATGTGTCTAGAAATAGATTTTAAAATACTTTTCCAGACTTCATAAGTTTTTATAATATGAGATTACATGGTTCAGCGACTCTGAAATATCTTCGGTCATTCTTTTCTTTGAAGGTTTTCTTTCCTAATTCTCTTTATTCTATCCTCCTGGAACTCTTTTCCAAAGATTCTCTGGACACTCTCATTTCTTCTCCATGTCTCTCCAATTTTCTTATATTTTCTTTATTTCTCTGTCTTTCCTTCTAAGCAAAGCTTGTGAAAATTAATGCTCTTCTCTTTCATGGGCTCTTACCCTAGGATGTCAGTTATATAGAAAAAAAAGTTGTATTCAAGAATGAGAATCCAGTCTTGGTCTTTGGAGATCAAGTCAGTGTTGATTTAAATATGAGTTTATTGGCCCCATTTTTTCTTCAGATTTAGAGGGATCTGTGATTCTTTTCGATGCTGCTGCACTGCATAACTTTCTTAGCCAGAAAACAGTGCACTTTTCCCTGAAAATAATAACTCAACTCTCCATAATGTCTCTTTCTAGTATCAAAATTATATGGTACGTAAGTTCCACAGAAGGGTAAATATGTAAATAATAGCATACAATCTTAATGATTTTAATCTTATTGAAACACTTATGCTAGTTAAAATGTTAGTTTTGCTCTTGCTTGTAATTTTGTGGCAAATTTTCTCCATTTTTTTCTCTAGATTTGAATGGAATTTAAAAATATCCCCAAACCTTTACTTTATGATTAAGAACATGATCATTGAGGGCAAACAAGAAGAGATGATTTTACGCTGTTATCATGAGACAATTTTTTAAAAGACAATTTTCAGCAATTGCTGTTTTGATACTATAAAAGATGCAATGTATAAGATATAATTCACTCTTCAGTAATTTCAAGAGGACTTTCAATTAATACAGTAAGAGCAAACTAATAAGACATGAGATGTTTAGGGAAAGAAATATGCCTCTTGGGTTCTCATCAGATATATTTTTAACAGAGTTACAAGAACAGAAAACCTCAAATTCCTTCATGTGCATAATGAAACACTGACGATGTTATCCTTGAGAAGATTTTTTTCTGTGGAATGTATCCATATGGCGTTCAAATTCTTGAACACCCTAGAATGATATTGTAATGGAAGAACAACGGAAGAGAAGTCAAAGAAAATAAAGCTTTAAATAGTCTAAGAAATTTCCCACATTTTGACCTTCATTTATAGCCTCCATTTTTTCCCTCATTTTCCCCATACAAGGCTTTGAGGGTTTTTCCCCTGTTTCTCTCCTTTTCCCTTCTCTACTTTATCCTGTTTAAACTACAACGTCTATAGTTGTTCTGAGTACATATTGTAAGACATATATATATATTGATTTTTCTTTCACAATACAAAGTATCTAAATAGAAGAAGCTATTTTTGCAGGAATGATACGGCCTTTTGCTTTCTGTTCCCTGGTCAACTCAAAGTAAAGATAAAGAGCTCCATTAAATCTCTTTTTAATCGGGTAAGTGCCCTGATGAAATCGTCTCACAATACAAAACCATTATGTTAGACACAAATTAAGGCATACACAAGACATTACAATGGTATTTAAAGTGAAATATTTATGAAGTGATTTAAATACTAATGACACAGCATTCCTAAAGGACTCACAAAATTAAAGGATAAGAACATTCTGCACCAGCATTTTAGACTCTCAGTCTGTTGCATGTTGCATATATTGTTTCTCATTACTCAGTTTGTAGAAATGTAACCAGGAGATAGAAGAGAAAAAGAGCTTGTGGGGAATGAAGAATTATATTCGAAGGACATGCCCTCTCTTTTTACCCTTGAATATTAATACCAAGTGCAGCTTTACATGGTTTATATAAGAAGCTCCTTATGGAGTAATTTCAACTATGCCAGACGCAATCTTGACCTTTATATTGGAGAGAATGTTTCCTGCTTTAGATAACTGTAAACAAACCAGCTTAATCCTGCCATTCTTCAAATCCAACGTATTTGCAGCTCTCTGTCCTGTCATTCTTAGCACGTTGGTAATCAAGTTCCTCATTATTGAGTTCTACTCGTCACACGCTGAAACGACAATGTCCGGAAAAGATAAATACATTCCTTTCTGTGTGTACCTATTTTATCAATAAGAAAAATCTTTCCCAGATGCCCTCCAGCAGACTTCACCTGATTCCCATTGGCTAGGTTTAGGTCACATGTGCATGTGATCTTATCCAGTAATGATCCCACTCGGAGTGGGATGGTTTTCCTGTGCACATGGATCAGCAGATGGCAATTAATCACACAAAACCAGGACTATTGCCAATAAAAAGAAAATGAATGGGGAGGCTTCTAATAAAAAAAAAAAAACTGACCATACCTGCCATAACTCCTGAGCATTTTTCTAAAATTAAGTAAAATAATCCAAAGGAGAAAATAGGAATTTATAAAATTTAATTAACACTGTTTCCACCTTTGGCCACTGTATAGTCTCCTAAGGCATTACTGTTAATTTATTAAGTCTTTATTTACTCATAGCTGTAACATGTCGTAAATTGATTTCTTAAAACCTTTAACATTTGAAACAGCAATATGAAGATGAGATGAAACAGACTAAAGCAAACATTTTACTGTACAAAATAATATTAGATAACATTTACAGGCCCAGATTAAAATATTAACAAAGAAATGATGTAACAAATAGTCATTTTGCACAGGAGAGGGATGAATGTTGCTTTGTACTGCAATAGCTCTTTAGCTATCATTGTATAAAAACCAAATATAATGTTTGATGCTCTAGATAATACTTCTAAAATATATAGAGATATATATTTCCATTTCCTCAATGTTTTGAACATTGTGATAAAGAAGGGAGAGCCAATTTCAAGAGTAAATATTATAAGCAGATATGATTTAATGCTTAAATTTGAAGGAAAAAACTGCATTTTATTGGCTAACTCCTCACTGCTTGGTTGATGATCTCATTTAAAATATGTGTATTATGACTAAACTATAAAGCAGACAAAATCTGCCACTGGAACTACTTTAAGAGTATGTGAGTAGACATACTTCATTAATATATGCTATTACACTTAGTAATTTAAAAATGAAAACAAAAAATGTAATAATTTGATGGGATTCTCTTTAAATTGGTTATTTTCATGCATGCTATTATACTTAGTAAATCAAGAAAAAAGAAAAGAAAAAATGTAATATTTTGATGTGATTCTTTTTAAATTGGTTGTTTTAGCTTTCATTCAAATGAAGTGTTTTCGATACTGAAAAACAAAGTTTTTCTCTAAGCAATATAATTAAATTTATAAGATAAATAGTTTCAATAGTTATCTCTTAAAATATCAACATCTCCTATTTCAGAGTTCCTGCATTTTAGAGATTGAATATGTAAATGTAACTATACAAATCTACTTAAGTATTAAAAACAGTATTAAAAGTTGTAAGATCTTCAAGGTATGATAGGTTACATTCTCTGGATAACAAAATTATTGTTTTAAATGACTGACTATAAAAGTGGCTTAATATTTGCATTACATAAACAGAAGATGCCCTTAAATCATTTTCACATTATTTGACTCAAGTCAGAGTATACATAAATTGAAACTCTCTGAAACAAAGCTGTGTTGGGACACTGAGAAGGTGGCCCAGCCAAAACTTATATGAAGAAAGTGATGGAATGCCCCATAGAACTATTCAACTAGTTAATACATCAGCACATCTCAAGAATATTTTTGTCTATCCAACTTCACTGATCATTGGCAGAACTTAGAACAATTACTCAATTAATGTTAAAATGGAGATCTGAAGCCAATTTTGAGTTATAATGCTAAATATTTCAGTGGTGTGGCCGAGTTACTCATGATTTTTGATTGTTCAGTTTTGTTTTTGTTTTTGTTTTTTCTCTTGACAGTAAAAGGAGCGGGTTGAGCTAACTGGTCTCTCTTCTGCTTTGTCTTATACTGTCTTTGAATGTTTGAACTATATTGTTGGAGCTCAAGCACTCAAAAGACAGTGTAAGACAAAGAGAAGGTCTTAACATTAGTCATGTTATACTTAAGATATTTATGCGATATCTACGTGTATTTAGTATTGAAATTAGGCTTGTAATTTTTTTTTCTATATCACTTACTTATTGCAATTCAATATAAATATCTGGTAAAATTAGTTAATAATTAGTTAAGAAAAGAATAAAATAATTTTTAAAACTAGTTTATCAACTTTCAAGAAATAAAAGAAAAATATACGGCTGATCTATATCCCTTTTGAAGTTAATATCCAGGAAAAAACTTTAAACACCAAAATACTGTTACCAGGGGAAATCTATTTAAGTCACAATGTATTGTATGTGTGTCAATCTCTCTATACATTATTAGTCTAAGCAATGCCTTGTAACTTGCTGGAATTACGGGTATATGTTTTCAAATACACCATTTCTTCTGCCACTCAAAATAAGACTTAATGTAGTTAGTAATTCTTCTCCCCACACAGACAAAAACTATTAGGCTCAAATCATGTAAGTGCCTTATCCAATGTTAAGGTGCGCCCTCATTCTATAGTATTTCAAATTAGGAAGTGATAGTATTTGTGCAATTTATGATTAAATCCAATCATTGAATACAAGTCATATACTTCGAGGCAAAGAACAAAGACCAGATAAGTGGTAAATTGTTTTCCATTTGACCTGCAGAATTATAAAGTAGTGAAAGAACAAACTTATTAAGAGATCACTTTACGTAAAAGACAGGACTGTGCACTTTACATAAAAATCTAATTTTTATAACAGACTCTAAGAAATAGCCATCATCATCTTTCTCATTTTATAGATGAGATAACTAAGGTTCAGAGAGGCTATGATATTAACTTCTTTAGGGTTATACAGTAAGTCAGATAGATTTTACCTTTTCAAGAAAGTTCATTCTTTACTATAACTTTAGATTTAGAAAATTGCAATTTATAATCAGAGAGGCCACAAAAGTGCATTTTCAAGGTAAGGGACTAGAACTCTTACCATATTTCTGAAGGAAATGCATGATGTATATGTAGATGTAAATATAGACATGGATATAGATATACTAAGAGCGAGGGAGAAAGGTGGGAGAGAAAGAAGAAGGGAGGAAGAAGGAGCAGGGAGAGAAAGGAGAGAGAGAAATGAGAAAGGCAGGGAAATAACAGGAAGAAAAGAGAAAGGAAGGCAAGGGGAGGAGAGGAAGAGAGCTAAAGAGAAAAAGGGAGAGGAGAGGAAGGTGAAAAGACAGAAAAACAGAGCGGGGAGGAAAGCAGATGACTAATATGGAACTTTCACATGCAAAATGGAAGAAAAATCACATGACAAAGAAAACATAGGGTAGATTTGGAACCAGAAAGTCATAACTCAGTGTCAGGGAAGCCCAGAGAGTAGAGCAATTCCTGATATGGGGACGTCTAGACCTTTACATGGTTGCATTTGTTTCTTAATATGGTTTCAGTCTAGAGCATTTCTTTTTGGTTTGTTTAATTCTTCTGCATATTTTCAACATTAAATATTTTCTAATATTTTGCCTCTGTTTTCCCCTGCTACTCTTCTGTTTTAAAAACTTTCAAAGCGCCCTTATAGATGACATAATAAACTCCAAATGACTTAGCCTGTGTTTGAAGACCTTCAAAATCTGCCCCAAACTATTTTTTAGCCTTGGATCCCAGGACTGTTTATCACTAGGACTGAATAAATAGAACATTTTTATATATTTCCGAAAACATAGCAAGGTTTGAAAATGTAAAAAATTATTTGTATTTTAAAAATAATCTTAGTTTCATAAATTTTTACTTTAAAAAATACACTTATCACCATGAGAAAATGTTATCTCAGGAAGTAATGTGTTATATTTTCAGTAAATAGACAGATTTAATTAATCCAGATAAAGGAGAGACAAGGGCACATCTCCTTTGTAATTTTAGATTCACAGCAGAATAGCTCAAAGGTTGATGCTCAATGAATGACGAACTTTGTATTTTGCCTCTTTCTCTTGAGATTTCAATACTGTAGAAAACTATGTTCTATAATTCCATTTCTTATGTTTGAAATTCGTATGCACATGATCTTATTTTATCACGGGTTGTTGGCAAAATAAAAGAAATCTACGGCTCTTTATACTCTCCCTGCAAAAATGCTCTTCGAACAGCTGCGGAATACCAATAATTATCTTGGTCAGTTCCAGTGTAGCAAAGTCAGGCAGCTAGCATTTAACTCCTTGGCTAAAAAATAGCCTGCATAATGAAATGTAAAATAGAGATGCTCTCTCTTACACCCAAGAGTGGCTCATCCTCTTTGCCTGGTTAAAAAGGAACTTGCAAGTGCAAACAGCTGAGGGTTTGTCACAGCTGTAGAACAACAACTCTGGTGGATACTAAACCACCCTCCAACCACAGATTTTCATTTAAATATAGCTGCATGAAGTGACATCGAGTATATGGACAAAAGATTTCAAACAATCTATATTAAACCCTATTGAAATCCATCTGTTACCAGGTGTTAAAATGAAAATATTTCCACAACATTTCTTAGATAATGTGATAATATAATAATTTTTTAAAATTTTTTCTTTTCTATAAACATGTTGACGTCAAATAAGGTATTCTGAAGTTTTGCTCTTCAGAAGAACTCTTGTCCATGCTAAAGCAAGCTAATAAAAAATCAGCACAAATTATATTTCTGTGAGGCAATATAAGTAATTGAAGGGAATCAGATATTGACCGGCTGCAGAAAGCACACACACAATTATCTTAGGGAAACCATATGTTGATACAGAGCCCAGAAAAGAATGCAGGCATGGAATGGAGTGAGGGGGATAAAAACATAATAGCCCCTTTTCGGTGGCTGTTGGTAAAAGTTACACAGCATCATTGAAGAAACCTTTGGCTTTTCTACATTCTGTGGAATACAGTGCCCTGCGCTTGGGGACAAAGGGAGGGAAAAAAAGCATAGATTTTGTCCTAAGGGGATTTACAACTCTATTAAAGAAGCCAAATTTTTCATTTAAGAATATATTTATCTATATTCAAACTGAAAATCAGCTACCATGCAACAGGAATTATATATTTTAATTACATACATATATAATTAGTGAGGAATAACATATTGTCAAATTGATTCTTTAAAGGAGGCAAACCTTGAACCTAATATGAACATGAGTAGGCTCTCTTCTCTGATTGCATCTGCCACACCTTTCTCCCTTGCTCTCCAGGTTCAGCCTCATTTGGTTCTTGACTCTGTATGCTGTGGGTAACCCAGGAGCTGAGACAAAGACCCTTGAAGTAATCAGACTTCTTAGGAGAGAGCATTGCTCAGCTGTGACTGGTATCTCTAAAAGGATTTTAAAAAGCTGATGATGTACATGTAGATCTATATATAGATATGGATATAGATACACTAAGAGCGAGGGAGAAAGGTGGGAGAGAAAGAAGAAGGGAGGAAGAAGGAGCAGGGTGGGAAAGGAGAGAGAGAAATGAGAAAAGCTAACAGGAAGAAAGAGAAAGGAAGGCAAGGGGAGGAGAGGAAGAGAGATAAAGAGAAGGAGTGCAGAAGAAAGCTGGAGTGTTGAAATTTACCTATTGTTGCTCACATCACCCCTCCAATTGTCTTCACTGAGAGTCAGAAAATCAAAACTTAGAGAGGTTAAGCAGCTTGCCCAGGGCCCTAGGCTAAGTTCCAAACCCCAGTGGTCCAGTTCCCTGGCTTACACTCAATCACACTAGGCTAGATGTGTGGTTTTTCTAAACACATGCCATATAAGCTTTCTTGTATGTTCTCATCTCAGATAGTTATTGATATCTGTGATATTAGATGTTATCTTGGGAATAGAGGGGAGGTGAGTGCTATGATTGTCCCTAATACATTTCACCACTGCATTTTAGCATTTATTACAAGGTAGTTGCTAGTAACCATTGGACTTCAGAATAAAGTACTACCTGAATCTAGAGTTAGTGCAATGCTAAAAGCTTTAACTTAAGACTATCATGTCACAAAGGTATTTGTCAAATTATTATAATACTGCTCCAAACTTAACAGGAAGCTAATTTACTTCCCATGAGAAGCTGAAGCCATATTTGTAAAACTGTTAATTGCTTTTTTAACCCTTTAGTAAATCATTAGTGTGGCTTTAGGCTATTCACAAATCAGGAACTAAATTGCAATTTAGGAAGTTACTGCCAGAAATGTGTCTTAGTTATAAAAATAAATATAATCTTCTTTACAGGAAAAAACATGTCTATACTTCTACATTTAAAAAATAAGAGAAGTGAATAAGGTGACCTTAATTTAAATGCCATAAATAATACCGACATGGACTCACATGACATCCCATAATACCTTTATGCAATTTTTTTCTTGTATTATTAATGCTTTTTGTGTGTATATGCATGGTGTAGATAAGGATAATTTTAGTCTCAACATTGAATAGCATTGAAAATGAGATTTATTGACCATCCTTAATGTTATGTCTACATTCACAAAAGGTGAAAATTACTTCATAAAATCTAATCTCTACTTATTCTCTCTTGATCCCTATTCATCTCTGTTATGGTAGGATGCTTTCACATTGAATGATTATAAATACTTAATAGTAGCTTTTAGGCAAGTTATTTTGAATTTGTAGCATACATTTTGTAAAATACCTGAGCATTAAGCCAATAAAACATGCTTCACTTCTAATAAACCACTAATGGATGTTATAGATAAAATTAGTAATCAATTATTTAGATTATTAATAAATAGTAGATTAATGGATTTACCCTAGAATACAATTATCCAACTCTATTAATTACTCCTTCCAATGTTAGATGTATTTGTCTCAGTCTATTAATGCTTGTAAATGAAGAATACATATATATATAAAATTCCATGTTTTGTAAATCAAATTACTTATTAAATATATGTGTAATATATTTAAATTATTGTTTAAGAAACTTTACACCTATATTATATAAATGTTTGCTTCTTTTTTTCAATACTGTGCACATTAAGGATTCAATAAAGCGTGGGTTAGGGAAACCCTATAATAATAAAGAGAATATGATGGAATTATATAGTGGATTTTTTTGTATAAGATGCTCACAGTACTTTCAGTATATTATCTCATTTATCCTCGCTGATTTTTATTAAAAAATTGTTGGGGTGACATCTCATTTATTCTCCCAACATTTTTATTGAAAAGGTTTTGTATTTTCTCCTGTAAGCCAGTTTTCAAATAGTAAGTTTTATTACCCTTGAACACCATTTTTTTTCAATATTGTTGGACAGATTGACCAGTTTTCAATCAATATTTTTACATACAAATACATACCATGTCAGCAACAGTAAGCAATTAAAAAGTAACTGTTTTGATGCTATGTCTTTCTGTTTTTAAATTTTTTCTTCTCTTTCATTTAGCATTTTCACCTTTTCTCTAAATAGTTGCCAGCATAATGGGAAATACAATGTATTCTCTATCAGCCTGAATATATTCTTTATCCTACCCCATTTTCCTCTTTTCATCATTCAAAGCACTTCCTCCAGAAGATAAATATCTTTCAGTACAGAGTCTATCCCTGTATAGTATTCTCCTCAGACCTCTGCAAAAGCTGACGTCATCTGTTCTGGTTTTGTTGTACATCTTTCTGTTCTGATCACTTCCCTTGGTAATGAATTTGAACATTTCTATCAATTTCAGATGCAGAAAAGAAGTCTAAAAATCAATTATTTCTTTGCCAGATTTTTAAAAAATAATTTTTAAACGCATTGCATTTATCCCCCATGGAACTTTTACCTCTACTCATATCCAGCTTTTTATATCTATTCATTTCTCTCCTGACTTTATTAGTAATTCTTTCCAATAGTTGAAATTATTTATTATGTACTTCAGATAAATAAATGTGTTGTGAACTAGTACATTCTTTGAGGAGATAAATTATCTTCAAAAATTTTTAATTCTTATTCTTGCAAATATTCTCAATATACAGGGTTTGTTTGTTTGTTTGTTTGTTTTTGACAAAGTCTCTCTCGGTCGCCTAGGCTGGAGTGCAATGGCACCATCTCGGCTCACTGCAACCTCCGTCTCCCAGGTTCAAGTGATTCTCCGGCCTGTTTTCTGAGTAGCTGGGATTACAGGCCCCCACCACCAACCCAGCTAATGTTTTGTATTTTTAGTAAAGATGGGGTTTCACCATGTTGAGCAGGCCAGTCTCGAACTCCTGACCTCAAGTGATCTACCCGCCTTGGCCTCCCAAAGTGCTGGTGTGAGCCATCTCGCCCAGTCTCAATGTATAGTTTTTGATAGAAGACTCAGTGTACCCATTTGAACAGTTTGTACCCAAACTGCCAGAGTTTGACTTTGAAGGTGTCCTGACTTAAAGCATTTTGCCAACAGTTGTATTCTTGTTATATCACTGTCCTAGCTTCTAGAGCTCAATTATTACATATTTTCTCTTGCAGTCTTTTTTATCTTACATTCTCACATCATATTTCCAAAGGTAGAGTATATGCAGTCAGCTTGAACCACAGCTTCTGTCCCTTTCATTCACCTGTTTACCTTTTGTTCTCCCTTTAAGTCTCAATTTAGCTATCATTTCTTCTACAAAACCCACTCTGGCACTTTCAATGGACTCTGTATTTTCTGGGTCACAACCTATCTCATGCTGAACTCAAATAAGTAGTGACAGATTTAATCCTAGCATCTAGAATTGTACCTGGCTCACTGTAAGTGTCAGGATATATTTACTGAATGAATAAATGAACGTGCTAAATTCCTTTCAGATGACATATTAAGAAAAGTACTTTGCTTAAGGAGGTTGCAAATTTCTGCTAGCTTTACTACATGTTCAGCATGAAAATGTTAATTTCTGAAAATACAGAGCTGTTTTACTTATCTGTGTATTCCCTGCAGCTTCTATTATGGTATTTTCCACACAGTTGATTTTAAAATATTCAATATGTATAAATACATAAACACATGTTTAAGTTACCTATAAATATATTTAATAATGTTTAATTTACATATAAATATATAAGCATATACTTGATTTTAACATGTTAACTGGAGAAGTGTCAATAGCATATGGAAACTTATTACATTAGCTAAGAGTACAAACTCTTGTTTCTGTATGTGTGTGAGAAGCATGTTTTTGTTTTTCCCAGATCTAGTTTTGATGTGTTGTTTTATTTTTGTTGATTATCTGAACTTTAGACTGATTCTCATGTATTTCTCATGAAGTTTTGAGAAGACCAGTTTATCAATTTGCAGTGAAAAATGCAATCTAGCACAGAATAATTAAATTAGCACAATCTCTTCAGCTTATTTCTGCAAAGAGATCGCAATAAAAGCCACACTATAATCAAAACATACCTTGATAGTATGAATACCAATAGGAATAAGAAGTCAAAAGAAAAAACTGCTTATTTTCAGTACCAACATGCAGTGTTGTATTCATATTTCCAGCAAGGATGCTGATACTGGAACTGAAGTTACCGCGGCAGCATTTAGAGCTCTTTGAAATTAGCTTGAAGAGTACCATTCTGCTATATCTAACATACTCAGCTCACCAAAGTAATCTACAAGCAGATTTTAAATGACTCAAAATACGAAAGAAGAAGGCACCTGTTTGTGTTCCCGACTTGTCTACGTGATAGTATAGAGTTTGTAGATTTAAGAATGTTAGAGTATAAAAGAACATTCAAATTGCTTCAAACAAAGGGTTTGCTCAACGGGAGTCACATAAAGATTTAATGGAGAAAAATTTTTAAGTTGAAATAAAATTGGCAGCAATTATTTTTATCAAAGAGAATGCAAGCTGACATCAGCGTCAATTTCTTTACACAGGAAGACTTCTGCACACACAGACATTTGCGTGAAACAAACAGGAAGAGAGAAAAATAATGCAAATGAGAGTGAAAGAACAGAGATAAGTAAATCATCTCACCAACAAAGTGAAACACAATTCATTACTCTATAAAACTTAACTGGTGACAAACATCTATCTTAGGCAACCAAGTTCAGTTTCAATTTCAAATATGACCTTTGAGAATTTGCAAAAAAATCGGTAGTGTGAAAGGAAAATAAATCTCGGGACCCCAAACTCAGTAAGTCAAAGGGAAAAGTTAAGCTGGGAACTGGGTCACGCAAACCTGCCATTCCTTTTGGTGCTTAAATAAGAGGGCTACAAGATGAAAAGCGACATGCCTCCCCCGTATTTTGCCCTTAAGGAAATTCCTAGTGAGCTCCCAAATCTTCACCCTAAGCTGTTTGTGTTAAAAGTTCACTATGGTAGTGCAGATTGATAGCTTATCTTTACAGGTGCAGTCACCCCCTGCCCACCAGATACAGATGCACATCGGATTGCTCCCCTGCCCCACTTTGTCTATGTTGTCTTATGTAAAAATGCAGATTCCCTGAATATTTCCTCTGCCCCGTATGTCTATGTCATCTTACGTAAAAAAAAAATGCAGATTCACTCATAAAAAAAAGATATCTAGAGCCATGGAGGAAAAGGCAGGAGCCCCCGTACAGAATTTCTCCATGATCTTTTTCAGGAAGAGAAGCCTTAAAATTCTGGGGAAGGGCAAGAATCACTGTCTTCCTGGAAATGCTCTCAAAACCAAAGACAAAGAAAATATTGAGGATAGCCAGAAAAAAAAAAAGACACACTATATATATAAATAAATAAATATATATATAACAATTCCTTTTTTGTCAGAAGTCATGTGAGCCAGAAAACAACTTAAAATGAACTCACATCTTTAAAGTGAAGAAAGAATGAAAAAGAAGGAAGGAAGGAAGGAAGGAAGGAAGGAAGGAAGGAAGGAAGGAAGGAAGGAAGGAAGGAAGGAGGAAAGAGAGAAAGAAGAGGAAGAAGGCAAGGAAGGAAGGAAGGAAGAAAGGAAGGAGAGAGAGAGAAAGAGGATGGGAGGAAAGGAGGGAGAAAGGGAGGGAGAGAGGGAGGAAGGAAGGGAGGGAGGATGGACAGAACATAAACCAAGAACTCTATGCCACAGGGAAATAATTTTCAAAAACGAAAAAGAACCAAAGATTATCCAGACAAAATGGCATCGTTGCCATTTTGATAGAGCAACTCTTTGAAGTATCCTTTTCCCTGCCTCCAAACCTTCCATGAACGCTGATCTATGTTTTTGTCCCTTTATTAATTTGTCTGTTCCATAATATTATATAAGTTAAGTCATACCGCCTGTAGTCTTTTTGGTCTGACTTGCACAAGTTAACAAAATGCATCTATGGTGTACCAGGGTTGTGGTGTGACTCAAGATCTTGTTTCTTTTTCATTGCTCACTGGTATTCGGTTGCATAAGTGTACTGTAGTTTGTTTAACCTTTCAGTTCTTTAAGACATACTGACTGATTCCAGGTTTTGAAGAAAGCTTCTATAAATTTTTACATAAAGGTTTGCATATGGTAAGTGTGTGTACAACTTCACAAGGAACTTGCAAATTTTCAATGTGGCCATGTCATTTATTTAAAAATATTTTTAAATTGCAATTGAGGTTTCCTTCTTGATCCACAAATTATGCAGAAGTCTGTCAATTTCCAACTATAAGGGAATTTCCTAGTACCTTTCTGTTTTTAAATTCCAGCTTAAATAATTTTGGTCAAAGAGAATAATTTGTATGATTTTTATTAGCTTAAATGTTTTAAGGTTTGTTTTACATGGTCTTTCTTAGTGAGTGGTCAATGTGCACAGCACAAGGATTTGTATTTTGCTGTTGTTAGGGAGAGTGTTCTAGAAATGTCAATTAGGTTAAGTTGGTTGATAGTGTTCAGGTCTTCTGTATTTTTTAATTATGTCTTATATGTCTAATTTTCTGTTTACTTGTTGCATTCCTTTTTAGAGCTTCCATAACAAAGTACCACAAACCAGGTCACTTAAAATAACAAAAACATGTTATCTAGCAGTTCTAGAAGTCAAAATCCTGAAATGAAGATCTTGGAAGGATTGATCCTTTCCAGAGGCTTTGAAGGAGTAACTACAGCATGCCTTTCTCCTTCTCGTGGTTGTCAGCAAACCTTGGTCTTCCTTGACATCACTCCAGCCTCTGCCTTCATCTTCACATGGCCTTGTATATTTTGTGTGTGTCTCTGAAACCTCTCTGCTTCTTATAAGGACACCAGTCATTGGATTGAGAATCTACTCTAAAAACAGAATGTTTTGGTTTCAAGGTCTTAACTAATTGTAACTACATCTGCAGAAACCCTTTTTCCAAGAAAAGGTAACATTCTGAAGTTCAGAGTAGACACGAATTCTGGGGGGACCCTATTAATCCTTTTCCTGTTTAGAAAAATCAAGTACAGCTCACTGCCAGTGCTCAGTTAATTTTACATAAACATGCTCTTTGAGGCTGAAGCAAATCTGACTAATTTTCAATGTGAAATAAAATTTAAAAACTGTTCTTGGACTTACATCTAAACAGAACATCAGAATCATCTGAATCATCAGAATTGTCTATTTTGGTAAAATTAGATTCGTCAAATGAATCTTCAGCCAACAACTGTTCAAGAATGATGCTAACATCACATGTAGGAATGATACATTTCTAGGATTTGACATTTTTAGAGATTGAGAAGTACCGTATTTTGTAAAAGGAAATAACACTACTAAAAACAGCATGCTATAAGTAGAATTATGTCATTTGTTTCCAAAGTTGACATATTAGGATGATGCAAAAATAATAATAAAAGTGAAATCGTTCGTGGCAACGTTTTCTCAGGGTAACTGCTGCAGCTGCAAGCACCACTGGCGAGTATGCTCGGGGCAAATAGGAAAAGGGTTAAACACACTACACTTGTATAAATTACTAAGAGAAGAGTATTAAATCTCTAACAATAATTGCAGGTTTTCCTACTTCTTTCAAATCTGCTAGTTTTTGCCTCCTGTATTTTGAGTTTCTAAGTTTATGTTTGATATGTCTTCTTGGAGAATTGACTCATTTTTGTTATGTTATGGCCCCACATTATCCCTGATAATAATCTTTGTTCTGCCATCTGGCTTGTCTAAAATGATTATGTCTGTCTCAGATTTGTTTTCTTTGTATTTCCATGGTATAAATTACTTTATCTTTTTACTTTTCACCTAACTATATACTTATATTTAAAGCATGTTTCTTGTAGACAAATAAGTGTATTTGTTTAAAAACCTGTATGTGAATATTTGTATTAGCATGAGTCATAATAGCCTCAAACTAGTAATCACCCAACTGTCCTTCAACTGGTTGACAGATCAACAAACTGTTGTCACCATACAAGGAAGTACCTCTCAGCAATAAAAATAGAAACAACCAACACTCTCAATAATGCAGATATATCTTAGATGTTTTTTGTTAGCTGAAAAATGACAGATCAAAAAGGCTATATACTGCAAGATTTCATTTACGTGACATATTTTAAAAGACCCTAAGGTAGGGATAGAGAACAGGTCAGTGGATTCCAGGTTCTCGGCTGGGGCTTAGACAAGGGGCAGCTGAAGGGAATTTGAGGAAATGATTCTGAGTCAGACAGGAGGCCGGGAAATACTGGGTCGAAGAGGGCGGTCACCGGCAAGGGTCCCCCACCCTCAAGCCTAGACCTGCCGCGCAAAGTGAGAATATTCACCAAAGCCACTCTGAGCTGCCCCACCCGCCATCCTGTACGCATAAAACCCCAAGGCTCCACTGGCAGCAGAAGAGGGGCAGAGAAGAAGAGAAGAGCAGTAGCAGCCAGACGTCTGTGAGAAGCTGCTTGACTTCAGAGGACGACTTGACTGTGGGACCTCAGAGGAGAGTTCAGCCGGGGATTGCTGAAGTCCAGGAGAAAACCACCCTCCCACTCCAGCCCTTTTCCAGCTCCCATCCTGCTGAGAGCCACTTTCATTGGCAATAAAATCCCCCTGTTCACTGTCTTCAATTCATTCGCGTGACCTGATTCTTCCTGGACTCTGAACAAGAGCTCAGGATACAGAGGGCTGTCACATTGAGCTGTTAAACACTGAAGCTGTCTGTGGACAGCAAAGCTAAAAGAGCACACTGTAATGTAATTGATTATACAATCAAATATCTGTTTTAAAATGTCTTATGTATATTAATGATGGCTGAGATTTTTTTTCCTTTCCAATATTTTGTTTCCTTCTTGTTTTAATATTTATTAATCTTAAAATATTGAGGCTTTTTCTTATATATGTTTGGCCCTAATCAATGTCCATTTAATTGACATTGAGTTTCATTTATATTTTCTTTTTCTGCTTGCTCACTGAATTTTTTCTTTTTCTTCCTTTCATTACCTTTCTCCAAGCTTCCTGCTTCTTTTAGGCTTTGCTTTTTCCTCTTCTTCTAGGCTTCTTTTGGAGATGCTAGTCCCCCTATGACTGTCTCCCTTCTTTTCATCCATGAACCCTGACTTTACAATCTGCCAATCAGCCATAGCCAGAGTGCGTGCTCTGAACCAGGTTTAGCCACTGTTTCTTATTTCACTGAAGAATGATTTTGCTCATTTTCATCAGACTTTTTCATACATTTCTTCCCACCTTTTGTTTTCTCATTTTACATCAATTTGAACCATCTCTTCCTTTGTCCCACTTCCATTTTTTTGTATACTCTTCTTATTTACATTAAGTTGCTTGTTTCTTTTGTGTACAGATGCCCATAGTTCATCTTCCCCAAGAAAGATTCGAAGCAAGTTTTCCTTTCTATTTCCTGCTATGTCTTCCTTCTCTTGTCCTTTTGTTCTGTCATGCTTAGACTAGGCAGTGAGCTGGAGGGAAGGAACTGACTAGTCTGCACAACTGGAAGTATTCCAGACATTCTCTAAAAAAAATAAGCAACTGAAAAATTGTAGATTTTGACTAAGAGAGTGAATTGGGGAAGAAGAATGTGGAAGATATACCAAATAAGGAAATTGTAAATTCAAGGAAAAGAAGAAATAGATGTCGAAAATAGCAGATAAGTTTTATTAACTGGATTGAAGGTCATAGTAGAAGTATAATGAGGAAAGTTAGTCAGAGTCTGAAATAATTGCAATTCATGATCTGGAGTGCTAATGTGACACCAGCAGCAGCTGTAAGTGAGTGATAGGAACACATGCCTATATGAAATAGGTTCTGCTTTTCTCTACTTACAGTGATTGTCATGAAGCCTAATCTGAAAAAAAAAAAAAAAATAGAAAGAAAAAGCAAAGTACATTGAAAATATCCTGTGGACGACTCATTAACACTATTGACTTACTTCTACTAGCCACACCCTAATTAATTTCTCCACACAGTGTCAGCACTTATTTTCATGGTTGAATTGTCTTATACATAATAGCAGACACAATTTGACCATTTTAAAATTAAAATTGTATAATAAAATCCCTAATACACTATTTCACCAATGTCATTCCTAATAACTTCTGTATTCCATTCATTGGGCTATTTGGGAGAGTAATCCATCTTCTCATAATGGTTTCCATTTTGCATTTTTAACTGTTATGTACATGACAAGCTCTTTAGTAAAATGCACCTTTGTCCTTCATATTTAAAGATGTTATTGCAAAAGCTAATATTATATTTGTATGTAAGACTGATAAAACTAACAGCTTTATGTTTTCAGAAATATTTTAAGGAAAGTTTAAAATTATAATAATATCTATCTAGCTACTATTTTTCATTCTCTGTGTGACATAAGCAGACTTAATTTTAATGTGACTAAGATGGCAACAAAACACTTGCCCTTAATAATTATTATGTAGTATCAATAGCTTTATTACATACATTTCTTAAATTCTATGAAAATTGTTTAGGTTATGGACATTACTTACATCAAATGAAGAATCATATATCCACATATTACATACATAAATAGTGAGATCAACTAATAAGGATGAAATCTCTTATTTAAACAAAAAAAGAGGCAGAATTTTAAAATAAAACTCCACCTAAAATACCAAAAATCTGTGTCACAGCTCTCATCTTTTGAAACATATTACTTCCAAATCCAAGGTGTCCTAGGCTATGTTGCTTTCTTCTCTGCTGTCTTTTTAAAGGTCAAAGTAACCTTAATATTTCACTTTAACACATACAGCTGCCACACTCTTCAGTTGCACCCTTAGGTTTCCTCTATGTTCAAGAATAGAGATGACATCATAGGCAGAAGCTTGGTTGTTCCTCAGCTTACACCAACAGGACTTCCAAAACTCCATACGCAGAAGCGACAGCCACTGATGTTTCAAAGTAAGAACTGAACAGCTGAGAAAGAATAATGAACCTTGCCTGAACTCTGTTTTAAGCTCCAGCCTAATATTTAGGTATTATTTTGTCCTAGCAAATAATTTGCTTTCTTGCTAACATTCATATTGTGTTGCTGGAATTAAATTGTTAATCTACAATAGGTAATTAATGTTACTGTTAAGTAATTTTAGCCTTTATTTTTATAATATAGTTATTCCCACAAAATTTCTCGTTTATTGTAATTTTATATATTCCATAATAAGTTGCGTGTATTTGTAGAGAATTTAATAGATATGCTATATATAATATGTTTTACATATTGTATATATCATATGTAAATATGTATTATACATTATGTATACAATAATTTTATGCTATAGACAAATATGTGTGTGCATTTACATATAAAGAGATTTACTAATTGTAAGCATAAATTTATCACAAATTAATCAAGTTTGATAAAGTACTTTGGGAACAAACAAAAAATCATAGAGGTATACTGTCACAAGCATGCCAAATTTCTGATTATTTTTCTCTAGGATTATAGTTTAATTAAGGGATTGATAAACATGGAGTCAAAATATACTGCCTTGTCTTCCAGCCCAAATCTTGTCTATTTGTATGACCTTGGAAATATGACTGAACTGTCAATATCTAGCTTTGACTTATATAATAGGCCTTTCTAGGAAAATCCTGTGAAAGTCAAACGAAGCTCTGATACTTGTATTTCAAAGGACATTTAGCCATTGAACAAGTGTAAAGTGTTTACATTTTTCTGGTTTACATGTCTTATATTTTAGACTACTTTCCATTTTCTATGTATACTCTAGACGCTCTCATAGTGGTTCCTTTATTGAAGTTAGTGTAACCTAATACATAGCCTCATATTTGAGTTTATAACTAAAGTGAAAAAACTCCTAAAAAACCCCTAGACTCTTTCTAAAGATGTGAGATGATGGAACACAGACGTAACTCTCACTCTGAAGGTGTGGCCTGTGGGCAGAGTCCCGTTAGGCTTCTCATCTTGGGTGAGCCTTGGGCTGGGCTTTGATTTTTGTATCGTTCAAACAGAAAGATATGAAAATCGGTGTAACTTCATTTTAATTAATGAATGCTTTTGGAGTTTTGTTGCAGTTTACCTTCCTCAGTTCTGACTTAGTTGCTTTACTCAAGTTCTCATTTCCTTTTCTCAACTTCTACCTTTGTTCTGCTGTTTCTCCTGTCTTTGCATAGTTTGATTTTTTCTTAATATATATTAAGTGCATATATGAGTTAATTCTCATGTTTTCATTAAGATGGTAAATTTTACTACAGCCTTCACTGTGGCCAGTGTTTGGCATTTAAGTTATTTTATTTGTTTACATCCAGTTAACAGTGTAGTTTTCTTAAGTCCTCTTTTGAGTCTACTTCATAAAATCATGCTTTTCACTTCTCTTCTTCATTTGATCTTCCTGGCACTTTCCTAATTGACATTGGCAATAATTCAAGAATGAAAAACTTTTATCCACCTTTAGGGTTTCCCTATTCAGTATACCCTATGGTTTCATGTTTTTATTTTTAATAGAAAGTAGATCTGATTATTTGACTCAAATATAGATAAACCCATGATAAATAGAGTAAAAAAGAAACAATAACAAAAAAAGAAGTATCTCATCGTGTAATCAAACCCTTCTATCTCATACTGTGGCCACTTCCACATTTTTCTAACCCACCAGCCATAGGATCTGGGTTTGAATCTCAGATTTATAAATCACTAGATGTATAAAGTTGTTAAAAATACTTGATCTCTCAATTCTGTCTCTGTAAAATGAGAATAATAACATAACCTACTTTACACAGTTGCATAAGAACTAAATTAATTCGTACTAATATATATGAGGTATTAAGAATGCTTGGCGCTGAGCAACCATTCAATTGATTATTTACTACTAACAATAAAATCAACTGTAGCATTGTTATTCTATCTTCCTATATGCTCCAGCTTAAAGAAAATAGATTTTTTTCCAGAACGTCGCCTGAAACATCCTGTACTGTGACTCTGCCCATGGTATTGTTACTAGGTATCATCTTCATTAACTTCTGCTTACCCCTGTTCTGGCCATTACTGAGTGAGTACTTCCTTTCAGAAAAATGTCTCAATTTCTTGGATCGGAAATCATCTCTATCCCTATTTTCTCATTTATAATGGCAGTCATTCATTTGCTTTGTTTTGATGTTGTTACATGTTTTTGTTTCTCTGAGTAGCATTTAAATTATTTCTTTGGAAAATATGTCAGATTGATCTTTTTAATTCCCAGTCTTTAGTAAGGTGCTTTGAATGAAGTGGGTGCTCCAAAAATGCTTGCCGATTTAAATTTAAAAATATAAATAGGATATAACAATTATAATCTTCAAACAAGTTTCAGACTTTCTGCTTTACTATGTATTAATAGTATAAAATGGTACTATGTGTGTCTGCAACCTACATAATCCTCCTGAAAGTAATGAGACTTTTTTCCCCTATATACAGTTACAGAATTTCAATTTGTTCTATCTTCAATTTTAGCTGGTTATGAAATAAATTTGCATGTCAGATGCTAGTTTCATACTCTAATGACGCTCCCTTTAGATTGCCTTTTATATTTTATGTCCCTTTCATTGATGTGAACACCAGATTAATACAATTTAGCACTAAAGTGTGGTAATAAGTTTTTGTTCAACATCCAAACTAGTGAGCAAATGATGAACTTATTTCATAACCAGCTAAAATGTAACCAAAAGTAGATTTCCTAATTGAGTAACATTTGGGAAACTTATTGGAAAAAGGAACATCATTTTCACAAAAAGTGTCAGTATGACTAAATCTAT
The DNA here is from genome assembly GCF_037993035.2 of Macaca fascicularis. NCBI lineage: Eukaryota > Metazoa > Chordata > Mammalia > Primates > Cercopithecidae > Macaca > Macaca fascicularis. Next base: position 183,820,961 of record NC_088379.1, read on the forward strand.
GGGCAATTCCCTGTCCTTATATATTGAAGTGAGGTCATACAATTAATTTTTGTCAATGAACGTTAATCAACATCTTTGCTATTTTTGATCATGGAAATAAGCTACAAATAAGTGTTTTTGAAGTCATTTTGTCTAAACAGTTACAAAATAGTAAGTTAGATTATGCAAGCAGCCTGAATTAGAGAGTATCATGTCATACAGGAGAATAACTCAGCCTTCATCTATTATCATCTATCAATCTATTTAATCATCTTTCATGTATTCATATCGTTATATATAACTCAAATTATTAAACTATGAAATAAACACAAAGAGAAATTTTTGTGTGTGTGTTAAACACCACAATTTCAGGGTTTATTCATCACTGCCTCAGCCCGGTCTACTAACTAATAACACTTCCTAAATAAAGAACACATCATTTAGTTAATAGGCATTTATTTTCAGAAACACATAACATTGCAGATAAATTCTTCCCTTTGTAATAGTCATTTTTGCTTGGTTGGTTAATAAAATATATTTTTAAAATAATTTACACATTTTATTTGTATTTAAATCCTATTCCTATGTTGGCTTTCATTTCTTTTAGTGAAACCACCCTTCTCCAAGTGGGTCACACAGGGCTAGGTCTATAGCATATAACTAAAGGAATTACTAAGGGAAGAGATACCCAATAGAATTTGCTAAACTTGTTTTTGGAGCACCTCCTCCAAAGAAATCAGCACCTTACCTCTTTGAGTTCAATTTACCTTAAAATTGTTTTGAAATAAAGAGTATGGATAAGCATATATACTTTACTAAAAACTTTATAAGACTGAAGAAGAGAATGTTTATTTCAGATGTCACCTTGTCAGATTTTTCTTTCCTTATGAATATTCTTCATCCACGCTACAATGGATATAGTAAAATCAGTACATCCTCACTTTTTCTCATACAGTCATTGGGTCTTTAAAATCTTCTTACTTTTTATGCTCTATTCAAACTGAATAAATACATCCCTTATCTTGTGTAGAGAAGCTCACCAAATTTTTCTGAAACCTGGATTCCAATGGTACATTCTGAGTCTCTGACAAATACTTAACAAAGTGTTTCTCTTCCTAAACAGCTGTGGTTTCTTAAGAATCCCTAAGAGTTCCCTTTAATAAATAGTTATGTCCCAGTAAGAAATATTTATGCTCTAATAACTTAGTTGCCTTTTGAAAAAATAAAACATATACATTAATAATAAACATAGTTTCATTCTTGACTAATCACAGTTGGTGACGAAGGCAGTGTGGGTGCCTGTAGGGCACTGCAGAGCTCCTTAGGTTTTGGAATCATATTTGACACTGACATCTCATTGCCTATCTCACATTAATTTCAAATAGCACTCGATTTATATCACAGAAATCACTGAAGACCCAGCTTTGCAGAGATAGGACATGATCAACAGGAGTGTAGTGTGAGCTAATGTTGAGACTGTAAACTATTTGGAGTGAGTAGTCAGCTCTGTGTCTGACAGATTGGAGTTTGCTGAGATTCTGCAGGGTATATGAGTGTAGGGATTATGAGTATAAGATATGACCATGTGAATAAATGGCTATGGTGAAATGGAGGTGAAGCTCACTGGAAAGAGAGAAGAGAGCAAGAAATTGTGCAGGCAGGGTATGCAGAAGATTACTTAACTGTATTTTAAAATCACTAAGATAAGGCAGAAATACAGTCTAAGAGAAACATTGAGCTAGAAAATAAAACCATGAGAAATAAGGAAAGTAACGTAATTACAATGACAACTAAGTGTAGTGGGTGATATAGTATGATGACACAGGAATAGAAGTGAGGAAATTTTAGAGAAAAGCACAGGGAGAAAGGACAAATAGTGGAAAAGGGGAACGAATATCATTTATATTTCTCATTCCAAGCCCAAAGGTATGAAGGTTACAGGAAAACAAACGAAAATGAGCCATCACTTGAGTGGGCTCCAGGAAAAGTGGTGTCTTCAGAGAAAGGCCAATTTCCCAATAGAGCAAAATGTTGAGAGGAGTATTCATAGAAGACATTGAGATTTGGAAGACTTTGCATTCTAAGAGAACGTTGAGAGGGCTTAAGCACTTTGGAAGGAGGAGAGGAAGGGGACAGACAGGAATGTGCAGAGCTGATAAGGATTAGAATCTGGGAGATATGGCTGACCTGATTCTAGAAATGTGTATTGTAACTCACATGAACAGGAATTCATGGTCTTGGTAGATTCAAGGCAGATAGTGATTGTACAGCTGTGGGTGAAAGGAGAGATAGAAGGGTGAGTATCTGTGTCTCTCTTGACTCATGTGTATAAAAGCAAGTAGGTTCTTATTTCAATTATATTGATTGCCCCTGATGATGAAGGTAAATGGCCCAGTGGAGACAAGCATTTACAAACAGAAAGAGAGTTAATTCATCTGCTCTGTTGAAAGACAGATTAGCTTCCACTGAGTTCATGGGCTTCGTTCTTGATGACTGTTGATAGGATTGAGCACATCTGGGAAATAAGTATGTTATTCTAATATTGATGTCTCTCTCTTTTTTTTCCCCCCCTAATAAAGGCAAAGCAAAGATTAAGTCAAATGTGGTCTTATTCACCTGCTTAGATCCCCTTCTGGTCATCTCTGATTTGGGTGAACTCCTAAGAGATGTGTCCTTAGCTTGGGGATGGCTTACTCTTGTTTCCATTTGTGGAGTCATGAATTAACTGTTAGTGTGCTGACTCTCTCGGGTCTCCATGGATGAAGGAGAAATGAATTGGACAACTAACAAAACAATTACTACTATAATAACCAATTAATTATTTAGAATTAAAATAAATAGAAGATAAAATCTATTCACTTTTCTGTTTTTCTGGTCGACAGAGCAAATACAGTCTTTTTTCAAAAAGTCTTGAAATTCATACTAAGGGTAAGAAAAAATTATATTCCATGCACATTTTTCAAAAACTGACACTAAAAGAAATTTTATACCTATTGTTGTTATTCCAAAATGTGTAGCGCAGAAATGAAGTATGTCAGGAGTATTACTGTTAATGCTAAGCAAATAAAATAAGAGTGGCAGTGATATTCGTAACGGACATATAGAAGCATTGGGAAAAATTTTACTGCCAGCCGAGATGAGCAAAATATAAGCATAAGGTGTAACTCACGATACCTTATTGAGAAGATGAGTGATGTGGGTTTAAGAGATTCCAGCTCCGTTTAATTCAAAAGTTCAGGATCACTTTGCATTAAATTCAGGATCCTGCTACAAAAGGCAGTACTGGGGCTTCCTTAACTATCACTATTTTAACTTTATTTTTACCTTTTCCAAACTTTCATTTTTCTCACTTTCTGTTGCTTTCTTGTTCTTCTAATTTCGATCAATATTCTCTGCATGTGCATCATTTTATTTGTATCTTACTCCTTAATCATATAGAACTTTTTAAATATCTCGCTATCATTCTTGCTTTTTTTTTTTTTTTTTTTTTTTTTTTTTTTTTTTTTTTGAGAGAGAGACAGGGACTCTTCCTCTGTCTCCCAGGCTAGAGTGAGGTGGTGTGATCTCGGTTCACTGCAACCTCCCACTCCTGGGTTCAAGTGATTCTCCTGCCTCAGCCTCCTGAGTAGCTGGGATTACAAGCAGGCTCCACCATGCCCAGCTAATTTTTGTATTTTTAGTAGAGACAGGGTTTCGCCATGTTGCCCAGACTGGTTTCGAACTCCTGACCTCAGGTTATCTGCCTGCTTTGGCCTCCTAAAGTGCTGGGATTACAGGCGTGAGCCACCGCACCTGGCTTATCACTTTTGTCAATTATATTTCCAACGTAAAGTTGGTAAATACATGATAATGGTGTGTATTTAACTCATGCTGGCCCTACTCTGATCTTTTGGTTTGGTTAGGAACTAAATTGATCTTTAAAGATTATGACCTACAGACTTGTGAACTTTCATAAAACTGGGAATTAAGACAAATAGCTCTGTCTAATAATATAATTAAAATAAAACACTTGAGAAATAGCATAAAAGTGCTTCCACTTTTTTCTCATAATTCACTGAGATTATTTCCTCATATTTTTCATACATTAAGAGAAACACTAAAGAATGATAGCCTTGAAATATGATATGTAACTAGAGTACAATAACAGAAACCTAAGAAAGTTAAATTTTAAGTAAACTCTCATTTTAAGTTTAATATGTTTAGTAACCATAAAAAGCAAGTAACAGCAAATGTAATAATATATATTGTTTGCACATCTCTCTGTATATACATATACACATGTAATACACTAGATATAATGGCAACGTAAATACCTCAAGAAATATCATCATGTCTGGTCAAATAATTTCAGAATTATTTCTGAAGCCATTAATCACAACAATTTGTATGAAGCCATTAAACACAACAATTACCTAAAATATTTACATTTTAGTTGGTTCTAATATTGATAACATTTAAACAGCTTTAAATAGAAGTTTTGTCAAAATGAACAGTATTATTTTAATGTGTTCCAAAATTAAGCACTTACAAATAGACTCAGGCAGGATATCGGACACCTATTGATAAAATAAGATGTAAGTGTTATACGCTAGCATATAATAAACTAGAGTTGCATGCTACACTGCTTTAATGTGGAATCCCTGGGTTTATAATTCCATATCTGTATATTTGTTTAGAATTGTAATGCTTACTCTATACATTATGTGCCCTCTACAATGTCTTCAAAAAATGAATAAAGAAGGAAAGATTAATGGTAACACAGAATGAAACCAATCCAAGAAGAGACTACTATTATTGCAGTAACAGAAACAGGTTCTGTGTTGCTTAGCATTGTGTCGGTTTTATAATCCATTGGGATGTGATTTATGAAAGAGTCTCATGGAGAAGGCGAATATACAGATTATATTGCGGTATCTTAATTAAGCAGTTTTTCAAAGAACAAACACATCATATGCATAACAATCTTACCTTACCTGCTCTTACAGGTTTGTCGTTTTTTGTATTTATGATTATGCTTTTAAAAATACACGCAAGTTTATTGTTGAAATTACAGTATTTGGCTATTCTTTCTAACACATATTACAGCAATTATTGTATGTGACACCTGGAAGCAAAATGGCATTCTAACTATTCTATCTAATTGGTATATCATCCATTATTGATTTTGTATTCCATTTAGATGTAGCAATAGTTGACTTGAAATCTAGGAAATATAATGGAATTTATTACTATCAAAAGAATGCAACAACTTAGAAAAAAACTTAGACAAATAAAAGAAACAGAGTCTGCTGCCTCCCCAGTGACGATCGCTGTGATTGTGTTATAGCATGAACTGGATCATAAGAATTAATCCACCACAATGTTTGCTCCAAAAAACAGATGAAGACTCAGCTACTTGTGATTCTCTTCCAATTTGGGTATTCCCACTAATACAAGTTAAAATACCTAGAAAATACCATCATGAATTACTTGGATAAACTGAATACTATCTTTGCATAAATAACACAAAATATGTAATTTTTAATGGCATATTTTTATGCTAAGTAACTTCAATATAACTCAAGCCCAAAGTGGATGGATTAGATAGACCTAAGCTAACAAAAATGTGAGAATTTGAAAATAAATTTTACTGTGAAACTTACGTTTTATACTCAGATTAAATGTTATCTTTAAAGTGGAAAATGTTCTAAAACTGATTTTCCTTAGTTAACCACTTAAGATTCTTTAGTTTTTGCTTTTATTTTTGACCCACAAAATGATACTTAAGTGAGAAAGAAAACTACTCATTTAAAAAATTGTGTTCTGACTGTTACAACCACTGCAAAAGAAATAATGTTTACAGTTTCAAATATGTCTATACTTTTAAAATCTGTATTCGTATTTATACATCTGGAAAAATAAGCTACCTTCACAGAAAACATTAATTATATATTTTTGGTATTTTCTACAGGATTGAGACTATATGAAGACTCTCCTACAGCTTTTACCAATTCAGAGAATTCAAAGTGGTTCAGCCAACACACAGCACTTGGAGAAAATTTCCATTTCATCAAAAGGAAACTTCCACCACGAAATAAAAATGTTCAATGGTGGGCCGGGCGCGGTGGCTCACGCCTGTAATCCCAGCATTCTGGGAAGCTGAGGCGGGCGGATCACGAGGTCAGGAGATCGAGACCTTCCTGGCTAACAGGGTGAAACCCCGTCTCTACTAAAAATACAAAAAAATAACCTGGCGTGGTGGCGGCGCCTGTAGTCCCAGCTACTCGGGAGGCTGAGGCAGGAGAATGGCGGGAACCCAGGGGGCGGAGCTTGCGGTGAGCTGAGATCGCGCCACTCACTCCAGCCTGGGCAACAGAGCGAGACTCTGTCTCAAAAAAAAAAAAAAAAAAAAAAAAAAGTTCATATTGAGAAATGTTGCCACACTAATGTCAAATCTGTTAATGTTTTCAAGTAGTCATAATGCAGTTGTAATTAGCAAGAATGAATATATCGAGCTCTGGAGTTGGGCAAACCCAGAATGACATTCAACCTCTGCCACACCCCTACTGTCATTTTGAGCAAATAATTTAACTCTGAGCTCAGCTTCATCTCATGTAAAATAGAGACAGAATGGTTTAAAGTCACAATAATTGTTTGGAAAGATAAAGACAATAATACCTCTGAAGTAGTTAGAACAATGTCTGATATAAAATAAGTGGTCAATAGCTTTGTGGATATTGCAGCTGTCATAACCATCTTAACTGCAGTCATCATCATCTCCATTCTCATCATCACCCTGCTGGGTAAGTCTCCAGCCGTTGGCTCACAACTTGCACTAATGCAATGAGGTACTGCTAAAACTGTATAATGACATACTGAAAAACTCTATCGCTACTCTAATTTACAGATTGCTTCAGTGAGTTGTGTACATGTAGTTAGAAGAAAGGGATAATGCAGCCACAACAGTCTAATAACATAAAGCTTTATTTTTATCATTCAAGTTGACTTCTAATGAATTCCAGGCTGTTGTCACTACTCTGGATCCCTTTGTCTGCTTGTTTTCTCCTTTAGCGTGTAATTGTTTTCCTCATGATTGCAATGTGACTGTAGCCCTTTCCAGCCTCAATCTGTGTCACAGGTAGAAAGAATAGGGAAGACCAAAGGTACAGAGACACAAAGAGGAAAATCCTGTAAGCCAATCCAGCCTGTCTCTGTCATCAGCTTGGTAGAGAGCATCGCCAGAGATTTCTGCTTACAACTTAACACGGAAAGTTCATGTGACCAATCCAGCTATAATGAAGTCTTAGAGGCTGACAATAGAGCTTTCAGCTTCTGCAAAGGAATGCCTTTCGAGAGGTAATCTAATGTCTGTAGCCACAGAAGAGAGCAAGAGAATAAGGGTAGGAGTAGTGCCATATAAAATAGAAATCTTTCAGTCCATGGGTCTTCTTAATATCAGTACAGAATTATTTCAGCTTCTGAAAGTATTTATCTGAACTGAAAGTGAACCACTTACTTTGAATGGGCAGGTAGTAAAGAACAGACTGAGGCAGGGATAGAGATTTTTGCCTTCAAAAAAGCTGTAAAACAACAAAATATTTAACATCAATCAGAGTTCTACATGCTGCAGCTTGAAAACATAAGTAGTCAAATAAGTAAGCTAGTCATCTGGAGACAGGGCTTTGCTATGGCCTAACTTTTGCTGAAATGGTTCATTTACCCCAATGTAGAGATGAAACAAAGGCCTCTTTCACATCCCTAGTGAAACAGACATCTAGAATTTTCTGAAGTTCTAGGAGTTCTGGAGTCAGCCCTACCAAGCCTACCATAATTTAGGGAGGGGAAAAAGATAAAGATAATAATATTTGAGACTGGTGACAGATCAGACATTTCTATGAACACAAATAAAATAGTCCATGTAAAAATTACCACAACTGGAATAGTAAGTAAAACTATATGCAGCTCCTAGACAGCATATTCATTCATTAGAGTGATGATATTGTAGACTTGGTGAGCAGGAAGCAGTTAAGAAGACTTAGAAAAATTCATCCTACTTCTCAGGGGAATCTGACTTCATTCCCCTCACAAGTTGGATAGAGAGAATTTTGATGATTTAATTTCCATTACTAGTAGCTCTTTTAGGCTTGAACACTTAAAAATTGATAATGAGGTATTAAAGGAAGGCAGATAAGAATGGGGTAAAACAAGAGTAGGTGTGAGTGAATTTCTAGGAAAAGTTTGCTCAATATAAAGAAAGATCTACATGAATATATAATCTGTGATCTCTGTTTCCTCTGGACACATTTGTGTCTGGGTATGATATGTCAGAAAGCTGCATACCTCTTGTTACCAAGAGGGAAACTAGACTGACATAAAATCCCATCTACCAAATGTGGTTAAGAGAAAAGAAAGTAAATTTTTATGATGCCATTAAACTCCAAATCTGGTCAATAATGAGGGTTCACTATCACTGAATTTCCCTCCATGTCAAACACATTTCTTTACTATTTAAGCTACCTAAGGTTTTATTAGTTTGTTTTTGTTATTTGCCTCCAAAGATACATAAAATAATACAACATGTTTGTGAAATATAAAGGAATATGATGAACAATAAAGACCAAACAGGTATTAAGTCAGAATTTAGGATTATTTTACAGGTTAAATTTTTAATAACTAAATTCCTCTTCTAAAATATTAATGGGGGAAGGTATAAACCATGGTTGTCTAGAACACTAGCTATTTATTTTTGTAGTTTTTTTTTAGATAATTATAGACTTGCATGAAATTATAACATATAAAACAGAAATCCCATAGGCCCTTAACCCAGCTTCTCCTAATGGTTAACATGCAGCAAAACTACAGTATTATACTCTCAACCACAATATTCATATTGATACATTATTATTAAAATTTCCTCAGTTTTACCTGTACTCATTTGTGTTTGCATGTATGGATTCCACTTTTATCTCATGTGTAGGTTCATGTATCCACTACCACAGTCAAGATACAGAACAGTTTCATCACCACAGACTCCCCTGTTGCCTTTTTAATATCCACCTGTCTCAGGTACCATCCCCTCCCCTCCACCACACCCTAATTGCTGGCAACTGTTAATTAATTTTGGCTTTTCAAAACATCCTGTACATGAAATCAACCTGTATGTAACCTTTTGAGATTGTTTCTTTCTTTCAGATTTACCCAAGTTGTCCGGTGTGTCACTGTGTTTTTGTTTGTTTTAATTGCTGTGTAGTTATTCTATAAGATGGATGTACCATCTACAAGATGGTTTGTTTACCACTTATCCTCTACCTATTAAATAACGTCTGTATTGTTTCCAGTGTAGACTGTTATGATTAAAACTAAAATGTATATTTTTGTTTAGGGTTTAGTATAATTTTTATTTCTATGAGACAAATGGCAACAGTACTCCTTTATTATTCTTTTAATGACAAGATATGAATGAAATTCCCCTTTTCATTCTTTATATTGATGATTTGTGTCTTCTCTATTTTTATTTTTGTCTATCCTCCTAGAGCTTTGTCAATTTTATTGGCTTTTTAAAAATAACAAGATACTTGTTTTGTTTTCCTTATTGTTATTTTTAAAATTTCATTGATTCCGGCTGTAGTGTTTACTTTTTTTTCCTTCTGCATGATTTTTGTTTTTGCATTTTTTTCTTTAGGATTTTAAGGGAGAGCATACATCACTGATTTGAACCTTTTCATCATTTCTATTGTAAGCATTTAATGCTATGAACCCAATACTTCCATAAACACATCACACATATTTTAAAATGTGGTAGTTTTAATTTAATTCATACACATACACACACATAACATTTTCTTTTATGCCTTCTCTTAGACCCATGGGTTATTCACAAGCATATTATTTTCATTTCCTCATATTCAGATATTTTACTATAGTCTTTCTGTTACTTCGTGGTCAGATAATATTATCTGTGTGATTCCAGTTTTTAAAAATTTTCTGAAGTTTCTTGTATGTCCCAGGCTACAGTCTATATTGATGAATATTCCATGGATACTGGAAAAAGCAAAACCTTCATTCTTCTGTTGAGAGGAGCGCTCTGTACAGGTCAATTAGATCCTGTTGGTTGACTGTGTTGTTCATATATTCTAAATATTTGTAGATTTTCTGTCTAGTCGTTTTATCGGTTGTTGAGAGGAGAGTGTTGAAGTCTCAAACTATATTTGTGAATTTTTCTGTTTCTCCTTTCAGGTCTATCAGTGTTTGTTTCGTATATTGGAATTTTGTTGTTACATATGTACATATCTCAATATTTATGTCTTCCTGATGGGTTCATCCTTGAATCTTTATATAATGTTCCCCTTTTTCTCCAGTAATTTTTTATTTTACTAGCTTCCACTTAATTAAAGATGTAACAACTCCTGCATTTTTAACTAATATTTGCATCACATTTTAAGTTTAAATCTTTCAACTTATATTTCATTGAATTTGAATTTGATGTGTTTCTTATAAATGGCACATAGTTGGGTTGGGTTAGGTTTTTTAATTTACTTTTTTTTTTTTTTTTTTTTGAGACAGATTCTGGCTCTGTTACCCAGGCTGGGATGCAGTGGCACAATCTCGGCTCACTGCAACCTCTGCCTCCTGGGCTCAAGTGATTCTCCAGCCTCAGCCTCCCAGTAGCTGGGACTACAGGCACCTGCCACCATGCCCAGCTAATTTTGTTTTTGTACTTTCAGTAGAGATGGGATTTCATCATGTTAACCAGGATGGTCTCCATCTCCTGACCTCATGATCCACTTGCCTTGGCCTCCCAAAGTGCTGAGATTACAGGCGTGAGCCACCAAGCCCGGCCAATTTAATCTTTAAAAACTTACATTACCATGTTACTTTCTTGTTTAACACACTTGACCAGCTTGCAAAATTCTATAAATATTGAAACCAAATCCTACATGACTTTTATTGTTTTGTATATTCAACTACTGCCAGTCACCTCAACTCTACAAATTTATTACACTTTTTTCTTCCTCTTATATTTCAAACAGGACACCCTTATCTTTTTTAATAAATTATGTTATATTACATTCTTACACATATCTTTTGGTCATAATTTTGTTCCTGCTAAATTTCAAACTCTTTTTTTTTAATGTATATCTTATTAATTTTCATCCTTCATTCTCAGGGAAAGTATTTCTTCCTTTGAAAAATCTCCTTGACTCCTTGGTTTATGTCAGATCCTTTCACCTGACACCTTCATTAAAATATGTGTCTTTTCCTCTGTACTATAAAATTTTTCAATTCATATTTGTAGCCCATGTTAGACTATTAATCCCATGAGTGCATAAGTTGTATGTTTCTTTTTCACTTTTCTTTAATGCTGGCATCTAGCAGTAAAGCACAGCACTTAACACATAGCAAATTCTCAATAAAGGCTTTTAAATAAATAGATTTTTAAAAATTATCGACACCTCTCTTTGGAAATGGTGACTTTAGCACTTGACTCGCTGACTTTCTTATACAAGGTGTCAGGAAATAAGATCTCTGTGGAAACTTATTCTCTCTGCTCCTCAAACTACTATGCAAATTTTTTCCCATTCTACTTCAGTTATATCATAATATCTTTATATCATGGACATTGATACTGCCAAAATGTCAGCCACTAAACACTCTTTCAACATAACCTTCTGGCTGGGCGCAATGGCTCAAACCTGTAATTCCAGCACTTTTGGAGGCTGAGGTGGGCGGATCACGATGTCAGGAGATCGAGACCATCCTGGACAACGTGGTGAAACCCCGTCTCTACTAAAATGCAAAAAACTAGCTGGGCATGGTGGTGGGCACCTGTAATCCCAGCTACTTGGGGGGCTGAGGCAGGGGAATCATTGAACCTGGGAGGCGGAGGTTGCAATGAGCTGAGATCACACCACTGTACTCCAGCGTGGGCAACAGAAGAAGACTCCATCTCAAAAAAAAAAAAAAAACCCTTCTGTTTATATGTCTTCTTCAATTATTTCTACTGCCCTGTACTTGGCATCAATGGTACTACAATCTGATGACTATATTTCGACTCTCTACTACTCCAACATTACACTACAGATTATTTCTGAAATACTTCAGAATGTATCTCAGGAAAAAAGTAATCTAACTGCCAGTGTCCTCTGTGAGTGATGCCAGGCGTCTGATCGGAAACGGGGAACACCACAGCTCACACGGGGCCTTGACGTTAGCCAGACATTGCCCATTCCTAAGGAAATGATTTTTTGATTCTTTACTTGGTAAAGATTAACCCCAAATCCAGGTGAATGATTTAGAATGTTTTCCACTGAAATGCTAGACTTATATGTGAGTTAGAGATAATAAGCAAGTAGGAAATAGGAACAATTCAAGGTTGGTTAGTTCGGTTGCTTAGCAACATCTTCAAGGAACTGGGCCCTTTCTATGCTGGCATCGCCACCTCTTGGTATTACCTTCCCTCATGATCATGAGATGACCATAGCAGTAATAACGCTGTGTGAACACAGGATGATACCCAGAGCAGAGAGGTGTTTTCCTCCAGCAACTGTCTGCATTATCAGAGAAAACCTTTCCCAGAAGCTGACCAAGAGGCTCTCTCTTGGGTTCCAGAGGGCATAATTAGGCACCATGGGCATCCTTTTACTAATCACTAGCAAGGAGATTGAGATCACAGGAGTCTGTCACATCAGCACTCCCCAACATTTTTGTCACTGGGACCAATTTCGTGGAAGACAATTTTTTCCAGGGATCGGGGGTGGTGGGATGATTTGGGGTTGAAACTGTTCAGGCATTAGATTCTCATAAGGAGCGTGCAGCCTACATCGTTGAATGCACAGTTCACTATAAGGTTTGTGCTCCTGTGAGAACCTACTGCAGCTGCTGATCTGATGGGAGGCCACACACAGCCTGTAACGGTAATGCTCGCCCATCACTCACCTCCTGCTGTGTGGCTGGGTTCCTAACAGGCGGCAGACTGGTACTAGTCTGTGACCCGGGGTTGAGGGCCTCTGTGTTAGACACAAGATTATTTATTTTGGCATGAAGTGGTTAAAAACTTTCCGTAAATAAAATATAAGGATGAGCAACCAACAGCGGGAAAGTAGCGTGGCAGAAGTCAAGGAAGCAACAGTTTGAAGAGGGAGAACTTAATTAACTAAATACGTTGATTCTGATCCAAAGTGAGATATAGAAATAAAAACACACTAATGATTTGAAGGTCATTTCTAGCTCTTGCGAAATAATTTTTGTAGAGTGACAGGAGTACACAGACTTGGAAGGAAATATTTATAATATCTCAAAAACAACCCATCTTATGAATGGTATTTCCTAAGGCCGACCCTCCTTAACTCTAAGATCATCTGCTTTAAGTCTTAGAAGGAGGAAAATAAATAGAAAAATGGAAATTGGAATATCCATGGTGTTAAAATGACAGTGATTAAAATGATAGGTAGATTAAAGGTGGCCTGTTTCATTCACTATTCTAGTTGGAGTTCAGGAAAATAATATAAAAATAATCCTTTGAAGATAAACCTTAGAAATAATGGTTGTTTCTGCTTTGGATGGGAATGCAACTTATATGGCATCCTGTGGAATTTATTAATGTCTCTCATTTATCCTAAAAGACAGATTCTTCTTTTGCAAGACGACAGATGAATTACCTTGAGGTTATTCCTCACTTTCTGCATGGTGATATACAGAGAATAGGTGAAGAGCTGATGACAGGGTAGGAGTTATTTCTGGGGAAGGTCTAGTGTTGATTACTGTATTAGAAAAAGAGTAATTTAAGAAACATTGTAAATATTCGTAATATCACATTAGCACATACAATAATTGTCAGCTCCGTAACCAGGCGTGCTGTTATCTCTCTTTCTAGAATAGCTAGTATGTCCTAAAATGCTCTGATACACTGCAGGGTTACTAACACTGTCTTTAATGCAGCATTTTTCTTTGAAGGACTGAAACCTAGTGGTCTCTCCAGGGCATCATAAATCTTAGTTTTCATTTAGAATATAGAAACCATAAAGAACATAAAACAATATTTAAGCCTCTGAGAAGGCCAATTTCCAATACAAAATGGGATTGTTATGAGAGTAAAGGAATGAGCAGATGAGAATAGGAACACTGTAATTTACACAAGGCTGCCAGAAACAAAATAAAGGAGGCACAGGAGCCCTGGGGACTCTATATGATAGAGCAGTGACCAGAAAACTGAAATGGTCCACATGGACTATTCATTTCTTCAGCTGTCTCTACCAAAGACTGTAGAATATCAAGATTTCAGTGATATTGCTAAAGACAGATGCTCAAATGATTTTAAATTATACATATTGAAACTTGGTATCAATTAAGATAAGAAGTCATCATTTGAGGTAAATATGCAATAGAAATAATATGATTTGACAAAACTTTGAGGTAAAATAATTGCATGGAATTACGTCACAATACATTATAATTTTCTAATTATATACAACATCTTTAAACTTTCAAAGCCATTAAAGCATAGCAGGAATTTAATGAGATATCTAATTTTGTATATATCTATTCCATGATTCATTTCCTAAAAGTTCTTGTGAGTCAAAATGTGGGCAGGGAACTTTCAGACTGTTTATCTCCCAATAATATGTTATTGTTCTATTTCTATATATTCCTTGGGATTTGCAAAAATAACCAAGGTAAATTCTCTTACAAAAATCAAAGAGCATCTTCATTAATCCATTTAAAAGGAGGAACCTTTTTTGTAAATCTTTATTAGAAGAGTTGACTAGCCCAAATATATCAACATACTTTATTGTATGTTATTTATAGTTAAAATAAAAATAATATTAAGTAATAATTGACTTAGTCACCAAAATAACAGGTAATCAGAATTAACATTTAACAAGCACATGTGATATATGAGACACTTCTGAATGTTTTAGATGTTATCACCCATTTCATCTTCATGATAACTTTATGAAGTGCTGACAATATTTTCAAGTAATTTTGTAAATTTGTTAACTAGAACACAGTTTATATCACTGAGTACATTGAGAAGCTTGAGCTTGACACTAGGTAGTCTGACTTCAACATCTGCTTGTAAATTGTTTTGACTCACAGAACAGCAAGTCGTTAATATTTTTGTCTAAAATAATTTTGCAGATAATGCTGTCATAGTGTATTGAAATGATGTAAAAGCACTACTACGATAACACTTAAGGATTTTCCAGGAAAACATAATCTCTTTCATTCTTCTCATTGTGTTTGTTCTCAATCCATTAATAAATGACTAAATCCCTTTGCTTAAAATAATACAGTAAAATAAAAACGCTCGTGGATAGGAAAATACTTCATGTTGCAATTAATCACCTGTTCTCTTGTATAGAGTTCCTAAAATGTGGGCAAAAAGA
The DNA here is from genome assembly GCF_037993035.2 of Macaca fascicularis. Lineage (NCBI taxonomy): Eukaryota > Metazoa > Chordata > Mammalia > Primates > Cercopithecidae > Macaca > Macaca fascicularis. The sequence goes on from NC_088379.1 coordinate 183,836,305, forward strand.
GCCCTGGTATCAAAATTACCAAATGTGCAAATTGTTTAAACATTTCTAGATATATCCCATTTCTGCTAGTGGAGACTGAAAATGGGTACTAAAGAAGTTTTCAGGTAATTTATGTGTACAGTAAAGTGTTAAACCTCGGCTCACATAATAATTAATTATATATTCCTAAAAGTAAGGTGTGAGTGAGCTTGAATATACTGGATAGCTTAAACTGTTGAGTTGTAATGCCACTAAAGATGAAAGACTGAAAATACAAAGAAACGGTCATAGATTCTTGTAAACATTGAAATGCTACTGAAAGAGGCCACTGATTGAGGATGATTTCAAATCATTTATTTTTTTTGTCAGAAGTAAATGTTTATAAAATATTGCAAAAGATTACCAACTATTTAATGTATTGAAAAATGTTGACTGTTTTTAGGTTGTCGTTTATAAAAACAAATAGTTAAATTATATTAAAATATTTGGAAATTAATATTAATTGACTGTTATGAACCAAATATCACTAAAATACATTGTAATATGACATTTATGTTGCTTTTACAGAATCATGGTGTCTGTTGCTTTAAATATCTACATAATTGACTACCATTTTAAGATCTTCGACATATACAATTTCCTGTTATAAATTATTGTTGAAAAGGGAATTGCTTTGTATTTTGAGAATTTTCAAAAGCAAAACCAAGACCTATGCATATGTCAATTGCCCAACATTAAAATATTAAGATAAAAAAATACAAAACACTTTTGTTTACAAAAGTATACAAATGTGTGGGAAGGAGGTAAAGAGAAGTTAGAGGAAAGACAACAGATTGTAAAATTCCCATCTTACTCAAATGCTCAAATTTGAGCTGGAATACAACCCATGCAATCTGCAGGGTGTCAGCAAGAAACAGAGCAGCAGATGAGTAGGAATTGACATCTGTGGCTTGGGAAAAAAATTGGCAAGGAGAGCAAAAAACAAGTAGTTAAAGAGCTCTAAATGGCCATAAAAATATAGTCTTCTGAAAAACACAGGACAGCTTAAATTCTTATTTTTATTCTCTTCCCCTTTTAAGTAATACATGTTTAGGAAGATAGTCATAAGTAAGAAACAAAATAGTCATTCTAAAAAGAAATAGGCACGTTGTATAGGATAGAAATGCAAGGGATTATTTCATTATATGGAGTAGATTACTAATAATATTTAATATACATCAGCAATACTTTGCAAAATACATTTCAGGCTCCATCAATGACATTGTAACAAAGCTCGTAGGATTGTACTGTTCAGGAACTTTCTAAGGTTTATATAATTTTCCCCTTCAGAAAACAAAAGCTGGGAAAAGAGTGATGCATATTGTTTTCTATTTTCTATGAGTTACAATAACAAATGAATTATCAAGATGAACTAGAGAGTAAAGATATTAAGTCAATACGGGGCCCATGATTCTAATACAATTTTCTCTCTTTAATTAAAATAAAAAAGACAATGCACAAATCCATTATCAGAAGCCAAAAGTCATATTGTCATATTCAATACCTTATAACCAAATGCTTGAGAACACATTCATTTGATGGTAAAGACATAAACAAAAAATACCAATTAATAAAACAAAACACTTTTCTGTTATGATATTAAATTAGTACTTTTCATTATTTATGATTTATATGGACAATTTATAAATATAGCTAACCTCATGATTAAACTACCCATAATAACAGACCTTTAGATATAATGTGTATTTTTAATTAGATCCCATTTTTTTAAATAAGATAATAAAGTTCTTATTTTTTTCCTCTTGCTTGTGGGGTGGGAGAAATGGAAGGAAATTATTAAAGGGTAGTATTGTGTTCTCAGTCCAGTATATGGTCGGTTATGCACATAATAAATTTTATCACCTTTGATTTTGTGTTTTTTCTGACAGTAGAGACAGGAAGGCTAAAAAAATTTGCTTTTCGTTATTCTTGTTATAACCTGACTACACGTCTTACTTGTTGATTATTTTGAGCTCATTTATTGTGTTTTGATTGAATATTATGATATTACATATAAAAAAGCAAACTAAAACATCACAAAATCATACTCAATTCTTCAAATTTCCATAATTAGAACATTTTAATAAGACAAGTTGCAACCATCTGAGTACCACAGTTGAAATACCAATATTTCTAAAATATCGTGTTCACAAAACATTTTGCGTGAGTAATAGATGTTAAATTTTGGATATAGTTGGAATTTGGATCTAAACCATTTTAACATATTTACTATTTTTTTCATAATAAATACAATCCACAGCTACAAAGAGAAGCAAAGCATTGTAGATGTCTTCTCTTCTATCCCATTTTCTACTAAGTCCCTTAGTAACAGTCCATGCAATGGCCTATGCTGATTTACCTGTGAGCCCTGCTACAGAAAATGTTTATTAGTTCAGTTAACTTATCATTTGGCTACCTTCTGCATTCTCTAAGATGCAGCTAGAGATCATTTGTGGATCCAGAAAACCTTGGCCGCCCTAATTTGTACTGAGCCACTCAAATGGTTATGACAGCAGTAGGATAGCACTGTCACCATGGCCTTTGGCTATATTTGTATGGCCATTTTAATTTTTCACAGTTTGCTTCCCAGTGACCAACATTCTTCTCTTGGGATGTTTCTTATTGACATCCAAATAAACACTTGAAGCAATGGGTTGGTTTTTATAGATTAATGCAAAGTTGTTTCAAGAAACCTGATTACAGGCTGCCTCTTGATATATATAAGGGTTTTGGATTCTACTAAACATCCTACCTAAATATGATTTACAAATAATAAAGAGGAGGCTATATATATACATATATATATATATATATATATTTTTTTTTTTTTTTTTTTTTGAGACGAGTCTCGCTCTGTCACCCAGGCTGGAGTGCAGTGGCCGGATCTCAGCTCACTGCAAGCTCCGCCTCCCGGGTTCCCGCCATTCTCCTGCCTCAGCCTCCCGAGTAGCTGGGATACAGGCGCCGCCACCTCGCCCGGCTAATTTTTTTTATTTTTCGTAGAGACGAGGTTTCACCGTGTTAGCCAGGATGGTCTCGATCTCCCGACCTTGTGATCCGCCCACCTCGGCCTCCCAAAATGCTGGGATTCCAGGCGTGAGCCACCTGGAATTTTTAAAATAATAAGGAGTCCTGGCCGGGCCCGGTGGCTCAGGCCTGTAATCCCAGCATTTTGGAGGCCGAGGTGGGCGGATCACAAGGTCAGGAGATCGAGACCATCCTGGCCAACATGGTGAAACCCCGTCTCTACGAAAAATAAAAAAAATTAGCCAGGCATGGTGACGCGCACCCATAGTCCCAGCTTCTCGGGAGTCTGAGGCGAAAGAATCGCTTGAACCCTGGAGGCGGAAGTTGCAGTGAGCCGAGATCATGCCACTGCACTCCAGCCTGGCGACAGAGCAAGACTCCATCTCAAATACAAATAAATAAATAAGTAAATAAAAATAAAATAATAATAATAATAGTAATAAGGAGTGCTATGTGTGGCATATAGTTGACTATCAACAAATATTTCTTGATTGACTGCATGACTAATGAATAAATTGACCTCCCTTATTTTGATGGTAATTATTACTGCTGATATCCAAGTTTGAATTGAACTTATTTCATTCAGTTTTAATTCATATTTTTAATAATCTGATATAACTTGCCTCAACGCATGTCTTTTACCTATTGGAGCTATAGTTTCTGCTTGGTGAGACTCTACACTATTTCAGGCATTTAGCAAATATTTATTGAGTGCCTGCTATGCGACAGTGTATAAAATCAAATTATTTGATAGCAGACCTAGAAAAGCTATATGCTCACATATAGTGCTGACTGTATCTAATACTCATTCTTGACAAAATAAGGATGAGTCAGCCAAATAATAATTTCTAATGTGTTGTTTAAAGTTTACCCTTCCCTAATGACCTTGTTTGTTGTTGGCTTTTACCTGCTGTAATCTGTTGAACAGGCTTGACTCCCTGACTTGAGAGACATAAAAGACCCCACTGAAAACTTTTGTGGGAGTTCTACAAACAAGATTTCTCATATGTATTATATTACCATACTCCAGACAAAGCATACACTTTAGGATGCCGTTTCTGTAAGTCTCTCAAAGCCCTAATAATTGCTGGTGTTTTCTTTCTCCTGCAGTAACATATTGTTTTCCTTTAATAAAATCATATGGAAATTCGTGTTGGTGTTTTATCAGTGTTTTTAATTAACTAAACTGCATAATCCTTGTAGCCAATTACGGAACGAGTTGATGGAAACTCAATATTCTACAAAGGCAGATATTGCACTCTTTCGGAATGTGCAGTGTTCTTTTTCTACCTCATTCTACCCTCTCTGAAGATAATCTTGGTTTTCTCCCACACCTTTATGTACCAAGCATATGTTATTTTCAATGGAGAGGTAATAAAATAAACCTAGTTCTATTTTCTATGTATTTTATCATAAGCATTTCACTCTTGTATAATTAGTGGTTTTATAAGAACTTTTAGAAAGTTGAAATTTTTGCCAGCATAAGAAGATAACTTATGAAAAAGAACTTAGAAAAGACCAGTAAAGATGGCTCTGACCTTATGTAAATCATACTATAAGCATCTTTTGCCTAAAAGAAAAAGGTATAATGATTTCATGTAGGAAGGCACCAGTTTTATGAACAAACTGGAAACAATCTCGTGCTAGAATATGGGTATTTACAGTATTATTTGATGACTGTAATTGAAGATCACGATTGATAGTTGGAAAATTTGTATTTATCTAAAAAAGCTAGGACTTTGAGGACCCCAAATCTTCTCTGACTTATTGCAAATTATACTTTCCATAATAAATAAACTGTTCAAATTAAAGAACACAGTTCATAATTTTTAAATATTATTTTAATTTATATTAGAGTACTAGAGGTGTATATTTTAAAAAGCAATAGTGCTGAAGGTTGGAAAAATGGAGAATTCCTTTGGTATAAATGTGTCATTCTAAATAAAAATGGTTATACATATATTTTTGGAGTAACCAATTTTAAATATTATTAAATAATAATTTTTTTTTTTTTTTTTGCTAGAAAAAGGTTTAAAATCTTCACTGGTTCCTTTTTGCTACCAAAGCAATAAGTGGATGGATTTTTAACATTAAATTAGCAGTCAGTAGTTATTCTCATTATGATAATATTCAATGATGAATCAAAATACATTATTATGATGACTTCTTTTATAAAACTAAACAGGGGGAGGCTGTTATAACATGAAAGCTTGCTCTCTCATGTACCTGGTGTTGGATACAGGCTGTAGGCTGAGACCTCAGCTAGGTCTGCTATTTGGAATGGCTTCATAGGACCTCTTCATGTATGTTCATGTCTCCCTCCCAGCATGATGGCTGCATTCCAGAGAAAGCATCTCAAAAGGAACAAAGCAGAAGTTCATAACATTTTTATACTGGGATTTAAAAGACAAATAGCTTTACTCTTGGCATGTGCTACTGAGAGAAGCAGACACAATAATTTAATGAAGTTCAAGAGGAATGGACGCTTCTACTCAATAATAAAAGTATTGACATCACATTACAAGAACAGCATGTGAGAATGAATATACTGTAATGACCCTATTCAGAAAGAGCAATTAACTGTATATTGCAATGACTACCCTGTGTTAAACTCCTTGACTCTATATTTTTCTATTTCTTGGTTACATATAAATATATAGTTTCCCAGCAATTTCTATGGTTTGAATATTTTTGTACCCTGCAAAATTCATGTTGAAACTTAATCACCAATGCAACAGCATTGAGAGATGTGGCATTTTGAAATGATTAAACCATGAGGCCACCCCCATCATGAATAGGATGAGCTCACCTAATCAAAGGACTTGACAGAGGAGAATGTCCCTTTTTGCCATTTTATCTTCTGCCGTGTGAGTACGGTGTTCCTCCACCTCCATTCTGGATGATACTCAAGGGGCCATCTTGGAAGTAGAGACTGGATCCTCATTAGAAAACAAACCTGCTGGAGAGTTGATCCTGAGCTTCCCAGTCTCTAAAATGGTGAGAAATAAATTTCTTTTCTTTATGAATTACCCAGACTCTGGTATTGTGCTATAGCAGCACAAACAAAGACAGCAATGAAGAAAATTCTAATCATTAAAATGGCAACTTTAACCACATGCCCGAGACAATAAATGTAAAAGACCCATATTAAAATATGCCTCCAACTAATTTCAGGACTATTTAAACATTAGAAAAAGCTGATCATCAAAGTTCCTGCGTAAGGATGGAGGGACAGCAGGAAGGTCACAGTCAAATAAAAAAATAGGTGAATGGCCTAAAGTTTTTAATAGAATGGATCAAGGCTTCCAAAATGTTGGTGTATAATGGCATCCAACAAACAATTTGGTGTCTAGAAAAATCATTCACATGTGAGAACAGAAAAAAAATGCTGAATGCTGATATTGAAGTGTGTTCTGGTTTTAAGTGCTCTATTTTTAAGAGAGATCTCACAGTGTAAGTATGCACAGTCATTGCTGAAGATACTCAATTTCTTTAAAAAAACTATAAACATCCATTTGGACAGGGTTAGAGGAAACATATGTATTCCAAAAGTAGGGTGGAACATACATGATGATTGTCCAATAGTCAAATATATTGATTTTACTTTTATTTCATTTTCCTTTTAGCTTCATCTTTCTGTTGCTCAAAGTTTTTCTTAAATTCTTAAGTTAGAGTTAAGTTATCCAGAATATAAACTTCTCATTAGATAATTTTTCCTCTCTCTCTTTCTGTGCATTTGTGTGTGTGCGTGTGTATGTGTATGTGTGTGTGGTTGTAGAATCTTTCATGGATCTCAGAATTATAAATACAGCTGTCCGTTCAGCATCTCTTTTTAGATTTCTGATAGTCATCTATGAGTTTGTAATATAAAAAAGTAAAATTTTTCTCTTGCACGTTTTCATGTCTCAGTTGATGATATACCTTCTAGTCATCAGTTGCAACACAGAACCTTAGAGTGGTCTCTGTTCTCTTCCAATAAACCCCACCCATATACAATACATTATCAAGTACTGTGGATTCATCCTTATAAATAGATTCCAAATCTAACTATTAACCAATATGTGCACTGTTACCATCCATCAATGCTAGCTCTCAACTGAATACCTGCAATAGTCTTTTAAATGATGTCCTATGATATGGTTTGGATGTGTCTCCACCCAAATCTCAACTTGAATTGTATCTCCCAGAATTCCTACATGTTGTGGCAGGGACCCAGGGGGAGGTAATTGAATCATGGGAGCTGGTCTTTCCTGGGCAATTCTCATGATAGTGAATAAGCCTCCTGAGATCTGAGGGGTTTATCACGGTTTTCTGCTTTCAGTTCCTCCTCAGGTTTCTCTTGCCACTGCCATGTAAAAAGTGCCTTTCACCTTGTGTCATGATTTTGAGGCCTCCCAGCCATGTGAAACTGTAAGTTTACATTAAACCTCTTTTTGTTCCCTGTTTCGGGTATGGCTTTATCAGCAGCATGAAAACAAATACATCCTATTTCTGCCATTATCAGCACCACTTCCTTCATCCCAGGAAATCTTTCCTTAATATGAAACTAGATTGAGTAATTTAGAGGTAATGAAGATCATTCCTTTAACCTAGAATTTCTAATGGATTTTTGTTTCAATAAAATAAAATCAATATTTTTTCCATGACTTATATACCTTTCAAAAGCCAAAAGCTGCTGTTCCTACATTAATTTTCAGACTCCATTTTCTGTCATTCTCACATTTTTGCCTGATTCAATTACCCAACCCTTTCGCCCTTCTCCAATTAGATTAAGTACAGCTTTACCTCAGAATCTTTAAACATAATTTTGTCTGAAAAATTTTTCCATTAAATGACCATTGCATATGTCCTAGCTAACTGTCCCAACATTGGAAAAGCCTTGGTTAATTCTCCAGCACACTCTGTCCCCAGTGCATTATTTCTTAAAATCTTTTCAGTATTTTAAAAATTATCTGACACACTATATATTTTTTTATCATTCATTTATTATCTACTTCCACTACTGGAATGTAAGTTACTGAAGTGTAAGACTTTATCTGGTTCAGCTATTGTTCCATTTCCAAAGCTTAGAGTAGTCCCTAGTAAAGAATAGCTGTTTAATAGCTATTTGAAAAATAAATAAATAACTTACTAAAAATGTGATGTTGATAAAAATATAAGATAAAATATGTTAAATTTTCAGTATCCTAACTCTTGATTATGTAACTCTGGCTCACAAAAAACAGAGAAAGTGTTTGAATTTTAGATATTCATGAATGAGTTTGATGGGTCATACTCAATCAAAGTTTTAAAGGCTTCAAAGTGAGGAATCTCTTGTTTCTTGGCTCTATAAGGGTGCTCATCCAGGATCACTCTTTTTGGCTCAAATTACAAAATTTTAGTAAATCTTTTGTGAGAAATATTGTAAGCCCCAGGAAAATGCATTCTCCCTACTTCATGTTTTCTCCGTCATGTTTTCATGTTATGTTCCCTAACGTTTGTATCAATACATCTTTATTTTAAAGGACTAGATCTTTAAACTTGATGTCAACATACCCAAATATATGCTATAATAACTACAATTATTTTAATCAAAAATTTCATATTAAAATAAAAACACTGCTACTATGCATCTGCATGCAGATTCCAGTGAAAATTTTAACATTGTAGGTGAATCTGGATAAGAAGTTGTAGTTTGCACATAAACAGGCATAAACAGCCAGTTTCCTGATAGTATCTTATTTTAAGCACTAATTTTTTAAATGGATTGAACATTTTCACTATATTTTTCCTGGAATGATTAATAGAAAATGACTTTAATGCCAGTGAACATTCCTGTGAAAAAAATAAGTAAGACTAAGAGACCTAGAAAATTTCACATATCATAGAATTTATGTAGATGATAAAATACATTGAAAAATGCAAAACTATAAAATATGTAATCTAATAATCCATATACCCTAAATAAATAGAAGGACAGTCGAGAACTCCTTCCTTCCTTCCATGGAGGGAAGAGTGTGAAGTGAGCACCCAACTTTGCTGTGAACCCCAGCACTAGGCCACTTCAGTGAAACTCAACCAAACCAACCCCTACTGCCCCAAGTTCCAGTCTGGTATCTATGGACTGAACCTCCAGGCCTACTCCAATATCAGGCCAGCCCCACAGCTTCAGGCTTCAGGCCAGAACCCAATTATCCAGCTTTTAGGTCTGTCCCAATGCCAAGCCAGCCCTCACAGTTCAGCCTTCATGTCAGCCTTATAGTCTCAGGATTCAGGCCCATTTTGGCACTAGGTTGGTCCCCACGGGCCCAGACTCTAGGCTTTCCCCACTAAAGTCAGACTCCAGAACTTCACTCATACACCCTGGCTTTAGACTTTCCCCTACATCTCAAACTCCAGGTCCACCCTGGTACCAGTCTAGCCCCTATCAACCCATGCTTCTGGCTGCTCCTATAGACATAGGCTCCAGGCCTACCTCCAAGGACCCAATGCACAGGTATATCTCAGTAGATAAGAGTGCCAGACTAGACCCTGAGGATCCACGCCCACCTGAGAATATCCTAGCTGTGGTATCACTATGGTGCACCTAAGTTTCAGACCTATAACTGTGGATCCTTTGGACCCAGGCACCAGGGTCACCCCACCTTCTTACCCAGGCACCAAGCCTGTCCAGTAATTTGGACAGCAGGCCCATCTGAGGATCCCACTAGACAACCTGCCCAGAATCTCTGGACCAGTTGATTGGTGAAGGAATTTCCCTGCCATAGCCAGTCTGTAAAGACTGTAATAGGTGCCTAATTCTTCAAATGCATAGTCACCAATGCATGGTGATGAGGATCATGAAAAACCAGATAACATAACACTGCCAAGGGAATAAAATAAAGAATCAGAAGCTGATCCAAAAAGAAATGGATATTTATAATCTTTCTGACAATGAATTCAACATAATCATCTTAAAGAAGCTCAGTGTGCTACAAGAGAACACAAATAGACTACTAAACAAAATCAGGAAAACAATATGTGAACAAAATTAGAAATTCAACAAAAAAAATAATAAAAAAGAATCAAACAGAAATATTTGAGCAAAATGGCACAATGATTGAGCTGAAAAATTTCATAGACATCTTCAACAGCAGGTTTAGTCAATCAGAAGAAAGAGAATCGGTGAGCTCAGAAACAGATCATTTGAGATTACCTAGTAAGAGGGACAAAAGTACAACAAAAAGAAATAAAAACAAGTGAAGGAGGTCTATAGGAAGTATGGGGCACCATCAAGTGACCAAAGATGCATTATGAGAGTCAAAAAATAAACAGAAAAACAAAATAACAGGAAGCTTATTTAAAGAAATAATGACAGAAAACTTCACAAATCTGGAGAGAAAAAATGAACATCAGCTCCAGAAAGTCAAAATAACCCTAAATAAGTTAATATAAATAGATCTTTATTGAGACATATTATAATCAAATTCTTAAAAGCCAAGGAAAAAGAGAGACTTTTGAAAGCAACAAGAAAAAACCAACTCATCGCATACAAAAGAATCTTTGTAAGACTGTTAGCTGACCTTTCAGCAGAAACATTGAAGGCTGGGAGAGTGTGGAATGATCTATTCAAAATGCTGAAGGAAAAAAACTGCCTGCCAAGAAAAGAATGCCAAGCAAGCATGTAAAGTAAGATACCTTCCTCAACAAACAAAAGCTGTGGTAGGGAGTTCATTACTACTAGATTTGCCTTAAAAGAAATGCTAAAGAAAGTTCTTTAAGTGAAAATGAAAAAATACTAGTGGCTAACATGAAAACATGTAAATATATAAAACTCACTGTAAAGATAAAAATACATTTAAACTCAGAATACTCTAATACTGTAAAACTGGTTCATAAATCACTTTTAACTCTAACATAAAACTTAAAAGATGAAAATACTATGAATAACTATAGCTATAATAATTTAATAGATGCACAAGAAGAATTTATATTGATAACAATAACATTAAATGTTGGGAGAGAAGTTAAAATATAAACCTTTGGTATATGGTCAAAATCAAGTTACCGTCAGCTTAAAATAAAGTATTATAACTATAATATGTTTCTTCTAAGCCTCATGGTAACAAAAAAAATCTATAGTAGGTACGCTAAAGACAAAGAGAAATAAATCAAATCTTACCACTACAAAAACTCATCAAATCAAAAAAGATAAAAGAAAGATGAAAGATAGAAAAAAGAAAGAAAGAAAATACAAAATAATCAGAAAGTAATTAACAAAATGGCAATAGTAAGTCCTTACCTCTTCATCAGTTCTTCAAATATATTAGATTAAATTATTCAACCAAAAGACATACAGTGAATGAATTGATTTTTAAAGATTTGTCTATAGTCTGCCTATAAGACACTCACTTTAGATTCAAGAACACACATAAGCAGAAAGTGAAGGGATTAAAAAAATTCATGAAAATGAGAGGAGGTGTGGCTATATTTATATCAGACAAAATACACTTCATGTCAAAATTATCACAAGACACAAAGATGGTCATTATATAATAAAGGAGTCAATCATCAACAAGATATAACAATTGTAACTATATGTGCACCCAATGTTAGAGCACTTAAATGAATAATGCAAATATTAACAGAACTGAAGGAAGAAACAACCAGCATTACAATAATAGAAAGGGACTTCAGTACCCAACTTTAAATAATAGGCAAGTAATCCAGACAGAATATTAATAATGAAACAGTGGATATAAGCAATACTATAGATGAAATGGACCTAACAGATACATACAAAACATTTCATCCAAGAATACTAGAATATGCCTTCTTTCCCAATACACAAGGAACATCCTCTAGGATAGACGATGTGTTAGGCAACAAAACAAATCTTAACAAATTCAAGAAGATTGCAATTATAGTAAGTATTTTTTTATCTGACCATTATGGTATAAAACTAGAAATTAATAACAGGAGGAAAATTTAAAAATTCACAAATATGTGAAATTAAACAAACACTCCTGAACTATCAAAAGGTTAAAGAAGAAATCCAAAGCAAAATTTAAAAGAAATTATAGTGATAAACTCAAACATTAAGAAGAAAGATCTTCAATAAACAACCTAACATTACACCTTAAGAATTGAGACCAAATTCTGAAGAAGGAAGGGAATTATAAAGGTCAGAGCAGAAATAAAATTAAGAAGAGTCTCAAAAATTAATAGAAATTATCCACAAAAGTTGTTTTTTTAAAAATAAAATTGACAAACCTTTAGATAAGACCAACTAAGGAAAAAAGAGAAGACAAAAATCATAAACGAAAAAGGAGATATTACAACTGACACCAAATAAATAAAAAGATTGTAAAAGAGCACTATGAATAATTATATATCAACAAACAGAATAATTTAGAAGAAATGAACAAATTTCTGAAGACATACAACATATCAAGATTACCATGAAGAAAGAGAAAATGCGAAACAATTAAAGAGATGAGTACACTTCTAAGTACACTTTATGAGGCCAGCACTACCCTTATTCCAAAGCCAGACAAATACACTACAAGCAAATGAAATTATAGGCCATTATCTCTAATAAACTTATATGTAAAACATTAATGACAGAAATTAAACAAGACACAAACAGATAAAGGTATATCCCATGTTCATGGATTGGAAGGCTACATAATGTTAAACTGTCTGTACTACCCAATTTGATACAAACATTTGATGTAATCCATATCAAAACACCAATGACATTTTTCACATAAATAGAAAATATTCTAAAATTAGTTGGAACAACAAAAGATCCAAATAGCCAAAGAAATCTTGAACAAAAGAACAAAGCTAGAGCATAACATTACCTGATTTCAAAATACACTGCAAAACTGCAGTAATCAAAACATCATAATGCTGGCATAAAAGCAGTTATGTAGACCAATGGCAGGGGAACTAAAAGAGATACCAAAAATAAACTCACATATTTAGAGTAAATCAAATTTTGACAAAGGTGCTGGAAACATTATGGGAACAGGAAAATCTATTTTATACACAGTGTTGGAAAAAATTGGGTATTCACATGCAAAAGAATATAATTGGGTTCTTATCTCATGCCATATACAAAAATCAGTTTGAAATGAATTAAAGACTGAGCTATAAAACTGCTAGAAAGAACCATGAAAGAAAAGTTTCTTGACATTGGTATGGGTAATAATTTTTTTGTTATCACCCAAAAGAGCATAACAACAAAAGCGACACCAGACATAAGACCGCATCAAACTAGGAAGCTTTGCATTGCAAAGGAAACAATAAACAAAGAGACAACTTACAGAATGGGGCACAGTATTTGTGAACCAGACATCTGATAAGGAGTCAATATCTAAAATATATAATAAACTCAATTCAATAGCAAAGTAATGATAATAATCCAATTAAAAAAGGGGCAAAAGACCTAAACAGGCATTTCTCAAGAAAAGACTTGCAAATTTTCAATGGATATGTGAAAATATATGCAACATCATTAATCTTAAGGGAAATGCAAAATCAAACCACAATAAACTATTAAATCAAACTTCGTGACTATTAGAATGGCTGTTATCAAAAAGGTAAACAATAACTGCTCTTGAGGATGTAGATACAAGGAAATCCTAGTATGCAGTTGGTAGAAATTTATATTGGAGCCATAATTTTGGAAAACAATATAGTGGTTCCTCAAATTTTTAAAATATAGAAAGATAATTCGGCAATCCTATTTCTGGGTGTATAATCAAAGGGAAAATAATGAAATGAATGTAGTACCATTCAGACTTAAAAAAAAGAAAAATCCTGTCATCTGCAAAAACATGAATAAATATGCAATATGACATGCTAAATGAAATAAGTCAACCACAGAAGGACAAACAGCATGATCTCACTTACAGGTGGACTCTAACATAGCCGCTTATAGAAGCAGAAAGTAGAATGGTGGTTGACAGAAGCTGTGGTGGTAAGGTCCAGGGGAACGGGGAGACGTTCCTTAAAGGCTGCAAAGTTTCAGTTAAATAAGATAAGTAAGCTCTAAAGATCTACTGTACAGCATGGTGACTGTAGTTAATAATGTATTGCATTTTTGAAAAATTCCAACAGATATCTTAAATGTTCACAAACAAATGAAAAGTATTTCAAGTGATAGATATGTTCCTAGCTTGATTTAATTATTCACATGTATACATATAACAAAACACAATGTACACTGTAAACATATTTAATTTTGACACGTTAAATTTAAAATGCATATAAGTAAATATACGAAAACAAAGTAAAAAATGTGAAATAATTGGAGAGGTAAAAACAAACTGCAAGTGTTTACAAAAGCGAGATGAGATATGAAAAAAATCTGAGGCCAGGCGTGGTGGCTCACGCCTGTAATCCCAGCACTTTGGGAGGCCGAGGCGGGCTGATGACAAGGTCAGGAGATGGAGACCATCCTGGCTAACACGGTGAAACCCCGTCTCTACTAAAAATACAAAAAAACTAGCTGGGCGTGGTGGCGGGCGCCCATAGTTCCAGCTACTTGGGAGGCTGCGGCAGGAGAATGGCGTGAACCCGGCAGGCGGAGCTTGCAGCGAGCGGAGATCGCACCGCTGCACTCCAGCCGGGGCGACAGAGCGAGACTCCATCTCGAAAAAAAAGAAAAAAATCTGAAAAGTAATCTCCAGATAAATATTACAATCATTAAGATTTTTTGATATAGCTGCTATATATGAAAATTATGTAAAAATAGATATTTTACTTATTTATGCAGATAATCTGCTAATTAGAAAATGAAGTTTTAAAAGCTACCAGTTATTATTACATCAAAATATGTGATATCTTTAAAGTACATGCAACCAGATACGGGAAAGATAATCATGAAACATTTTAAAAGCTATTAGAAGTTATTAAAGAGTGGTGAAAATATGGTTTTTGATTAATTGTGCCATTATCCATGTGAAAAAAATGTAAAATCAGGAAAGTTTTTGTACATAAAAGCAATTACAAGAAAGATACAAAGAAATGGGAACTCTAATTCATTGCTAATTGAGGTATCAGTTGGTAAATTCAGTTTAGAAAACCTTTGATATCATCTAATAACATTTAAAATAACACAAGTCCTATTATGCCACAATTTTTCTTTCTGCTGTTTATAAAACTTCCCCTATGAACACCATAATGTACGTACTAGAATGTTCATAAGCTGTAGATTATTATTGACAAAACTGGAACTAACTTGAATAGCCATCACAAATATTATAGCTGATTAAATAATTGCATGTTCAATTAGACTTTATACTGCAATAAAAGGCAAACGGTAGCAGTATACAGGAACATGGATGCATTTTAAAATGTAATGCTGCAGGAAATAAGCTAGCCAAAATGAACTTGAAAAGTATGACTACATTAATATAAATTCAAAATATGCAAAACAAAATTATAGTTTAGGGATGAAAACTTAGGTGATAAAATCTATGAAGAAAATCAGAACAAAAGAAAATTAGTCAGGAAAGTATTTATCTGAAAACAGTGGGCAGGCCTTATAATTACAAAAAAAAAAAAAAAAAAAGAATTTAGAGATCTACCGGGTTCTAATTTCTAATCACAGGAATAAGAATATTGTTTACACAATTGCTCGCTTTATTTCTACGGTGCACTAAAATACTCTATAAACCTGTTCCTTTGTATGTTATATTTAGTCATTGAAAAAAATACATTAGTACTGCATATATAGAAATGTAAATGATAAAATAATGGTGATCTTTGAATGTGGGAAATGGGAAACTGCAGACAACTTTTGAAAAATGAGATATTAAAACCAAGTACAGAATCTGGTCATAATTAACAGTGAGGGCAATGACTAGTTGGTGCTAGGATGTAGATTTAGTAAGAGAGATAAAGGTGGAATAGTCTGGGATATATATGAGGAAAACAAGGGGCTTTAAAGAAGACAAGAACACAGATTTCAAAAAGAAAGATATTTAATAACAGTTAAAATAGTGTACTTCGGTATTTTGAAATATAAGAGAAACATGTAGAATACTGAGGATTAGGAAGAAGAAAACACACATTATATTGATCGGTTGATGAATTCATTACGTTTTGTCCTTCGATATGGTACGTTATAACCAGCTCTTGCTCGAAGCTCAAGTCAAAGGGTTTAAATAGTTTGTTGTATAAAATAGACACAAGGTGGGGTGGCTCATGCCTGCAATGCCAGCACTTTGGGAGGCCGATGCAGGCCTCACGTGAGATCGGGAGTTTGAGACTAGCCTGACCAACATGGAGAAACCCGATCTCTACCAAAAATAAAATAGAAAATTAACCGAGCATGGTGGCACATGCGTGTAATTCCAGCTACTTGGGAGGCCGAGGCAGGAGAATCGCTTGAACCCTGGAGGCAGAGATTGCCCTGAGCCAAGATCGTGCCATTGTACTCCAGTCTGGGGAACAAAAATGAAACTCCTGTCTCAAAAACAAAACAAACAAACAACAACAACAACAACAACAAAACAAACACATAAGGAAAGTCATTTTTCTCCGGAGAATGAAAGTTTGTCTGAAGTGTTGTGTTCTCCGTCTCTAGAAGCACTGACAATATTCATTCTCTTACCTGCAAGACCTGCCCAGTCCAAGCCCCCAAAGCAACTCTGGATTGAGATAGGAGACTCGTAGTCTACTCCAGTTGTCTTTCAGCAGAACTTGGCATTATGTCACTGTTGTCATTTTAGCCAGATCCAGGAAACACCAGGAATTGATACTGTCTAAATCCAAACAGTTAGAAGAAGCCCCCCTCCACAGCTAAGATCCAGAGCTCCAAGAGGATTTTCAAAGCCTGTTGCAGGTATATCTGGAACAGGGAGGAAATGTTTTCTCTCCTTAGAAATCTAAGGAGTTAAACTTCCAAGACGTTACTGGTACCCTGCACCTCTGAAGAGGCATGATTGAGCTAGTAGTAGAAGTGTAACCAGAAGGTGGCATTGGTGGAAGCAATATATAACAATTAAAGGTATATTCTATTAAAGAAGAAAGAAAAATAGGAAAAGTTCAATGTAATTATTCACTTTTTTTTTTTTTTGACCACGTGCCAGTTGAAGTTCAGGCACTTTCGGAAAGCATCTGCAAGCTTGTTTCCTGAATCCATATTGCTATTTCATAGAATTTAGGTGAGAATACATTTCTATCATGTAAATCCAGAGATTTGGAGCTTTATCTCTTAAAATACCTACTGTTACTCTAATATAGAATTCTGAAATCTATTGATATTTCAATATAGGAACCTGAATTTTTTTTCTATAAGGGCCAGATAGTAAATATTTTAGGTTTTGTGGGCAATATTGTCTCTGTGTTCACTACTCAACACTGTCATTGTAATATGAGTAACTACAGACAATATATAAGTGAATAAGTGTGCCTTGTTCCCAAAAATGTTAATTACAAAATAGATGTTGGGCCATATTTGGCCCATAGGAAATATTTTGCTGACCCTTTCTCAAATACAATAGACAATCCCAGTGCCTTAGATGTATTTCATCTCCCTCATTCAGGATGAGTGCTCTTAAAATTTAAAGAAAGAGGGGTAGATGTTTTCATATGGAGTGAAGGTAAAGGAAGGTACCAACAGTAAATCAATCAAGTTAAATGTGTAGATCCAGAAGAAAGGACAAAATATGGATGGCAGGTAAACAGAAAAGAGGAAGAGTAGGTTTAATTGATGAGGCAGGACCTGGAAGAGGGTATGAAGCCAATATATGTAAAAACTGTAACTTTGGAAAAGAATGAGACATTTCTTGCTGGAAAAAGAGAAATGGTATGAAAGGTGGCTAAAGAAATGAAAGTCTTACATACGATGAAAAAAAATCGTCATTGAGGAGTGGAAGCACAAACAGATCTCACTGGATACCCAAAGATAGTACTGTAGTTAGATGGAAAGAATTTTAAGACGTTTTATAAAATATTTACCTT
Organism: Macaca fascicularis; assembly: GCF_037993035.2. Lineage (NCBI taxonomy): Eukaryota > Metazoa > Chordata > Mammalia > Primates > Cercopithecidae > Macaca > Macaca fascicularis. Next base: position 183,854,287 of record NC_088379.1, read on the forward strand.
TTTAAATTGAGATAAAATTCATGTAACATCAATTTAAGCATTAACCTTTATAAAGTGTACAATTCAGTGGTATTAAGTCCATTTACAATATTGTGCAACCATCTCCCCTATTTAGTTCTAAGGTGTTTACATCATTCTAAAAGAAATCTGATACTCATTAGGCAATCAATCCCATCTCTCTTCTCCAACCCCCAATAACCACTTGTCTGCTTTCAGTCTATATGTATTTATCTATTCTAAAAGCTGCATATAATTGGAATTATATAATATAGGATTGTCGTGTCTGACTTCTTTCACTTAGATAATGCTTTTGAGGTTCCCCTAGGTTACAGCATATAAAACTATTTTCATTTTTAATGACTGAATAATATTTGTATGAATCCATTCCATTTCATTTGTTTATTATCTTCTGATGAACATTTATGTTTCCACTTTTTGGCTACTGTGAATAGTGCTGCAATGAACATTCATGCGCAAGTATTTGTTTGCATGCTTGTTTTTAATTCTTTTGAGTATATACCTAAGAGTGAAATCACTGGCTCATATAATAATTTTATGTTCAACTTTTTGAGATACCAACAAACTACTTTCCATAGCAGCTGTATTTTACATTTTCACCAGCAATGTTTGAGGATTCCAATTTCAGCACATTTTCATCAACTGCAGAAAAGAAAAAAATATTTGCAAATCAAGATATCCTAAAAATCTAGTATCCGGAATATATAAGAACTCTTACAACTTGACAATGAAAGACAAAGAACCAATTTTTTAAATGGGAATAAACCTTGGATAGCTGTTTCTCCAAAGAGATGTACAAATGGCTAAAAGGTGCTCAACATCATTAGTCACTGGGGAAATACAAATCAAAATCTCAGCAAGATGTCACTTCACACCCACTAATATGGCAATAATAATAATAATAGTAACAACAATAAAAAGAGAATATAATGCATTTTTAAAATGATCCACCAAAGAGTCAATGGAAGGATAGAACATTCATTTTGCTGCTTAAGTTTTGAAAAAATATGAGATGGTTTAAATGCTGAAGTTAAGATTGAAGGAATGTGAGTATTTTATACAAATATTGGATATAGATATTGCAATAATTAGACTATTGGGGATGACTATGAGTGTTAGAATTTAAAATCTTTGAATCAAAGCATAGTTCAGGGTGATGTGATCCAAGTGTTATTTGCCCATGTGAGTAAGTGAAACCTAATACACATAAAATTCATTGAAATTTGGTGATTAAAAATAATAATTTTACAAAATTTAGAAGAAAAATAAGAGATCAATAGGAAATCAGTAGTCATTGACATATATGGCAAAACACATCTAATTACAAAGAAAATGAACAAGATACTGATGTAATCCTGGGCATAAATGGAGGTAATGAAAATAGAAAGTCATGCTAAAGTGCCATTAAATCTGATGAAGTAATTTTAATGGTAGTGTCAGATCAATAATTTGCAAATGAAAGTGAATTAGTAACATGATGATCCATAACACCATGTTTATGAATTAGGGGAGTGGGAAGCACACTGTCTATGATTGAAAGATAAGTTATCACCAGAGAAGTACATAGAATCAAAGAAATAATTGCGAATGTTCAAGACCAAAAATTTTGTTCAGTATGAGAATGCAGACTTCCTAGGGCAAAATAGAAAGGACAAAAGAGTAACCACCAAGAATTGATCGGTTAGCCAGGAGAACCAACAAATAAATTCTGAGGTTTTAGGTTTTGATAAAAGATAGAAAGAAGTAAATGTGCTGCAAAAGGTGTTTTCAGACATCATTTAAAAATGTAGGTAAAATTAAGTTGGATTTTCTAGCATCATTGTAGCAGGTGATGTCTCCGTACTTCCTGCAGTGTGACACTTCCAATGCCTCAAATTCCTTTTACACCTGTTACTTTGTGTTACTTTTACAACTTCCTAGTGATATAGGCAGTTCAGTGTTTCAGCCTCATGTTATCTAATATATAACACAGAGTAAACTCAAAGTGGCAAAGTAATTTGAAATCTAGGAATCAAAAGTGAATGCCCCAAGCTGGACTTCATATTTTCTACATCAACAATATCTTCTGAGGTATTAATTTTTCTGGAACTTGTGAAATGTGTTTTCTGTAAAGTTTATGTGATCTCATTGCAATAATCCTCTATGAATATGTCTTACATAATAGTTTGTAAAGCTTATTTGAGTTAATAATACAAACTCAATTGGAATTGATAGCTTATACAAATGGAAATTTCTGTGGTTGAAAAAATAAATAATTTATTTCCTGAAATACAAAAGCTTATGTATTAATTTTGAAATAGAATGAAACAAAAACGCAAGGAGAGAAGGGCAGTAGATGTTTTCCTCTAGGAAAAAATGCAGCTGATTTTACATTGTGGGTCCCATGAAAAAGATTGGGCCACATTTAATGACACATCAGTGCAAGTAACATCCTAGAATCACAGGACTTTTATGAAATGCCATGTATGGTAACTGTGCTAAAATGAGAAAAATCTTTTTTATTCAGATCTATGTTTCACAAGTATTCTTTTACCATGAGCACGATCTTTATTGAATGACATTTAGTGTTTTACAGTTTTCTAACAGGAACAGGACATCACAAAATTTGTTTGCATTTTGGTAATCACATATAGCCAGGACTAGAGTACCACTGAATGAAACACATTTGCAACTGAGAAAAATGGCTTTTAATTGAGTATCGCAAAGTGAATCAGAAATACTAATGAAATACGAAAAAATAGAAATCTAAATAGATATTTGCATTAAAATATCTTAATTATTACTGAAATCCGTGCAGAGATATTACTGTATTTGGCTTAAAACAGTATGAAAAAATACGGTTTTGTGAGTCATTTGGTTTGTGATATAATGAACCAAATGGCTTGCTGAAAATTTGGATAAATTCCAGTGCAACAGCCACTATTCAAATTGATAGTGACAGCTCATTCTGAGGGAAAAATGTTATTTTCAAATGATTGATATGAACTCAAAAGGGTGTGAAGAACTATAGTGTACTTTGTGCATAGGAGTTGTGACAGGTTGGCACATCTCTAATTCTGATTTAAAACAAGCCAAGGCCCTGCAGTTTCCAATGCCATTAAGCTCATACACCACATGAAATTATTTGATTCACGGGAATATTCCACAAAGCAAAATCTGCCAAAATTTCAAAACTAAAAGTCTGATTTTTATATTAGACTGGCATGTCATCTACTGAAACAAAGTCCAAAAATTTTTTCCAGTAATAGGAGTGAAATATTCATACATATTAATCAAACTTAATTAAAGCTTAGTAAATGCTGTTCTTTAATTGTGAAATTTAAAAGTGCACCAGGTGAAAGAAAATAGAGCCCCTGCCATAAAAGTAAGGCATTAAAACTTGACATTGATAAAATGGGATCATTACTCTTTTGGATGACAAATGGGGCTAAATGCAGATTAATGGCAAAATTCTTCAATTTTGCTCTTTTAGATTTTACTGATTTGGCATGTATACATTTTAATTTCTGAACTGTATTCCCAAAAAGAACAATTAGTGTTTTTCTGATACACAATCAATCAAAGGAGAATATCTGTACAACAGTTTTGGGTTTTTGTTTTTTTTTTTAATTCTGTTTTTACAAAGATTCCATTGTCACAAAGCAGAATCACCTTACTGAAACCCCTGCTAGAACTGACTTTTCTCATAGTTGTGACTTCCTAAAAAGCTTAAGGTGGTTGTGTATTTGGCAAGATGTTTTAAGCATTGTGGTCTCCTTTTTCCTAATGTATATATGGCATTTATCATGGGCTGCTGTTTTAGTTCAGGCTAGCCAGCTATAGTATAACCCCACCGACTGACTGACTTACAAAAAAACCAGAAGTTTATTTCTCACAGTTCTGGAGGCTGGAAAGTATAAGGTCAGGGTTCAGGCAGATTCGGTGTAAGGTCACGGCTCAGGCAGATTGGGTCTGGTGAGGACCCAGTTCCTCACAGATGGCCATCTTCTCACTCTGGTCTCACATGTAGGAAGGGGCACAGGATCTCTCTGGGGTCTCTGTAATCAGAGCAATAATGTCATTTATGAGAACTCCACCTTCAGGACCTAGTCATCTCTCAGAGGCCCTACCTCTTAATAACCTTGAGGGTTAGGATTTCAACATAAATTTTGAGGACATATACACATTCAGTCCATTGCAATTGCTACAAACAATGTTGACCAGAAACCAGACGGGGACATAGATGAAGGAAATAACTATATATGTATTCTTTCACATATTATTCTCTTATGTTTCAATGAAAGGGACAGAAATCAAATGCAAAGCGTTCAGAGTCTCACTGAGAAGGTCAAGCTGTAAGTAGCTTTAGGTACGGCTTGAGAGAAGCACTCAAAAATATTTTCAGGGCTATGCCTGTCTGTGTTTGGGCTCCATGCTCGTACAGGCAGACTCATTCTCTTGAGGGATGTTTCCACATGGTGGAACAAATAAGCACCAGAAGATTTAGGCTAAAATGTATCTTACTCTTAATAACCTTTAAAAGAAAATGTCATCTTTCTGTGTCCTTTCAATTCCGTAAAACAAATCTGACTGTCCCAGTTTGTGTCATATGCCGTTTTCTCAACCAAAAACCATGCCCAAGGAGCTGGCAGATACTGGCCGACCTGGCTCATAATTCTACCACTGTGTTTCTCATGCTGAAGGCCTCACTTGACCACATCAAGTAAGGGAGGAACTATCCCCCCAAAAAACATAGGATTCTGTTACTAGAATAAAAAAGAACAATGTTAGATATTTTGAAAGAAACCATGAAATAGAAAAATTATTTCCCTGATGAATCTCTTTAATATTATTTTCTTCAATAGTCTGAAATTCTCATTTAAAAATTTTTACATTTATGTTTATACAAATGTTATCATATCCAAATGTTGCCAGGTGGCAAGTTGTCTATAAGGCAAATTAAGAAGGAAAAGGCCATCATAGTACAAAAACAGACACATATTCCAATGGAACAGAATAGAGCCCAGACACAAGGCTGCACACCTACAACTGTCTGATTTTCAACAAACTGACAAAAAAAAGCAATGGGAAAAGGACACTCTATTCAACAAATGGCGCTGGGATAACTGGCTAGCCATATGCAGAAGATTGAAACTGGATCCTTTCCTTACACCATATACAAAAATTAACTCAAGATAGATTAAAGAGTTAAATGTAAAACCCACAATTATAAAAACCCTGGAAGACAACTTAGGCAATACCATTCTGGACTTAGGAATAACAAAGATTTCATGACAAAGACACAAAAAGCAATTGCAGCAAAAGCAAAAATTGACAAATGGGATGTAATTAAAGAGTTTCTGCACTCTTTGTGCAGAAACTAATAGAAAGTTAAAAAGAACTTAAACAAATTTGCAAGAAAATACCAAATTACCCCATTAAAAAGTGAATAAAGGACATGCACAGACATTTTACAAAGGAAGACATACATGCCACCAACAAGCACATATAAAAAGTTCAACATCACTGATTATTAGAGAAATGCAAATCAAAACCACAATCGGATACCATCTCACAGCAGTCAGAATGGCTATTAATAAAAAGCCAAAAAATAACAGATGCTGGTGAGGTTGTGGAGAAAAAAGAATGCTTGTACACTGTTGGTGGGATTATAAATTAGTTTAAGTATTATGAAAAACAGTGTGGTGATTACTTCAAAGACCTATCCTAAAACAGAAACACTGTTTGACTCAGAATTCCCATTACTGGGTACATACCCAAAGGAATGTAAATCATTCTATCATAAAGAAATGCATGCATATGTTCATCGTAGCACCATTCAGAATAGCAAAGACATGGAATCAACTTAAATGCCTATCAAAGGAAAACTGGAAAAAGAAAATGTGGTACATATACACCACGGAATACTGTAGGCAGACCCCCTGAAACTATTGCTATGGAATAAAAGATGAAATGTTCCTGATTATTGTAAATACAAAATTGTATGCAGGATTGTATAAAGACAATGCCAGGTTGGACTGCCAGAATGAGCCAACAGCACATGATGTGTTCCCCCTACAGAGAGCCTATGAATGGACTTGCAGTCGGGGAGGTTTCACATCACCAAGATTCCTATCCCAGAAAAACAGATGTTCATAGCTCAGGGAATGGAATGCAACCCTTGTGGAGAGCCTATAAATGGACACATGGGGGGGCGCCTGTCCATATGGATAAGATAGGGCTACAAACGCCCTCATCTTGCCCCGGCTCTTCTAGGCCTCTTTGGGGTTAAGGCATACTCCCTTCTGAGAATTTCTGGTCTAACTGTTTGTCCAGCTTCACGTCCTGTTACTATGGATTGTTTGTACCCAACTCTTGCTGCAACTGTTACTGCTGATTAATATCTTGCTAATCATAGGTTATGGAAAGACTGTGTTTCTGTTTTAAGGCTCTGTTAGAAACTACTGATGCACACACTATGTTGTAAATTCTTGCCTCTGTGTACTATTCTTCTGCATACAGATGTTATGTTAAAGAATTACTTCATGCCCATATAACCATCTCACCTCATAATCAAATGACCCTAAATCCCTCACTAACCTACCCCGGCCCTCACTAAACGTAATAATAAATGCTGGTATATCCAGTGCATTGTTGGCACCGCGGGACCAGAAGGCGGTAACACCCCTGGACCCAGCTTTCTCTATCTTGTGTGTGTCTATTATTTCTCGACCTGCCGATCCACCTGGGAACAAAGAGAGAGCCCCGTTACATTTCAGGCTGCTGGCCAGATCCCACAATAAAATACTATGTAGCCATAAAAAACAAGTTCATGTCCTTTGCAAGAACATGGATGGAGCTGGAGGTCATTATCCTTAACAAACTAATGCAGGAACAGAAAACCAAATACTGCATGTTCTCACTTATAAGTGGGAACTAAATGATGACAACTTATCGACAAATAAAAGAAAAAAACAGACACTGAGGCCTCCCACTGGAAGGTGGGAGGAGGGAGAGGATTAGAAAAAAATGGTGGGTACTAGGCTTAATATCTGGGTGTCAAAATAATCTATAAAACAGACCCCCACAATACAAGTTTACCTACATAACAAAAACGCATATGTACCCGTGAACTTAAAATAAAAGTTAAATTTAATAAAGAAATTCATTCATTAAAAAACAGGCGAGTTTTTCATTAAAAGTAAAATCATATTTATGCCTTAGTGTACCCAAGCAGATGTGCTTGGTTGTATTTTACTTTTTGAAATATACAGCAGAACTTTTGTTTATCAAACTGCAGGGTTGTTTACTTTAACTGGCAGTATTAGAATTGGCAAATTTAGAGGAAGAGCTTCGATAGAGCTCTTCATTAAAAAAAATGATAAATTGCTAAAACTTAAAAGATGTTTCAAATGGATCAAATATGTAAAGATAAATGTCTAGAGTACAGATTTAGTTTAAAATCAAATGATTTAAGATGTATAAATTCAATATTTTTATTTTTTATCTGTGTACATTATTCTACTTTGTATATTGCTTGAAGTCATTCATTTAAAAATCTGTCTGGAACAATCACATAAGTCACATGGTCTAAAAAGGCCACCACATTACCCATTCTTCCACACATATACACATAACACTGAATTTTCTCATCACCACATAATTCTAATTATAGTAAACATCAACCCTAGTTTATGCTTGCAAGCTCAGTGCTCATGAGTAATTATTGCTTTAAATCCAATAATCTTTTTTTTCCTTTTTTTTTTTTTTTTTTTGGTGTTCACTAAGAAACCTTAATCAATATAATCTGAGATCTTAGGTACATAAAAGAAGCCAAGGAATATGGCACAGAGAAAAAACCAGCAGAGCATGTAAAGGCTGAGCTACAAATAGAAATATTCAACTTGAACTTTAAAGAGCAAACTTGATAGATGGTGAGTTATATTTGCTCTATGAAGGCTTAAGCTGTGTAGCCAGTACAAATGCACCAGGAAGTTAAAATTCCATTGACCTTGGCAATGTCAGAAGGGAAATATATTCATGGAGATCAGCTCTACTGAAATTAATCTCATGTGTTGATAAAATAAAAGTGATGTTTCCTTCTCAAAAAGACATATTTGGCTTCTTTTACCTACTGCATGCTTGGGGCAGAAAAACTACTCACTGTGGCATTGTGGACTTTAAAAAAAAAATCTCATTTACTATTTGTCACAGTAAGTCAATCATGGAGTATCAGTGCTGTGAGGCAGTTTAGAAATCTATGTTCCTTTTAGTCTCTCATTCAGAGTCTACAAAAAGTACCTTTAAGAATTTAGTGACCTTTTACATTGAAGTTTGAAAAAAATAAAATAATTCTTTTAAACATGTATAGACATGAAACTTCAATTTCTACTCTAAGATTGAGCAATATCTTTATTAGTAGAGTATTTTAAAGTTGTTTATTAAGATTTAGGTGTATGATTCTGGACAGTCAAACAATGCAAAAAAAAAAACATTCTAGGTCTATGTGTTTAAATTTTTCATTTTAGGACAGTTGTAGATTGAGAGAGAATTTGTGGTGATAGTACAGAGAATTCCCATATAACCTACACTAATATTCTTGTATTATTGACATATTGCATGAATATGGTGTATTCACTACAATTAATGAACTAATGGGACACATTATTAGTAACTAAAGTCTACGCCTTTTTCAGAATGTCTCAGGGTTTACTTGCTGTACTTTTACTGGTCCAAGTTCCCATTCAGCAAACCACATTACGTTTAGTGGTCATGTAGCTGAAGCTTTCCTTGACAGTGACAGATTCTCAGACTTTTCATGATTTTCATTGCTTTCAAAGTGTGAAAAGTACTGGTCAGATTTTTTCTAGAATGCCGCTCAATTGGATTTTTCTGATACATTGGGTTATGAGTGTTTGGGAGGAAGATCACATTGGTGAACTGCCATTCTCATAATGTATGAAAAAATGTTCCCTTTCTTGAGTAATAAGAAAAATGGAAGTAAAAATCACAATTGCTATATCGAATATCTACCAAAATGTAAAATTGAGAGACAGACAATATAGTTAATGAGAATGTGGAGTAACTAGATAGAGCACACATACTCTGCTGTTAAGAGGATACTTTGGTGCAACCTATTTGAAAAATAATTTGACAGAATCTGTTAAAGTTACAGGTTGTAATATGACTCCTACATAAGTACTTAATGGAAATATATACATATTTTACCCCAAAGAAATAAAAAAGTAGGCCGGCTGCAGTGGCTCACGCCTGTAATCCCAGTACTTTGGGAGACCAAGGTGGGCAGATCACCTGAGGTCAGGAGTTCGAGATCAGCCTGGTCAACATGGTGAAACACAAAATTAGCTTGGCGTGGTGGTGCACACCTGTAATCCCAGCTTCTCGGGAGGCTGAGACAGGAAAATCACTCGAATCTGGGAGGTGGAGGTTGCAGTGGGCCTTCAAGGTTCTTGTATGAATTTGAACGCCCAGAGAGTGCCAACAAACAACACGAGGCAATGTGGAGCGACACGCTGTTTTAATGAGCATCTGGGTGCAGGCAGGCTGGGGCCTAAAACGGCATCAGCCCCAAGTGAGGACAGGGCATGGGTTTTATAGTCCTCTGTAAACACGAAGTGTCCCTCTCTGACGTGACTGCTACGTAGCACCCGGACAGCCTCCCTCTGGATCTTCAGGGGTTACGTATCTTCTGGCCAGCTCTCTGCCTGCTTCTGCTATCTTGCTGAGGAACGCTGCTGGCGCAAGTGGTCTTGAGCCTTGGGACTGGGTCTGAGGAGGGAGCAGCTACCCATTCCCTTAAGCTTTCAGGCCCCAGGGAGAATCTTTCAGAGCCGAGATCGCACCCTGCACTCCAGCCTGAATGACGGAGTGAGACTCCGTCTCAAAACGAAAAGACATATAAATATAATGCAAAACAATAGCATTCCAAACAGTATAAACATGAAATACCCAAATAGTATTCTACATAAGAATGAGTGGTATACTGCTTGGAATGCTTAGTTGCTCATTTGCACTAATCATATTTTAAGTACTAAGTACCTGTACGTGAATAATGGCTACCGTTATTTTACAGCATCAATATGACAGGTCAGATATAGAAGTACTCTAGTACTGCAGAAAATTCTATTGTGAACACTGAGAATGAATTATTTAAAACTATATATAAAATAATATGGATGAAACTGAAAATCACAATGTTAAGTAAGAGAAGTAGACATAAGAGTATATGCTGTATATGTTTATTTATATAAAATCTAGAACCTGGTAAAATATGTCTATGGTCTAGAAGTCAAGTCGGATTCTCCTTAGAGGGTTTAGTGTCTGAAAGAGGCGAGGCAGTTATCTGTGGTCCTGTTTATGTTTTCTTTTTCAAAATCTAAATGGTAGTTACGTGGAGACATTCACTTGGTGAAAATTCATTGAAGAGAACACCTATGATTTGTGTGCCTCTCTGTATGGTTTATGATACTTCAATATAATGTTTACAAATAGAAAAAAATATGTCACACTATCAAGGATTACTATTTATGCCCCAAAGCAGTTGGATACGGAAGTATTTCAGCATGCACAACAAAAAGACAAACAATAACAGCAACAACCACATCTGAGCTCTGAGTCAGTGGTTCACAGTAATTGCTCAATCATCAGCAATCCACAACACTAAAGACGGTACACATTTCTATTTTATGAAGAGAGGTTGCCAGTGCCTTCCACATCAGATTCAATTCACATATCTGCTTCCATGATTCCTGTCTGCTGTGGTCCTCTAACGTAGTATCCTATATGTGTTAGAGTCGGTCATTATGCTTTTCAGACTTTGTTCACAGCTTTTATTCCTGCCTGCCGTAAGAAAAGCATTCAGATCATGCAAATATATCTTTAATAAGGTTACAAATACTCTTCTAAATAGTGTGTATTTCAAATTCAGATATTTCATTCACCTTTGGTTATAAATATACTGTGCCCATAAGTATGCATAGTTAAGTATTTAGTAAGTATTATTAAATATATCACCATTGATGGTCTCAGGATATGCCAATTTTTATCATAACTGTTTTGATTAAACTTCCTTTGGCCCTGACTCTGAAACTTCAAGATTTTAAATACCCTAAAAGGTATCGTGTGATTTGCTTTGCTTTGTTTCCTTATTTGCAATACACATGTAAATACCAGTCTTTATTTATACAAATTAAAGAATTCATTCATTACCACGATCAATAATAGATATCAAAGATATTGATTAAGTAGATATTAAAGTCAAAGGAAGAGGATGTGAGAAAAAAGGTTAAGTCAGATATAAGAAAAGTACAAAAAGACATTTTGAAAGTCTAGAACAATTGTTATAGGGAAGCAATACAGATATTTTACTATAAAATTTTCATCTCTCAATTTGTGAAACATAAGTAAGTCCATGATTCAAAGCGTCTGTAGGAAACTAAAACAAACAAGTAAACAAAAACATGTGTTAAGATTTACTAAACAACCATAGAGAACCTACAGGCTGTACATGTATTCCATGGCTGGTTGGTCACAGAAATATACATTTACACATATAAGTAATAAATACACATAAGAGTTTTGACAAATGATCAGGTAAGGAGAGCTACATCAGTGCAATGAACCTCAAACTCTCACTTATTAACTCCAGTAAAAGAAGGTTAAAAATGCAAGCTTACATATTTTTAAATGACCATTAGGTAAACTCTAAGAGTAATAATGACAATGACTATCTAGAGTGACATGATATTTTCTAGTACATGGGGCCTAAGTGAACTCTGCATTTAATGTATAGTCAGCTAAGAGTCCAAAACATATTTTGGTGATCTCTTTAGGTAAATAAATGACATTTATAATTATCAATTCAGATTATATTCTCTTAAAAATTAGACATTGTAATCTTCTTTTAGTGAGTCCAATAAGACCGCTAGATCATCCTAAGATCACCGTAAGACATTTTTTTATTTTACAGTTATACATTTAGAACAGAATTCTTAATAGAATAAATATCCTTGGCATCCATGGAGTATTAGCTGGTTTGATAACATGAGTTTAATACTTACTGGCTGGTAAACTTAGGCATGTTTCTTCACCACTGAATGTGTTAGTTTTCTCATCTGTAAAATGGGGAGAATAATAAGCAGGTCTTTAAAAGTTTATATTGTGTAATTAAATAAATATTTGTAATGAAAAGATAATTAACCAACACCCTAATGTGTAGGTTCCTGTTTTGTTCTTAGCTAGATTAACACAATCTGCATTTAATACAACAACTACAGTGAATACTAATTGAAATTCAAGCAGTTAGGCTCCGGAATCTAAACTTCGCAAATAACCTCACCTCTTCTGAGAGTTCAATATGCTACCTTTAATAAGTATGGATTTATTCTATATACATCAAGTATCTTACTGTAAAAAGTACAATTATTAACATAGTATCTATACTCACTGTAATCCCTAGTTGCTTTTGTGAATATAGTCATGCTATCAGTCTGTTTATTATCATTTGTTTCTCATAAAATTATAGAGCATGAAATAAATTCCAGTTGTTTGGCTTCTCAATAAAAGTTATTTCTCAGTAGATGCTATTAACAAACAGAAGACTAAACACCATGCCTTAAATTACATTTCAGAATACTCACTGTAGGTAAAGTAATTTCTGTTGCTTGCCAAATGTGAAATTTACAATTCATGCAGTGAGTTGATAGAACTAGAGCTAGTTTTGTGAATGTTGAACTGTCAGTGGAACAGTTTCAAAATTTACAGCCTATAAAAGAACTCACAGACCTATTAACAAATTGAGCGCAGTTATTTCAGACAGAATCCTAACCAGTTAAATGAATTTCTGTCTAACTCAGTGGAATGCTGGCTTTCATTTTAGTGCTTTTGTTATTCTTTTTACTTCCTGTCAGGAAAGTGATTTTTTTGATATTACAAACTATTTGTGTAAAGAATAATATTAAAGATTTGAGTTGAGTATACTGATGTATTTGCCATGACATTCCATTTCTGGTAAGATTGTTAGTTAATCAAAATGAATGAAAAAGAAAAGAAACATTTTCTCAATGTAATCCATTCAGAAAATATGGATATTATAATAATTTCAATATTTATTTCACGTCTTGTCCCAGCTAAAACTGAATCCAAATCCTGATATTTAGTTTCCTCTGTATCATATAAATATCTACATTCGTTTTAATATAATGGAAGGAATGTAAACTTTCTTTTTGCAAATAAGTGCTGATGCCTATAATCCCAGCACAGCACTTTGGGAGGCCAAGGCAGTCAGATCACGAGGTCAAGATTGAGACCATCCTGCCTAACGTGGTGAAACCCCGTCTCTACTAAAAATACAAAAATTAGTTGGGCGTGGTGGTGCATGCCTGTAGTCCCAGTCAGAGAGCTTAGAAGCACAAGAGGATGGTAGAAAGGTAAGTCACTGACCAGCACATTCATATCCCTAGTTTTGAGTTTCTGAAGAGAATGTTTGTTGCAAGACATCTTCTCTTTGATGTGCTAGTGAAAACGAATTCAACTTAAAAACCGAACTCAGTATTTCCTCTTTTTGATCTCTGACTCAAACCCACTTCACCCCTGCTTTTTCTAACTTTATACAAATGGCACTAGTGGTCATCCAATTATAAACATATATATTTAAGGAAGGGTCCATGTCTTCACTTTTTCCCTCAGTAACCTTCGCCAGCCATTTACTGAATACTATCAATTTCACTCTCAAATATCTTTCAAATTTCTTTTCACCTGTGGATTCCTGCCATTAATAATTTACTTTGAGCAGATCTTCATCTTGAATCTCCAGGATTACTACAAATATTTCATAAGTAATCTCTCTGCTCAAGTATCTTCCATCTTTATGTGAATTTTTCATACTGCTAAGGCAGTGATCAAGCCAAAACACGTATCAAATCATAGCCCTCCCTTTTAAAAAACATTTTAGTAGACAATCCATGACCTAATTCTTTCTATTTCTCAAGTCCAGTCTTTCATCATTCTTTTATTAGCACTTCAAACTTAAATGATTCGAAAACCTCTTGTTTCTCCCAAACCTCTAGAATATATGATGATACAGTGACATTGGACATCTTGGTTACTTTATATAATGTTCCTCCTAGTTAGTGGCATCCGATGAACGTTCATTCAATAATCTTATTCAAGTGGGGTGTGTGTGTGTGTGTGTGTGTGTGTGTGTGTATAAAATTTACCTCAGTCTTTCCATAGAGAGAATTTATATCTCTTTAGTATAGATTTTTTCTATCTTATACACACTTTACATTGTTTATGTGTGGTCCCAAATTTACTGACACTATATTCAGACATAAAGATAACTCATTTTATTCCTTCCTTGTTTTGTTTCCTTTTAAGTCATTCTTCTCCATTAAAAATCCTCATTATGGTAAGCGAGATGGGGATTTGTTAAAATCCAGAAAAGTCCTTCTAATTTGATAATTTTATATGCCCATAAGTAATGCAGTTTCTGTTAGATAAAATGTTCTTTTAAAAGAATATTTTCCATACATACTTTATTGCTAATTTCCAAGATATGAAGTGGATTCACAGTGGACTCGTGTGAATTATTTGACCGTATGGGGGTCAAGTAAAAGTGATATCCTCAGTAGCCTCTGATTAGAAATCACTAGTCCAGATTTTGCTCTTAGTTGATACCTGCTTGTATCACCCCATGCTGTCATTGATGGCATATCTCATGCCAATTCCCAATTTTTTTTATATTAGTCTTCTTTTTGTATTAATTGTACATATTTATAGCCTCTCCTGGGATGTGGCAGCTCTACATCAGCCCTTATTACTGCAGATGCCCTTGAGTCTATCTACATAGTCTCCACCTGCTATTTTGGGTCTGCTGTGATTCCCATATAACCATGAACCAGGAAGTTCACTTTGTATCTTTTGGCAACAGAGATCCCATATTAAGATTCCCATATTATATTGTAAGGGACTATATTATCCACTCCCATATTAACACTGTTCATGTAAGATAAAAATGGAGAAAAACTTTGAATATTTAAAGTGAGGACTTCCTTCTGTATAGCCACACTCAATAAGGGCATACTGTAGTTTCTACAATGAGGTGCTGTGAGATGGAGAGTACTAAACAATAAGAAAGATGAGATCTTTCTTCCTTAAGCATTTTTCTTAAATATTTCAATATTATCTCACCCCTCAAATATTATCCCAGCCCTCCAATATTATTCCATTCTTGCATCGACAGAGGGGTATTCTGGCCTTAGGTTTTATTATATTCAATGTTACTTATCACTTTTTATTTTTACAATGTTATGTGTGACAGAAAGGAAAATTTCTTTCACAGTCCTTCTTGCTTAATTGAGACCTCCACTACATAAAACACTAAAATGATCAAGAAGACCAATCAGGTGCCAATGAAATTAATAAAATATGCTTCCTTTTAAAAAATGCTTAGATTACAAGTCCATAATCCCATGGTTGACAATTATATTCAATCAATAAATTTCTAATTCTACATGATGAACACACCTTCATTGAAGCTCGGAAGTTCGTGGTATCAGTTGGATGTCCCAGGGCAGCAATATTTACATGCCATAAAATATCTGAAAATGATTTAACACCATCACTAGTCAACAAAATCAAACATTTGCCTGAACACGTGACCAGATATTTTTCTGATATGATATACATATACTTACACACACATACACACACATATAAAACACACACACATATGTAAACATATATGTATACAACATTCATATATATTAAAAGGTCTTTTTATATTTAATTTTTATATAATCTGTTACAGGATGTTCTTTCCATTTACTTATTTTGAACAACAAAATACTGTTCAGAGAAGATTTCAATGGAATTAAAACTCTTGATGAAAATATAACCTTATTATTTGTCATTAGATACCACCATAAATGCATGCAATACATAACATACACTTTTAAAATATCATTTCATTTATGTTGTAATTAAGCCCTTATTCCAAATAGAAATTTATTTTAAATATTCACGCTTTTGCACAGATATTTAATATCTTAAAATTTCCCACCAAATTCTGATTTTGAAACTATTTAAAATGGGAAAAGATAAATGAAGATTGAAATGGAATTTTATAAACACATCACCCAAATATTTACCAGTTGTTGACAAGTTTTCATGTTGTAAACATCATGACACTTAATGTCTCATTAGACATTGACATTTCTTTTGTCTCATTTAATCTGGAAAGTTAGCCACACTTTACTTTTTATTATGACTCTATTGCTTTTTTTAAGAATGTATGCCAATGGTTTCACCAAATAAGTCACATTTTAATTTTTATATTTTATCTATGAAAATATTTAGAATTTTTTACTAAGAATATACAGATATTATGGTGTGTCTTCTTTATTGCCTCACATCAGAGCCATATAATGTCACTTGTTTAAAAAAGTTATTTTGTCTTCATTTTTTCCACAAATTTTTATTGTGTAAGAATACACATAACATAACATTTACTGTCTTTATCATTATTAAATATGAAGTTCAGTGGTATTAAATATCTTAATATTGTGCAACAATCACCATGATTAATCTCCATAACTCTTTCCGTCTTGCCAAACTGAAGCTCTCTGCACATTAAACAATAATTCCTCATTACCCCATTACCCCAATGCCTAGGCACTGGCAACCACAGTTCAACCTTATGTCTCTACAATGTTGACGACACTAAGTACTTCACATAAGTGAAATCATCCAGCATATATCTTTTCTGTGACTTGCGTATTTCACATAGCACAATGTGCTCCAGTTTCATCCATGTGATAGCATATGTCAGAATTTCTTCCCTTTTTAAGCCTAAATGATATACCATTGTATGTATATTCCATTTTTCAATTCAATCATTCATTAGAGTTTTCCCCACATCTTAGTTACTGTGAATGATGCTATGAACATGGTATACAAATATCACTTTGAAATATTACTTTCAAATATTTTGAATATATAACCAGGAGAGGAATTATTGGACTATGTGGCTAGTATGTTTTAATTTTTTTGAGGAACTCTCATACTGCTTTCTGCAGTGGTTGTATCATTTTACATTCTCAATGTACACAAAAGTTCTAATTTCTCCACATACTTACCAACACTTGTTGTTTTCCATTTTTTAATAGTAGCTACTGTAATGAGTGTAATATGGACTATGGTGTTAATTTAGTGTTGAACTTCATTCTTTTGCATGTATGGCAGTTTTCCCAGAATCTTTTTTTGAAAAGGCTATTTTCCCAATCGAATGGTCTTGGCACTCCTGTTAAAAATAATTTGACTACATATGTGAAGGCTTATTTCTGGAATCTCTGTTCTATTTTATTAGTCTATGTGCCTGTATTTAGGAAAGCACCATGCTGTTTTGATTACCATAGCTTTGTAGCAAATTTTGAGTCAGGAAGCTGTGTCCTCCAGCTCTGTTCTCCTTTTTCAGTAAAGTTTTGCTATTTGTGGTTCCTTGAGACTTTAACTTTCCTGATGGTGTTCTTTGAAGCAAAAAAGGTTCTAATTTTGATGAAGTCCAATTTATGAATCTTTTCTTATTTACTTATTTATTGTCTTTCTGGTGTTACAGCTAAGAAAGCACTGTCCAATTCCAGCTCACAAAACTTTATCTCTGTTTTCTCATAAGATTTATAGAGTTTTAGCACTTAGATTCAGGTCTTTGAATCATATTGAGTTAGTTTTTTATAGATTATGAAGCAGAGGTCCAAATTTGTTCTTTCTAAAATGAATATTAAGCTGCCCTAGCACCATTTGTTGAAAAGACAATTATTTTCCCATTAAATGATTTGACACTCATGTCAAAAGTCAATTCATCATAAATGTTGAACTTATATTCCACTGATTGATCTATCTATCTATCTATCTATCTATCTATCTATCTATCTATCTATTTATCTACACATGCCATCACCACACTCTTTTGATAATTGTTGCTTTGTTGTGAGTTTTAAAATTGGGAACTATGAGACCTTCAAGTTTTTCTTTTTTTTATCAGTATTGTTTTGTCTATTCTGGGCCCTTTGAATTTTCATACAATTTTAGAGTAAGTGTGCTCTTTTTTTACAAAAAGAAAAATCAGTTGAAAATTTCTAATGGCCATGCTGAATTTGTAGAGCAATTTGAGGGTGTTGTCATCTTAACAATATCGAGACATACATTTCAAGAACAAGAAGTATCTTTCCATTTATTTAGGTCCTCTTTAATTTTTTTCTGAGACTATATTTTGTATTTGGTGAACAAATCTTGTACTTCTTTGGTTAAACTATTTCCTAGTGTTGATTGTTTCTGATGCTAGTGTAATGAAATTAAATTTCATTTAAATAATTTTAATTTTCAATGAAGTTTTATTTTCATTGCTAATATATAGAAATACAACTGATTTTTACATTGATTTTTTATCTTGAAGTTTTGCTCAACTCATTTATTAGCTCAAATGCCTTTTAAAAATTCTTTAGGGATTTTTGCATTTAAATCTAATACCATTTTGAGTTAACTTTATATAAATATTAAGCAAAAGTTAAGCTTATTTTTTTCCTCTCTTCTTGGCCTATGGGTGACCAATTTCTCCAGCACCATTTATTGCAAAGTCTAGCTTTCTTCCATTGAATTGCATCTGATTGTGTATAGAATCAGTTATGACATATATGTGTGTGTGTGTGTATATATGTGTGTGTGTGTGTGTGTGTGTATGTATATATCCATCTATTTCTAGATTCTCTATTCTACTGGATACATCTATGTGTCTATCTCTATGTCAGCACCACAGTCCTGATCACTGTTATTAAACAGTTAGTCCTGAAACTGAGTAGCGATGTCCCCTCACCCCATTTTTCCCTTCCAAAATTGTTTTAGCAATTCTACTTCCTTTGCCTTTACAGAAAAAGTTAAAGTTATATTGCTTATATCTTCTAAAAATCTTGCTGAGATTTTGATAGGAATTGTGATAAACTTCTTTTCAATTTGGAGAAAATTGGCAAATTTACCACATTGAATCTTCCAAAACACGAATTAATATTTGTTCCTTCAGTTACTTAAATCTGCTTTGATTAATCTTGTAATTTTAAAATATTTTATTATATAAATCTTGTACCTGTTTTGAAAGACTTACACCTCAGGTTTTGTTGCTTTCAGTAATTGTAAATAGTATCATACTTTCTATTTTTGTGACAAGTATATAGAAAAAGAATTGATTTTGTATGTTTATACTACTTCTTTGATCTTGCTGAACCCACTGTTATTTCTAGAAGTTTATTTATAGATTCCTAGTGATTTTATACATAGATCATTAGGTAATCAGCAAAAATAAATCACTTTCATTTTTCCTATGTGATCTGAATGTTTTTATTTTCTTTTGTAGCCTTATTTTACCAGCTAGAAACTTCAGTATGATGTGGCATAATAGTGGTGAGAGTGAATATCATTTTCTCATTTCAAATTTTAGAGAGAAAGCACTTAGAAGTTTACTATTAAGTATAATATCAGCTAAGTAGAAGACACTCATGGCTTGAGATAATGGCCTTTGCTGTTTTCCTCAGAAATTTTACATGTAATCATCATTGAACTTTGTCAAATAATTTTTCTGCATTCATTGAAATAATCATATGGCTTTTCTTCTTTCACATCTTAGTATGGTGTATTATTTTGAATGATTTCCAACATCAAATCAGCTTTGCACCTCTGGAATCAACTTATTTGGTCATGGTATGGAAATATTTTTTATGTTAGTAAATTCTGTTTGCTAATTTTTGTTAGAAACTTTGCACTTTGTACCTATATTCATGACAGATATTAGCTTTCTTCCTTTTCCCCCTTTTCTATCTCTTTCTAGTTTTGATATCTAGGCAATTCTAGATTCATTAAAAAAAAAGGGAAATGTTTCCTCCTCTTCGATTTCTTGGAAGAGATTGTGAGGAATGGGCTTTTCCTTAAACATTCGGCAGAATTATTTAGGAAAATCACTTGGGTTTAGAGGGCTTTTCATTGTTGTTTTAAATCACAAATTCAATTTTCTTAATAATTAGTAGGACTATTCAGTTTCCTTTATACTGGATGAATTTTGGGAATTTGTACTTTTCTAGGGTTGGCCCATTTTATGTAACTTGTTACATTTTGTATGCAGAGCCTTTTGTAGTATTGTTTTATTATCATTTTAGTGTCTGTGTGGTCTGTTGCGATTTTCCTTCTTCATTATTAGTAACTTGTGTCTTTTCCTCTTTGTCAGTCTTGTAAGAAGTTTGTCAAATACATTGATCTTTACAAAGAACCAGCTCAATTTTATTGATTTTCTCCATCACTTTTTCTATTTACAATTTCATTTCTTCCTGTTCTTATCTTTATCACTTCCATCCTGCTGCTTGTCTGGGGTTTATTTTGCTCCTGTTTTTCACGGTTTTAGAGATGTATGACAAAATGAGTATTTGTGCTACCCTGACCACATTCATATGTTGAATCCCTAACTTCTACTGTGTGTGATTGTATTTGGAGATGGGACTTTTAAAAAGGCAATTAAAGTTGAATGATATCATAAGGGTGGGGCACCGATCTGACAGAACTAGTATCCTTATAAGAAGAGAGACAAATGAGCTCGTTCTCTCTCTACACACATGCACCAAAGAAGGCCATGTTAGGTCGTAGTGACAGAGCTGCTATCTGCAAATCAGGAAGAGAGCCCTTACCAGAATCTAAATTGCTGGAAACTTGGCCTGGAACTTCTAGCCCCTAAAATTGTGAAAAAATACATTTCTGTGATTTAAGTCAACCAGTCTATGATATTTTATTATGGCAGCCAAAGCAGACTAATAAAACCTGTCTACAGTGTTGTTGAGTGTGTCTTTGTAGATATATTTCTCTTTTTAGTGGTTGCTGTATCTCACTGCAGTCTACTGGCATCAACTTTTTACCATTTCATCAGTAGTTTAGAAACCTTATTTCCCTTTATTATCATTATCAAAATTTTTTATCATAATTATTTTCTATACCTACATTTAGAACCACATAGGACAGTGTTATGACTTTTGCTTCAACTTTCAAACATAATTCTCTCAAGACAAGAAAAGTCTATTGTATTTACCTATATTTGTGTGAAATGTGATTTTTTCCTCTTTTCAATATTCTTTATTATTATTTTTATCTGTTTAGAAAATTTTCTGTAGTCATTATTTTAAGGGAAATCTCTTGTAATTGAATTTTATTCTTTATTCTTTATCTGAGAATGTCTTTCTCCTTCATTTTGAGGGATATTTTCTCTGAATGTAAAATTCTGGTGTGACAGTGCTTTTCATCTGTGTGTGTGTGTGTGTGTGTGTGTGTGTGGATGTGCACATGTGCTTTCTTTCAATACATGAAAAATATGAAAAATATTGAGACACTTCCTTCTGGCTTTTACTGTCTCTGATGAGGCCTCCACTGTCATTCAAACTGTTTTCCCCCTACAGATAATATGTCATTTTACCCTCCCTCTTCTTTCAATATATTTTCTTAGTGTTTAGTTTTCAGAAGTTTGATTATCATGTCTTATGGTGTAAATGTCTTGGACTTTATCCTGTTTGCAGCTTGTTAAACTTCCTGAATTTCTAGACACATTTTTCCCAAATTTGGGAGACTTTCTGTCATCTATTTTTTTTGAATAATGTTTTCAGCCTTGTTCATTTTTTTTCTTCCTGAGAATCCAGGGACAAAAATTTTAGTTTTATTGTTTAATACTATAACTTTTGATGCCCTGTTTTCTTATAGCTGTTGTTGTTCCTCTTGTCTTATTTTATCTCTTTTGTTCTGTTTGGATAATTTAATTTTTCCTACTTTCAGATTTACTCTTTCTTTTCCTCCATTCAGCGGTTCTGTCTATCAACCGTGTACTTTATTTTGCTTATTGTAATTTTCTGTTCTACAATTTCATGTTTCTCTTTTTCTTCTATTTCTTTTTTGAGACTCCATATTTGTTGAAACTTTCTACTTTTTCAGTGTTTAAGCATGTTTGCAATTGCTCACTGTAGCACTTTTATAATATATATTTTAACATTTTTACAAAAAAAATTAACATCTATGCTGTCTTGGTGGTGATTTATTGATTTTCTTTTTCGTTAGTTTGAGTTGTTCCTGGTTTTTGGTATGATAAGTAATTTTATAGAAACTTGAGCATTTTGAACATGACTATGTTTTAGGTCTTCTGTTTTATTCTCCTGATGCCTGATGACCTATCATTACTGTCCTGCCAGGGCCCCTCACTGGGCATGTATTGACACCCACAAAACATCTCATTAATACTGAGTATGGTGGGTGTTCTGGCTCTCTCCTAAGCCTCCTGTGATATATCTGGTTGGGATTATCTTCGTACTGTTCCCTATTTGGAATCCACAGACAGAATGGAAGCATGGGTGATCAATACTACTGGGCAGTAGTGAAAGTCCTGATACTCTACAATGTTTCCTCTGACACCACTCAAAAGAGGAAGACAGGAGAAGGACACCTGAGAACACTGCTTAGGTAGCAGTCTATATTCCTCACTGTGGTCACTGCTTTTCCAGTGGGGTATGGCCTTGCCTGGCTATAGCCTGGCAGGGATGCAAGGTCTGGACCTATAACTGGACTTCTTTGATACCACCTTAGTGAGAGGTTTGAGGTGCCTAATTTTGGCCTGAAGAGCATGAAATCTTAAGCTTTCCATTAGGTCTTTTGTGTTATGGGTAAAAATGGGGGACATATGTTTTTTATGCAATATTTTTCTGTAATAGTGCAATTATTGTCTAAAAGTTTTGTCTGTACCCTTTGAGGTTTCCAGCTGTCAGTTTCTTTGGCTCTAAATTCATGATATAGAAAGAAAAACAAACCAAAGAAAAACAAGGATCTCACTATCCTATAGTTCCTTGGGTCCAGAGGCCTCTATTTGGTCCTTAGGTTTTTCTCTGCCTTTCAGAGTTTACTTATAATTTTCATATGTACTGCTTAAGGTTTTTATTTGTACTTAGCAAAAAGAGAAGGGAAAATATAATTGCTGCAACTTTCTTGAAGTAGAAGTCTTATAAAATTATTTTAAGCATGAAAAACCTAAAGTCATATATACTTGTGTGTCCATTAATCTATATTATCTGTATTTTGAACACGTACAGAGATGTTTCTAACTATATTTGAAAAATTTACCTGTATCTGATGTTTTCAGTACCAACTCATTACTTCATCCACTCAAAGATTTTAAGACAAACTTTTAATCATGTATGTGTTATTCTCTTCTCTGTCATCTGCAAATTTGGTATTTTCCATAGATTGATTAAAATTATTGATAAAATGTTGATAAAACAGAAGATAGGACTCCAGATAAAGCTATGATGTATTTTATCAACTACTTGTTTATATGTACATCCAGAAACTCCTTTTGCAATGTTTTTAATGACCAGTTATTGTATTAATTAATGGCCATAAAAATCTAAAAAGCAAACAAAAACACAAAAACAAACAAAAAAACCAAACAAACAAAAAATGAAAACCACCTTCTATTCCCCGAAGTTTATACATCTGGTCAGTGAGGTGGAGAGATGCACACACATGCACAACCATATTCACAAACACATTTTAGAAAATCCTGTCTATAAAATAAATTATATATAATATATATAATTATATGTAATGTATAATATATGCATATATCATGTATAAGTATATATATAATGTATAATATAGTGGTAGCATAGGTGTAAAAGATACTAGGTATTCCTAAGGCAGAGAAGACAACAGTACACACATTTTACTGACTGATAAACAGATACTAGGCCTTGTGGTATCAGGATAAATTCCTAAGTGTAAAAGTATAAAAGAAGTTTCTGATTTCTGAGGACTTTAATACTAGTGGTACTATTAGGAAAACTGTTAGTCTCAGCTGGATGAGAAGGTATAATGAATATTATTAGAGTTACTTTATACTAGGATTGAAAGCTAACTTACACAGGTGGGTGTAATTGTCATTCCATTTATATTTAGTGAGATGAAATAGCATTTTACATGATTGCCCAGTTAAGAATTTGTTCAACTAGATTCAAACCCAGGGCTGTCTCACTCCAAAGTACAAGTTTTTGATTACTATATTATATTGTCTTCTCAATATATAACAAGTTTTTATGGGTCAGCATAATGCGATATACATGCACAGATCCCTTTTGTTTGGGCGGAGGAGCTAGTGTGTTTGTGTCTGGGCATATCAGAAAGAGGGGATAATTTGCTTATATTTTCATCAATATTTCCTCAATATTATTTCTCCAAACTAAGATTTTGATAAATATTTAGAGATTAAAATAAATACAAAATCATACTCCCTGACCAAAACTTGCTCGAAAATTATTAAATGGCACTCATCAGACACATGTTGAGCTGACAAGGTATTAATACCCTTCCATGAAAGCTGAACAGCCTAAAAGGCATCTGAATTGTAGAACATTCAACCTATATTCAGACATAAGCCTTGAGAGGGGCCCCGGGCCGAGCAGCCAAAATCAACTTCAGATAATGGTTTTCAATTCACTTTACTGCACAGTTGACTTGAGAATTAAGCTTACAATGTTCTATTTCACATATCATGGCTGAATTGGTTCTACCTTGAGCATTTCTGAATGCAGGTATAAATTGATGCCTGCCTAAACCAACATAAAAATCTTAGTAAATCCCATAGATAAATTCAAGGGAAAAAAAAGATACCAAGAGTGTCAAATGCCAGAAAAAAAATTTAAATAAAATCAGGATTGAAGAGTGCTGAATGAACTTGGTGTAACAATCATCAAAAGCATTATTCAGTAAACTTTCAGTGAAGAGTTAGATACAAGAGTAAGATTGAAATAGGTAAATAAGTGATTGGAAGGTAAACATATGGACTGAGACATATTGCCATAACTCTACAGCACTTTTTCTTTTCATAGTCAAGCTTTCTAAAGCTTTTTTATTTTTTATTTTTTTTATTTTTATTTATTTATTTATTTGAGACGGAATCTTGCTCTGTCGCCCAGGCTGGAGTGCAGTGGCCAGATCTCAGCTCCCTGCAAGCTCCGCCTCCCAGGTTTATGCCATTCTCCTGCCTCAGCCTCCCGAGTAGCTGGGACTACAGGCGCCCGCCACCTCGCCCGCCTAGTTTTTTGTTTTTGGTTTTGGTTTTGGTTTTTTTTTGTATTTTTTTAGTAGAGACGGGGTTTCACCGTGTTAGCCAGGATGTTCTCAATCTCCTGACCTCGTGATCCACCCGTCTCGGCCTCCCAACGTGTTCTAAAGCTTTTAAAGTCTTTCTAAGTTGATAAAAAATTTAAATACAGTTATGTGCTCAGACAAAGAAATGCAAAGATGCGCAGTAGGAAGACTAGAAGGTTCACGCACGTCTTTTACTAAAACAATGGTGACAGTCAAACTCCACAGTGCAGAAACATTAATTTGCTTTGCATAGGAAAAAATTTATCTCTTTGGAAGAGAAGTCAGGTGGACACATAATTCTCAACTTCAGGCCTCCCATTTTCCTGATGTCATGCTCTTGTGTAATCTCTTCCTTTCAATGGAAGGTTTAACCAAGTGAATTTCTGATAATGTATAAAATATGCAACACAGAGTATATGTCAATGATATCAGCTCTCTATTGCTCTCTCTTTCTGTTTCTCAAAGAAGTAAGTTGCCATGATGTAGCTACCCCATAGAGAAGTTCATGTAACAATCAACTGTTATCTCAGATCAAAAGTCAGAAAAGACCTGAGGCCTCTAACATTCATGAGGGAACTTGGAAGCAGGTCCTTTCCCAATCAAACTTCGTGATGACTGCCGTCACAGCTGACAACTCAATGGCATCCTTATGACAGACCTTGAGCTAGGGGACCCCAGTCAAGCTTCACCAGATTTCTGATCCACACTGACAGAGGTGGAGATAAAGTATACAGGTTGTTAGAACTGTCACATATTTTAATGACTGTGTCTGAATTTCATAGTAATAGTGTATCATAAAGGTAAAAATTGTCTTATAAAATATGAACAGGGGAAGATATTTTCAGACTGTACTCCTCTAAGGCCTTTTGAGTGGTTCTAGGAGAGCAAGCGCATCAGCACCATGGAGAGCTCCATGAACACGCCTCTGTAACATTCACTTAGTGTCACCATTTATGTCTCCTTGTTTTTAGCTCTGTTACAAAATGTCGATCTTGTTGATACGTATTCTCCACTCTTTTCACTAAAGTCTTTAATGTATTTTTCATAGTTAAAGTAAATTTTCTGTCTGATAGTACCAGTAGCGAGGGCATATTTGAGTCTGGTTTTGTGGATTACCTTCTTTATTGAGAGTGCTTGCTGTTCTTGTTTCTTGGTGTGTGTGGTTTTAAATGATTTGGGAATGAAAGCTTGTATCTCATGTTAGCCAACAGAGACTAAATTAAATAATATCAATGCCTGCACATGGACACCTTTCTTTTGCTTCTAGTCCTCAGTGTGAGATGTTGATATGAAATTTATATGGAGTAGAGAGGGTCCTTATTCCTCTGGGATCAATACTTTGAAGGGTTATGTAATACTGCATCTCTGAGTCTTCTTTACCCACATACAGAAAGTAACTGAGAATGAAATCCCGAGAGGAAAGTAGCACCACACAGAAGAGGATGAAAAAGACACCTCTTTATATTTTGAACAAGAAAACCTTTTAACCTGTAAGAACATAACTTTTGTTGACTTCTTAGAAAACTGAAGTAAAAGAGCAACCCACTAGCCCGAAATCTAAGGAAAGACACACAATTCCAAAGAGGTTCAGATCTTAAGCACTTGAAATTTGCAGTGGATGCAATGTGATGTACAAACTCTTAAGAAGAACTACAGAATTCAATAAATTCTTAAAATGATTGTAGGATGTTGTGGGTCTACATAAACATTGGAGGACACAGAACCAAGAGCCATTAACACTTATAGGCTCTTCTTCATGAACTCAATTGCGTGCTTATGAGAAAGACTGAAGTCAGGACGAGAGACCAGAGAAAGAATCCTTTGTCCAAATCTGGAAAAGAAGAGCTGTATGCTCCCCCTTTCATATTATGTGGGAAGGTGACACCACCTCAGAATGATCCTTGATCCTTTCCTTCCTAAGAGAAAAGACATCAAGACATTGGGAGAAGAGGAGTAAATCCTGTTGCGTTTGGAGCACAGGTGAAGATCCATTGCAGTGGGGGGAAGAGAAGAGAAAGCATCTCATTCTCCATCAGAGTGATGGGTAGGAACAGTACACAGATATGCCCTATAACTAGCACAGAGACAGCATCACTGAGAAGAAGCTAAGTCTGAGGCTAAACCAAGACAACAGAAAATTACCCCACTCTCCCCATCTAGAGGCTGGCACGCACTGAGTAACAAACAACAGCAATCCATTGTTGGGGAGGCTCAAGAGCACGAGAGACACATTTTCTGAGGCACAAGCACAGATAAAACACCTAAAACTAAGGGTGGAGCAACATTGAGTAAAACCATAAGAAGAATTAGCTCCCACATTAAGAACAGGGTAATTATGGAGGAATCTGAAGCCCATGGCTTGTGAGAATAGCCATAACAACAACACAACCAACCTGGATAACTCCTAAATAGGTTGACTTAACATCCCACAGCAAAGGCTTAGAAGAAAAAGAAACGTGTCCATTGGCAGACATTGATATTATTTAACACAGTCTCTGGTGGCTTACATGAGATATCTAGTTTTCAATCCTAAATCATAAAACACACACACACACACATACACACACACACACACACACACACACACACACAAAGAAACAAGAATAGTAAACACTCTCGATAAAGAAAGTAATCAACAAAACCATGCCTTTGTTGTTGGAACTATCAGAGAGAAAATGCGTTACAACTATGAAAAATACATTTAGAACTCCAGTGAAAAAGGTGAATAATATGCATGAATAAAATGGGAATTTTGTTACAGAGATGAAAACAAGGAGACAGAAATGGTCACCCTAAGGGAATGCTGCCTCTGCCTTGGTACGGAGCTCTCCATGGTGCTGATTCACGTGCCCCACTAGAACCACACAAAAGGCCTTTGAGAAGGTATAGAAAATATCTTCCCCCATTTATAATCTGATCAACGGTCTTTTTTTTATCTTTATAATAAAATGTTACTATAAAATCTAAACATATTCAACTAAAATATGAGACATTTCTAACAAGCCGTAAGCTTTATCTCCACCTCTCTCACTGCATATAGTGAACTTTGTGCAGTGGAGCTTTTATCGAGTTTCCCTCAATTAATGCATGTCTCAGAGTGAACATATTTTTTAAACTGCCTAGAAAAATTTCTTTCCTTTTGATTTTGTTACCAAAGTCAGAGAAGGTTTTGGAAAACAAAGCAGAATTGTGAAAGTTTTACTGAGATTTGATACAAAATTTATATGGAGAAGAGAGGGTCCTTATTCCTCTGGGATCACTAGTTACATGAGTTGTGTAATGCTGCATCTCTGAGCCTTCTTTACCCGCATACGGGAAATAACTGAGAATGAAATCCCCAGAGTAAACTAGCACCAAGTTGAGGAAGAGGTTAAAAAAGAGACCCCTTTATATTTTTTCCCAGTTTTTATTTTTTGGCTCTCCAGAAACCTGCTAAAAGCCTGGATTAGAATAAAGATTTTTAAGTAAGCATGAAACTGCAAGTAAAATTACAGAAAATTTAGGGAATACTTTAAAATCTTGAGAAATTTTTAGCCAAACAGAAAACCCACAATCCATAAAAGAGGGAGACCAACACATTTTACTAATTAAAAATATATTAATTTAAAAATACAACAGAAAACAATGAAAAAAATACAATATGGGTATAAGTATTTACCACAAATGCAACAAAGACTTCATTTTCAAAATATGTAAAATTCCTAACAGATCACTAACAATGAAAAAGACAAACCCAAAACTGGTAAAATAAACAAAAATGTATTTCATTAAAAAGATAAAACAATTAGCAAGTGACAATGTATTTTAAAATTTACTACCTCAGTAATAGAGAAAGTGAAAACTAAAACTAATAATTTTTTCTTGTAGTGCAAATTGGCCAACATAAAATTTATAGTATTTATTAAGCACATGCTTTAATCCCAGATTCTCTTTTTGACAGTTATTTTAAATAATTTTTACACTTTCACACAAAGCATACATGACCAAGAAATTTATGGAATATTTATAATAGCAGATATCAGGAACATTTAATTTTTTTAAATTGGTGACTATTAAATTAAATATATTGTTTTCACATTAACAATTCTATGCAACATTTGAAAGAATTAAGCATACTTGCATGAACTATTCTGCAAAGCTTCAAGTTTCCAATTTAAATGAAAAACAAGATGGAAAACAACATATTGTTTTCTATGATTTTGTGTTAAACACACACCTGAGAAACCTTATATATCTATGTATACATATATTGCAGGGCAATTAAAAAGTGGAAGAAATAAACACTCTATTGATTATGGGAGTTACACCTAGAGCAAAGATTTAAGATATGTATACAGTCTTTAATTTTTTTCACAGTGGGTAATGTGCTTTTGTAACTACGTAAATGTGTTAATCTGTTTTCATACTGCTATAAAGAACTGCTCGAGACCAGGTAATTTAAAAAGAAAAGAGGTTTAATTGACTCACACTTCAACATGGCTGGGGAGGCCTCAGGAAACTTACAATCATGATGGAAGGCAAAAGGGAAGAAAGGCACCTTCCTCACAAGGCAGCAGGAGGGAGAAATCCTGAGCAAAGAGGGAAGAGCCCCCCTTTATTAAACCATCAGATCTCATGAGAACTCACTCACTATCACGAGAACAGCACGTGGGAAAAAAACCCATGATTCAATTACCGACATTAGATCTCTCCCTTGACATGTGAAGACTGCAATTTAAGATGAGATTTGGGTGGGGACAGAAAGCCTAATCATATCAATAAAGATATTTTATTATTTATTAAAAAGGAAGTCAAGTTTTGTCACAACCAAACATCTTGGAAAATAATAAGTTTACTTTTGAAAAGATTTTTATGTTATTTTCCTTGAAAATGCTTGAAGAATCACAAATGGTTTGTACACAAAGCAACTTTATAATAGACACAACACAAATTAATAAAAACAAACAAAGAAAAGAATGGGAGGAGGAAAACGAGGAAGGGAAGCATAAAGAATGCAGTAAATAGATGTCTCCTGAAATAAAAATTTTCTCAATTTCTACTTCAGGTATTTTACTTGCAAATGGGTGCCCTTGGGCAAATTATCTAAATTCTTCACTTATTAGAAAACTTACCTATATTATGGGAATGTTATAAATATTTAAATATGGTTGACATAAAATTACCAATGCAAAATTCCAAAACTATAGTAGATACATGTCACCATTAATAACAAGATGTATCAAAAACTTATTTTTCTGTTCTATAATTGTCTTTTTTTTTTTTTTTTTTTTTTTTTGAGACAGGATCTCAGTCTGTCACCCAGGCTGGAGTGCAGTGGTGCAATCATAGCTCACTGCAGCCTCAAACTCCTGGGCTCAAGCGATCCTCCCACCTCAGTTTCCCAAGTAGCTGGGACCAGAGGCATGCACCACCATGAATTTTTTCCAACTGAGACAGGTTATTCCTGTGATGCCCAGGTTCCTGAGCTCAAATGATTCTCCAATCTCTTTCTCCCAATAAACTCCCAAGTTTATATTAACATATCAAAAATAAAAATGAAAATTTATTTTTCCCCTTTCAGTCTCACTCATCTAAAATGTTTTAAAAAGATAACAGTCATTTACATCTTTCTTATGAATATAATGTAAGGACCAAAGGAAAACTTCCTCGTTACCCTCTGAAGGGTCACTGAACCGCTGACCAAAGGCAGATTAAGGAGATAAAATGCATAGAAATATATTAACATGCATGGAGGAAACTCACAGAGTGATTACCCCAAGCCCCCGTGAGGTTCAGAAGCTTATAGACCATCTTCTGGTTACATGATCAATGGGGGCTCAGAGAATGGCCCAAAACAGGTTATTGCAATAAGTTGGGTTACAGGAGGGAGAGAAGAGCAGGCCTGGCTAGCCAATGGTCTTGTTAAGCAGATGAAGCCTCGCAGGCAGCAGCCCCTGAGAGAATAAGATGGGAAATGCTTTTTCCAGACTTTAAAGATGTCAGGTTTCTAGTTAATATTTCCTAGATCAGATAAAGGTGGGCCTCAGAAAAAACCTGACTGCGTCAATGCAGATTTCCCCTGCAGATGCAAATCTCATCCTGCAAGACAACTTTTTGACTATCTTTTTATTCCAAGCCCTTCTAAGTAGCCACCTTGACATATGCCAGGAAAATATATTTTGGGGTGAAGTAATTTGGCTTCCTTCAATAGGTTACCTTGTATGTTTTTTGAATTAATAGTACAATCCTCAAAATAACACTTTTAAGGCCTTTCAGAATTACAAGACAACAACAACAAAAAAGCATTTTTTTTTTTTTTTTTTTTTTGCCTAACCCTGTTATAACAAATATTTCTATATTCACCTGTGCCATTTTTTTTTTCTTTTTTGAGTCAATGTCTCACTCTGACACCCAGGCTGGAGTGCAATGATGCAATCATGGCTCATTGCAGCCTCAATCTCCTGACCTCAAGCAATCCTCTTTTTTTGGCCTCTTAAAGTACTGGGATTATAGTGATCCTCCAAGTTTGTTTCAAATATTTGACTACTGATTTTTTCATCTTATGTAATAAGTAGGCAATTTAGTGATTTACAAAAGGATACTAGAAAAAAAGAAGCCATAGATTGAATTGCCAACTATTTCAAAAATATAATATTTGAAGACCTAAGCCAGTGATCTCAAACTGTAGTTAAGTAATCAACTACTTAAAATGCATGTATCCCTGAACCCTCAAGAACCACTTAAAAATGTATAAATCCCTTAACTTACCCCATGGATTTGAATTCAGTGGATCTTCATTATTTCTAGGAATATACATTCTTACATATAACTCAAAGAAATTTGAGCTCATCACTCTTAGTTTACACTTTAGTAAAAACTGCATTAAACTCCCCTTCCCTCCCTCCGTTTTTAGCCCCATGATGTAAGCTTCACCTCATGAGTCAATGGAGTCATTATATCTTCATAAGTTTGTAAGTCAGTCATTCACCGACTTATGTTTTGAGAAGATGAAGACCCATGATATACAACTTAATTGTGGCAGTTATGTAAAAATTCAACATATACATGTATAAAGAATTATAACACATAGCAGTTACTTACTCAAACAAGATGCAGAGACATTTGTTTTGATAGATGAGCTTTCTCAGTAGCTTTTTCTACTTGGCAAGCCAGGTGTATTTTTAGTAGAGGCAAAGCACCTGGTTTAGCAGAACATCCATTATTAATCATTAGTAGAATGTGTAATTTACTGCTCATAATGCTAACTATAATAGCTCCTTACATAAGCAAGGCGGAAGGACTGCCACTTAAATTGTTGACAGTAACTAGTAGATTACAGATTAAAAAAGACTTTTATTGATAATTCCACAGAAACATAAAAATATCTGGTAAACATAAAAATGAATTTAGAAGGGGGTTATATAATTTAAATTTTCAATTTAATGAACTCTCTTTAAAGGCAAATAATATATGCATTAGTTTGTGAAGACGCATAGTAAATATGCCACCTTCAGAGAATGCTTTAATGAAATATTTTTATGCAAATAGAAAAATAAAGGATAAAGCCCTAAATACTGTCAAATGATGCCCCCAGTTGACAGGCAAGATGGACTCCCTGTGGCTCAAAAGAAAGAGCAGAGCCAAGAGGTCATGGCAGGCTGAGGAATGGTCAAGTTCTCTGTGTCCTACAAAGTGTTGTAAAACTTGTTTTTCTGCCTCCAAGTCAAATAACCATTTCTGGAAACAACAGCAGCTGGAAACTTCCCAAATGATCACAGCAGACCACCTGGTGCCAACTGACAGACCTCCTGGAACCAGCCAACTGAGAGAGAGACTGGCGATTTGGGGCTTAATGGTCATCCAATCACAACTCCGTCCCTCACTCCCCTGAATCCCCTCCCTTGCCTTCTGGTTTTCGCTTTAATCATCTCTAACTCTCCATTCTGCCCCTTGGAGGACACTTACTTTTGTACAACAGAGGCTATGTCTCCCTAACCTGTGGCTTTTTAAAAAAATAGAAAATAGAGCTCTCCCTTTTTGCTCTGCAGTTCACATGGTCTTTTGTTAACAAAACCAAAGATCATCTTGTTTAGAACAGAGTATACATTCTACCTATTATGAAATAAACTTTTGAACAATATTGAGTTACAAGTACATAATATCAGCACATTGGGATATTCATGGCATAAAACAATATTGAATGAAAGTACCAAGAAAACAGGAAAGAAGTAAGAAACTTCCGCGGTGATGTAAGACCTGTTGATGTAGAATGAGGGCATACTGTGTATTAAAGTAATGTCACAGAGGCCTTGCATAGCAAACAAGAGAAAAAGTCTGCTTCTGTATAAAAAATGGGATTAAGATTCATGGCAAATATATTTCACTTCATAGTTATGCTTAGTGTCACACTTAGAGATACATACCCTTATGTTAACTCAAACACTCGCTGAAATGATAACATGAAAAATCATAGTTAAAGCATTTTCAACAAAAAATTAAAGTGTTTGGTCTAATTTATCTCAAAGGATTTATTCAGCTTTAAAAGGCTTAACATTCCCTGTAATATTAACTGTAAATTAATCAATTTCTGCCTTGAAAACACAATAGAAAGTTATTTGAATACATGTTTTATTGATATA
This sequence comes from Macaca fascicularis, assembly GCF_037993035.2. NCBI lineage: Eukaryota > Metazoa > Chordata > Mammalia > Primates > Cercopithecidae > Macaca > Macaca fascicularis. Next base: position 183,888,129 of record NC_088379.1, read on the forward strand.
ATTGGCAAATATTTAAAATTTATCTTAATAGCATATTAAACTCCAAGAAGTGAAAGATATTCAATTGGTTATTTCTAAAATATTGCCTCACTTGAGTATTCTAAATCAACTATATTTCATAGTACACATTCACATTAAACAACACGTTTTCAAAGGAAATGCATTTATTAGAAGTAACTGTTAAAATATAATATAGATGGTATAAATTATCATCCAAATTTAATAATAATTCTGTCAAGGCTAAACTGATATATACCTTTGATCTTCTGACAATTAAAAAGATCTTGCCAAAAAGTTATTATCAGTGAAATGTAATATACCATTTTAAGACATATTAATTTAACTTTAATAAATCTATCAGATAAAAGGGTATAGATATTAATTATCACAACTGCTAATATCACAAAAAAGAGAAAATCAGAAACAATAGGCCATCTGATGGAGGAACATAATATGATTCATGAAAAATTGCTGAATCCAAATGTTAAGCCTGAATCTGTAAAAACTCTCAAATTCAACTACCCATTTACAGAAATTCAGATATCAGAGAAATGTGCTAACCAATAGCATGAAGATGGAATCAACAAAATCCAGAACATGAAAGAATTTGCTTTCTCAACAAATAAACTGCAAGATGAAAAGCAAGAGATGGAAAAACTTGCCGTTGAGATACTGTGTGTGCATTTTCATGTTTATGTGAATGTTGGTGTGTGCACATGTGTGTGCATCAACCAATTACAATAAGTTTTATTTATGTGGATTTTAACTCAAACAAACAGATGAAAACAATGGAATTTTCCAGAGAACTAGAAATATATGAACAATAACTACATATTTAATTATGTAAGTTAGTTTTTAATGTGAATGTGATAATGACATTGTAGATTTTTTTAAAAATCTATTTTTGTAAGGTAAGAATTCTATTCATATTATTTAGAAATGCATATTAAAATTTTTACAGAAAAACTATGTTTTCTGGAAGTAGGTAAGGTATAGATAATACACCTTCAGACACGAGCTGGTAATTATTGACGCATAGGATAATTACATAGCAATTATATTACTTTTATTTTGCATGTGTTTGAATTTTTCTCAATCAAAAGTTAAGGTTATTTTAAAGCATATATTTATAGACAAATCATCATGGAGAACTTTATTAATGTTTTATAATTTATGATTTATAATCATCAAACTACAAAGTAGTTTGATTGCTTTTATTATTCAAAGTAGATTAACTTGTGTTGTTACTTCTCATAGGTAAAACTTTTTATTCTCTTTCATATGTGTAATTAAATATTTCCACTGGTTAGAGTGACTGAAGTCATTACAGATGATTGCATTTTATTATCTACTAACTACTTTCACTATTAGCATTTCTATTCTGATTAAAGGATTTATAGATATTAACATGATAAAGAGACAAGATAAAAGTGGATTCTGTAAGAATAATTTATTTTAAACTTCAGTCTTCTTATCTCAAATTTCCATATCCAAAATTGTGAGTTTTTTCTTCTCACAAAATAAAATGCATTACATATTTGAAGTGACAGCAGTGTGAACTTGTCAATTCCAATGATGTTCATAATAAGAAAGGAGTATGCCAGTGAAACATCTATTTGAAGATACAAGGAAAGTGAATTCCAGGCAGATGAGAAAGTAAATATAAAAGTTAAAATTCTGAGTTCAAAACAAGATTAAACTGCTTAATGAAGTGAAATAAATTCAGTTGTTCTGAAATGGAGTAAGCTGAGGAAAGAGGGGGTTGAAATAAGTTACGTTTGAGGAAGCCAGAAATGATCATTTGTGGTAAGGAATAACCAAATGGCGAGAGCTGGTTAGAGGAATGGAGAGACACGATCTGGCTGCTGGTGAGAAACGAACTTCAGAAAGTGAAGCTGAGGAAGTGTTCAGGAGTGAAGTGAATGTTTGAGGAAGGTGAAACAAGGCAAACTACAGTCAACCAATATCAAGATCCTTGAAATTGTCCGGGAAAAGACTGTATTGGCATAGGGAAGTAAAATGATCAGATGTGTACTTAGAAAATACAGAAGAAATGCTTTGAGATTAGAGGAAAGGGAAGAGGAGACAACTACAGGTTTGCTTCTCACCACCTCTCGCCCAAGCAGTTGCCGCAACAGCTTTGCCATTTATCAAGATGGAGAATCAGGGAGAAGAACAGATGTAGGGTTTAAGCTGTTTGTTTCTTTCCTTTTCTTTATTTCTCCCTCTTTTTCTTTCTGTCTTTTTTTCTATTCTTTCTTTTTTATTTTAAATGAATTTTGAAGTCTGTATTTTATATTCAGTTGAAGATGTTAAGTACACAGTTGTGCATATGAGTATGAAAAGCTCATGAGAAAGAATGTTCTAGAGCTATATATTTGATACCATTATACAGCTGAATTTTAAAGCTGTAAAACTAAATAAAGTTATTGATGCAGTGTGCATAGGACACCTCTTTACCATGAGATTAAGTATTAATTAGTTTTTGCACTATAAAGTCAGCTAAAATGCATTACATTTGAGAGGAATGCATTAATGAACTATTTTTGTACATGCTGTCTTTCCTGAGAACATTTTAGAGTAAACCTCTTTGAATGTTCAGGAGCCCTACTATTTCTGACTGTGCTGCTTTAGTTACCTATGAAAATACAATATATAAAGAAACTTACACAGCATATAAATTGATAGATTTCAGACAATGAGTATTTGGTAGTGCTGGATGGTGATACCTAAAAGACAGAAAATAAAGAATATAAGACGGATTCATGTCTCCACTTACTCTCTGGAGGCAGCGTCTAGGACACAGCCAATCGAGTGGGCAAGTTGAAGGCAGAGGGGCGGAGAAAAAAAAATGAAGAAATAATGACATAATTTTTCTAAATTTTATGAAAATTATAAGCCCATAGAGCTAAGAATCTCAACAAACTCCAAGCACAAGAAACATGAAGAAAATTAATAAAAGTATATCATCATGAAATTGTTCAAAGGGGAAAAAAGACACGTTATGGATAGAAGAATAAATATAAAGATGAAAACAGGTAAAACAAAACACAATAGAGCAGCATTTCATTGAACTTAAGAAATTGCCAACAATCTTTCAAAAACAAAGATGAAAATAAAGATTATTCCAGACTCAGAGAAACTACAAGTATTTACCATCAATAGGTCTACACTAAGAATATGTTTAAAAAAAAGTTTTTCAGGTAGAATAAAATGATACCAGATTGAAATCTGTATCTCTAAAAGGAAGTAAAGTACATTTGAAATGTTGTATAGGTAAATAAATAGAATTTTTCTTCAATTTTTAATTTATTTAAATAGTAACACCAACATATTGTGATGCTTATACCATATGTAAAAACAAATATGTAAAAATAATAGCACAATGTCTAGAAAAGTAGATGTAAAAACTTTTATTTTAATGGTTTTTTAAGGTTTAAATATTACAACAGTATTTGAAGGTAAGCTGTGATAAGTAAAGGCCTACACTAGAAAATCTAAAGCAATTTATCTCTCCCCCACTTCTCTTTCTCTCTCTCTCTCTCATGCATGCACACACACGAGAGAGAGAGAGAGAGAGAGAGAGAGAGAGAGAGAGGGAAAGATATATCTAATAAGCGCACAGAGCAAATAATACAGAATCATTTTAAATGGCAGGAAAAGGTAAAAAAAAAAAAACTAAGAAAAAATGGATAAGAAAAAAATACAGCAAAATGATAGATACAACCTCTAAAATACCAATAATCAAATTAAAGGCAAACAGGATATGCTTTCCAATTAAAAAGCAAAACTTGTTAATGGGATGGCTATATTAATATAAAATGCTGGAGATTCCAGAGGAAAAAAGGATCACCAACTACGTGAAGAGTTATCTAGTACTGACAAGTGAGTAGTTCATCAGAGATAACAATTCTAAATGTCTATGAACCTAAAAACAGAACTTCGGTTACATGAAGAAAACACTGATAGAACTGAAAAAAGAAATAGAAAAAAAAAACAAGTAAATTAGTTTTCAAACAACTGACATTTCTAAGCAGAGCAATAACAAGAAAATGAAATAAAAATAAATAAAATAAAATAAATAAAATGAAATAAAACATATACAGATTGGAAAATAAAAAATAAAGGTTCCTTGTTGCAGATAATATGATTGTCTAGTCAGAAAACTCCAAGGACATAGGAAAAACGAGAACCAATCAGAGAGTTTATCAAGCTTTCGTAGGACACAAAGTCAAAATACAAATCAATCTTATTTTACATACTAGCAATAAACAGAAATTAAATAAGAAACACAATACCACTTAGAATACCACAAATAAATTAAATAAGTTGATGTTATTCCAACAAAATATTTACATATTTATATGCCAAAAAATTTTAAATTATGCTAAAAAAAACCATAGACCTAAACCATTGAAGACAAATATTGTGGCTGTGGAACAGAAGACAACATAACAAAGATGTCAATTTTCCCCCAATGCAATTTGTATCAAATTCAGGTAGATACTGGTAAATAGTGATATGCTATTTCTAAAATTTATAAGAAAATACACACACAAAAAAAGGCCAGGCACGGTGGCTCATGCCTGTAATCCCAGCACTTTGGAAGGCTGAGGCGGGCAGATCACCTGAGGTCGGGAGTTCAGGACTAGCCTGGCCAATGTGGTGATATCCTGTCTCTACTAAAAATACCAAAATTAGCCAGATGCAGTGGCACCTGCCTGTAATCTCAGCTACTCAGAAGGCTGAAGCAGGAGAATCACTTGCAGTGAGCCAAGATCACGCCATTGCACTCCAGCCTGGGCGACAGAGCGAGACTCCGTCTCAACAACAACAACAAAATACTGAATTAGTAAAATCATTTGAAAAGTAAGAGCAAGGTTGTGGGATTCATGCAGCCCAATTATAACTCATTATATACCTACAGTAACCAAAACTGTATGGAAGGATAAACATATAACTCAGAGAACACAATCCAGATATAGACTCACAAAAATATGCCCAAATGATTTTTATAAAGGTGCAAAAGCAATTTAACGGAGAAAGAGAAGTCTTTTAAACCAATGGCACTGACAATATGAAATATATTTTTTAAAAAGAACCACAACCTAAACCTCACACTTTATTCAAAAAATTTTACTCGAAATAGATCTAAATGTAAACCATAAGCTATACAACATAAGAGAAAATCTTTGTGAATTTGGGCTAGAAAAATTGTTCCTAGACATGACCCCAAAGGCACAATGGATAACAGACAATACCAAATTGCAAGTAAGGACATGGAAAGATGTTCAATATTAATTAGCTGTTAGGACATGAAAATTAAAATCAAGATGAGATACCATCATTGCTATGTTTTGAATGTGTCGCCCAAAGTTCATGTGTTGGAAACTTAATACCCAGTGCAACAATATCGAGAGGAGAGGCCTTTAACAGGTGATTAGGTTATGAGGGCTATGCTCTCATTAATGGAGTAATGGTGTTCTCACTGGAGTTGGTTAGTTTTCTTGAAAGTGAATTTGTTACAAAAGCAACTCTGGCCCCTCTTGCACATGCCCCCTCCCTTGCCCTTTTGTCTTCTGCCTTCTGCCATGGGATGATGCAGTGAGGAGACCCTCACCAGGTGTGGGCCCTTTGATCTTGGGCTTCCTAGCTTCTAAAACAAAACAAACAAAACAAACAAACAAAAAATCTCTGTTGCTTCTAAATTACCCTCTAGCAGGATTTCTGGTATAGCAGGACACAACAGGCTAAGACAATCTTAGGTATCTCAAAATTACTAAAATTAAAAAAAAAAAAAAAATGACAACACTGGTGGTGAGGCTGGGGACAACTGTGGAAATATTGTGGAAACATAAAAGGGGATAGTCACTTTATCAGTTTTCTGTTGTTACTGTTTACCACAAACTTAGCAGTTTAAAACAAAACAGTCCATTTTCTCACAGTTTCCGTGTGTCAGGAGGCTGGTAGTAGAGGGAGACTGCCTGACTTCTGTCACCAATGACCAGAGTTGGGGCAAACTTCACAGGTTAATGGCACAGTCCTTCATAAGATTGTTCGCACTTCAGACACCCGCTTCACTTCTGGAAATTCCAAGACTACCCTCACTTTTGTCCAGTTGGCTATAATTTCTGAGACTGTCACTACACTATCCCCCTTCAGGTTCAATGATTTTCTAGAGTGACTCATATAACTCAGGAAAATCCTATACATATGATTATGGTTTTATTATAGCTAAAGGATGCAAATCAGAACTGATCAAATGGAAAGACACCTGGGGTGAGGTCTGGGAGGGTTTCTTTCTTTCTTTCTCTTTCTTTCTTTCCTTCTTTCCTTCTTTCCTTCTCTTTCTTTCTTTCTTTCTTTCTTTCTTTCTTTTTCTTTCCTTTCTCTATACATAGATTCAAGATTATTAATTTTGACTTCTTAAATTTAAATTTTTGATTGATTTATTTTTTAATGTTTATTTTAAGTTCAGGGATACAAGTACAGGTTTGTTACATAGGTAAACTGTGTCATGGAGGTTTGTTGTACAGATTATTTCATCACCCAAGTATTAAGCCTAGTATCATTAGCTGCTTTCTTAATCCTCTCTGAGAGGGTTTCAAAGGTGAAACTTTCATTATCCTCTCCCATGTAATCAGGGTTCATTACCCTCCAGGGACACTGATGTGTTACCATAATCATATTACAGCCAATCAGGGAAGCTCACTCAGTGCTGGTGTCCAGAATTTTAATTATGATTTAATTATCTATGTGCGATTGAGTCACTGGCCATATGACTCAATCTTCAACCCTTCTCATGTCCCCAGCAGTTAGGCTCAAAGCCCCAACCCTCTTATCACATGGTTGTTCTTTCTAGCTTGACCAGATCCCATCTTGAGTCATCTCCTTAACACAAATTAATCTAGGAGCCCACCATGAGTCACCTTGTCAGTATAAACTCTCATGTGTGAGCCGAAGGGTCACCATGAATAACAAAGATACTTCTATCACTTGACAAAACCCAAAGATTTAGAGGCTACCTACCTCTTAGAATCTGATAATAAAAGCCAGACAAGTATTGTTTATTGTACGAATCCTCTTCTCAGAGTCTCACATGGTTAAAATTAAGATGTTGGGTACCTGTGTCTTCACTGGGTGGCTGGATTAATAGAGCTTATTTTAAGAAGACTCAGGTTGTTGGAAGATCTCATTTCTTTATGGTTATGTGATTGAGGTCCTAATTTTCTTGCTAGTTATTGGCTAAAGGCCACTCTCAGCATCTAGTGGTTACTCTTGGATCCTTTCCACATGACCCATGCCATTTAATATGCTCCTTTAAGTCCAGAAAGAAAGTCTATGCATCTTTGAGTCTGTTTTAATGGGCTCACGTGACTGTGTAAGGTTCACTTAGGGTAATCACCCTTTTGATTCGTTCAGAGTCAAGTGACTAGGAGCATTAATTACATCTTAAACATTTCTTTGGCCATATCACAGGAGTAGTTTTTATATTCACAAATTCTACTGGCATTCAAGGAGAAGATTTTATAGGGGGCAGGTGCACTAGTGGGAGGGAATCTTGGAATCCATCTTAGAATCCTGCCTGTTATTTCCACTCTGGTAAACAAATTGTCAGGGTTTTTAAATAAAATTAGATACAGCGAATGCACTCCTGAATATTTATCCCAGAGGAATTAAAACTTATGTTCATAGAAAATCCTGTACATGATTGTTTATACCAGCTTTGTTTATAGTAACTGGAAACAAAAACTTGAAACAACCAAAATGTTAATCTTTAATTAACTTACCAAAGAGAAAAATCCATAGAGACTAAGGATAGCAAAGAAGGGTTTCTAAAGGGTAAACTTCACAAGAAAAGACTCTTAAATGGAACAGGAAAGTGGAGAGAGAGGTGCTGTGGTTAATAGGAATTCAAAAAAGATCAATGGGGTCAACTTCCAAAAACAATGAGTATATAGTGTAGCATGAAATGAAAGGCATGGATATAGGCACAATTCTGGAATGTCATAGAGACCACATTAAATAATTAGGAGAGATCTATGAGGTTAATTATGTATAAGGTCTGTGTTAGTCTGCTCTTGCCTTACTATAGAGACATACTTGAGGCTGGGTAATTTATAAAGAAAAGAGGTTTAATTAGCTCATGGCTCTGCAGGCTGTACAAGCAGCAGGCACTCGCATCTGCTTCTGGTGAGGCCTCAGGAAGCTTCCAGGCATGGTGGAAGGTAGACGGGAGAGTAGACATCTCACATGGGGAGCGTGGGAGCTAGAGAGAGTGAGGAGGAAGTGCCACACTGCTCTGAAAAACGAGTTCTCGAGTGAACTCAGAGTGGAAGCTCACTCATTACGTGAGGATGTGACCGTGCCATTCATGAGGGATCCACCTCCATGACCCAAACACCTCCCACCAGGCTGCAACCTCAAACACTGGGGATCATTTGTCAACAAGAGATTTGAAGGGACAAATACCCAAACCATATCAAGGTTCCAGAAAGAAAAGAGTAAACAAGTTTAAATTGTTAACTTTGGTTAATAACTTAGTGAAAATACACCTTCTTTCAACACCACGAAACCCATAATTGACAAATAATGAGACAACAATATAATTTTACAAAATAAAAGTTCAAATTCTTGCAATACCTACTTTTATTTATTTAACAAAGTCTATCTAAAGTATCTACAAAGTAAACAAAGTGCCCTAAGATCAAATGTAGCTATTTGTAGTTACTATGTAGTAACTAAATGTAGTAACTGAGCTATTATTTATTCCTTGTTACCTAATTTGCCCCAGCTGAATTTTCAACATCACTTGATAACTTAAACCTTGGCACTTTTAGTAATCCTGAAATATCTCACAGTTAATGAGTCATGCATATGTGTGTCATGTGCATTATAATAAAATAAATGCCCCCAAAGATCTTTACAACTTATAAAGAAAATGAGAAGGAAGAAGGACAGGAACGAAGAGAGGAAGGTAAAGAAGGATATTAAAGCAGGCAAGACTTGAAACAGGAACCTACTAATAAGAGTGCCAGGTGGGTTTTTCAGGCTTAACATTGTTAGAACATTACATATGAATGACTTTATTTCAACAATTATGCACATACCATACATGCACACACTTTCACATTTCCTAAATTAGAACACATTTTGCAATCACACTTAGCTAGGGCAGTGCCATGGTGATGTCATTTCCTTTACATGTACTAGCTTAGTTTGAAATTTTTCTGTTGATGGTAATAGCATGCAGAAAATCAGATATTATAAAGTGAATGTCAGTAGCCTGAAGAATTTCTAGAGAAAATGATGGAATGCTTTTTCAGAAATGATGCATCACCACAGCTCTTCAAAGCACAGGGCAAAATAATGTATGGAAAAACACAGATATAAACAGGCCAGAATCAATATCTGATTCTGAATCTTCAGGGTGTGACTATGGAAACCATTAGGCATAACTTAACTAATACTTTTCTCTTGTACTTTTTAAAATAAGCACAGAGTCGCATATGATCATACTTTCAAGTTTAAAAAGCTTTTTCAAAAAGTATAAACATAAAAGTTACAAAACACATTGTGTGGTTATTGAGTTGTCAATGTTTCTGAATAGTTTTTGGAGCACCTTGTATTCATAGGGTACACATTGTATTTCATGGCATTTCTGGTTGAATGAAAACAGCACTGAGCATGTCTTTAACATTTTCCATCTCTGAAAGGAGCAAAATGGAAAAATATCACATGCTGAATATCTAAATATTTGTTAGATATCAAGTTATTAAATAAAACATCTTATATCCTCCCATTAATAAATATGTTTTCATTTTTATCTAGAAGGCTTGCTGCCCATCCCACTTTTCTTTCCACCTGCAGGAACCTCCAGCACCATGAAGGAATTTCCATGCATGTACTCTAGCCCACTTACTCAAACTCTGCCTGCTGTGTAGACTCTACAAAACTATGAACAGCTTCCCTTTTAATGATGCTCTAAAATAGTGTTGGGTCTGCAGGGAGATCTGATTTCTAGAGGACTGGCTGGCAAAGAACCGGGCACAGGCCCCAGAACAAGTCTCAGGCTTGTTTTGGGTGGAGAGTATCTGGAGTACGTCTCCAATGGGGAGAGGAGTTGCACCCTGGATTGGACACTCTTCAGCAGCTAGAATGAGCCCCTCAAATACGCTAGGCCCCTGTCAGAAACTCTCAGCTCTCCTCGCTGGGGTCAAAGGGTGGTGCTATAAGTTATAATGCTTTAAAACCAAATTGACTCCTAAGAAATGTATCATTAGATTATCAAGTTGTTGATAAAATACTGGCTGTAACATTTATTAAACTCCTAACATAAACTTACGAACATTATTTTTACAGCTTTTTCCTTCCTTCCATTTATTGTGTAGGTAGTCTCTTCTTCTTGCCATCATATTTTAAGTAACAAATTGGAATACACTACATATTGACTCAGATGTTCTCAGTGAGTGCTGCAGCTATTCCCACAAAAGCACGTTTTCCGGAGAATCTATGTTCTTTATACAACTCAGATATTTAGACAGTCCAGCAAAATAACCACACCAAATGATCCCATGACTGGCTGGATGAATTTAAATTATAAGATTGCTTTCATAATTACTGAATTCATCTATCTGGATATGAAAACAAACATTTTCTATAAATCAGAGTTAGTATACACTTCTTAGCCAAATGGCTTTCCATTTGTGCTGTGTCATCTACAAATAAACTGTTATCAAAAACCTCACTCTACTGAAATGAAAGTTTTATGTCTTTAGAGAGATTTTTTTTTAAATATAAGTCAAATTACAACCTCCATGTTAAAATGTTGTTGAACATCAAATATTTCTTATTATGATAGTAATTTGAATGCCTTTTATTTTCTTCATTGTATGCGTTTTAAGAAAAGATAACAGTTGGCTGCACATACATGCCTCTTTCATTTTATCAAGCTTAGAGATTTCATCTTCTAAAATGCCTCACTAGTTCCATTACTTTAATTAAAATGTTTTGATATGTCCCTGTACCTTGGACAGTGCTCTTTGCTTGCCTTAAATCCTTACATTTATATCTTCGTGTTTTCTCTAATGAGTCACCTTCAAGGTTAAATTGAAGTAATGAAGAAAAGTAGAATGAATTAGGTATCAAAGAAAATGCTTCAGCAGTTAAGTTTACTCAGGAGATATTATCATTAACATTACTTTTATTGAGTTGAAGGAAAAATAATTTAATACTGGAATACACAAGTAGCTTGTTTGTGATGCTATATTTCTATGTCCCACAGTGCTAATTGGCTGCCCATTGAGCCAAAGAAGTTACCATAGGAAGATCTAATATGTCTACTAATATGCCACCAACAGAATTTTAAAGCCAGTGTGTATTTATATACTCAAACTGCTTAGCAGTAACTATAGGTATATAATAGAAGATGGGTGAGAGAAAAAATGGGCAAAGCAGGGGTCAATATATAATGATCTGATTTTCACAGGGTTTTAGTTACTCTCTGGTCACCAACTAGGCAGCTTTAAATAATATCACTTTTATATTGCCAGGGTATTGTTTAGTGCAGTTAAGAGCAGCTTAATTACAACACTGAGTACACCTCAGGAACAGGCATGTGTTTAATGTCAAAGCCCCATCAGAAGTTCACACTATTTTCTCTTCCTTAGTTCTTATAGAGTAAAGCCCTAACTTTAATGTAACCCCAGTGAGCTGAAAGAGTTAATAAAGCATCATGCTGCCCTGAAAATCACCACTTATGAACAAAATGAGAAAGAATGGAGTTTGACATGGAAACACCTATTGTAGAAATGAAAAACAGATCAAAGGACTGTTATGATTGAATCATGAATCTTCTATCTTCGCTTATTTTCACGGCAGAGGTGTTATACATCTGGCTGATAACGTTTCCGTACATAGGGCATAGGTTTTTTAGGCAGACACGAGAATGTTAGAACAACTCCCAGGAAAAGTGTGAAACAGAGTCTGTAATTAATATATCTACAATCAAATGGCTGAGCAACAAGCAAGAGACACTCAGAGTTAACGGTGGAGAAATCAGTCAATAATTATTTCTAGTTTGACTCCAGGCCAAAACAGAAATAGTTTTACCAAACACAAAACAAAACCAAAACACATGTAATGAGAAAAAAGGAGGACTTGAGCAAACTCCAGGAAAATAAAAACGTTGCCGCTAGATGTGAAATTACTGATGCAGACAGAGAGAAACTCTTTAACGTTACTCTCTTTTCATGATAGATAGTTTGAAATGCAGGCAGAGTAGTTTGTAGAACAATGGAATGAAGTATCTCCTGGTATGCTTGCTAGCAACTAAAGAAATGAGTTATATGAAACTAATGTAAAGATACAATCTGCAGTGCTTGAGAAGGTTTTGGCACATGTAAAATCATTAAACAAACCACCGTGGGCTGGCTTCCCAGGGATCAAAAAGCAGCTTTCAGAAAGTCTGACAAGGCTGTATAACTTATCTAGTGGTCAAAGCATAGAACACACAAAAAAGTGAGACAGATTTGATAATGATTTGCTTTAGTAAAAGTAATTCAGCAACACATGTAGAAAGCCAGCAGGAAGTAGGCACTGGAGACTTTCTCATTTGAAAAATAAAAATCCTACAAATTAAGCCAAAAGGATGAGTCATCATGTGGTCCCTTTGTTATTGAGAGAAGGGGGGGAAATTTAAAAAAAAAATGCTTTAAAATGTTCATTTATACACGGAAAATATTTTCTATCAGTGTGCCCAGTGCTGTGTGAATCACTTACTTTATATAGTTTAATTCTCACCGTACTTTAATAAGCCACATTATTTTATTGTCTGTCTTACAGGAGACCTGAGGTTTAGAGAGTTTGTCTCCATGAGAAATATATGTTAAAGTAGACTCCAATGGTTTTCATCTCCACCGACTCTCACAGCTGCTCCTAACAAAATTGTTCTTGGCTATTCAATGTCACATTCCTGGACTCCACTTTTTGTTAAGTACTTTTTATCACATCATTTCATTCAAGCCCTGCCTTCAACCACTAGTGCTTATCAGCCCTATTGTTATACCCAGGACCATTTTCTCCTAATGTCTCCAAACCACTTATTGCTTGACTTCTTTCCAGACAATACAGTTCATCATTCCAGCCATATTCTCGATTACTGATAAAATTCCCTTTCTCCCAGGATAATTTTTCCCTCATACCCATATCTTGCATGAATCCGACAGTCATCAATCCCTTCTCTTTTATTTGGGATGCTAAGCGCTATTCTGGCAAATCACACAACTCTGCCAAAGGGTGTCACTGGGAGGATTCAGGGACTCCAACATCAGTAATCTTTTGACAATTTCCTAGTTTCCAAGTCAGCTGTGTGAAATGTTTGATGGCTTCATTTTTCATGTCTCTCATACGTCCTCAAGTGGCCAGAGATACTCAGCTGTGTACAATCTTAAACTGCATCTAACATAACTTTTCTTATTTCTCTGCTACTTCAGGGGAAGTGGTGATTTTTTTTTGCTTTATTTTTATTTTTAAATCTAAGGCTAATCGTATTTTTGTGCTGACTTGGGCCACACTGAAGTCTGTTTTATTTCAAAGATGAGATGCATTCAATAGTCCCAGCCTCAGTTATACGGTGTATATAAACATATGCAATTGCAAGAAAAGAGACATGATGTTGCGTAATTCATGTCACTGAAAATTTGTAATATGTGTCTAGACATCATAAAACATTGTATAGGTTTATTTAATGAATACATAAATAGAAAGAGTAATTTAAAAGAAGCATTTCGGAAAGAAGAAAAGAGTCACAGTCCAAGTTCATGCACTCTTACACTGTTTGATATAAATGGAAATACTTTGTATTGATTGAATTAAGGAGTATCAATTACAAATATCACACCTTTTCCAAAACACGCCAAATGCTAACACACTCACGTTTCCAAATTATAAAATCCAACACAGTCCATGATCCTTTTTAATTTTTGGAAAGTAATGATATTATCATATGTTACGTTACATTTTTTTCTTTTTTCTTTTTTGAGACAGTCTCATTCTGTCGCCCAGGCTGGAGTACAGTGCCATGATCTTGGCTCACTGCAATCTCTGCCTCCTGGTTTGGAGTAATTCTCCTGCCTCAGCCTCCCGAGTAGCTGGGATTCCACGCCCAGCTAATTTTTGTATTTTCAGTAGAGATGGGGTTTCGCCATGTTGGCCAGGCTGGCCTTCAACTCCTGACCTCAGGTGATCCACCCATCTTGGCCTCCCAGAGTGCTAGATTACAGGGGTGAGCCACCCTCCTGGGCCTAAATTTTTTATGTAAATTATCAAGTCATCAGAATTGGCTGACATACTTTAAATACTCAGTTTAGAAGGGGGTAAGTCTTATCACTATCCAACTAAATCAGCATTTTCTGGCCTTCAGTGTATAAAAAAAGTTGAATTGTATTATTCAAAACTTACTGTGAAACAACAGATTTTTAAAAGTTCTGATTTACTGTTCCATAAAATCAATTATAATTAATTCTCGGATTTGCATGTGATTTAAAATTGAGTAAACTTCAACAATTTTTCATACAGTGATTTGAAATATTTGACATAATATTAAATGCTTTTTAACCATGCACAATTATATTTTTCTTAACAAGAGTTAGCATTAATATGTTTAATATGTAGCTTATTTTAGTTTTGACATACTGTACTTGATTTGTGCAGAGTATAGCTATTAACTTAGCAAAGACATTGAAAGAGAAGAATTTACTTAATAAATATAGATTCTATCTTTACCTCATTTCAGTAACATTTTATTATCAAATGTTAGATATGAATGTATGAGTTTGGTTTTGAATTATAATTTAAAAATTAAAAATTGGAAAATTTCAGTATACATTTCCAGTGAATGATTAAATATCAGCATATTAAATGAAAAGAAAATAAAAAGTAGGAAAACTGAAAAACAAGAAAGATATAGGAAACATTTGATCTTATGTTTTATGATAATTAGGCCAGTGACTATTATTTCTTAAATAAGATGTATACAGAAGTTAGATGAGGATAATATAGCAATGCAAATAAATTACCTCAATCTTTTTAAGCAGCCTCAACTCTACAAAGTAATTTTAGACTTACATTGTTTAATTCAATATACATTTCATTGAAGTATTAATTATTGATTTATTAGTATATTTTAAAAAATGCATATTCTAGCATCACTGCTACCTTAAATAGATTTAAAACAGATTTCTAATCAAATTTATTCAGGTAATCTTTAATAGTTTAAACAGGTTAATTTTTAATGTCATTTATATTTAAAAGGTGCTGAAAATATTTATAGCATTAAATATTTAATAACATTGTTACAAAATTTTAAGTAAGTCAAACCCCAACCCTATAGTCATAGAGATCACTACTTCTGGCTCTTGAAACATCAAACAAGTCCATTGAGATTTATACAATTTTTTCATAATTTAATAATGTGGTTTAAGTTGTTGCTAGCTTTGCAAAAATATAGTGTAATAGCACAGATGTGACTGTTAATTTAAAAGTCCCTTGTGGGAGCAAATGGGTTTCTGGGTGATGTTTTGAGCAAGATTATGTCATTTAGGAAGAAACTCTGAGTACACAAAATCCTGAACTTATCAACACTATGTTCCTAAGAGACCACTTCTTAAAAAAAAAAAAAAAAAAAATCGCCTCCACCCCGCAGAGTGAAGAGAAGTAAAGGTAAGGCAGCTCAGCCACAGTGCTTCTATATTTCCTCTAAATGCGCCATCTTGCTGCTAATGTAAAGATTTGTGGGCCGGGCGCGGTGGCTCAAGCCTGTAATCCCAGCACTTTGGGAGGCCGAGACGGGCGGATCACGAGGTCAGGAGATCGAGACCATCCTGGCTAACACGGTGAAACCCCGTCTCTACTAAAAAATACAAAAAACTAGCCGGGTGAGGTGGCGGCGCCTGTAGTCCCAGCTACTCGGGAGGCGGAGGCAGGAGAACGGCGGGAACCCGGGAGGCGGGGCTTGCAGTGAGCTGAGATCCGGCCACTGCACTCCAGCCTGGGCGACAGAGCGAGACTCCGCCTCAAAAAAAAAAAAAAAAAAAAAAAAAAGATTTGTGTTTAGTTTTTGTACAACGTAGCCTTCTTAAAGGCACTTTCTTTTTTTCTTTCCAGTTTTTGACAACATAGTGTTGTAATTTTTAAAACGTTTTGTTAATCATGTAGGTGCATTTGTGTTTTCATATTAATTTTCAACTCAGTGATATTTAAAATGGCTGAAATTTACCAAAATAAGATTTCATACATAATTGATTGCATTTTACATTAGTTTAAATCTGAGAAAAAGTTAACATGATGTTCTAAATTATTACAAAATATGTAGATTTAAATATAATAAATTCAACTACCAGTTGGCACTAAGGTATTTTATTTTATTTTATTTTATTTATTTATTTTTTATTTTTTATTTTTTTTGAGACGGAGTCTCACGCTGTTGCCCAGGCTGGAGTGCAATGGCGCGATCTCGGCTCACTGCAAGCTCCGCCTCCCGGGTTCCCGCCATTCTCCTGCCTCAGCCTCCTGAGTAGCTGGGACTACAGGCGCCCGCCACCGCGCCCGGCTAATTTTTTGTATTTTTAGTAGAGACGGGGTTTCACTGTGGTCTCGATCTCCTGACCTTGTGATCCGCCCGCCTCGGCCTCCCAAAGTGCTGGGATTACAGGCTTGAGCCACCGCGCCCGGCCTACTAAGGTATTTTATGCATCATGTGTCATAAATTATTTTCCTAAGAGTATCAAATTTGCTAGACATTGAAGAAAATATATCAATATATGCACAATAGATGATCGTTGATATTAAGTAATTTAATGTTATATGCTGGAGCATCACGGATGTTGTATTGTAATTTCCCTGTTAAGATACACTTTTGCAGCACATAAAAATTTCCTAAGGAATAATCAAGCAATTCACCAAACTACTTGACTCTCATAAGCATATATACTAATGGCGACTCCATTCTCTTAGACATATACAAACTCATTCACATACACATTTGTGTGTAACCTGCACAACTTGCGCAACACAGACAGACATAAGTATACAAAAACTCAAATATGTGGAGTGTGTATGCTTGCTCATATGGGTGTAAGTATATTTAAGTACACTTTTGCCAGAATAAAGGAGAAATTTGAGGGCAGTATAAATTTATAAACTTTCATTAGTAACATTTACCAAGCTCCAAATCTATCACTTCACTAATGAGATTTTTTCTCTTCCTCTCTCCTGGAACTTCTTTCCCAAAATTTCAGTAAATACGCCTTTAACTCTAGCATTTAGCATGTCCTCAAGGTTTCCTATGTCCATGAAAGTACATACCATATTTTGAAATAAACAACCTTTCTCTCCCAAATACTTTTAGTTTCACTTTGCCTTAAATATTCTGAATTTTTATTAGTAAATATAATACTTAACTTTTTCATTAGAATGTTTCAATAGGGACTTATGTGGCTTTCTTTAATTTTTGAAAATCTAAGCTTAATATCATCTACCCCCATCATATATCGGAAATCCTCTTAGACATATGTTTACATGGGACCACTAAGAGCAGTCTAAAGAAAAACCATGTAAGAATCAGGGAATTATGCTCTGTCTCCAGAACAAGGCATATCTACATAAACTATTTGGAAGTCTTTTGCATGAGTGATTTGTTTTTAATCTCCCCTATTTATTTATTTATCAGATAATGTACTTACATCAGCATGGACTAATAGATATTTATTTTGTACTTTATGTTATAATCCAATACTACTACTTTTAAAAATGTTGTTGCACTGCTTAATGAATTTCTTCCAAAGAATACAGTATACAAACGGGTAAATTTAGTAACAGTATAGTGGAGAAATCCAACAAACCCTGCTTTTGCCAGGTGATCAAGGTACACATCAACAGTGATAAGTCATGCTCATAACATGTGCCCTTGATACGTGATGAAAGTGATACTTTACCTCCTGTAACCCCAGATTAATAATGAGAAAACATCAAATCCCAATAGAGAGATATTCTATGAAATACCTGACCAGTAATTCTCAAAACTACTAAAGTCATTAAAGGCAAGGATAGTCTGAGAAACCGTCACAGTCAACAGGAGTCTAGAGATGTGTAACTAAATGTAATCCATCAGGGGAAGCTGCAATGGGAAAACTCAGAAAAATGAAAGAGCTCTAAATTGGTAATAACGTATCAATATTGGTTCATTAATCATAGCAAACATATCCTACTAATATAAGGTGCTAACCATAGAGAAAGCTAGGTCTGGAGGGTATGGGATTAGTACTATAATTCTACAACTGTTCTAACAAACAAAGTTTAGTTTTTAAAAAGGCATACAGATATTAAGAAACAACTGTATACTACCTAATATTTATTTCCACCTCATTACTCAAACATGAAAATAAAGGAAGACTGAAATGAGTATATGCATTTGGGCAAGACATATATACTGTGGTCAGTCATGATTTGGGTTTGTTCTGCCTCCTGAATAAATTCATGTTGGGCTGAAAAACTCAGGTGCAATTAGGAATCAGTCACAGTTTAACTCTCAAACTTTGTTTTGGAGCTAGGAAGTTAATGAAGTGGCTTCCAGAGTAGATAGAAAATAGCTAGACAATTGGAAGACCCAGCACTTTTTGACCTCAAGAATCTCTGAGCACATCAACCCAGATTGAACCTTCTTGAGGGATAAAAAGGAAGGCACTGAGGACACATTATCTTCATCCTTAGTCCAAACTAACTGAATTTCATCTTTTTCAAAGTCAAGTAAGATTGCTGGTGTCCTAAGTGTCTGAGTGCTTTAATTCTGCTAAGCAGCAATCCTATTGGGATGTTAAGCTCATCTCTGTTCACATTTAATTATTAAACTATTCATGAAGAATGAAGAAATAAACTCTTGCTAGTCAGGAATTGATAAACCATGAACTTGATATCTCAAATTTGCGTTACATATAGTTCGGAGTCTCAATTTTCTTTTTTCTTCTTCTCTTTCTTCTTTCTTTCTTATTTTTTCCTTTAGTTCAATATATTTACTAGAAATAAAAGTGTAGAGAAAGCTTAGCTGCTCAGCTATGATGGATCAATATAAATATCTTTAAAATTTTCAATGTACACTTCAATTTTATATTTTATTTATTTAAATTATTATAATAATCTATTGTTTTAATAATTTAAAGTAATAAAAATATTTCTTTCATTTGCCCTGTGTGGCAAATGCCTCAAGGTTTAAGTGTGAAGACGTTTTTGAATATTTAATTATTTTTGTGGCCTCCAGCTTATTTTCTTTCATTTTTGTGTCCCTTGTTCATTGTTTATGTTTATTTATAGTCACTGTGGATTCATAGTATGTTATAAAGAGAGATATAATCAGTCATTGTAGCTTGATGACTGTATTCACATATTCTTTTGAGAAATTAGTAAAATATAAAAAGACAAAAATGGAATATATTTTGGAAGCATTTGTTTTAGTTTAGAGTGCTTTCATAACTTCAGTTTCTACATATACATTGAAAGTATTCCTCCAGTAATACCAGTTATACAACCGTCAAAGGAAGGGTGAATGGCTTATCTATGCAATTTTGTTTAAAATGAATAAAGATCTCAGGACTAACATACATGTACAAAGCTTTGGCTCTTTGTAAACTGACTGGTTATAAAATATAAGAGGAACCAGTTGTTGAAGATGGTGAGTTGACATATACATGCAGTTTGAGAATAGTTGTGTATGAATCATCTCTTTGATAGTCAAAAGTAGACATATAATAGGAAATTTGTATAAAATATAGTGTTTAAGGTTTGGAGATAATACTTTTGATAGTTATGAATATTCAGGGGGTTTGAAATGATGAGAAAGAATAAGATTATCTGTGAAATAACTGTATAAAAAATCAATAGCCCAAAGGAATTACTAAACATAAAGGGTGCATATTATTTTTCTATTGCTGTGTAATGACTTGCCACAGACTGAGTGACTAAAACAATATTTGCTTATTAGCTCACAGTTCAATGTGTCAGAAGAAGACTGTAATGTGGCTGGATTTTCTGCTCAGGAAATTGAGTTCTTTGAAGTTGTAGGATGGGAGTCCCCATTTCTTCAACGACCATTAACTGGGAGCTGCTCTCATCTTCTGTAAACCACCTACATTCTACCCTAAATAGTCTGCTCCATCTTTAAGCCAGAGATAGTGCATTAAATCCTCTGCTTGCTTCAAATCTTTCCCTCTGTTAAAGTCAGAGAAAAAAATCTGCTTTTGAAAGGGTTCATGTGATTAGGTTCGACAGATATTCTCTTTACCTTAAGGTCAACTGTGCCACATAACATGACGTAATTTTAAGAGCGATACCTCCTCATATTCACAGATTTAGGGTGATGGTACCAGAAAGGGGTCTTGATCCAAACCTCAAGAGAGGGTTCCTGAAACTTGCACCAAAAAAAAAAAAAAAAAAAAAAAAAAAAAATTCAGGGTAAGCCTACAAAGTGAAACCAAGTTTATTAGAGAAGTACTGAAACAAAAGAATGGTTACTCCATAGACAGAGAAGTGGTATGAGCTTCTTGATTGAGTATACTTACAGTTATTTCTTGATAAACAAAGAGTGGATTATTCTTGAATTTTACAGGAAAGGGGTGGAGATTTTGGAAGTTACCCTATATAGTCTAAAATTGGGTGACCCTTTTAGGCTATGTAAGGTAACTTCTGAACATTGCCATGGCATTTGTAAACTGTCATCGCACTCCTGGGAATCTTTTCGCATGCTAATGCATTATAATTAGCAATAATGAGCAGTGAGGACAATCAGAGGTCACTTTCATAGACATCTTGGTTTTGGTGGGCTTCTTTCCTGCATCCTGTTTTATTTCCTGCATTTGTTTTATTAGCAGGGTCTTTTCTTACCTGTATCTTGTGCCAACCCATATCTCATCCTGAGAGTAAGAATAGCCTCTTGGGAATGCAGCCCAGCATTTCTCAGCCTTATTTTAGCCAGCCCCTATTCAAGATGGAGTCACTCTGGTTCAAACGCGTCAGACAATGGCACAGCTTTGGGAGGGTATTCTTGGAATTCTGCTCATCACGGGGTGCGGGAGTCCTAAGATACTGAGACAAGGAAAAGAGATATAGAGGCGCAAGCAGGAAAGGAAAGGAGAACAGATATATATGATAAAACAATTGGCGATCAATATAGGAACTTAATAAATGCTCATTTGTTTTGAACAAATAGCTTTAGAAAGAAGCTCCAGAGAAGTAATAGAGTTAAAAATGTAAAGGCAGTAGACTGAAGTATGATTTGGGATAGCACAGCAGATTACTCTTTCAAGAAACTTAAAAGAGATGAGAAGGAAACTAGGCAGAAACTAAGAAGGTCAAGGAGGAGAGGGATGCATATGTTTTTGTTTTGAGGAGATCCAGAGGAGAGGAAGAGCTAAAGAATGCCAGGAAAAAAAGCAAGTAAATTAGAAATTCCATCTACAAAGTTTTAAACATTAGCAAACCACATGTGCTAAGGGTTCACAAAAACCAACATAAATTTTTTTTCCTTTTTTTTTTTTTTTTTTACACAAAGCAAGTCCTAGCTCATTTAACAATACAAAAGGAAGTAGCTCTGGCATTTTCTGAGTGTGTTAACATTTCTTTTGGTATGTGTCTTGCAGTTCCTCAAAGTATGTCTTAATTGCATTCCGAGTGTATTTTCCAAAACAAAATGGTCTGAAAAGGTGATCAAATGTTTAAAATTGCAACACTCCAAAAATAACTAGATACATGTTTGGCATACTTGATTAACTGAGACATTTCTTTGAGTTTAGGATTTAAACTGTCAAATTTAGAGGAATTAATAGTTTCACTTTTAATATGTTGCTTATTTTCTGATATCTTAGCAGTTTAATTTATACAAATCTCTCATTTTTTAATTGTGTTTTTAACCAAATAACTACATGTTCCATTTATTTGTAATTGATGGGCTAAAGACTCAGAAAATCAACTGAATACACAAAAACAGGCTATTTAATACAAAGTATATACTTTAGCATTGGAATTGATTATTCATCTATAAAATATTTTAAGACAAAGAATCTATAAATAGCATATTTGGTATTGTGTCCGAAAAGAAGTACTAGATTCCTCCAAGAGTCGTTATTTCTATTACATACACACATTTTTAAATACCTTTGTGAATGTCGATTGTATATAGCAGAAATAAAACCAAGTGTCGTGTAATATAATCAGACACACCCAGGGCAGTATGCTCAAATTAATGTCTTTTCCCCCCCAAATTATGGCTGTATCATAAAATTGTATTATTTTAAATAGAGGTAATTTTTTTTTTTATAAAAAAGCAAGTTAGTTAAAGTATTTTCAACTAATTGAGAAAATTCTCAGAATTTAGTGTCAGTCTATTGAATAATTAGCAATGTCAGATAATTATACGTCTGGAGAAATAGAAAGTAAAACCATAACAGGAAAATATTGATAACTCTAAAAAAAAAAAGTATCACTTGTCCCATGACGTAATTAGGAATGAGACCTTTGGCAACAATGACAATAAACAGCACTTAATCAAATACCTGTGTGTCTAGATGGCATCTTCTTTAACAGCTCTAACTGAGGCACAGAGCATACCCATGCCTTAAAAGCACTCCCCTTCCCCCTGGGTGGCCTACAAATTGGAGAATGGCTTACTTTATTTGACCATCTTGGTCACTACTCGTGTCCTGATTGATGAAGTCTTTTCGCCTCCCTGCTTTGTTTGGTTTGAAGGACTGTTGCTGAGGCTGAGAGCTCAGGTACCTAGGATCCAGCCTCTGAAAGTACCACATAGAGATATCAGCTCGACCGTGTGCCCACTCCCTGGAAAGGAGACAATGATCAGGATATGGATCCTTTTTGGAAACCACATAGGTCTATCCTTTCTCTTTTTCTTTATAGGGGCAATTATTTTTTACTACCTTTATTTTTTACTACTAAAGTTAGGAAACTTTCGCTTATGCATGCAGCATTGATCACATATTTTTATCTGTTTCCTCCTCAACTTTCACTCATATAACAGTAAAAAAATCAAAATAAAAACTTTAAACTGTATTTCAACAAGGGCAGAAAGAATGGAAAAGTTACAGCTGCTGATAAGAAATGTCAACACATTTTGAGAAATGAAAAACGGTGAGTGATTGGCAACTGACAGAGCAGAGAGAGAAAGATAATCCTCAAGGTCATGGAGTCAGTAATAAGCTAGCTAATTTAACCCCCTGAAAACCAGATGGCTTAGGGCTTTGGGAGCAACAGTTATTTCTGAAGTCTGAAATATGGGGGAATGAGACTGAAAACAGTATGATTGAGGTAACCAGATTTCTTCATAAGTCTTTGTTGCCAGGCAAATATATGTATCCCACTCCAGCCACATAGAGAAAGTTCACTCTCTAAATCAGCAAGCTCTGGACTCTAAGAACTAAACACAGCAGAGGACAGATGTGGAACTAAGAATCAATGCAGATCTGCATAATGAATAGTAGCACCTTTCTGCTCTCTTTCTCAACATATTTTCCAGGATTCTTTTTTGAGCAGTAGAGAGACCAATGTCAGGCCTACAGCCGAGGACATTTCAGGACGTCCTCAATGGAATAACAGGCTCTCACACTAATGGCAAAACTCTTTACTCAATAAGTGAAAGTCATCCACAAATTTCTCCAATTATTTCTTTAGTGTCTCACTTTTAATTATATGTAGTTAGTCAAGATTATCAAATATGTGTCCAAAGCAATAGCACAAAAGGACCCACAAAAAAAAAAAAAAAAAAACTTAAAAAAAAAAATCAAGTAAATCAGGCAACATAAAAATGAAAAAAAAAATTTTTTTTAAAAATGTGATCTTATATAAAGTGGGTAATTCGAAGATAAAAAGAGCCATATGACTATGTTTTGAGCTATGAGATATGAAGAAATTGATATGTTGGCACAGCTGCTAACAGGAAGGAATCTTCCACTTCCCTTTCTCCACTTCCTGCTGATTGGCATGCTGGATCCGCCATCACAAATAATAAAATGGAAGCCACGTGTTGAAAATGGCAGAGCAATAAAACAGGTTAAACAGGATCCCTAATACTGTGGAGCTACCATGTCAGCTGCCAACGGCCAATATAAAATCACTTAGCTGTCTAAGAGAGAAATATTCCTATGTAACTTAAGCTACTGTTATTCAGAGTCCCCCCACAGCAACCAAATCTGATGTTACACAGTTGGTGTCTTCTTTATCAGCACACAGACACTACACAGGAAAAAAACTGGGAAAATGATGCAAATGGATATTAAGAGCAAGTAGTAGTAACTTCACAAGGCTAATAGCAAAATATCTGCAGCTAAGGAATAAATTGGGTTAAAAAAGGACATAAATTGTAACTTAGAATGTCATGTCTAATCAAAATATCTATTAATTTTGAGACTATAAACAAGACTATTTAGGCAAGTTCTAAAAATGTTTACCTCCTTTCATTGTTCCTCATGAAGCCACTGGACGGTATGCTTAATAAAATCAATAAAGTTTAATCCTGAAAGGAAAACATATTAATACTGGAATTGGGAAGCAAGTACTTAACACAGGACAAAGCAACAAGACTTCCCAGGAATACAATCAAAACAAGTTCCATGACAATATCGGTGTAACCAGTCTAGAATAGAGTACATTTAAATTGGAAGGTTAAGACAGAGTGTTTCAGAAAGAAAGAATACAAGAAAAAATGGAATTGACAGTGTTTCAGGAAGAAAGAATACAAGAAAAAATGGAATTGATAGTTTACCTGTTAAAAAGTATTTAAACATGTTGAGAAGAGGTTCATAGTTCTCTCAGAAAATCTGGGTTAACCAATCAGTGATAGGCAGAAAGAAAAGACACCTAGATGAAATACTTATTGATGCCAAGAAAAGCAAGATGTTGTCAAAATCAGTAACCATAATCATCATAGTTCATGCGGGTCTGTTCTCAATGCTATTTATAGTTATAAAAATGTAACCGCTGACTATTGAGTCAGAAATTGAGATCTGAGAGTACTGAGATAAGTGTCTCACAAGGAAACTGACAAAGAGGGCATTGAATAGGACGGTTACATTCTTATCTTTCTTAGTAGGCGGCTAATTGTTTTCTAAAATGAAAAAGTCTCTAAATGGTAATATGCATTATACCACTATTTAGAAATACGGAGAAATATGCCAGAAGAAACAGTGAAATGGGTGATATCAATTTGTCTTTGGGGAGGAGAAATCAGAGGTGTGGAGGAGATGAGACGAAAATTGCTATTCTTAGTTGTACATCTTGTAGCATTATTATTATTATTTATTTATTTTTTTTACAAACAAAGCTTGTGTATTTAACAAAAGTAAAACTGAAAAAGACTCGTCTTCCTAGAGTTCTTTATTTCAGTCCCATAAACATTCCCAAGGCAAAGAAATGCAGACTCTCATCTTGCTTAGAAGTGAAAGAATATTTCTGTCAAGCCACTTTTGGTTTTATCAGTTATAATGTTGCCCCAGCACCTCAGTTTGTATCAATGTCAGTTGGATAGAACAAAGAAAGAAGCTTTATTTTCTGGTTCCCTGAGCAATGACCACCTCATCACTAGTTACACCTCAGTATTTCAGTAAGCAGAGCGTATTGAAGTGAGGCAGGATCTTACATTTCCTAACCCAATATATTCATTGGACTTAACCTATTGTTAATTGCTTAACTGACATCCAAATAATAGATACACATTTAGTACTAATTATCTTAACGGTGTAAGACTACCTTTGGTGGAAATGACAAGAATATGTATTTATATTTTTCCGTTGTCAAATAATTTAATAACATTGAATCATCATCAATAGCTCTATGGAGTTAAGTAAAGCATGCACAAATGTTTCTATAATTTTTAATTAACATATTTTTATTGTGCAATGTGATTAAGAAACAAACTTATAATTTCACTTTCCAACCTTTCATTGTTAGTTTCTTTCTTCCCTTTTATCCTTCCTTCCTTTCTTTTTCCCTTCTGTTTTTAAACCTTTTCTTTTTGGCCCTTCCAGAAATACTCCATAATAACTATATTGCTTTCAAACAATAGCCAGAGCAAACCTCATCAATTTAAGAATGGAGAGTGCATCACATAATGAGTTTATGTCTGTATCTCTCTTACCAAATGGATCTAAAGTGACATCTCAGGGGTCTGTTAATGAGATTGTCTCATGTAAGGGAATCTGGTAATGGGATGCTACCAAATCTGATTATTTGGAGATAATGTTAACAAAAATTAAATTAATTAATGTTCAATTTGCCCTTCACAAGCAAAAAAATTTAAAAGAGTTAACCAGAAAGATCATGGGATACTGGTGATTAAATATATTTTAGGATCAAAGTCTACAATTTGCAAATTGGGAAGCTGACAGAACAAAAGTAGCTGTGCATTTGAAAAAGGCATTTGAAAGAAAACTGTTTTCAAGCCTGTCAACTGATTCCCCTTGATCATCCGAGGCTACATTAGGCGGGTCATTCTTACTTCCAGAAATTACACATACAATTCTATTTTCTGAAGTGCTCTTCTTCTATTTATAAATTGTTTCTCCTTCAAAACTACTAAAAAGTCACACGTTATATGTAGCATTCTTAACATGAGCATCAGTTCTTACAATTGAATTGAAGCCATCAATTTCCATATATAACTGTACACTTACAGATGTAATTGCATTTGTTTACCACAATAGCTGTGCTATTGGCAATGAAAATGCACACTCACAAGGACCAAGTTACCTTTCTGGGAGAAATATTTTAGGTAGAAATACCTTAGATATTTAGTTACACTGTACAGAAATGAGCTATAAAGTTAAGAAAATACATTACTGTGGATCTTCACTAAAGAACTGATTGTCTGTTGTACATACATCAAAGTGAAAATGTCTTTAAAATAATGATCTTAATTGCTTCCAATGTAATACTTGTTATATGTAATATAATAATATTATATTAATAATGCCACATTTATCTGTGTCATGCAAACATGAGAACAAATAAGGAAAGATGATTTTCTTCATATATCATAAAGCTATTTCTTCTTTCTTTCTTTCTTTTTTTTTTTTTTGAGACAGAGTTTCACTCTTCGTTGTCCAGGCTGCAGTGCAGTGGCATGATCTCAGCTCACCGAAACCTCCGCCTCCTGGGTTCAAGCGATTCTCCTGCTTCAGCCTCCTGAGTAGCTGGGGTTACAGGCATGCGCCATCATGCATGGCTAATTTTGTATTTTTAGTAGAGAGGAGATTTCTTCCCCATGTTGGCCAGCTGGTCTTGAATTCCCGACCGTAGGGGATCCGCCCCCCTCGGCCTCCCAAAGTGCTGGGATTACAGGTTTGAGCCACCGTGACTGGCTAAAACAATCTCAGATGCATAAAATTCTGCTCATTCATTGCATACTTTTTTTCAGAAGATAGTATGCACCAGACACTGATTCATGTTTAGGAAGCATAGAGCAAAACATGGACAAATTTTCTGCTCTCAAGAAACTACCTGCACTTATTTCAATGCAGAAACAAAAAGAGAACAATATGCTTAAACGTACATTAGAAATATATGCCAATAATTGGGCAAAATGTTTTCAAGTAGGGATTAGTGTTATGAAAACAATAATAATATGATAGAAAGTAACAATTCAGACCATATGCACTGGTGGTTAAAATAAACCTGTCTGAGGAGATTAATTCTGGTTAAAACCTGAATGGCAATTAGGAACTAAGCATTTTAAGATATGGGGTCCAGTCATTTCAGTCAAGGGAAACAGCACATGTAAGACCTTGTATAAGAGCCAGGTAGTCTCCCCTGTTGTTCATTTTCTCCTTCTTCCTTTTAATAAACACAACTTCCTCTAAATTTAAACAGAGCACATACTTGCACAGCTACTGACTACATTCCCAGACTGTTAGATGTGGCCCTGTGACATGAGCAACCTATGGGCTCTTAAGAGGAAATATGTTCAACTTCCAGGTCATCCATCTAACAAAGAAGTTACTTTTTGTTTTCTTCTTCTCGTGGGAAGAAATTCACATATGGCACTGATGGCTTAAGTAATGCAAAGACAAAACCATAGGTAGCTATCAGAACAGCAAGTTAAAGTCTCCTTTGTCTACCCTAATTGGGTATGTATGAGAGAAATTAATTGTTATCAGGTATGAACCACTAATTTTTGTACTATTGGTTCTGAAAATTTGGTCTGATCTATCTGGTATTGACCCTATGGCTGGAATGACTTTGTGCATAGAAAACAATATTAGAAAATCAGTGTGCATAACACACAGAATGAAGAAAGGTGACAGAGACTCATTTCTGAGAAGCAGGCGGTCATCCACTCAAGGGTGGTGTGATGGTTAATACTGAGTATCAACTTGATTGGGTTGAAGGATGCAAATGACTGTTCCTAGGTGTGTCTGTGAGGGTTTTGCCAAAGGAGATTGACATTTGAGTCAGTGGACTGGGAAAGGCGGACCCACTCTCAATCTGTGTGGGCACCATCTAATCAGCTGCCAGCCTGGCCAGAATCAAAAGCAGACAGAAGAATGTGAAAAGACTAGTCTGGCTTACCCTCCGGGTCTATATCCTTCTCCCATACTAGATGCCCTTGAACACAGGATTCCAGGTTCGTCAGCTTCAGGACTTGGACTGGCTTCCTTGCTCTTCAGCTTGCAGACAGCCTATTGCTGGACCTTGTGATCATGTGAGTTAATACTTAGTAAATCCTGTTAGTTCTGTCCCTCTAGAGAACCCTGACTAATACAGATGGCCTGGTGGGCCTTGTAAATCATTTTATTTTAATAACGTTCAGTGAGAAGTTTTCAGAAGAGAGCAATTTAATTTAGCTTCATTTTTTAAAAAAGATATCATTGTTGAAAACAAAATGGGTTCTAATGAGTAAAATCTAAGCAGAAGCACAGTAATGAACTATCTTATCCAGTTGAGAGATTAAGAAAAGTAATATGAATGGAGAATCTGAAAAGCACTTAGTTATATTTCAACCTATGTCATTGCAGGTTGTAATATTCAGCTATTCATTGAACAAGTAATCATTAAAGACCTTCTATGTGCCCACTGCTATGTTAAAATTCGGATATATAATGATGAATAAGACATGGTCACTAACTTTATTAAACACTGAAAATAATGTGTAATACATAGTTTGAAACTGGAATAGTGCTACAACTTTATTGAATAGAGTTTTTGAAAGGGAAAACAGAGTTTATTTAAATTTAATTATGCCCATCTAAGAGAATGTTTAACCTAATATGTATTATGTAAGTGGTGATTACCATAGCAAAGAATTGGGGTAATTCTGTATAGAGGCATGAATAACGGGTGTAAAAGTGGGGATGGGTTTGACTGAATGCATGACATGTGATAGAAAAAAATTGCTTTTATCAAGCATAAAGTGTAAAGACATAATATTACAAAAAGTAACAATAAATAACAATTTCAATGTATGCACAATACCTTGACAATTTTTATTTAACTTAATGTACAAAATATTACCCACAGACTATGCCTAAAGAATATGCTTCTGGCTAGGACACTTCAGAATTCATGGAGAGAACATTTTAAAAATACATCATTAGCAAATGCATCTTTCCTTTTTGCCCTCAGAATGATAATTACAGCCCAGCTCAAACAAATTTTGACATTTTTCAAAATTCATTATATTTCACATTAGTGTAAGATGGCTTTAAAAATGTGATTACAAATGTTAGGTGAATTTGTTGCAAAGAGGGAGGCTCACAGTCCACTCTCCAATGACCCTCTTACCTGGGCATAGTCAGAAATTGGTTAAAGATATAAAAGACCAACTCACTGAACAAATGAAGTCAGCAAAGTCTTTTTATTGCAACTTGAAAAATGCAGATATTGTTAACATATTTTTATATAGTTACTATTTGAACATAATGGTGATATGAAATATTAAATCTTTCTGTTTTTCATAGCCATTGCAAACAAACACACTAGTTATGAGCAATATAAAACTATGGGGGATAAGCTGTGAGGTGGACTTCTTTTTCTATAGGATACATTTTAATGGCAAAAGTGCATCAAATTAAGGGTGTCACACCAAAATATACATCAACAATTATTTTCTATGTTGAGAGCGACTTGGTATGAAAAAGAAGTCACACAAACTAAACAGCGTATTTAGTGATTAGCATTTAGCGATATGTATCAAAATCATTGTATATAAAGACACATGTATTAAAATCAAATTACACTTTATTAAGTAATAATATAGAAATAAAGGAATTATCTAAAAACAATTGTGAACAAATGGAATTTCATGCTAAAATATGATGTTTCAAGTGCAAGAGTTCAGTTGGGAAAATTTGAACTACAGAAGAAACTCTCAGTGTTTCTGTGAGACAATGGTCCAGTTTGGTACAGGCTTTTTAAAGATATGACTTGGACAAACTTGCTTATAATTCTCATATATTTGGTATTTTTAATGATTTTAATTTCTGCACACAAGGAAGAAAGACAACATTGTAACTGGCTATTTTAAATAGCAGATAAGATCAAAGAGCACAAAGGAAAGTCAGACGTTTGGAAAAAATGTGTTTCTAAGAATTGTTATGCCATGTTTCATAGTTTAACAACAATTATCAGTGAAATAGGTCATCATCTCACTATTGTACATCGCTGAAAGTTATCACCAATCTCCTTATGAATTTAATACGATGTTTTGTATTTCATTTTTTCTTAAAATAGATACAACCATAGGAGATTCATGGATTTGAATCTGTTTTTTTGTTTATTTGTTTGTTTCATTTTTATCAAAAACTTACTGAAATTTAACAGCTTTAAACTGTAAAATTTTAGGTTAATTAATTTCAAAAATACAGCGTAATTTCCTTATTTAGATAAAAATTGTAAATATTTATGCTGAACTTGCTTTATAATCCTTTCCCCCATTCTTGTCAACATGCATGTCTGAGACTGACTCACCTACCATAAGTATTTTTTAAACAAATAATAGAAGAGTTTAAATACAGATTACATCCTGTGGTTGATGAGGTTATAATCTACTTTAGATGTGATAAATTGATAGAGAAATAGCGTGGACATTCATCACATTAAAAAAATTTTTAATTCATGTATTCGATTAAAATAGACCTAAAGATTTTTGATATAGGGAACTGCTACCTCATTCACAAATTTCTGGTTAATTATGATGTATGATGACACAAAGTTACAAGTGCAATGGTGATTGTCTTATCTGCAAAATGCTCACTTTCATTGATCAACACGTACTTTTTTGTATTTTTTGATGCTGTAATTGTTTTACATATTTTACACATTTCCTTGTTAAATTTAATACTTAAAAATTGTGATTTATTTTTGTATGTCTTAAAATTTCATTTTTATAGAGTTTCAATTTTGGGGGTGTTTTCAAAAGTATTGGTCTGTGACAATTTGTAAGAGAAATGGTCCTATACCACATATGGTATTAGAAGCATTAGTATAATGTATATTCCTACAACCCGTTCTTCTTGTAGCCTATCATTCTCCACACACTTCTTTTGAAAGCTCTTATTAATTAATTTCTTCTTTTTCTCAGATATAAAGTGTTTTAATTGCAAGAAATTATCTATGACTATTTCTGGATTTTTTATATGCTTCAGACATAGTAGTTTGAAAATCAATGAGTAAATAATTATGGTAATTCAACACACTTATACAGTTTTAATTCTTCACCGGTACAATATTCTTATATTTAACTAGGTAATACTAAAATTTTCTATTACTTGACATTGTGAAACTGAATTGACAGGAAAGTCACTGGAACATAATCATTCAAGTGCCAATGCAAAGTTATTCTACAAAATGCCAGTGGTTTCTATCTGGCTATAATTTGGCTATTCTAATGTTGGATGACTGTTATATTCTTCTTAAAGCTCTGCTATATTATAGACAACATTTTAGAAATATTACTAAAGTTCAAACTCAGCTTCCATGTATTATGGTAACTGTGTCCACTTAAACACTTGATTTTTTTTTTTTTTTTTTCTTAGATAGAGAGTTTCACTCTTGTTGGCCAGGCTGGAGTGCAATGGCACCATCTCGGCTCACTGAAATCTCTGCCTCCCTGGTTCAAGCGATTCTCCTGCCTCAGCCTCCCAAGTAGCTGGGATTAGAGGCATGCACCACTGTGCCAGGCAATTTTTGTATTTTTAGTAGAAACGGGATTTCTCTGTGTTGGTCAGGCTGGTCTTGAACTCTTGACCTCGGGTGATCCACCCACCTCGGCCTCCCAAAGTGCTGGGATTACAGGCGTGAGCCACCACGCCCAGTCACTTGATACCTTTTTAAGTTGCACATGTTTCATTTCATTCAATGTTATTTAAGACTATAGGAAATTACACATAAAGGTTCGCCAAGTGGCTTGCGCTTGTACCCCAATTAAATCAAAGACAAAATTATACTTTTGATGCAATGCTCATTGAATGAATATTTACTGAACACCTATGTTAGGAATGTTATAGGTATTATGTGTATAGGAAAATGAATAAAACAGACATAAATCTCTGCCCATGTAGGGCTTATTTTCCAGGTGGGAGAATCAGCCCAACATTCATACTAAATTATTTTAGGATGATAAGAAAGAAGATAATATGTGCAAGTGGAAATAACATTTTTAAATAATCATAGTGCTATGTACTTTCATTATTACCATTTCAATTATTAACTTCCTCAGTCTCTTTTATTTTACAAATATAGTAAACATCCTCTGAAGGATGTATTTCCTCTCATTACAATGGTTACTATGCTTTTTAGTCAACATTATCTACAGTTGATTTCTCAAAGTAGCAAACATTATATTGAGCTTACTTAGCATTCTATATATTATACTATGTAGCATTTACCAGAGAATATATATACATACACATATATATATATCCATGTATACACACACACACACATTGTCCACAGAAGACAGAAGCCTAACTTTCAGCTATTTGTGAAATAGAATGATTAGAAACTTGATAAAGTATTCTGCAGTGTTATATAGTCCAACTAGTTTAAATTATTCATTTCATATCCTAGTGCTTTTTTCCCACATGTGATACTTTATTGTTTTAAACTAGTTGATTTATAAAAATGTCATCAGCATAGTGCAAATTAATGATTCCAGCAAAACACATTTGTGATACCTTAGGTATGTGACAGGCAATGAAAAAAAGTTGTATTGATTTGTCTAAAATGTTAAATGACATAATAGCCATACAGTAAAGTATTGAATAATTTAAGTAAATCAATGTTTTCTGAATTTTGTAGGAGTACAAACTATCTTGGGTGCTAAGGTAAATCAATATAATAAAATAAAAATGAAGTGGTTTATAATGATGAATGTATGGGTTGATAATAACCAGAGGTAGAATCTCATTTAGCCATTGTAACAAACAACTTCCAGGCATCTTTTGTACACTATTCCCATCAGAAAACATGGTATTATATAGTCAATTGATTTTAGCACTTAAATAGCTTTTCATTTGCAAGACACCTAGGCTCAGTATAAACTAAACCTTTCCCAGAGTGTCATTAGTTATGGCTTGATTTAGAATGATAATACATATTTACTACCATTAAAGCAATTTTCTGTGTTTTATGTGGTTTGTAAATAATGCTATATTTTATGAGGAAATGAGAGATGTTCATTTGTTGTGCTCATATATATTTGCAAGATTTAGAATTTAGCATTTAGTGCTTCTACTGATCTCTTTTTACTTGCATTTCCAATGGGAAATTTCTTAAGTAAATAATCCACTTGGAAATTGGATTTTTCATTCAATATAGCTATGTTTTTAGGCAGTTTTTGGTTTCATCATTTTGTTTAGAAAATATAAGTATGGTAAAAATGAGCATGCAGGGACAACTTTTTCCTATGTAATGTCTTTTGTGGTTTACAACAATTTCAAGATCTAATAAAATCTATGGATCTTTCCCACAGGAAAAAAAAATACAAATGTAGACATGAACACAATGCTGTATATAATTTAAGAGAAATCAGATATACCCTGGATTCTCTTTACATTCATATACAAAGAATAAAAATTAAAACAACAGAAACAGACACAATTAGTGGTTCTGAAAACTTCAAATGCTTCAGTGTTGTAACTACACTTGAAATGAATGAAAGTAGATATATTAATACACAAAAATACTTAACTCTTAATACTTATGCATTTTTTACAAATTCAGAAGAAGATCCCTTAAAAGAGGCTGAAGACACTAAAACATTATAAAGAAAAGAGAGGTGGAGAAAAAAGGAGTCATTCCTGGAGAAGAGACTGAAAGTAGTCAAAGGATTAACACCCAGATTTCAGAAAAGGAAAAATATAAAATATTATTAAGTGTTGGCAGTAAATCGTGGTGGCTCAGGCATGGACCCTGTAGGATTGACCCATGGTGGCTCAGCCATGGATCCAGGATTGGATCCCAGATGAGCTACTTAATATGGTAAACTTGGTAAAATTACATCATCTCTCTTTGAGAGTACCTTCATCTGTAAATTAGGGATCAGAACAGAATTTATTTTATATGTCTGATATGGGCATGAAATGGTTCCATCTTTATAAAGAGCTTAGCAGAATGCCTTGCACACACTAAGCAGGAAGATGGGTACAAAACTTCCTACCTGCTCTCATTTTGTAGCAGCCTGCTTTCCTGTGAAAGTTGCTCTGAACTAAAATGTGGCAAATCTTGGGACTGAGGATGAGACAACAGATGTTTGTTTGGAGGAACATACAGGCTAGTTAGACTCCCTGCTCCTCACTTACTCATACCAAACAGTAGACAACATTATCTTCTTGAGAAATGGGCAGAAGGGGTAGGCCTTTTGGACAGAAAGCAGGGAAGATCCCTGTACAGAGACACTGGGATACCCAAAAAGTTTCCATTTCCGAAGCTTGCTTGTCCCCTCCCACATCATCACTGCAGACAGGGCATAGTAAGCATATATTGTACTTGTAAAACATGCCATGGGCAATCTAAGATTCAAAATATGAGGATAAAACCAAGAATCAATTAAACTTTCAGAAAAGATAGCCTCATAAATATGAGAGATCAAATCAACAAACAGAAAATAAAAAATAACAAAATGTACACCAACGTATAAAGAAACAGATAAAAGAATCAACACAAATATAAATTATAACTTCAGAGTGATATGGGAGGCAGCATTTCCATGAAGTAGCATACAAAGATTTTTAAAATTAAAATTTTTGTTGTGAAGAAAATAGAAAGCTAATAATGAGCTGAAGAGCAGAATGAGAAGAGGAGGAGAGAGAAAACTAAGGAACAGCCAAATGAAATAAGACAGCTGTCTCAGGGGAAAGGGTCAATGTTTACAGAAAGAGAAACTGTGAAAAAAAAATATAATGGGTATAAAAGAAGAGGTATAACTTTGGCCAGGAGTGGTGGTTCATGCCTGTAATGCCCGCACTTTGGGAGTCCAAGGCAGGCAGATCACGAGGTCAGGAGTTCTAGACCAGTCTAACCAACATGGTGAAACCACGTCTCTACTAAAAATACAAAAAATTAGCCAAGGTGTTGTGGCGCACACCTGTGATCCCAGCTAGTGGGGAGGCTGAGGCAGGAGAATCTCTTGAACCTGGGAGGCGGAGGTTGTAGTGAGCCAAAATCATGCCACTGCACTCTAGTCTGGGTGATGGAGCAAGATTCTAGCTCAAAAAGAAAAAAAAAAAAGAAGAAGAAGAGGCATAACTTCTAAATGGTATGACATAGAAGATAGGGGTGAGAACACTGAAAAGTAGGAAAGTATTACTCACATTTTTAAAACACAGAGAGAAAGTTAATGTGTTGTCTAAACAAAACTAGTAGTATAATTATGTTGTTTTAATATAAAGCATGTAAACAAAAGAATAAATAAGAAATTAATGTAATTTAAATCTCCTACTCTGACTTTATCCCTCAACTCCAGACTGATGAAATCAGCTTCCCATTTAGCATCTCCATTTACTTGTCTAAAACATATCTCAATTACCATACGTTGAAACTGAACTCTTGACTTTCTCCCCAAATGGACAAGTCTTCTCCATTGGCCTTCTTATCTCAGTAAGTGGAAATTATCAGTTGGGAAGAACCAAGGTTTTAAGTTATCTCTCACTCTTTTTCTGTTCTTCAAATGTATGGATGTTCCAACAACAAATCTATTTTGCTCTCATTTCAAAATATATGCAACATCCTATGAATTCTTAACACCTCCACCACTTGTAATTTTTTCTAAGCTTCCAGTTTTGCTTTCCTGCATATTTATTTAACCAGTCTTTCTACACAAAACCCAATTTAGACTTTCACAACCTAAATTAGATAAAATAATTCCTCTGCTCAAAACTCTCCAAAGACTCTTCATCTCATTTTAAATGGAATCCAACTCTTTCCAGAGCCTCCAGTTTCTCTATGATTTAGCCTTTGGTTACGTTTCTGACCTAATCTCAATTATCTCCATTCTACCTGGACTTTTCATTGTTTCTTAAGCATATCAAATGCTTTTTGCCTTTGTTTTAGAGTCTTTGCATTTGCTTTCTCTCTGTTAAAAATTCACTTTGCTGAGGTCTTGGTTTCTTCTCACGGGAGTTGTTACTGAGTCCCAAACATCTATCCCCTGTCTATTCCAACACTCACACCCTTGCCACCATCGTGTCTCAAGTATGCTGGAATTGATTTCATCATACCCTCACACTGTGTAAATGGTAATCACAAAACACCCAAGCCTCTCAGTCTACCAGCTATCTCCCATACTCTACTCAACAAAATAATCCAAATCTTCCTTATCCTCATCACTTTGTCATCCTCCCTAAAATCTTTCTATCATGCCTTCTGAAAATCCACTTTATTGTCTATATTTTCTATGAACAGTCCCTTAATCTGCTTATTCCAATGAACCTTGCCTCTACTGGAGAGGTCAATGCTTTTGCAGACTCTCTCTGACAAAAGATTTGCAAACACCAGGTTTGGATGCAGGACACCTGTCTTTCCTGTTCTTTATATATCCTTGAGACCATTTTGTCTCCCATGTCCCTAAAATTGCCCAACTTTAAAATGTTTATCATCACTTCATGTTACCAATTATGAAGCTTTATTGCTGTCACTTCTCAATACCTGGATCATTTACCCTTATTTCTGGATGACTTCAGTTTCTAGTTCACTGACATTTTCTTTACAAGAAACCCTGTCTTGATTCTTCATGATTCTAATATACACGTAGATGATCAACCAGCACACTAACTTCTCAAATCCTTGAGTCCTCTCCTTTGATGCTCTTATTCTTTTCTCCACCTAAGGAATTTGCTACAGATTTTGTTATTACAAACAACTGCAAAATTTTTGTAATCTCAGTTTCATTCATCCAATTTTCTGACCACCACCTACTAGGATTTGAAGGCTCTAACAATTATCCTACCCCAAAGGGGCGTCAAGTCTTACTACGTTTTCACTGCCTGTAACTCATTTCATGTTCTCTTTTTCTGAACCAACTTCAATACCATGATCAATAAAAATAATTCTCTTTTATACAATTCCTTGACTCCTCTGTATTTTCTCACTGTTTAAACACACACGGCAAAAACATCATTTTTTGGTTAAATCCAACTTCCTACCTCTGTTTCTGCAACCATGCATCAGATTGGCCTCACTTAATGATACAAAAGTAGAATGACCTAGTGGACTGTCTGACAATCACACTACCCTGTGTCATTCATCTCTCACTCTCCTTGATGACTGATCTATTTCTCTCCTCAAATCTCCAACTTTCTCCTCTCCCTCATGACAGCGGATACCTTTGATTTATCTTTGCTAATGTATTGGAAACACTGGGAATGATGTTCTACAGATTCCCACTATCAAATATACCCAACCACCAACATCTGCACACCATGCCCTGCCTTCCCCACTGATAACTTCATTGACTGACAGTTATTATGCCAAGCCAATCCCTCCACTTACTTTCTAGACTCCATCCTCTGTTTAAGTATATTGGTTAGCAATTTTCCACTCTCTCTAACTGATTTTACAATTTCTGCTGCTGTCTCCCCAGCAGTAAACAAATATATCACTTCTCTTTACATCCTAAGCAACAAAATGAAATAAACAAAAACAACAAAAACCTGCTTGGTTCTATATCTCCCAAACAGCTACCATCCAGCTTGTTTTCTCTCTTTTGCAAAATACCTCCTCTTGTCATTTTTCCTAGATTCATTCAAATTTGGCTATGATCCCTACGAATCTACTAAATATTGCATTCAGGTTCAATGTTAACCAACAAAAATATTTCACAACATCTCCTTTTCAAAACAAATTCTTAGCAACTAATTATGAAATAAGTCAGTTGAAAGTCTGAAGGAGCAATACATGCAAGGAAGAAGTGTTGTCATTGGAATAATCTACTTCATCCATCATGCCGAGGATATCAGTAAAGTAAATTATTTGATTTATGTCACATATGAAAACAAAGAAGAATATCATTTGGGTATTTCTTTATTTTTCATTATTCTTTGGGGTTTCTGGAGAACAAAAAATATGGTCAGGTCATCAAAATAAACTAAGAAATAATGTGACTTCTTTATCTAATTAAATCACGCGCAGGTAGATAGATAAATGCATATGTGTATATTTATAAACAGATAAACAAAAGGTAGTTCTAAATATTGATCAATAAAGTTTCATATGACATTAATTTATTAAAAAATGTGGCAAGCAATATTTTAAATATAAATAGGCAGCCATGTTCACAGTGTCCATGCATGGTTTTCTCCAGTGTTCCACTGCTCAATTGCTTTGTGGTTTGTACCAATTCAAGCAGTCTCTCACAGGTTTATTAAAATAATACCATTGATCAGAATAATCTAGCATCATTTGAGCATGAAAACATAGATCTGAACAGCATTTACTTACATATAAAACACTTTGTGTTTTCATATTGTGCTACTCAAGGAAGAAATTGTAGTGCATTTTGTCAATCCTTTTATTATCTTTGTTCTATTTTCAAAATAGAGATCTAACAGTATCTAATTTTAGAATAGGAAATATATTATTATTAAATATTTGAAAGATAGCAACAAATTAAAATTAAAAAATAAGTCAATTTATTGACAACAAAGCTATTTTTATGTCTATTATATATGAAAAGAAAGTTAAATTTATGTTATTAAAGTTTCTGCTTCTCTAAATAGTTTGGTAGCCGCATATATACCTGGGAAATATTCTCATTCATACAACTCTAATCATTAATTACATTGGTTAATGTTTTTGAGGCTTTAAATAAGTGTGAATTGAGAACATATTAACAAACTTGATTTCTCCCTCATGATCCCATCAAAATTACATTAAATAGGCACCAACATTACAACATTTCTAATAATATTGGTTATGGAAATACAGATGCATTGACAGAGACCAGGAAGACAGAAAATATCTTTGGCAACTAATTAAATGGTTACCAGATAAACCATCCTGCTCCAACCATTAAACATTTTCCATTTAGAATGATCGTTATAGTTGCATAAAGGGATTAAATCCTTCAGTTGAAAAGCACACAATTCCCTGACCTAGACACATTGAAATATGTTTTCAATAATTCAGTGAAAAATAGATGAATCCAAAGGTTTATGTGATGAAAAAATAGGCTACCTACAATGAAATAAGAATTTAAAAACCGTCACACTTGTCAGCAAAAACACAGATTTCTAAACTCAGTGTTGATTGGTAAATATTTTAAAAAACTGCTTCAGTTAATATCCTTTCCTATGGTCCAAGAGAGATTTTGAAGAATGAAACTATAAAAACTAGTACATAGAATGTAAGACTGTTTATATTTAATCTCTACGTCTAGCTGGGCTCTATGTATGGGTTATTTGCAGAAGAAATTGACAAAAAGCAAGCAGATTGGAAGCCTACTTTATGTTTCACTGAAAATATATTGTTAGACTTCATGTTAGTCTACAGAAGCCTGTGACTGTTCTACTCCAACGTGCATTAACAAACATTTAGCTGCAAATGATCTGTAAATTTCAAAATGGGTACAAAGGATAAAAGAAAAAAAAGGACCACTTAGAGTACAAAACCAACACCAGCAAACAACAGACAAAGCATTCCTCCCAGAGAGCAAAACAGGGCTGAAAAATAGGTTTACCAGAAAGTTTACCTCCTTACCAAAAGTCTTAATCATTCTGACCTAGCAAAATATGATAATAGCTATAAACCAATGTATTTTATGCATTTTGATGGTGACAGTGTTTGTCTTTAATTCTTCACATGATATGTTATATTGTAATTACCTATTTCAACCACTGTTTTATTTTGGTGTTTACTGAGTGTTGGAGTGAGCAGAGTGTGCAAATAACCTGCCTTTGTTCTTCTTCTTCTTCTTCTTCTTCTTTTTAAGTTTAGTTAATATGTAGCCAGATTCACATGGAGGTCAACATAGCAGTCAGAAATCCGGAGGTGGATGACATAATGGGATAGAATTTCATGGCTGCTAGCTGGGTGCAGTGGGTCATTCCTGTTATCCTAGCACTTTGGTCAGCTGAGGCAAGTGGGTCACCTGAGGGCAGGAGTTCGAGACCAGCTTGACCAATATGGTGAAACCCTGTCTCTACTAAATAGAAAACAAACAAACAAAAAACAGCCAGGCATGGTGATGCATGACTGTAATCCCAGCTACTTGGGAGGCTGAGGCAGGAGAATCATCTCTTGAACCCGGGAGGCGGAGGTTGCAGTGAGCCGAGATCGCACCATTGCCCTCCAGCCTGGGCAACAAGAGTGAAATTCCATCTCAGTAAATAAATAAATAAAAGAACTTCATGGCTGCTATATGAAAATACAAAGGCATGCAGGCATATTTTTGGCTTTTCAGGAGAGTGAACTGTGGCAGTAGGAGGTAACTGTCCTCTATTATCTCTTCTTACAATGGACAACGGTCATGCTGTTAAAAATATGATCCCACAACCTCTCTTACAGCTATGTGTGGCTCTCTGATTAGGTTCTAACCAATGCAATGTAAACGTGAGAGCTGTCTGGGTTATTTCCTTCACAGAAAGAGAAACCTTCCTTACACCACTGCCTTTCCTATTTCTTCCACCTTTTTGCTAAAATACTGATATGACGGAGGAAATTGGAGTTGACGTATTGGACCATGAGAATAACACCATGTGCTGAAGATGACAGAAATATGACACAGAAGCCCAACAATTATGGAACTGATTTTCAGCAAGGAACCCCTTGAATTATTTGAGTAATACACTATCTTTTTATTAATGTCTCTATTATTTGGAGTCATCCTCACTCAGCCAACTCCAGTATCTGTTCTAGGCAACTGAAAACAAGATTCCAGAAAGAAGGAGGTTCTATGAAGAATGTTGTATTAGCAAGGTTAATTTAGTTAAATTTAAAGATTCAGAAGTCGGAAGATAAAGATATCTCTTTAAATGTAGTTTTCAATCAGTAAAATGCATGTTGTGGGAAATGAAATTGGAATACTTTTATATGACATATCTATGTATAAAAACATTCCCTAAAGACTCCAGAAAATCCACAATACTTTAAAAGTAGTTATGGTGTGATCATAAAGCAATCTAATAGATGATATAGTTTTGAGCAACTGATCGAGAGTAAGAAAGAATGCATTTAACCTGATAGTGTTACACTTTCTTCAAGCTCTTTAAAAGCAAAGGTTTCCATTCCTTACTTAAGAGTCCGTCGTGGTACTTAATTATGTAATTAATAATATTTACATAGCTATAATATTGATTTGTAAATATATTTGAGTGGCATCATAACACATAATACTTTAAAAATGCAGTTCGTAATGACAGATTTCCTTCATCTATTATGTGTTAACTCTTCAGAGTTTTGTAAAATCTTTCTATATATTAGTGTTTCCATGTACAAAACTGGGTTTTAGAAATAGAACCTCGTTCGACATTAACAGATTAAAGAAAATATTAATATCATATGATCATCTCAATAGATACAGAAAAATAATGAGAAAATGCAATATGCTTTCATGATAAAAATTCTCAACAAATTAGGTATAGAAAACACGTACAATAAAGGTTACATATGAAAAAACCCACAGCTACAATCATATTTAATAGTAAAATATTTAAAGCTTTTCCTCTGAGATCAGGAAAAAAAAATATGATCATTATTACCACTTTATTAAACATAGTCCTACAATTGCTAACCGGAGAATTTAGTCAGGAGAAAGAAGAAAAAGGCATTCAAGTTGGAAATGAAAAAGTTAAATTGTCCCTATTTGCAAATGATATGATTTTATACATAGAAAACCGTATAGACTCTACCAAAAATCTTCTGGAATGAATAAAGGTAGTAAATTTTCAGGATACAAAAGTCACATATAACAATCAGTAGTGTTTCTTTACATTAACAATAAATTCTCCAAAAAGGAAATCAAGAAAACCATCCTGTTCACAATAGCTGCAGAAAACCACTTAAGAATGAATTTAAGAAAGGACGAGAAAAATCTTCTCACTGAAAACTGTAAGATATTGATGAAAGAAACTGAAGAAGATGCAAATAAGTGGAAAGACATCTCCTGTCATAGCTTGCAAGAATCAAATTGTTAAAATGTCCGTTCTACCCAAAGTGATCTACAGATTTAATACAATCCCTACCAAAATTCCATTTTCATGTAAATAGAAACAAATTCTAAAATTCAGATAGAACCGCAAAGAATCTTGAATAGCCAAAGCAATTTTGAGCAAGAAGAACAAAACTGGAAGCATTACACTATCTGACTTCAAAATATACTACATACCATAGTAACCAAAACAGCAAAACACTGCCATAAAAACAACAACAACAACAGCAGCAACAACAACAACAATAACAAAAACAGACACATAGACCAGTGGAACAAAATAGAAAGCCCAGAAATAAAT
Source organism: Macaca fascicularis (assembly GCF_037993035.2). Classification (NCBI taxonomy): domain Eukaryota; kingdom Metazoa; phylum Chordata; class Mammalia; order Primates; family Cercopithecidae; genus Macaca; species Macaca fascicularis. The sequence goes on from NC_088379.1 coordinate 183,931,121, forward strand.
CTATGCATTTGCAGTCAACTGGTTTTTGACAAAGATGTCACACTAGATATGGACAATCTCATCAATAGATTGTGATGGGAAAACTGGATGTGCACATGCAGAAGTATGGAATTATAACTTTATCTTATACCATACAAAAACAACTCAAAATGGATTAAAGGCTTAAATTTAAGAACTGAAACTGCAAAACTGCTCTACAGAAAATAGGGGAAAGGCTATAACATTTGTCTGAGCCATGATTATTTTGGATATGACCCAAAAATACAGGCAAGAAAAGCAAAAAGAGACAAATAGGATTAAATGTTTTTGTACAACAAAGGGAACAATCAACCGAGTGAAGAGACAACCTATGGAATGAAAGAAATTGTTTGTGAATCACGCGTCTGATAAGGGATTAATATACAGAATATACAAAGAACTCAAACTACTAAATTATAAGAAAACAATTCTATTTAAAAATGGCAAAAAACTTGAATGGACATTTCTCAAGAGAACAAATGCCCAACAATATATATTTACATATATATACACACATATATAGTATGTATATACACAGTATATATACACACACATATATGTATCATATATGCATCATGTACATGATGTATATATTTACGTGTATATATGATGTATGTGTGAATGTATATATACACAAATATATAGTATATATAAATACCTAACAGATAAATATAAATACACTGCATATATACTACACATAAATATATATGCTATATATAAATATACATATGCCCAATAGATAAATATAAAAATATCTATCATTAATCATAAGGGAAATGAAAATTAAGCCCACAATGAGACATTACATCATATATTTTAGAATGACTATTATAAAGATAAAAAAGATAAGTTTTGGTGAGAATATGGAGATAAGGAAACACTTGCACATTGCTTGTGGGAATGTAAATTAGTACAGCCTTTATAGAAAACAGTATGGAAGTTCATCCAAACATTAAAAATAGAACTACATGTGATCTAGCAATCTCACTACTGGGCATATACTGAAAGGAAATGAAATCGCTATGTCAATGAGATATCTGCAGTACTGCGTTGATATAAATATTATTCATGATAGTCAAGATATCTATCAATCCATGAACAGAAAAAGAAAATGTGGTAACTATAAGCAATGGAATGCTATGCACCCTTAAAAAAAGAGGAAATCCTGTAATTTGTGACATGATTAAACCCGAAAGACATTATACTAAGTGAAGACAGAAGAAATAATATAAGTTCAAGAGACTCAGTGTACAGCATAGTGACTAAATCAAGTGAATTAACATATGTATTACCTCACATACTTACTGTTTTGTGGTGAGAACACTTAAAATCTACTCTCTTAGCAATTTTCAAGAACACAATGCACTGTTTTCAATTCATAGTCACAATGTTGTACAGTGGGTCTCTTGAACTTATTTCTCCTGTCTAACTGATTTTGTATCCTTTGAACAATATCTCTCCAACCTCAAGTTTACCTCCAACCTTTGGTAACCACTATGCCACTCTTTGCTTCTATGAGTCCAGTGTTTTAAGGTTCCACTTATAAGTGACATGCAGTATTTATCTTACTGTGCTTGGCATGCTTCACCTAGCACAATGTCTTCCAGGTTTATCCATGCTGTCACAAATTAGAGAGAGTAGATTCTAACTGTTCTCACCACAAAACAATTGTAAGTATGTGAGGTAATACATATGCTAATTCACTTGACTTAGCCATTTCACAGTGTGTAAATACTTCAAAACATCATATTGTACCCAATAAATAAACATAATTTTTATTTACCAACTTAAAAAATTAATTAACTAGAAAATAAAATATAATCTCATTCATAAAACAGATTTCTAAAAATACAACCTTACTTACAGGATTGTCTTAATCATAAACCAAGATTATTAATCTCATATACTTAGTACTTAGCACAGTGACTGGCACAAAATTAACACCTGATAATTACTTACTACAATGGAATAGTGTTCAATGTGTTCCAATACACGGCATAAATCTTTAAACAAAATGTCTTTAGATTATTATAAATACAGTACATATTACCAATGTTATAAGCCTTGACTTTGGCAAAGAAAAATAAATCAGAGAGCGGTGGAAAGTACAGCTATGGCACTTATATTTGAAAGTGAGAAAGCAATATATATTATCAATTGAGATATCAATTACATATATCAATTAAAAAAACCTATCAAAATATGATGGATCCAAAAATAGATTTATATTCTACTTTAAACTGTAAAAGTAATTGATAGAGAAACTATGAGTTATATAATCAACAAAATTTTGAAGAGGAGGTAGAAGATAAAAGAGATGGAAGTTAACAGGGTTTGTAAATCAGGTCCATCAACTGGCTCCTATTACTACTAATAACATTGTGTGAATCTTTATGATGCATAGTACACAGTTCTGAACACTTTATGCATATTAACCCAATGAATTCTCACAACAAACTTGTAAGATAAATACTATTATTATTCGATTTTAAAATTAGGCACAGAACATTGAAGTATTTTTCTCAAGACCCAAGTCGGCCTTCGGAGTCTGAATCCCTGTAATTATTGCCCCTAAGAATAGAGAAGAAGTATATGTAATCTAAAATTTTATATTGCATTTTAATTGCATTCATTAGCCTTATTGGGGTAATAATAAAATTAAGTAAAACTAGATATTTTAAGAATGGAGGCTTATGGAGAGTAGGCTTTAATGTGGAGATTATAAAGGGAGAATTTTACAATCTATACAACTTATTTTCTTATTAAATGTTTTCTTTTTACCATGTAAGTACATTACTTGTATTGAAATAAACCAGTAATGAAACTCTGTGGACACTTTTTCATTGTAGAGTCACAAAAGTTAATTTGTAATTTTTATAATTATTTTATTGCCAGTCATATTTATAATAATTTCTGTTAACTGTTATTTTTATAATTATTGTTTTGCCAGTCATATTTGTAATAATTTCTGAGTCTTTTGTTCTAACTTTTATATGTATGACAAATATTTAAACATGATAAATTTTAATTTAATTTAAAAATTATGAATATTAACTTATAACAAGTTATAATTTTAAATACATTACAAATTTGATGATTATAATATATTCTCTGCTTTTTAGTAAATCTACTTTTAATTTGTTAACAGATTTTTTTTTTTAATTAGAGCTAGGTAAAAGTTAGTGAAAGACTTCTCACTGTAAGCTGGTCTCCCCAGAAAGATACTGGTCTCTAATGAAGCTCCCTGAAAATGACCAACGTCAAGATTAATAACAGTGCTGCAATCCCAAACAGGAGTAGGTCATGTAAGTGGGCAAGGTGTTGTTCTCCCTAGAAGGAATGTTGAAATAGCAAATCATGCAACCAACTCACTGCAGCAAATGTACAGATGCAGATGTCATACTTGAAGCCCAAGCCCTGATCATAGCAGAAGAGGAAATGGCATTACTTCAGTCTTGAACCCTGTGTTGGTAAATCGGTGATAAGGCCAAGCCTCCACCAGGTCATACTGTGCTGGTCACAGCTCCTAGTATCATGAGGGCAGGGCCTGGTGATTCCTGCAACATATTTCTTAAAGACCTCATAGGCAACTCTTTGGGGCCCAAATGGCGGTGGGCAACGGGGAACCGGCACACTCACCTACAACTTTTCAGCCCGTGAGATTTTCAAATACATACTGCTCTGGTAGGTCTAGTGTACATGCTGTCCAGTGACTTGCTCTTGAGTAGAATGATATACTCATACATGAACAAAGTATTTGTAACTAGAAAACCTAACTACAACGGAAATAAAAAGTATATATGAATTATTTATACTTGGAATCAAGCAAGAGTAAAGGTAGCTCTGTTAGCCCAGCAATATAAGGACACTAGCCCAAAGACCTAGAAAAGAAACCAGGAATGTGTCACTCTGGAACCAGAATGGACTTAGATATTAAAATAGAAGAAAAATGATGTGATCATTCATGATTTATAACCTAAATTAGTCACTGAGGTGAATATATACATTGTATATTGATAATCAGTATGGCAATGATACAAATTTTATTTTAGATAAAATTGTGTTTTGTTAGTAGTACCTCCCCCTGGTAAGATTGACGGTTTTAAATCTTTTCTTTCTTTCTCTCTCTCTTTTTTTTTTTTTCTTTTTTTGAGACGGAGGCTTGCACCGTCACCCCGGCTGGGCTGGAGTACAATGGCGCGATCTCGACTCACGGAAACTTCCGCCTCCTGCGTTCACGCAATTCTCCTGCCTCAACCTCCCGAATAGCTGCGATGACAGGTGCCCACTGCCACTCCCGGCTAATTTTTTTTTTTTTTTTGTATTTTTAGTACAGACGGGGTTTCACTATGTTGGCCAGGCTGGTTTCAAACTCCTGACCTTGTGATCCGCCCTCCTCGGCCTCCTAAAGCGCTAGAATTACAGGTGTGAGCCACCATGCCTGACCTAGTTTTAAATCTTTACATATTTTTCTGAGATGTATCTTTCTATGTTTTGGTTTGAAGTGAATGTCATTCTTTAAAAATAGAGGTGTAATATCTGCTTAATTCATCTAAATACTATTCAGACAGCATTAGCCATCAGTAAAGTTAAGTTTTAGGACAAAATAATTTATCATTCTTTTGTTCACCTTGTTTTTGTTCTGTACATATGACAATATATCGATCAATATCATTACCCTTTCATGGAAATTTTAATAAAGTTTAGACAAATGAGCAGCTTCAAAAACGTTTTAATCCCCCATTTATTCCCTTTAAGGCTGTGTCTAATTTTGTAACTGGCATTTGACAAGGCAATGAGTCTTCTTTTCAGCCTGCTGTTACAATATTACTTTTGCATGAAATTCCCATTGGAATGATATGCCAAGAAATATGTTTCTAAATTCCTTTTTCTATGATGAAAAAATTACGCAGTTTCAAAATATTTAGCTACACTGAAGATGAGAAGTTAATTTTTAAAGAATCTACATTAGGTTGAAAAATCAGAATATCTTTAATGTCTTGATGCAGGATGCTTGCAAGTCTTGGCCATCATTGTAGTTTTTCATATTTCTCACGCAAACTCACATGACAAACAGTGAGGAGTGTGTGTGTGTGTGTGTGTGTGTGTGTGTGTGTGTGTTTCTGTTTTGCTTCTTAGACATGCTCTTGGAAAACAGAAAGTGTAGCTCTTCATGACTGTGATTGATACAGTTATCTCTTGCATGTAGTGTGGCAACGACATTCTTATGACAGGGAATAAAGCTATACAGGCAGGTGGAAAAAACAGGACTTTCAAATGATAATCAAAGCTATTTTAATAAGAAATATTTTTAAAACACAAGCTAGCTTGGGAATAGAAAGGTGATAAGTAAACTTTTTCTTAGGAGAGAGAAAATAAACTATTTTTCTGAAAAGAAAGGGCATTAGTTTTTTTTTCCATTCTACTTCCACGTATGGTGTATAGTTAATTTGTGTGCTATCTGTTGGTTTTAGAAATCTTATCAGACCTGACAGAGGTAACAAAGAAGGCTGTCGGTTTTTTTCTTTTCTTTTCTTTTTTTTTTGAAGGCAAAAAGTTGAGCAATTAAAAGCAGTGCTCTGATGGGCATGGTGGCTCAAGCCCGTAATTCCAACATTTTGGGAGGCTGAGGCAGGCAAATCACTCGAGACCAGCCTGGGCAACATGGAGAACCCCTATCTCTACCAAAAATATGAAAATCAGTTGGACGTAGTGGCACACGTCTAATCTCCCAGCTACTCAATAGGCTGAGGAGAGAAAATTGCTGGAGCGCAGGGATGCGGAGCTTTCAGTGAGCTGAGATGGTACCACTGCACACTCCAGCCTGGGAGATAGAGCGAGACTCTGTCTCAAAAAAAAAAAAAAAAAAAAAAAAAAAAAAAAGCAGTATTAGTCATAGCGGTCTATGGATCACCAGAATCATTCCTACTTGACTAGATCCTTCATTGGAAATGCAAAATCTTGGTCTCAAAGCAGATCTACTGAATCAGGATATATTCAGTTTGGGATCCATCAAATATGCACTTCTGATGACTTTTTCGCATTTTTCTCTTTTTGTGTTATTTTATGATCAGTGCCACCCCTTCCTATCTGAGGGGGACTCCTTAGTTTCACAAGTTACTAAGTTCATATTACATAATGTGATGTTAACATAATCTTTCAACATAATTCTATGCATGAAATGATTGAAGATATGGTACTGCATAGAGAAAGAAAATGCTGGTTCGAAGGAAGAGTAATATAATGACAGCTATCAGAGCTTATTGTAGGTTCCAGGCACTGCCTTAATAACTTTATCTGATTAATTCTTAAAATGGTCTAAATCGACTCCCCATTTTTCAGATGAGGAAACAAACTGAGGCACGACGAGATTAAGAAATTTGCTCAAGGTCATAACAACGAAGTGGTGGGGCTGTACTTTAAGGCAGTCTGTCTGCAGACTCTGCCATCTTAATCACCATGCCATAGTATGTGAGAATAAGTAAGTATAGCACCACGTTATGGGTCTGGGATGTCGTCTACAAGCTGTGTTGTGTTACAAACCCCTCTGAGACTATTCCACATGCTAGGAACCCTGTCTCCAGAAAACTGCACAGATGCAACGACTGGCCCAAGTTTGCCTGTAAATTTAAGTAGCTCAGACCCCTTAGAGCTTGAACCAAGCTCATAGATCACAGGTTATAAATGGGTGTCCTTGGGAACAGAGCACTTATTTTGGTACAGGCTTTGTAATTCTTGCAAATTTTCTTATTTTTAAAATTTCTGTCTGAATTTCAGATTTGGGTCTGTATTTACCTAATTATTCCCTATTGACATAATGACATATATTGGAAATTTAGAAATGTCCTAGAATCTTCTCTCTACAGAATAGAAAAAATCAATTAGAAAGAAACAGAGGCAAGGGGATTTTTTTTAAATTCAAAGTCAGAACAGTGAAGTAATCCTAGACTATCGTGAACTCACCTCTCTCTGCATTCTGTTGCCTCATTATCTCTCACCTCTCACTGTCTCTCGCTTGCATGCTGCTCTCTCAGCTTAGTTCTTGATTTCTTCCTGCCCAGATACCTTTTATCAGCTCTCCTTTCAGTTAGCAATAGACCCTCCCACTCATCCTCCTCCAGCTGCCTGCTGGGCTTAGTAAAATGATGGAAGCACATTCCCTGCTTCATATCTTAGGACGGGACAATGTTACAGCTCAAGGCAGTGGAAACAGTGGTGCCCACTCTATCCAGAATGCCTGAGGTCAAATTTCAGCTCTGCTGCTTCGTAACTGTGGGACCTTGGACAGGTTCCTTAGGCTCTTTGGATATAGCTCTCCTGTGCTTTAAAATGCATATTACTGCAATACTTTCCATTTACAGTTGTTGAGAAAATCAACCAATATTTTTAAGTGCTCAGAATGGTACCTGCTGCCTACAAAGCATGTGATTATGTTGGCTCCTCTGTAGAGCACGCCTGGTCTCTACCTACATGGCCCACACGGCAAGCAATACAAGTGTTGCTCTTCACACAAGAGGGTGGGAGAGAGTTAGGGAGCACAATGCTTACACAAACAATCTGCAAAAACATGCCATTAGCTTATCTACTTCCACTTAAATGACAATTTGGAAAGATAGGGGTATCTTGGTAGTTGGAACTGAACTCAGTCTTGTTGCAGAAACAGTTTTAATTCAGCACTTTGAATATGAGGTACAATTTAATAAAATGAAAGTAGCAACTTCCTAAAAAATGACAACTTTCCTCCCAATGACAGGGCCCATTCCAGGCAAGAACTTGCAGTGATGGAAGGCAGGCAAGATATTTCTTCTGCTTTTTGGTTTGTTTGTATTTTTCTCCTCTTCTCCATAAGGTATTACTTTGGAAGCTTTCACTGAGACACTGAGATACAAGAGGAAAAAAATTTAAAAGCCTGTACAAAGACGCAAATTTCCAAAGGACATTTCTGAACAGAAACTTCATGACTCTTAAAAAAATCTCTCCATTGAGTTCAAAGATTTCGTGGTTTTTTTTTTTAATTTTATTCCCAAAAGGGAGATAATATTTGGTCTTACAAATCAAATTTATTTAACTTGGCAATTCAAAGGAATAACTTAGCAATTAATAGATCTAAAATAGCATATTTTAAAATATCTATTTATTTATTTTACAGATTCTGGAAATAGCTCACATACACATCTAATCTATTCTTGTCAGTTTGGGCCAAAACTGTTTCTGCTTTCAGGTACATTCTAATACAGGTTGAATATGCTTTATCCAAAATGTTTGGGACCAGAAGTGTTTCAGACTTGCAATTATTTTCAGATTATAAAATATTTGCATTCCTCTACAGGCATTTTGCAGGCCTCTTTGATATCTTCAACAATATATTTGCACCACATATCAGAGAATAAGCAAGAAAAACACAGTGAGTATTGACTGTAGATCTTGATCTTATGTGGGACACCTTGGAGAAGCTGTCAGTGACACATCTGGCTTGCGCAGGTGCTATTTTATTATCCTTCATGGGTGCTTTGGTGGGAGAATCTGGACATGCACAGAAAAGATATATTGTAGCTGACAGGGTCTAGGGGGATATTTTTTCCTTTGGGAATGGACTTTTTGTTGTGTATCTGTGTTTTGACTATGTTTTTGATTTGTGATTTCAGGTCAGGTATGGAATTTTCCGCTGATAGTGTTATAGCTCAAAAAGTTTCAAATTTTGGAGCATTTCAAATATTAGATGTTTGAATTAAGGATGCTCAGACTGTAGTGTGAATATTTTGAGTGGGGCTTCTCTTGTAGGCGGATACGTCCTGAGACTCATGTTTGGACTTTCAGGGATGTCATTGATTACAGGAACTTGGAAGTCTATGTTAGTTTGAAACTATTTGGTCCTGACTGTTTTTAAAATGCAGTATATTTACTGAGATTGTTTCTTCAAATCTCTGTTCAAATCAAAGTAAAAAAAATAACAATAAGATGTTACTTGGCTTTTCTCTATTTGTTGCATGTAGCTCTTGTAGGTCTGGCTCAATGGTATGGTTAGTAAGGGCAGAATCTGAGTAATCTTGGATTTTTCTGATTATGCATTCAGGGTCAGAAGAGGAAACAATGATATGTCATCTCATTATGTTCCTAATGCCAGTTAATGCCATTTCAACATCATAATTTATACAAATATATACCTGAACTTATTTATTTCCAGGATATTTAGTATGCACATTATTATAATAGTTTACATCTAATTCCAAGCATCATTTCAAGTTTTCACCTTTGTAATTATCAGCCTTTTCTAAGGAAAAAACCTAGATACCATCTAAAAAAGAACAATCTCTTTATTAAACTATTAATATTAAAATGGGATATCCCAGTTGTATTAATTACCTACATTTAGTTTTTATTTTAAATTAGTTTTAATTTAAATATTGTTTTAATTTCATTGCTATCTGCTTATTTTTTCTCTAATTACATTGGGAAAATGAGTAGATTTCCATATACATGGATAAAGCAAAGCCCAATAAGAAAAATAACATATTTAGTTGATATTTATAGGTATAATTTTACATTTACCACCAATAAAGAAAAATCTTGCCAATTATGTTTTCATGTTAACTATTGTAAGACTCAAGCTAATTTCACAGGTGTTAAAAATGTGAAAACAAGTGCAGTTGATAAATTAAGAGATTATTGCCTGTTAAAAACTGGGACAATTATGAACAAATTGTAGTCTCCAGATCGCTTTCATAAAATGTCTTAATGTAAACCTAGAGTCTCCAAAGTAAGTAAAATACAATTTAAAACTTTGAAAATAAACACACATACATGTTATTAAATCCTATTAAATTACTTGATATACGAAGTGTTCATAAATAAAGATACTCAAATTTTAAATATGGCATAATATTTTATAAATTATTGAACTTCCATTCTTTAGTTTACAAATGTTACAAACTAGGTAATGTTACAGAAAATCACTATCATAAATTAAGTCAAAATGTAATTGAGCTTAAATCAACCATATTCTCTTAAGACCTCTAAACCAATAATATTTAGGCTGAACGTAGAAAGAACTGCAAATGTCTCCTCAACTTTTATAATTCAGGGAGATATGTCTGGGCTTACATCTTAACAACTCCTTTCCTTCTTCCACTGGGAATGAAACATTTAAGAACATTTAGAGTAAGGAGCCATAATTTATTTTAAATGACCCCCTTCCATTAATCACAATAATTTCTTCTTTTATCTCCTATACTTGCTCTCAATACATGCTATGTAGCAACAGCTTAGAGTTATATAAAACTTCTAGACCATAGTAAATAACATTAGTAAGGACTTCTAAGTTTAATAATTAATTTTATTCCTTCAAGTAATAAGAAAATACTGAAAATTTGGTACTTCCTCAGGACAAACTTGAAAAACAAAGCTATAGTAGACCCCTACATATCAATTAAAAAATGCTGAATACCACAATAAAATACTAGAAGATAAACAAACAAGTGAAAATATATTATAATGCCATTTAAGAAAATTGTTGCTACAGATAGATCAAGGAACAAAACACACAAACAGCCCACCCACAAAAGCTTACATTTTTGTGAATGGCAAGAGAAGAAAACAGAATATCAATGAACAAGTAAATATACAATACATCAAATGAAAGATCCCACGTGGAAAGGTTAAAGCAGTTTAAGAAGACAGCAAGGAACAGCGTCAGTGAGCCGTCGCATAAAATGAGCAGGTGAGGCCTCTCTGATACAGAGACAAATGAGCAAATATTTGAAGGAACTAAAATAGTAGGTTCTATCTATCTATCTATCTATCTATCTATCTATCTATCTATCTATCTATCTAAATATATATAGAATGTATATAGAGAATATATAGAGAGAATATATACAGAATACATATAGAGAATATATAGAGAGAATATATAGAGAGATATATATGAGAGAGTATACATAGAGAATATATATATATGATAAAAATGTTTTTGAAAAAGGAAGTACTTTGCAGACAGAAAAATAGCAGGTGCAAGTCCCTAAAGTATGAATGTGGTTGTTACAAGGGAGGAGTGGCAAAGCCAGTGTGTGTGGAGCAGCATGAGGAGGGAGTGGGAATGGGTCAGTGACGGGGAGTGGAAGAGCGAGAGGATATTATGGGGCCCTGGAGGTTATATTCAGGGTATTAGATTTGACTTGGAGTGATGTAAGATGCCTTGAAGTATTTTTGGTGGATGAGTGCAAAGTCTGATGAAATGTTAAAGAATGATTTTGGTTGCACTGAAAATAATCTAGAAATTAACCCTCTAAAATAACTAATGCAAAATTATACAATGAGAGGAGTTTTTTGTCCAACAACCTGGCAGAGTAATTTAAAATATTGAAAGCATATGATTGTTAAAAAGAATGAAGAAGACAAACATATTGGCATGGGAATACATCAAAGATATTTTGAGTACAAAATCAACACAAAAATATGTACACTGTTTTATATGCTTTTAAACATACAGAATATGGCCGGTAAGGGTACCCACTATGGTGGACCATTGCAACATCTTGAAAAAAGAGTAGGAATGAAGGCTGGGTTTAGAATTGTGCTTATGAAATACATTGCCTGAATAGCAATTAAGAATGTTAACACCATGAATTTTGCATATCGTCCAGGATTTATTATGAGGCATTTTCTAATAAATTATAATGGATGAGTAAAACAAAAAAGTTGTATTTTAATGTTTTAAGTTTATATTATGTAAAGTTTCTATAACAGTATAAATATATTTATTATATAATTAGAAAATATATTCAAAATAAGGGCCGGGCGCGGTGGCTCAAGCCTGTAATCCCAGCACTTTGGGAGGCCGAGACGGGCGGATCACGAGGTCAGGAGATCGAGACCATCCTGGCTAACACGGTGAAACCCCGTCTCTACTAAAAAAATACAAAAAACTAGTTGGGCGAGGTGGCGGCGCCTGTAGTCCCAGCTACTCCGGAGGCTGAGGCAGGAGAATGGCGTGAACCCGGGAGGCGGAGCTTGCAGTGAGCTGAGATCCGGCCACTGCACTCCAGCCTGGGCTACAGAGCGAGACTCCGTCTCAAAAAAAAAAAAAAAAAAAAAAAAAAAAGTATTATTTAGATGACAGGAATATATGTCAGACTCCAAATCAAAATTTACCATTTTTAAGAATGACAATAATAAGAAAATATGAAAATTTACCTTGTTGGATTCCCCTCTCCTCCACCGTTCCTTACATACATGTGAACCCTTGCACACCTCCAACAGCAGTACAAATGCATCATCCTTTTGAATGGGGTGTGAATACCAAGACTGCAGAAAGCATCATTAAGTCAAAGAAGGTTTATCTTATTTTCTGAATTAACTAATGTTTTTGTCCTATACATAAAACATTATTTTACATTATTTTACATATATTAAGATATTCATTAAAAATAACAAAAATATTTATAATTATTATAATAATACTTGAATCGATCTCAGTTCATATCAACAAGGTAAACAATAGGTTTTTATTTTATTTTTATTTTTTGGAGACAGACTCTTGCTCTGTCTCCCAGGCTGGAGTACAGTGGCACGAATTCGGCTCACTGCAACATCCACCTCCTGTGTTCAAGCCATTCTCCTGCCTCATCCTCCTGAGTAGCTGGGATTACAGGCGCACCTCACCGTGCCTGGCTAATTTTTGTATTTTCAGTAGAGATGGGTTTCACCATGTTGGCCAGGCTGGTCTCGAACTCCTAACCTCTTGATCCACCCGCCTTGGCCTCCCAAAGTGCTGAGATTACAGCAGTGAGCCACCGTGTCCAGCCAACAATAGTATTCTTAAAGTCTTTTTTCATTTGTTCTTTCCTCTGCCTGAAATGTTCTCCCCCAAGATCTCTGCATAACTGCTCCTTATTCTTTCAAATTTCTGCTCAAATGTAATCTCCTCAGATTACAATTATCTCTGAAATGGCACCATTCTTCACATTTTATCTCTTCTATGTTAATTCATTCTTCATAGCATTTACCACCAAAAAGTCTATCTGTTTTTTTGTTGCTTTATAGTCTTACCCTCTCTCATTGGAAAGAAGCTCCATGATTTCCAGGGATTTATCTTACTTATTCTTATATCTACAGCTTTAAAAGGCAGGCTGACATATAGTAGGTATTTAATACATGTATTAGGACTGTTTGAAAGAATGAATGAATTTTTAAAGGCCTGTTATCAAGATATCTGGTTGTTTTTTGTTTGTTTCTTTATGTTTGATATCTTTATTTAAGAAAGTGGGTAACTCTTACACTTCCTATAAAAGAGAATTTATAACTCACAATTGAGTCTATTAGTTGCTAATTAAACAGCAATATGACATGAAGAACTTATAAATTTAAACATTTCAACTTGAGAAAGAATGAGGATAGAATTCTTAATAAATAATTGATTGGATTATCAAAGCAGGTCTTTCCTTGATATGTCCCCATGTCCAGTAGTAGGTATTGGTTTGTATCTCCCTGTTTTTAAACCTAAAAGAAAAAGGGATTTTCTATCTTATTATTACTAAAAAATCTGAAATTATTGCTTGCAAGGCCTCATTTGTCTGTATACATCAATAACTCAAGGGAAAGGGAGATGCTACTGTAATAGGCCTGAGATCATGTGCACGCTGCTAGTGAGAATAAACTCCATCCAAGACACAGACATGGAGTTAGAGTTGGGTGATAAATCAAGATTCGGTTATCATAGCAAGGGGAATATGGATGGTCAACTGAAGAAACAAAAAGAAATATAACAATTTTCCACAATACTTAAGAAAATCATTGTCTATAATAAATGCAAAAAACTGTTGGCAATGTATCTCCTTCCACTACCAATCAGTCTTGCTATGAAATCCTAATATATTATTACTGGTAATAAAAGTTTTGATATATTGGTTCTGAAGTGATAAGCCTAGGCAATTTCGGATACTGAATACATTTATATTAGGAGATACTTGAGCAAGGCTATTTGAATTAATAGATATGGCCATTACTCAAATGAACATTATCATAAAGATTATTTTTTAAAATCACCAATCTCATTACAAAACTTATTTTACATGTTAATCCCTTGCTAAGAGCTGTGCACTTCAGTGTACAAAGCTAGTTTTGTATTGCTGATTATTAAGTCCAGAGAATATTAAAAGGGTGAATACCCAATGGTGATTTTTACGGATTTTGCAATGCTAAATAAAAATTAGCAGGTCTTACTCCTTTGCAATGAATACAATATGTGTTATTAGGCATTCAAGATAAAAGTTATGTATTTGTTAAAATGCACAGATTTTTTCTACTTAGCATTGTATTAAAAGTTCTAGTCAGGACAATTCAACAAGAAAAAGAAACAAAAGACTTCTAAATTGGAAAGGAAGAAGTAAAAGTATCTTTATTTAAAGATGACATGATCTGTATACAGAAAATCCTAAAGAATACACACATGACTGCACACACACAACTATTAGAACTAACAATCAATTTCAGCAATGCTGCAGAATAAAAGATCAATCTACAAAATTCACTTGTCTTTCTGAACAACAGCAATAAATAATTCCAAAATGAAAATCAGAAAATAATTTCATTCACAATAGCATCAAAAAGAATAAAACATCCAGGAATAATTTTAACAAAAATTTTAAGAGGAAGTCTGAAAATCACAAATATCATTGAAAACATTAAAGAAGACAAATAGACACATATCCCCACATTCATATCTCAAAAAATCTATAGTAGAAAGATATCCCCACATTTACACTCCTGCATTTAATGTAAGGCTTGATATTATGAAGCTGTAAATACTCTTCATATTGATCTACACATTCAATGAAATCCCTATAAATTCCAGCCTTTTTTTTTCTTGCAGCAATTGACAAGCTGATTCTAAAATTCATATTAAAATTTAAGGAACTCACAATAGCAAAAGAAAAAAAAGCTTTGAAGTACAAAAACAAACTTTGAGGAATAACACTTCTTGGTTTCAAAACTTACTACAAAGCTACAATATTTAACATGATATGACACTGATTTAAGGCTAGAAAGGTAAACTAATGAAATAGAATTGAGAGTCCAGAATCAATCTTTACATTATGGTTAATAATTTTTGAAAAGGATGTCTGTCCAATTCAGTGGCAAAATAATAGACTTTGCCAAAAATAGTGGTAGGAAAACTGGATAGTCACATGCAAAAGAAGCTGGAACGTTAAATCATTTACCAAAATTAACTTAAAATGGATCAGATATATAAATGTAAGCACTAAAACTGTAAAATTTTTAGAAGAAAACATAGGAGTAAACCTTCATAACCTTGAATTAGGAAATATTTCTTAGTCACAACACTGAAAGCACAAACAATGAAAGAAATAATAGGTAAATTGGACTTCATCAGAATTCAACATCTATGTATTTCAAAGGATACCATTAACAAGGGCAGCCCATAGAATGAAAGAAAATATTTGCAAATCATATATCTGATAAGTGACTTGTATCCAGAATATATAAAAAACACTTATAACTTAAAAATAAAAAGAAAAATGATCATAACTCAATTAAAATGAACAAATAATCTGAATAGACATTTCACCAAACACACACACACACACACACACAGACACGAACAATTAGCACACAGAAAGATATATGATGCAGTTAGTCATTAGGGAGATACAAATCGAAATCACAATGAGGTACTACTTCATATGCATTAAGATAGCTAAAATCAAAAAGAAAAATTAACATATATTGGAAAGAATGTGGAACAATTACATGCAGTCATTTTGCAAAATAGTTTGACATTTTCTCCAATTATCAAACATAAGGTTGTATTATTACTCAGCAATTTAACTCCTATGTATTTATATCTAAGGGAATTTGCAATTTTCTAATTAAAATGCTGAACATTTTTTCATATGACTTTTTTGTTTGTAGGTCTTTTTGAGGGTGGTGTTGATTCAGAACTGTTTCTTTTGTTGTTGTTGTTTTTAACTTGGCTATTCACTTCCTTCTTGTTAAGTTTTACGAATTCTTAGCTTATTTCGGATCCAAATCCTTTACCAGATATGTATTTTGCAAATATTTTCTCCAGGCCTATGGCTTGTTTTTTATCTTTCTGCTAGTAGTTTTTGCAAAGCCATATTTTTAAAATTTTAGTAAAGTCCAATATTGTAATTTTTACCCATGAATTATGCTATTTTTAAATTTAAAAACTCACCTGCAAAGCCAAGGCCAAGTAGATTTTCTTCTCATTTCATGATGTTTTACATTTTTGCATTTTAGGATGTATTTTAAACTGATTTTTGTGTAAGTTCGGTTTCATTGGTCCATTTTTTTTCTATATATGTATGTATCTCTCCAATTATTCCAGTACTGTGTGTTAAAAATCCTTCTATTTCTCTATTGAATTGCCCTTGCTCTTTTATGAAAGATCAGTTGACTACATTTATGTTGGTCTGTTTTAATTTCTGTATCCTCTTCAATGATCTTTTTCTTTTCCAATATCACACTACCTTGATAACTGTAGCCTTATAATAATTCTTGAAATTGAGTAACTTAAATCTTCCAAATTAGCTCTTTTTTAGTATTGTACTGGCTACACTAGGTCTTTCTACCTTGAGACTAAGTTGAATCTAGATACGAAGTTAAGATAATAGGCATCTTAATAATATTGAGTCTTTCAATAAATGAATATGAACTATCTCTCTATTTATATAAATCTCTGCTTCTTTTTTAAATCAGTGTCTTAAGTTTTCACATATAGCTCGTGTATATATTTTGTTAGATTTATTATACCTAAGTATTTCATTTGGGGGTATTACTATACATGGTATTTCTTATTTTAAACACCAATTGTTAATTGCTGAAAGAAAGAAATTGGCATTTTTATGTTTTATCTTGTATTCTACAATCTTATTGTACTTGTTTATGAGTTCTGTGAGTTACTCTGTCAATTCTTAGGGCTTCTGTAAAGCAGACAAATGTCATCTTTGAAGAGAAGCATATTAATATCTTCCTTCTCAATTAGTATGCCATTTATTTCATTGGGCGGGGTGCGGTGCTCAGAATCTCCAGTATATTGTTGAGTAGCCTTAGTGAGATAAATCATCCCCCTTTTTTCCTAATCTATACTGGGAAAGTGTTCATTTTCTAACCATAAAAATGAAGTTAGTTGATTTTTGTAGATTTTTAAGAATCAAGTTGAAGAACATTTTTATTTTCCTTTTACTAAGAAATTTTAACATACATGGGCATTAGATGTTGTCAGTTTCTTTTGCATCAATTACTGTAATCATATGACTTTTTTCAGTCCTTGATGTGGTGAATTACACTGATTGATTTTAATATATTGAATCATTTCTGTGTACCTAGACTATATCCCTTTTGGCCATGTTGTACACTTATTTTTATACATTGTTGGATTTGATTTTTAATATTTCCTTGAGTATTTTTGCTTTTATGTTCACGAGAGATATTAGTCTGCAGTTTTCTTTTCTTGTAAAGTCTTCATCTGTTTTGATGTTAGGATAATACTGGACTAGCAGAATAGGTTACAAAGTATTTTCTCTGTTACTGAGAGTGATTTCTTAAAATTAACCTCATTTTCTCCTTAAATGGTTGGTTGAATTCAGCTGTGTTTCTCTAATAGATATAAGACAATTCAGGTTGTCTACGTCTCCGTGTTAAAGTTCTGGTAGTTTGTGCATTTTAAGAAATTAGTTCATTTCTTATATCAATTTGTGGACATAAAAATATTGTTCATTGTATTTCTATTTTATCCTACTTGATGCTTATACTGTATCTAGTGATGATCCCCCTTTTGCTTGGGATGTTGGTAATTTATATTGTCTTTTTTTTCTTATTTAGCCTACATATAGCATTGTCAATATCCTTAGTTTTTCTTTTTTTTAAAAAAAAAAAAAAGTATTGTTTTTATTAATTTTCTCTATTGTCTTGTTTTTTATCTCATTAATTTCTGCTAATTGCTGAATTATTTCTTTTCTTCTGCTGGCTTTAAGCTTAAATTATTCTTCTTTCTTTGTTTACCAAATGGAAGCTTCAGTTACTGATTTTTGAGTTTTTCTATTTTCTAACACAGACATTTAATGTGATACATTTCCCTTTCAGCAATGTTTTTTGTTGCAGGCAACATTTTTATGGGTTATATTTTTATTTAGTTCAAAGATATTTAAACATTTTTCTTGGTACTTCTTTGACTTTTGTTTTACCGAGAAGTGTATTTTTAAAATATTTGAAAATCTTCCTTGTATCTTTCAGTTTTTGATTTTTACTTTGAGTGCTTTGTAATCTAAGAATGTTTATTGTTTGATTTCTAATACTTAAATTATTTTACATGTAGTTCACGGCACTGAATGTTGTCTGTCCTGGTAAATGTGTCTTGTAAACTTGAGAAGAATGGGTACTCTTTTGTTTATGAATTAAGTATTTCTAGAATAGTTAATTAGATCAAGTTGATTGATAATGTTGCTCAGGACAATTACATCTTTCCTGATTTTCTGCCTTTCTGATTTGTAAATTACAAAGTGTTGTTGGACTCTCTATGTTCTATATTGAATTTGTCTCTTTCTGCTGTTACTGCTGTCAGTGCTTACTCCTGCTTGTTTGATGATTTGCTGTTAGATCCGTATCTGTATGTGTTAGGTATTCTTAAGGAATAGACCTCTTTACTATTTATCACTGATAATTTCCCTTCTTCTGATGTCTGCTTTTTCTGAAATTAATATAGATACTGTTACGTTCTTTTGATTAGTGCTATCATATCTTTATCAAACACTTTACTTTTCATTGTACCAGAATATTTATATTTAAAGTGGGTTTTGTAGATAACATAGTTGTGTGCTGTGGATTTTTTTTGTATCATTCTGACAATTTGTCTGTAATTGATAAATTACAATCTTTCACATTTAAAATGATTATTGATATATTTAGATTAATTGTAATCATTTTTGTAATTGTTTCCATTCATTGTTCTGATTTTCTTTTCTTTTTTCTTTTTTTTTTTTTAGACAGAGTTTCGCTCTTATTGGTCAGGCTGGAGTGTAGTGGTGCGATCTCAGCTCACTGCAACCTGTGCATCCCAGGTACAAGTGATTCTCCTGCCTCAGCCTCTTGAGTAGCTAGGTTTACAGGGATGTGCCACCACACCCAGCTAACTTTATATTTTTAGTAGAGGCAGGGTTTCTCCATATTGGTCAGGGTGGTCTCAAACTCCCGACGTCAGGTGATCCGCCTGCCTCGGCCTCCCAAAGTTCTGATGAGCCACCGCGCTGGCTATGACTTCCTCTTCTATCTTCTCTTTTTAATTGAGCATTTTATAATTCCATCATATCTCCCTGCTAAGTGTTTCCATTATACCTCCTTCAAAAAAGTTGTCACTGTTTGCCTAGAATTTATTAACACAATCTACATTTTTTAAGTAAAATTTTTACCCTCTATTGAGCGTATACACTGTGACACTCTTATTGGATGTTTATGTGCAACATCTCTAAGTTGAACAACGGGCTTGCAGTAACATGCTCACTTTCCAGGATTCCAAGGAAACATCCTGTATACAAAAAATTGTTGCTTAGAGAAGCTCAGTGATATGCCCAAGACCTACAGTTCTCAAGTTGCAGGACTGCAATTCTAACCCACTGAGCTCTTTTCACCACTCAGAATTGTTGTTTGGAATTGCTTTGAATCACATATTTATCATTACCAATATATATATTTGACGCTATAAACGTCCACTTCTTTTCAAAATCTGAAATCTGTATTGCCGAGCTCTCTTCTCAGAGAACAGCAGGGTGCAGTGATTAGTACAATGAACTCCAAAGCTGGGCAGTCTCTTTTCCAATCTCAGCTGTGCCACTTTGGGTATAGCCTGGGGTAGTCTCTTAAATTTTCTTTGGTTCTGTTTCTTTATCTCTAGGATGGGGCAGATAATAGTAACACTTATGTTAAGGGGTCTCTGTGAGCATGCATGATGCCCTTAGGACAACTCCTGGCAAACAGTTAAGCACTCAGAAAATGAGAGCGTTTAGCAATTCTGAGGGGATTGAACATTCTCTGTATTTGAGCATTCTCCTGGGCCTTGATTTATCTGAACATATTCTCATGTTTTTTATTTACACATTGAACAAAGCCTTACTCAAAACCTTCCAGGTAGTTGCTGCAGTGCATTCATTGGTGATAGGCACACCAATAGAGAAGCACATAACATAGCACACAGAAGAACGGCACGACCAACATTTGCTTGGCTCTTTCCAGTTTATAAGCACATGTAGGATTTACAGTGCTAATTGTTACATGCTTTTTTAGACTCACATGTGTAAGCTTGAAATGCTTCAATGGCCAAATCCAAGTTGAGGATGTTAGGAAATTGTGTAACAAGAGGCAAACCAAATGGGTTTTTTGCCTCCTTTTTTTTTCCCCTAATGTTTTTATTGATGTAAAATACATACAGCATAAAATTTTCCATCTTAACCATTTTTAAGTAAATAATTTAGTGGTATTAAATACATTCATAATGTACTACCATCATCGCAATCCCTCTCCATGACTTTGTTCATGTTATAAACCGAAACTGTCCACCCATTAAACAATAATTCCTCATCATCCCCTTCTCCAAGAGATTGGGAACTACTGTTCTACCCTCCGTCTCTATGATTTTGACTACTTCTCACAAGTGGATTCAGTTAGTATTTGTCTTTTTCTGACAGACTTATTTCATATAACAATGTCTTCAAGGTTTAGCCTTCTTATAGCTTATATCAAAACTTCCTACTGTTTGAGGACTAAGCTTTGATTTTTTAATCTTACCAAATTCCTACCTAAGGGGTCTAGGGAGTCATGTCCGACAAAACATAAACTCTCATCAGATGGGTTTCATTTGACCCTATGTATTGTGGCTTAGTTTTCAATTTGACTCTGGCATAAATAACATTATGAGACACGGAAAAAATATTTTACCCCAAAATATAGTTCCTTGCCATACCTTGAATTTGCTCTGTAAAGTCTCTTGTGGGAAAAAATCCACATTCTATAGAAAATCCCCTTCCTCCTTTGTTTTCCTTCTTTTTTTTCCAGATCCAGGAGATAATCAAGTAAGAGCCAGGCACCCTTTTAAGTCTGAGTAAGAAACAATTTACAACCTGCTCTCTCTGAAGTCGGCTATCTGAGAGCTTCCTCTGCACAATAAAACTTGGTCTCCACAATCCTTTATCTTTAACCTGAAGACTCTTTTCTATCCCTATCGATCCCACATCTTTAGACAAACTCAACCAGTCGTCAACCAGAAAATGTTTAAATTTACCCAGAGCCTGGAACACCCCCGACCCCTCTTTGAATTGTCCCACCTTTCTGAACCAAACCAATATATTTCTTAAATCTATTGGATTGACATCTCATGCCTCCCTAAAATATATAAAACCAAGCTGCACCCTGACCACCTTAAGCACATGTTCTCAGGACCTCCAGAGGGCTGTGTCACGGGCCATGGTCACTCATATTTTACTCAGAATAATCTCTTAAAATATTTTACAGAGTTTGACTCTTTTTGTCAACAGTTTTATGGCTGAAAAATATTCGATTGTTTGTATGCACTATATTTTGTGTATTCATTCATTTACCAATTGATATTTGGGTTGCTCCTACATTTTAGCTATAGTGGATAATGCTGCTATCAAACATGGTTGTACAAATATATCTTAAATACCTTCTGTTCAATTATTTTAGATACATACCCAGTGTTTTGTTTAATTTAATTTAATTTAATTTAATTTAGGAGAGCTAAATAATTAAACATGAGGCCAAAGTACATAAGAAAGTGGCAGTCTTTTATTGCAAATATGCACACACTCTGGGGCGAAGTTCTCTGGTCCTCAGGTGTGGGGGGGCCAGGGAATTCACGCTGGCGCTCTCCGGTGAAGTTCCCTGGTCCAAGAATGTGGGGGCCGAGGAAGTCACACAGGCGCTTATGGGGGGTGGACTTTTACGCCTGGGAGCTGGAAGGGGAGGAGTTTGGGGCGTGTGTGTAGGAGTGGCTTCTTGAATTTCGGTGTCCTCGGCTTGATGTCACTCTGCGCATGCTCAGTTGATTTGGTTCTTTTCCCGGGCGCGGGACCCCGGCGCAGGAAAATCTGTGATGAAGAACCTGGAAACGACAGGGACTTCTCCATCTTGTTCACCTTCCTCCATCTTGTCCCTTCTCCCTCACCCAAACACCCAGAAGTAGAATTGCTGGAACATATTGTAACGAAGTTTTTAAATGTTTACTTTTTGAGGAACCGCCATACTGTTTCCCACAGTGGCTTAACCACTTGACATTCTCACTGCTACAGGAAAGAGGTCCTGATCCAGGCGCCAAGTGAGGGTTCTTGGATCTCCCCTAAGAAATAATTCAGGGTGAGTCCCTAAAGCGAAAGCAAGTTTAATAAAAGAAGGCCAGGCGCGGTGGCTCACGCCTGTAATCCCAGCACTTTTAGAGGCCAAGGCGGGTGGATCACGAGGTCAGCAGATTGAGACCATCCTGGCTAACACGGTGAAACCCCATCTCTACTAAAAATACAAAAAATTAGCCGGGCGTGGTGGCGGCGCCTGTAGTCCCAGCTACTCGGGAGGCTGAGGCAGGAGAATGGCCGGAACCCGGGAGGCGGAGCTTGCAGTGGCTACTCCACAGACAAAGCAGCCCTGCTGGTTGCCATTTTTTTGGTTATTTCTTGATGATATGCTAAACAAGGGGTGGATTACTCATGCCTTCTCTTTTAAGACCAAATAGAGCAACTTCCTAACATTGCAATGGCATTTGTAAACTGTGAGGACGACCAGACGTCACTCTCGTCGCTATCTTGGTTTTGGTGGGTTTTAGCCAGCTTCTTTACTGCAACCTATTTTATTAGCAAGATCTTTATGACCTTTATCTTGTGCCAACCTCCTATCTCATCCTGTGACTTAGAATGCCTTAACTGTCTGGGAATGCAGCCCAGTAGATCTCAGCTTCATGAAGTTGCTCTGGTTCACACGCCTCTGACATCACCCATAGGGTACAAGAGTTCCAATTTTTCCGCATCTTTGTCACCACTTGTTATTTTCTGTTTCTGTTTATTTGTTTGTTTTGTGAGACTGAGTCTCTCCCTGTTACCCTGTCTGGAGTGCAGTGGTGCCATCTCAGCTCTCTGCAAACTCTGCCTCATGGGTTCAAAGAATTCTCCTTCCTCAGACTCCTGAGTAGGTGGGATTACAGATGCTCACAAACACGCTCAGCTAATTTTTGTATTTTTAGTAGAAGCAGAGTTTCACCAATATGCCCAGGTTGGTCTTGAACTCCTGACCTCAGGTGATCCACCTGCCTTGGCCTCCCAAAGTGCTGGGTATTTTTTTTTTTAATAGTAGCCATCCTAATGGGTGTGTGCAAAGTGGAATCTCATTATAATTTAGTTTTGCATTTCCCTAATGATTAGCGAAGTTGAGCATCCTTTCATGTGCTTATTGGTGATTTGAATATCTTCACTGGAGAAGTGTTTATGCAAGTCCTTCACCCGTTTTTGAATTGGGTTTGCTTTTTTGTTTTTGTTGAGATTTATGAATGCTCTACATATTGTGGATATTAATCCCTTATTAGACACAAAACTTGAAAATGTTTTCTCCCGCTCTGTGGGTTGCTTTTTTACTTTGATGATAGGGGTTTTTAATGCATGTTAAAAAAAAAAAAAAACTTAATAACATACAATTTGTCTACTTCTTTTGTTGCCTGTGCCTTTGTTATCATATACAAAAAAAAAAAAAAAAAATGGCCAAATCCAGTGTCCTGAAGAGTTGCTCTGTTTTCTCCTAAGTGATTTCTAGTGTTAGGTTTTAGATCTAAGTCTTTAATCCTTAGATCTAAATTAATCTGTATTAAATTAATTTTTAACACAAAAATTAATTGTACATTATTTTTTGTTAACAGTATGAAGTGAGAATCCGTCTTCATTCTTTTGCATATGAACATCCAGGTTCCCAACAGCATTTATTTAAAAGACTGCCCTTTCCCAAAAGAATTGTATTGACACACTTGTCAAAAATCATTTGACCATATATGTGAGGGTTTATTTCTGTAATCTCTATTTTACTAAATTGATCTATATATTTATCTTTATGCCAGTGCCACATGGTTTGTTAATATTGCTTTGGAGTTGTGGCAAGTGTGAGTCCTCCACTTTTATTTTATTTTTCAAGATTATTTGGTATCTTGGGATCCCTTTAGATTCCATATATATTTTAAGACTTTTAAAAAATATTTTCAAAAAGCATTATTGGGATTTTGATAGTGAGTTCATTAAATCTGTAGATTGCTTTGCATAGTATTGGCATCTTAACAATTGAATCTCTTCTAATCCATGAGCATCAAATGTGTTTTAATATATTTATCTCTTATTTAATTTCTTCCATAAATGTTTTCTAATTTTCATTGAAGAAGGCTTTTACTTCCTTGGTTAATTTTTGAGTATTTTATTCTTTGATGCTATTTTAAAAAAGCTATTTTCATAATTTATTTTTCAAGTTACTCATTGTTAGTGTATAGATATGCCAATTATTGTTATGTTAACTTTGTATCCTTCTGCTCTGCTAAATTCATTCATTAGTTCAAACAGTTTTACATAAAATCTTTAGGGATTTCTGAGTATAAGATTATATCATCTGCAAACAAACTTAATTTTATTTTATTTTTTCCAATTTAGATGCCTTTTTTTTTTTCTTGCTGAGTTGCCCTAACTAGAACTTCCAATACCATCTTGAATGTTAGTGGTAAAATCAGGAATTCATGATTATAGAGGAAAAGCTTTCAGTCTTACACCATTTAGTATGATGGTTGCTATGAGTTTTTAACATATAGTGTTTATAATGTTGAGGTAGTTTCCATTTATTCCTAGCTTGTTGAGTGCTTTTATCATGAAG